>NC_050592.1:27889082-28489082 GCF_013368585.1 Megalops cyprinoides
TTGGACATCCTGCTTTTTCATAGACTTGTTTCATTATATGATGCATGATAACACTACTGTGTCTGCCATTTCATTGTTCATCAGTGGCAGCAGCTCATCTCTCCACCACTGGAACACACAGGGAGACGTCTTTCTCCAGACCTACACTGAATGTGTCGTCTGTTCTGTCTCTCATTCATACTGCCCAATGTGTTGTGGTATGTATTCCTGAAATTCTACAAAATTGTACTTCGTACATTTAATATAAATGTTGTTAAATGTACATTTTGCTTTATGAAATTGCACCTTTTCTACTCACGGTCAAAGTACACTATTTGAACTGTTGGTTCTGAACTGCTGAACTGTTGAACTGTTGGTTTTTAACCAAGGGACATTATGTAGAGCTGTCATAATAGAGCAATGATTATAAACAGCAATCTAAAACATTTTAGAACACAAACAAGATGTAATGTTCTTATTTATACTTTTGTCTCCTTTATCTTCACATCATTGTCATCAGAGGCATTTTCCATGTCTGAGCTATTTGTTCATAGTAGTGTTCTATATTCTTGTAAAAGTGCAGCGTAAAATGGTCTGGCTTTAACTGAGGAATAGCAGCCAGCCCCTATAGCAAAGACTGCGGAAGTAGGTAACAGTTTGACTGGAGGAGACGGACTACTTTAAAGCTCAAGGGGCCGGGTAGGAGCTCCCGGGTTAGCACCCCAAATGCTGGAGAGTGGCTCTCCATTTGATGCTCAGCGGGCCAGGGAAGTGGCGTGTCACACGTCACAAGATGCTGTTTCCGGAAGGTGTGTGCGTGTGTGTGTGACTGGGGGCGGGGGGTAAGGGGAGTAAGCAATCTTTTTATTCGCACAGCCCACCCCATGTCGCCGCCGTCACCAGCAAATCTCTCCCCTTGTCCTCGTTAATTTTTAATTACTGGCGTCTCCTCACCTTTCTTCTAGCCCTGGCATCCTTGAATTAAGCAGCACCAGCGAGGGGGTGGGCGCGACCCGCCGTCCCTTTTCGGCTTAAGTGACTGCAGCTCGCCGCTTTGTTAATTATGCAGGCGCGCATACAGTCGGCCGTGGAGGGTAACATGAACACCCTCCCTTTCAGCTGGGTGGCTGTCTGGGGCTGCCAGTCTGGTTAAAAAAAAGGGACACGTCCGATTAAAAAAAAATGAAAGGGGAATATGATGATGTATCTCCTTGTGCAGCGCCGGGCTAAGTGGGCTAACGAAATCGGCCCCCATTTCATCGAGCACGATTAACGAAACAGACCTCTGATATTAACCCATCACTCCGTCCTTGCATGTATAATTTATATTAATTGATCGAGGGCTAGCTGCACGGAGGCCTGGTCAGGTGGTGGCCAGAGAGCTCAGGCAACAGGCAGGGACCATTAGTGCCAGTTTGATGGAAACCGTAATTGATGGGTCAGCGTGTTTTAGAGTTGAGGCTAAAGCCGTGTTAATTGTCATAAGAAGTTCAAATTGATTGGGCCCCCGCATTAGTACATAAATTTGAATTGATTAATGCTTTGTTCTAAAATTAATGTGCGTAATGGATGGGTGGTGTGGCACTTTATTTATTGGGTTCATTAATGCAGGTCTGGGAGGGAGAGGAGGGGAAAGGGAGGGAGGAGGGACGGGGGGAAGGAGGGGGGGTGAGGAAGTTAGGTTACCAGGAGCTAATCGTTACGAATTCAGTGAGGGAGTTTAGCGATGCCAGGATTCGGACGGCATGCCAGCACAGTCCGGGGGACTCTACACAGGCCCTGCCCTGGGAAGACAGAGACAGACAAAAAATGGATGGACGAAGAGCTTGTGTTACAGGTATTTACTGCAAACAAAAAAAAAAAAAACAGAAAAAAAAACAAATCATATGCATTTAAACTACAAAAACAAAAATTTAATGCGCCCCTATGTTTTCATATATGAGTTGGCATGGTTAGCATCTTCTCATTGATCAAACAAAAATATTGCTTTGATTTAGTCATTTTAACACTTATTTGCACATTCTCAGCTCCAGCATCTCCAATTTAATTCAGAAAGATTGCTCTTATTAATACTGTTGAAAATACATTTACACTTTTCAATACACATTTTAAATATGTTTAAAATATAACGTTTCATATTTTTTCTGTAAAAAAGGGGTTTCTGGGGACATGCATGTGATTTAATTGCTTTAAAAACATGTATTAAACTTGTGTTACTTTTCTGTAAATATTACAATTGCAGACCCTTTTAATCTGTATATCATGAATGGGATATTGAATATATCCTGTAATAGCAGTGGTTTAACATGCATAAAGATGTCCGGGTAAGACAGACTGGGTAAGGCTTTGAGAGTGAACCATTCTCCCATATGGTGGCATCAGTGTGCAGTCAGACACGGTGCATACCAAATTTACCTTCTCTGTTTCAGTCCTGCTGAATGCCAAGGTTCACCTTTAACACTGATTCAAGACTCTAAATGTAAAAGTATATATTTGTGTTAAAATGCACACATATATATATATATATATATATATATATATATATATATATATATATATATATCTTTCTTTACATTCACAAGCAATTCTTAGAGCTCTGTGTGTGTGTGTGTGTAAAAACATTATTCAGTCACATGTCATGTAAAATAGTGATTCCTTTGTCTGGTGCTGGATTTTGTACAATAGAAGAGGAGCACAAAAATGCATCAGAGCTAAATTCAGCCAGAGACCAAACAAACACACTGCATGCAGACCCATCCTGTCAAAAAGCCCCCAGAACAGTGTCACAGTCATCAGCTGCAGCCTCAGCCCCTGCCAAATTCACCCACTTCACCCCGCTGTACCTAATACACCTGTACTGCCAGGTTCACAACAAAGAAACCTGCGCTGGCATGTTCACAATCTTTACCAAGTACACCTGTGCTGTGCTCAGCTTTGCTGTTTTAACCATCATTATGTAGTGTCACTCATCTTTGCAACTGTGTGAAAATTGAGACTTTTCCCTATTAATCTGCTTAGCAAATTCCCTCCTCCAGGGTGGCTTTCACAGCTTACGTGTGTACATATTTATATAGTGGGATGTCAACTGAAGTAATCCAGGAGTAGGGCCTTGTTCAATAGGTGCTTCTCAATACTACCCACAATCCAACACAAGATAGTAAAAGATGGCGGCCTGGAATTGAATGAGAACGGTAACAGGGAACAGCAGAAACTCAGCAGTGAAACAATTAATGGTGGTAATTAAGGGCCTCTGCGGTCTCCCGTTCTTGGTGTGTGGAGGACCCTGATGGTCGCTGTAGCAGAGGTGAACAGCATGAAGGAGTGCACGCCACTGCCATCTACCTGTCACACTTGTCTCCAATGAGAGGAGATGAACTGCTTTAATATGTTAAACACCCAAGGCTATTACAGAGGGGGACTCAGCGTTTTGGGGGAGGTGTTTTTTTTTTACTCTTAACTGCCTGCCCTTTCCTTGCCACGTCCCCTAGTCCCAACCCTCCCTCCCGTTCCCACCCATTCAGAGGGCAGGTTCCTCGACAGCAGTCACCCGGACTCCAAGGGTCACCTGCAAGTGCCGAGGTCAATCATGCAGTGCATTTATTTATTTATTTTTAAAGCAGGTTGCAATCATCTTGCTTTGAGCACCACACAGGCATTATCCGCATACTCTAACAGGAGGATGACAGACACCCCCCGTGGCATTTGAATAAGGGTCAATTGTGCTGCAATACAGTGGGCGACACTGAGAAACAACGTTCCCTCAGGTTTCATTTCCTGCAAGGGAGGAGGAGCCATGCTGTGCTTTTGGTGCAGTGTGTGTGTGCGTGTGTGTGTGTGTGTGTGTGTGTGTGTGAGTAAAGGGGGGAGCACATGCATTCCTGACACCCGGAGATGACACAAACCATGCGCTTTGTGTCGCTGGCTGTGGCGTGCGTGTCCACGACACCCTACTGTCGTCCAGATGATGGAATCAGTCAAGGTGGTGGTTTGCAGGGCATACGTGGGACCTCACGGGGTTAACCTCACCCTTAGGGGGAAGCAAGCAGAGGGAGAACACAGACAGGACGGTGTTCGAAACCTTGGCGACAGGTCCCTGAGGGCCAGCGGATTTTATGAATGATTTATGAAAACAGTCCCACTCTCACACACATGATGTGAATTGACCAAGTTTATGCATTTTTTTAATGCCACTCAGACCATAAATAAGATTACATCTCCCCCTGTCATGTGAGGATATCTCACTACAATGCCTGTTTAGTGGGAAAATATGACATAAAAAATGAATCATATTTGATATGGAGATTGAGTTTAATCTCAAACATTAATGGATCCTGTGGTTAAAACATTCCATCTTATTTCCTTCCTTCTCAGATCATTGCTGATGCTGTCCCTGTGCTCTTATATAATGCGGCAATAGCTGAATGCTGGTACATTGCTCATTTATTTTTATATGAATACCCATTTCAGGCCAATAATTAAAATAATATCAATGCAAGATTCATAAAAGAACAATCGCATAAGTGATAAACATTAATCATTCTGTGCATTGCTCTTCAAAAACCAGTTTTGCCTTCCTGTAAGCTGTTTGGAGTTGGCAAAATTGAGGTTGTCGTTGTCTGCATTTATAAATAACAGCTGGGCTCAAATGGGACTGGGTTCCGTGTCTTATCCGCAAATGTCTTCCCCGTTTCATGTTGAGTGCAGTTTCTGATAATAAGCCACAGTTTGGGAGTTATCATTTTCACTGAATGAAACTAACATTCTATAAATATAACCACTTGTCCACACTCACAATTCCATATAAAAACTAAATAAATCTCTTTAAATTTTTGTAATGCAGAAATGGGATTTAATGTATCAATTTGCCTCTAAATTTGTAAAATACTTTTTATACTGTAATGTTGATGTTATTTGATTATAATTGATAGTTTATATATATATATATATATATTATAGGAGTGATACTCAAAGTTAATCATATCATGTATATGTTGCCCTTTTTTCATAAACTGAATGAAAAAAAACAAAAATATGTAAAATTTTTCTGCCATGTAATTTATCATTTTACAGTTTTGTTAATATGAATTATGCAATTACTTTTATGATCATCAGTTTAATACAACATGGAACATATGTTAGGATGACCTTTTCTAAGTTGGGGAAATGCAAAAATGTTACATTTTGAAACAATTCTGATAGATTTTCTTAATTATATAAAAACATTTTTGAATGAAAAATCTGTAAATATCTGAAACAGATGATAATGACCACCTGATATCAGCAACATTTGTATTCTGCAATGCAATTTAAACAAGGATGTACTATACTGCATAGGTTGGTATATGTTGTGTTTAAAATGTAAAGATACTTAAGGATAGAACATGAACATTAAGTTACTGAATTCACTTAAATTAACATGACCTATCATTAAACAGCACTAAAAACAGAAATGATTTAGAGTGTAATATTTTTGGTGTCAGCAAATTTGGAAAATGTGCATGGCAACATTGTGCGCCTACACTTACACACATACAAAACAGACAAATAAGAAATGCTCCTTTCCTGCAGCAGACTGAAGACCTGGTGTAGTGCAGCCAGACGGATGGGGGTTCAAGGGGGGTAGGGGTGACAGTTTTCCGACCCGAGACACAACGCGGTCGAAACAACGAGTCCCCAAATTAACACGTCAGCACCAACTTTATCAATTACGCTACAAAGTGGAACCCCCCCGCCAACCCCCTGCCACTGCTACTGCCACACGCACTTCCTCCCACTCCCTCTCTGTAATAACTCTGTTTGCTGGAACCCATCGGTATTCTGCTCTGTTTTTCTTATATGGCTGATCGTGTGGATGCTCTATTAATCTTTCTATATGAGCGGCTTACTCTACTTGATGAAACCGGGACCAATGAGGCAGACCCACCGGCACGGTGATAAGCTCATTCGTCTTTATTTGATTCGCCGCTGACAGAGGACTGCTCGGATGACAGAGGTTAAGTCACTGAATGGCCATCGCCTCCTTGTTTGCTCTTTCATGTTTCCCTTTAACCATCCTCCCCCCCAGGCAAAAAAAGGGCCTTCGAGGGGGACGACAGTATGAGTGTGTGTGTGTGGTGGGGAAGGGGGAGTGTTCGGGGGGGGGGTTGGGGGCAAATGTCTTGTGCCATTTTCAAGGGGGCGCAAACTGGAACATCCGATGACTTTCCGCTCGGACGGGTTCATACAATCTCACTTACACATCTCAAGCCTGTCTTTTGGTTTTGTGCCTCTTGATAGACCTACAGTGTAAGAATGTTACAGGTCTAAAAAATAATCTTTTACTCAACAATACCCCCCACCCATCCTCCAAATAGTGTTATAGTGTATGACTAAATGAATAGCAGTAGGATCTGTGCTTTGAGAGTATGCAGCCCAGTAATGCAACTCTATTGGATTAGTAACCATGATAGACAAATATGTGTGCCATTTATAGACTATTCTTTACTATACTGTCAGCTCCACCGCCCCTCCCCACCCCCTCCCTAGCTGTCTCTCTCTCTCCATGATTTCACACTGTCATTCTGTGATTATTTCATCATTGCTTTGATCCATGACTGAATTTCATTTCTGCCCAGGGTGCATTTAGATTAAGCACTCATGAGATAGTTTGACAGACGCTGAGTAAACCTGGTTATGTAGAAATAGAAAATGGGGGTACTTATAGACTTGCTCCAGAGCTGTTTGAATAAGTAAACTACCACATTAAAATTGTCAATTTTAGCTCTATTGAAGTATCAGATGTACTTTTGTTTCCCAGGCGAATGACACCAGTGTCACCCTTTTGCTGAATGACTATGGTTTACCGCTTGGTTGGGAAATTGATTTGTAAACCACATTTAAATAATATTTGTTTCTCTGGCCACATGTGCCTTCAGAATGAAAACACAATTTCCATTTGCCGTACTTGTCGGATGGCCCTGTCAGCTAATGTGCAAATCCGACTGCACAGAAACGTGGAACTCCAAAGCCGGGGGCTGATTCACCAACGCAGATCCACGCTGTGCGCCCACTGTCCTCGGGCCCCAGACGGATCCCAGCCCGTCTTTACAGGAAGTGGCCCAGAATCAGGCCCATTACAGGGTCATTAACATTGTTTAATTTCTGGAGTGGAACACACAAACCAGGGCATGAGTCATAGCTGGCTGTTTCCCCCACGTTAGGCGTCAGCCTGATGGCCCTCCGCTCGCGGCGAATTCAATACGGGCCTGCGTCTCGACAGCAAAGCAAAACCGGGTTCAATATTAGCACTTATGAGCGCGAGAGCGCTGGAGACGAGTCATATTCAGTTGCATGAATAATGAGGACGGTGTTTGAAACAGGAGTCTCTGATGATCCCACTGTCACGTGTGGGACAGAGAGAGCACTTTATTCGCAATATCATGGATTAATGTAAGATATACCGGACACGCTGGGTAATGAAGCCATTAGACCAGCACATGCCTCGGACAAGACAAAATTCAAAGGACACCTGAAGGAGCTTGCTGGAAAATGATTTGTTACGTATCTTATATTTCTCATTTAATATGCATATCTAATTGGAGACAGGAATTCATTTTAAATTTTCTGGAAAATGTCACAAAGCTTATGAATATGAACTCCAGGGAAAGTTTCAGCTGGATGTGCCAATTCCCTTGAAACATTTGTGTGTAAATACTCTTTGGGCAATGCTGTATATCAGGCAAATATATACTTTTGAAAGGAAAGTGTATGTTCCCATGATTTTGAAATTCGATTATTTGCATGTCATTTGTCAAAACACAGCATGGACTTGTGAATTTAATCTGAATTTATCTAATTACTTGCACACCATATAATGGTCAGAGAAACAGCAGTGTGGCATTTCTATTCTGCGGATGGAAACACCTGCCATTTTCACCTCACTACCTGTCTACCATTGCCTATCTATTATTGATAGGTATGTCTGAAATACTGTTTGTATTTTTCATCCGTGGTAAAGCCAAACTGTAAACCACTCACCGAATGAAAGACTTGAAATGCTGGCAATTCACTGTGTGTCCAAGGTCTGGCAGGAAGGTTTCACGGCCCCTCTCAAGAGTTTTAATGTCTCCATGCGCAAAATACAGCAGATTTATTTTTATTTTTATTTCTTTGTTTCTCCAAGTGTTGGATGATGAGTGGGTGCCTCTGATTATTGCCTTGCAAATGTGCTGAACTCTCTATACCTGTTTGCTTGTTTCCCACTTCCAACCACGGCAGCTGCAACAGTTTATGGCCTATGACACTTGTGCCTGTCCTTTGCTGAAGAGTGTTTTGCATGAATCGAGAAGGGTGTACAATACAGAGCGACTCCAAGTGCCTACACACATAGAAGGCTGAGGTCGTGACCGTCAGAATGATATGAAAAGGTCAAGAGTACCACTTCTAAAAACACTGCATAAATAAAAAACAGTAATATTAATAGTGTGACGTAAATGTGGTGTATTTTTTCTGAATCTAGGAAGAGAAGCACTGCTTTAAGAAATTGCTTCCTACATAACAGGATATCTTGCAGAGAATTACTTTTGTATATGGCACTGAAACATCCACGGCAGGTGACTGACTGTTCTTCACAGTGCTTGAAGTACATCCACGTCTGTTCCAATACAACAAGGCACTGCACTCTGTCAGGGTTTAACCCGCATCTATGGGTACCGTACCATGCTGCGCAGACATGGATGTGACTTGCACTGAGGGACAGCAGGTAAGCAGAGGACTCAGTACCACCAGCTCTGTGCAACTTAATGGATGCAGCCAGTACCTTATTTCATGCTTTTCTGCTCTTTGAGTTATGAATTTTGATCCCAGAGACAAGGACCCACCAGGTATTGATCACAGGAAACGTCAGCCCAACAGAAGTTAATTTCGTTCATACATGGGGAAGTCTGTTGGGGGGGGGGTGTTGACAGTGGAGCTGTCGCTTGGTGAGAGTCACCTGTCACTGCACTGAAGAGATGCAATGCTGTCTCCATCGGGGGGGTGGCGGTATTCCCAAACTCAGCAGAGCAAATGACATCACATTGCGGGGACCTGGCTGGGAGGGAGGGGTCAAGAGAACCCCCACTCCTCTTCCCCCGCCCCAGGGGACAGATCAGAGCCCCCCAATGTGCTGGGCTACATTACATTGTTTCAGCATGTACAACTTCAGTATGTGCATGCTTCCATATTATCGTGGTGAGCAGATGTCAACAAAGGAGGTGCACGTGTGTGTGTGTGTGTGTGTGTGTGTGTGTGTGGGGGGGTGGGCTTGCCCTTTGAGGTTTGGTTGTTTTGACTGCTTTAGGCTTGACAGCATAATGGAATGTCACTCTGTCGAGTCTTTGGCTGATTAGGGCGTGTTTGTTATTTATTGATCGTCTTTCGTGGCAAATTATCTATGCACAGGTCAGAAGTATCGTTTCATACGTGGTGCTGAACCTGTCTTAACTAACCCCCTGAAATCAATGAATACAAACCATCAAATACAACTATACTCAAGCAGTTCAACCTTCTTATGATTCCAATCAAATTTAACTACACATAAAATGGTATTTAAAAAATGCCCTTATTTGTGACACTCGTATGTTAATTTGTTTATACATGTCTCAGCATAAATTATCACTGGATCTTTACATTTTTATCAACTTCAAAGTCCACAAATACAGTAAATCTGCATTGCTATCTCCTTTTAAATACCTACTATACATTTTTACTGTGAAGTTCCTTAAAATATCTAATAGAGTCATATGAAGATAGGACAAAGTTTATTTAATTCAGTGAATTGTCTTATAGCTTTGTCATAACTGCTTATTTTAATATTGTCGTTATGCATAAGTCCCACCAGGAAGATAGGGTGGCGTCCCTGTGGTAATACAAGGTGACTAGGCAAGACAGAATCAGACCCCTACCTTGTAAACACAGCTATGCAGTAGTGAGACCTGAGCTTGACTCTCAGAAAAGGGCTTCACTGGTCCTAATCTGATTCTTACATCCTTTTGCTCAATATCATTTAACTTATCATTTCTCAGAATGAATTTATAGACCCTGGAAGAAAAGGTCTTCACACCATACAACCAGCTGCTCAGTATTTGTGGTGTGTGCATGCGGGCAGGCGGGCGGGCGTGCGTGAGTGAGAGTGTAGAGGTGGGGAAGGGGGTGTGTGTTGGGGGGGGGGGGGGGGGTCCTGTTTATTAGATAGCATCAGTCTTTACTCGAGGTCTGTAATTGCTGTGTTCCTTTCTTTAGCGACCAGGATTTCCCTTCAGCTCTCATTCCCCTGTTCCTTTGAGGCTTTTTGTTTGGTCTGTTTCGGGTGCGCGGAGGTTAGGGGCCTTGTCATCGTGAGCATAAAGGGTGGCGGGCTCTGTCCGCAGCTTGGCCTTCACGCCTGTCCACATCGCATTGACTTTCTGTCACGGCCTCTCGCTTATTGTTTGTGAGTTTGATTAAAAAAAAAAGAGAGAGAGAAACAAAAATGCAATTACTTGGGCTGTAAGAACCAGAATCTATCCCTCATACAGATAATCTCAGACTAATGTGACACCCCGTTGCCACGGCAACCAAAGTAAACCACAAGAGAAGTTTCCCCACCTTTTGTGAGTTGTCTTGTTTTCCTTGATGGGGGAAAGGGGGGGGTGCTCTCGTTACATACGGATTGTGTGTGGAAGAGAGAGAATGTGTCCATGGTTGTGTATAGCCATGAAGAGAAAATGGCTGCTTATGTTGGGATTACAGTTGCAAAACAACTGTTAAACAGCTGTTCAAGAAATGCATCCCCACATGCGCCACACAAACACAGCACATGCACACACACACTCACACGCACACTCACACACACACACACACACACACGCATACACACACACAAACACAGACAAACACTCTCACTCTCTCTTTCACAGGGGGGAGCAGGAGGAGTAACTGATGATGAATGGAGGGGCAAACAAGGAGAGCAAGCGGAGGGAAAGTTCCGCTGTAAACAAACCACCGTTTCCTTCCTACGGAGTCAGCCCCCTCTGACTGCGGGCACTATCAGTGCGCACTGCGTTTCCCAGTCTGCACTGCAAACGGCTTCCAGATGTGCGCCGTTCTCCCCCCCTGTGCTTTGCCAGGCCCGCCTCACACAGATGCCTCGCTGCAAGGGGGGTCTGAGAGTGAAACTGGGCACATTTTAGTAATCATTTAGTTCCAATCTTCCTAAAGGGGAACTTTTATTAATAAACCCTTTTCATCTCTGTCTCTTTGATTGGGGGAGGGATAATCGCTAAGTCATGTGGAAGGGAAAGGGGGGAAGGGGAGTTAGGGGGGGGGGGGGTTGGCGGGGTGGGGGGGGTGATTCATGTCTGGGGGGTCTTTTTTCAACATGTGCTGGAGTGGAAGGAAACAAATAATAAATATTACGGGACAACGTCTGCGGTAAATGGTTCCAGTTATGCTCGGGCGGCGAGGTGAGGCACGAATAATATGCACAAAGGAGAGGAGGGGGGAAAAAGATCTGATTGCTCTTCCTCAAATCATTCAGTCAGCAAACTGGAGTCAGAGGGAGAATCCCTGCTGGAGACTGGGAAAGGCTTTACAAGCTAAAGGTGGTTTAAAGGGGGTTTCGAGGGGATGGGGGGGTGTGTGGGGCACTGAGGGCACCATGAAGAGGAGGAGCAAAATGAGTCTGTGCAGCTTCTCACCCTCAGAAAAAAGTAATAATAAATACAGCATATCTACTAAAAACAAAGAAAAACACAACTCTTATTTGATATGTCAGTGATTTACTGTAAGTGTGTGATTTACCTTCACAGATGGTCAACACTGGGTCATCATTAGCATAGGGCAAGGTAGCGTTCAAGCCAGTTTTGCACTGTCTAAGCTGTAATCTCTCACAGGCAATGAGATGTTTTTGATATTTATGTACAGGAAATCAGTAAATGACTTCACCAATGACTGCATGCTATCAACAAAGACAATGACAAAAAATACGATTGTCAGCCAGCCATCAGTATGGGGATAAGAATTGCCTGTTCTACCAACTACCACTAAAACTAGCGATGGGAAAATGAGGCCTTGACGCTATACCGGGTGAGGCCACCATGTCTTCTTAATCAGTGACATGAAGAACACTGTGATTGGTTCAAATCAGGGAGTCACTCCTACCACATAATAGCTCCACCCATTCCTAGGTTTACATATCTTTACTCCCCCATGACTATGAAACTGTACAGCTGCAATCCTCACATACTTACCACATTACAAACCTAGGTTTACAGTATGTCTCAGTATTGAGGCATCATCAGTATTTGACATACCACCCCTTTTTAACTTACAAGAGGCCCTTTAGTAAATGGACATGACTGCATTTTTTTCGTTTAAGTTTGTGTTAAATACTAAAATCTTAATGTATTTATATATGCTGTATAAATACAGAAAAAAGAAATCTCCCCAAATGTTAGCCTTGCCATAGCCTTCAGTCCTAACTAGGTGAACAATCATAACATAGACATATTCACTTCAGTCAGGGGCATGTGAAAGCAAACACTGGTGGCTTATTAGGCAATGCAAAGTGGATCATGACCCTCACCAAGACGGTTAGGCCACGCTGAGGGAATCCTCATGCTTCATTTCCCATTGCCATATTCGTCTCCACCGGCGAGGTGTCATTTTACATTAGCGTGGCTCTGGGACGCTGACAGTGACACGCTCAAAGACGAATACAATTCCATTATTTTTCTCCACAGGAAAATGCCAAGGTTGATTTCTTAAAAGGCTGTTGGCGTGAACACAGAAAAAAATGCAGCGCCAATTTCTCAGTCAGTTTTTAACCCTGATTTTTTTCCTTTATTTCCTTTCCTTTTTTTACTTATTTATTTATTTTGAAAATGATCCTGGTTGAAAGAATGGCAGGAGAGTACAGAGGAGGAGAAGCTGCTGCAGAGGAGAGACTGATCAATCAATCAAACGATCACTCAAACAGTCAATCAATCCAAACAGCAGCCTAGCAGTAACTCTCTTCAGCTAGTAGGCTGAGACAGAGGACAAAGTCTGATCCTTGTACAGTATGAATCCACAAACAGGAATCAAGTAGATTAAAACTGCTGTCAGTGGTTACAAAGGTATCTTCCCAAATTACACTTGCTGTAAGATACCTCGTATGATAATGCTTTCCTTTGCTGGAGTTTTGTACTCATTATGTCTGCATTCTATGCTGTTCTCTGCAGCAAGGCACATAGAGACATGGTATTAATGTTGGAGGAAATTGATTAAGACATACTTAATATCATTATCAAATATTATCCTTCTGGCAATATGTAGAGTCAAGTCATTTCCCACACTGGGCAATAAATGAATAGTTATATATACTGTTAAAAAATTCCATGTTGAAACACAAATTATAAATTTGGCATGGTGCTACATAGCCTGTATAGCAGTCAGCACAATGAATTATAATCCACACTCTCAAATTTTGGCTTTTCCTTACGCTACAATAACATAGAATATGAAGGGTCTACTCAACATAACAGGGCAGAATCATGTTTAACACATTTTCTGCATTTAAAAAGCATATTACCCTTACTTTCAAGTTTTAGTGTTTGCTTGTGATTACTTGTGTAACCATGCAACTAGAGCTGCAATCTTGAGGATTGTCTCCATTATCTCTGATATATTACGTTTAAACAGACTTCCATTCCTACTACCATTTTATTCCAAGCAATGAGCCGGTATGTTTTTGTTAGCTTGTGCTAGTATTATACAAAACTGATAATAATGTTAAAAATAGTTCAGTTCTTTTGTTGCAGTCTATACTATTGTAAGCGCACTGCAATGCCTTGCCCTTGGTAACATTTGGATCCCCTACCCTGGATCTTGTTTATTGTTGAACTAGAATCATATAAATTTTAGTGTAAATAAAAATGCACTTTAGGGAGGATTGTAAGACGGAAGACTTTAAGAAGTTGTGTATGGTAAGATTAACATTTGAAGGAGCTCTAGTAACTTGCTTGCCATCACAGCCCGACTGCCGCAGACACCCACAACCTTGGGAGGGCATTGAGCCCGGTGCCATGAGGACAAAAACTGAGAGCAGCCGGCCAGTCAAACTCAGAATAAAGCTGTACAGAAAACAGAACAGGGGCCCACCGAAATGTGTCCCGGCACTGTACCCTGTACCGCTTTCTCTGAGCGACACCTGCGCACCCCGGTCGCGACGGAGGAATTAGCCATTATGATCGCTCTGGCTGGGCATTCATAGCGGTGGCGGCCCGCGTCGTGGCCGTTTTCGTCACCTGTCAGGGATTTCATGAAACAACACGGCCGTGTCTGGCAGGAGACGTGGCGGGCGAAACGAGAAATGCACGCGGCGGACAAAAGCGCTGTGAGACATGCAGAAATTGCTTGCCGTTAGGGTCAGTTGTGATTTCTGCTGTAAGTAATGTTTTGATTGCCGCCGGCTCTGCTCCCTCATCCCCTGAGTGGTCGTTGTACAGGGACAGGAGTTTGAGTGGTGGTTGGGTGATTTGGTTGGGGGGGGGGGGTGTAATTGATTTTTGTGCTCTGGTATGAAAAGGTCACTTTGATCAATGCCGCATAATTGGGACTACATTAGGATCATATCGGGTCATTTTACTGTTTAATGATGAAATATTAAATATTGGGTGGGTTGGATTGCGGTCATTAGCGTGCACTTTCGGTTATAGCTTTTAATTAATTTGAACCCGACCTAGAATCCATTACACATCTTAGAGTACTCTAAAGCATTTCCCTAGAAACCGCAATCTTCAGACCCATTGCATCTACTTAATAACTTACTGACATACACTTACTCACAAATTATGAGATTAATGCAATCAATGCAATCAAGGGTCAAATGGCCTTATTGCCTTTCGCCTTTTCGAATGGAGTCTGCACGTACATTTGGCAGGGATGTATGTCCGAATATTATTCATGTAAATATCCACGCAGTAGGATTAGTGTATTAATTTCTACTAGGACTTTTGAGTTAATCATGTATCAGTGGATAATGCACTTGCCAAACAGTACTGCAAATGTGTACACCAAGTGCTATGGACTATTCAATGGAGCTGTTACCATACAAACACACGGCTGATGATAACATCTGCAAGGACACACTTCAATCTGTCTGTACATGAAGGAGAGCGAGATCGTTTGGTTTGCCACCCCAACTATTTTGAATAATGTGCCATAATTGCAAGATCAGTGTTGAAACACACCCTGACCATTTTTCCCTGTAACACAAAAAAATATTGAAAACATTGAAAAACATTGAAAATATAAAGGCCCAGATACCATATCAATCTAACCGTAGTGAGCTCAGTGCTTAACATTGTGTTGCAATTTTTTGGCAAGTGTTAAATACTTTGTTGTTTTGTTTATTCTTTTCTTCAAGGCAATGCAACGCATTGATTTTAGGATGTGTAGGATTTGGAAAAACACAGCTCAACATTTGTTCAAATTTATCAATCGATGTTTAAGGGACGAGGCGTTTTGTGGTTACATTGAATCTGGTCCACGGCCTGAACGATTGGCTCCTGAATATGAACATTAAACCCTCTAACCCATGACCAGCATTAACTAAAGCAACTGACACCAAGACGTACACGGAGAGCTATCAGAGGGCTAAAAGGATTCTAATGACGGCTTTGGACTTGTGTTCCCGTAATGACTGGATGAAGATTAATATGCCCTGTATGGGTATAATTATACAGCCACAAGCCCATTTGACCCGAGCGGGGTGCATCCCTCTTCTGCTTTTTCTTTCAGCGGATGAATCAATACCAGCACGTTTTTTACCACTGTTGAGTGAAATTGAGGAAATGAAAATCTGATAATTTTGCTCCTTGCATCGTCTGGGCTGGAGGAAGGACGTTTTCACGTCTGGCAGGAAGATGTATTTCCAAGTTTTTCAAAAAGGCTAATGTCATTTTTTTTCCCTTTTTTATCTCCGCCTTAAATTGATTTTTGGGAGTCCGCCTTAAAGGGAGGTTGTTTAGCATGAAGTGAAGGCGTAGAGAAGAAGGCTCCATTGAAATCAAGCTTCCACACTGGTTCTCTTTTAATCATAGACTCATGTAATCATAGACTCATAGACTTTAATCATATTATCGGTAGATGCTTTATGTTACGACCCCATCTAGAGAGCAGACACCCAACCCATACGTCCAGGGATGTAACACTTATAAACATGCATTACACATAAGAAGAAAGTCATGAATGCTGGCAGATTACATTACAGACCCACATATCCCTAACATGAATAGGCAGCAAATAAAAATGTTACATTTTGGCAAACAGCATCAAAAGGTGCCAGTGACAAGAATGGCAGATCATCCAGTAAGAAGCTTCATCCTCGAAGATCACTGTGTTTACGTCTTTCAAGGAGTAGAGTGCTCACTGTGGAGAAAGTAAAATGTTTGTTCTCTTACAGCCATTTTGCACAATGCATAATCTAACTGACAGAAAATTCCACATATCTCTTCAAGATTGTTTGGCCTGGTTTCTTTTTTATTTTCTCGAGATGTGCACTTCCTTTAGGCTAAGGAGTTCAGGAGTAGGGCCTACCACAGCTGTTTAGAGCAACAATTTAAGGTTAAAAGTTGTTTTCAGCAAACTATTGTCTTGTTCTCATTTTCATATTGCTTTTACTTTATTGCCTTATTTTCATATTTTCATATGTCAAATTACGAGTGTTGATTGCTGAAGTATGTCTGTTTCTGGTAATTCATTTCGACTGTACCTTAGCTGTGAATACGGCTGCCGAATATACTATCTAATTGTATACCAATATCAGTATATTAAATTACACTGGTGGCTTTGTGCTCCCTATCTTAGTTCTAAAATATGGGTCAAGTATCTCACATTACGTGGCTGTTATATGAGTTGTAATCTCCCTGAACTGTGCTTTGGAGGACTGCTAAGGGCAAGAAAAGGAAACAGGATGCAATTTTCTTTGAGGTAAGCAGCCATGGTGCTTTATTTAATAAATTTATATGAGATTTTCCTCTCAGAGTCTTGAAAGAGAGGAAGCCAATGGTAATCGAGACGTCTTAATTCCTTGACATAAACATGTGCACAGATTAATGAAGCCCTCATGGATCCTTTATAGAGGAGAAAGATTGCTTATCGATCCATATCAAAATTTTCATGCTAATCCCGACGAAGAGACAGAGCGCGTGGTATCAGAGTTAATAATCTGATTTCTAAGCTGTCCGAGACAATTCTACCCCGGTGTGAACTCTAATCAGTCCCCGTCTTCTCATTTCAGTGCGGCTGCCTTCTCCAGACTCTTGTCCCTGCTCTGGGCCACAGCTCCAGACAGTGATTGAAGATATGATGTAAACATGTTGACAAATTAAATTTTTACATTTCAGAGGAGATTTGCCCAGGACGCCAGTGGCTGGAATATAGGTCTGATTATAGAATTCCATAGGTGGCTCAAGATCAATTTTTTTTTTTTTTTTTTGGGTCCGTTTTTGTCTTTAGTTTGACCTCAGAGTTGTTTCTTAGCAGCAATTCAATTCGTTAAGGTCAGATGTTGGGAGGACAGGGCTGGCTTTTTAATGTGCAGGGGGACTATGGTGTAAGGGTAATCTCCTCTCTTGTCTGAATATTTCTGATAGTGTAGAACAGCATGATTTTATTATTCATATTGGTCATCAATATACATGTCAGTTAACAGAAAAAAATCCATAGTTTTTCACAGGTATGGTTTTTTTCGTGATCACTACCAAATCCTATAGTACATGTCCTATAGTACATACAGAGTTTGTAGATGAAGACCCAAAACACATAGTGACTGACACCAGCGTAATGGCAGCATTTTTTTGTAGGTAAAAACCAAATTAAAGACTTCCTATACTGTATTGCCTTCCTGGGTTAGCCAAACATTTTTTCCCCCTAAAGTGCTGTGGCAGATGCTTTTTTTTTCAACCATGCACTTTCAAACGTTTACTGGACCAGCCCCGACGAGGGATACACAAAAGAGTCGCTTCCGACCGCGCGACTCGCTCATAGCCAGACGCACTGCTGGCCACAGGCAGCATCGCGTGGCAAATGAGCTGATGTATCTTAGTTAGGCAGTATCCTCGCCGCACATTTTTCTCTATTAAATCTTAATCAGAAACCCGCAGAGTGTCACTTGACATTTGCATTCCACGGCACAGAACTCCCCGGCTTGGTGCGCCCGCCGCCGCAACACGTTTCCCCCCAGCGGCCCTTTGTGAGCGCCACAATACTTCCCTTTATGAGGCTTAATGCAGAAAAATTCAGATGTTTTCAGAAAACAAAAGACATTTTGTCGCATTTGTCATTTTGTCATATTGCGCCTACTTTGATGTTTTACACGACTGGCATATTGAACGGCATGGCAGTTGTGATGAATTCTATTTGAATGGGTAATATACAAAATAAAGACATAAGTCTTGACAGAATTGGTCTTTTACAGGATTGCATTGTGGTTTCTGTTTGTGATTACACATATATTAATCTTTAATTGGGATATTGTTAGCATCATAGACGTAAGGGAACATACAGTACAAGTATTTCTGAATATTTAATATTCAGAAAATATATTTTTAGGAAGGATCCTATTTTGACATTTTCATTGTTGATCAATCATCTGAGATGTATGTCAATATAAACAAATATATGTTTTATATTAATCTTTTGTCATTTCATCATTCAGTTCATAATAAATTTCATAGTTGTCTATGCACTGACCATGGATATAGAGTCTAAAATGGCATTCAAGTGCAGTATTTTTAATCATTCCTTCTTGTTTCATAAAAAGAGGATGCCTTCTTCAAATGAGGACTAAAAAAATGAGAGGGAATTTCAGAAACTGAAATGACAAAGAAACAAGAAGGGAACCAGTCAATGCAGCTTTTCTCAATAACTGATCTCTTCATCTTGATTTTTTTAATCAATAGCTTGAAAGGACCCTTCAAGATTGACTTTGATTTCCTCTTTGGCTAAATAAGACTTTGGTCTCTCACTTTATGACATTGATAGTTGATAATGAGCTGTGGAAAGGGGTATCTTTGGTGGCACGTGACTGAATTCTCTACCTCATATTCTGCCTGCCTTGGCCCCACACATACCTCACCCCTACTCAAACCCCCAACCTTGATGCCCCACAAAAGATTTTCTCTTTTTTTTCTCTCCTGGATTTGCCCCAGTGGCAGAAAAACTCTCCTTTGACATGTGTCAATACGTTATAAAATATAAAGAATGACCAGAACATGTGGCACTTACAAAAAATATATCAGTTATTGTAACACATATCTGTATAAACAATTCTATAAGATAGAATATGTTTGATAATATATGTGGTTTTACAATATGTTGCACAACATGTATTAGCATGTATGAAGCATATAGCATATATATTTGGAAATGTAGATGTACATGTGTAGTCTATTTTCTGCACATGTATTAAAATATATTCTTTATAAAATCTTATTTTCAAATTTGTATTGCTTAGTTTTCGTATATACTTGTTATTACCTTCCTCGTTATCTCCCATTTGATGGCAAAAGTACCACACTTTGGTACAGCTTGCACCTTGAACAGGACATGGGCGAGAAGTGTACAGGCTTCTGATAGCTTTCTCACTTTCACTAGAGCAATCATGCCTTGCTCAGAGGCAGGGCGCAATAGAGATAGCTGGAGTTCAGCCTCGCATCTCTGTAAATTTCACAATGTATCAAAAAAGACAGCAAAATAAAACTCATTTCAGGGTCAGTGATCCACTCCTTCTGTAAAGCTGTTTTCACACCGCAGAATGGATGGAAGCAGTCAGGGTTATGATGCCACATTCAATAGAATGTAAGTTATGATGTGCAGAGAAGGCTGCTACCCTTTACTGTGCACTAATGGTACTGATGTACTGTAATGTCAAAAGAATTAACACAATTCATTTGCAAATGCATAACCAGGATGCTGGCCTGTCATGTTCAGATTCGTCAGGTGCATTATGTCCATTTTTATGGTTTGTTGCTCTTCACGAAACACACTCTAAGGACATTTTAAAGAGGTGTCAAATTACAAACATAATACCTACCTATCATGATGAGCAAAATATACTACTAATATTATCCACTTCAGTGACAGGTAGACTGATCAGTAAAACAAAGCTTTCTGGGCTGTGAAAGAAAAAAGGGTTTAATCCACTCAATGCTCCTGCATGAACATTGGGTTTTTCTGAGTGTTGGCAAAGCCAGCCGCGTTAATAGCACATGAATGTGTTCGCATACAGTCAGCTGGCAGGCCCTCTAATATGACAACAATGTCGCCAATAAACCGACGGAACAAACACTATTCATAAGCCGTATCTGTTTGTCATAGCGTATAATCTGTCGCAATGGCCTAATTTTTCTTATGCAGCGAGCTTGTCATCGTGGCTCAGATGAGGCTTATCCATACAAGAGGCTTAGCGAATCACGTTCAAATCAGAGCGGATTGCGCCGCGTGTAATGCACTGGGTCAACAACATGTTTCTATTAATGAGGCAGGTGTTCCTCGGGCCTTTCCGTGTGAAACAAAGAAAAATATTCCCTCTCGTCAAAGGGGAAAAAAAGAAAAAGAGTCGCAAAATTCCAGCGAACGCCAATCTGCGGGTCCCCTGTGAGCCCGCCAATTGTGGCCATTGTGTGTTATTTACGCCTTGTTTAGTGTGTGTGTGTGTGTGCACTATGAATGGATATGTTTTTTTGTTTTGTTTTTTTTTTTATCTGGCCAGGTGAAATCCTCTGTTGAAATAAAGGCTCCAATTTCTCGGGCAACTGATGCTTCCAAATAATTGAATTAGATCATCATAGGGAGGAGGCCGTGCTGGTGCGGTGTGCGGCACCGTCCCCTCGTGGCCCCAGGGCGAGGGGTTCAAACATAGCTCTGCCTGTGTTGAGTTTGCACACACTCCCTGTGTCTGCATGACATTTTCTCCATGCTGTCCTGGTTAATTGTTATCTTTACAATGTTTTGTGTGTGTGTGTGCGTGTGTGTGTGCAGGTGGTTGGGTTTGTGCGTGCTTGCATGTTTGTGTCTGAGTGTGTGTGTGTGTGTGTGTGTGTGAGTGTGTGCGTGTGTGTGTGTGTGCGTGTGTGTGTGTAGGTGGGTGGGTTTGTGCATGCTTGCATGTTTGTGTCTGAGTGTGTGTGTGTGTGTGTGTGTGTGTGTGTGTGTACACCTCACTATAGTCTATCGTCTCGTACAGTGCATGGTCCCCCCCTTGCGTGTTATGGCTGCTGGATTTGGCCCCGACTCACCGCGACCCTCTAAACGATAATGCGGTTACAGAAAAGGAATGAATGGATGGAAGTAAGGAGATCTATTCGGAAATGTTTGCTTCCCTGTTCCAGTTCAGTCTGTGTGCCCGGTGGAATGCTTGGAATGTTTCGCTTCTCCATCAGTCCATTAGATGAGTCTCCCCGGTTGCTTTTGTTCTGGTATGTAAATGGCTGAGTCCATCTCCCTTGCAGCCAGATTCTCTCTGCCTCACCATCTCTCCCATTCACTGACTTCCACATGCGACACCTGCCATGACAGCACTTGTGACATTTTGCATGTATTTCTGGAATGTCAATACTCCTTTAAAAATTTCTTTTGACACAGCTGATGAACCTGGTTTAATCTCCATCAGATTCTGAGTCAATAAACAACAGCTAACACATTCATAGTGTACGGCCAATGCTGCAGTTATGGCCAGCACTGCAGTTCTCAGAGTCACCAGCAGGGGGAGGGCACATTTGTGATTCTGCCTAACTTCCCCCCACCCCAAACCTGATGAAGACCATGCAGGTGAAAACACTGTTCCTCCCAGCAGTAGGTCCCTTAGGACAACTTAAAAGTGTGCAGATACATTTGCCTTCTGGTTTATTAGCTTTTACTCTGCACCTGTATCAGTTACTGGTTGTGAGTATGGTTTCCTTTTTCTCTAACCACACCCCCCCTCCCCTTTCACTCATCTGTGTGAACAAACATCCAAAATTCACAATTTTAGGATGCTTAGCAGCCTGTCAGTGTAGAGTGACACTACATATTTTCATTGGTGCTGTTCATGTAAGAAATGATTGTAATAATACTGTATGTTCATATACTTTTTCCACTGGATAATTTAACTCCTCAGTTAAATTATGTGAACCTTGTCGAAAACAAGAATGTCCATTTTATTCATGCCTACTTTTAAGATTCAACTACTTTTCAACCGTGATTCTCATAAATGGAGTGCACTTTCAAGCAAATGTCTGATCCATTCTTATCTTAAGGTAATATTATCTTCATTCTGAGGTGATTTTTTCAGTGTTCATTTTAAAATTATGCTTTATGTGGTTGTGGCAATAGAGTTTTGAAATATTTCAGAACATTTTGATCACCTGCTTTGGTTGCATTTTCTTAATTTGAGCATTCCCACTCCCAGATTAGAGATTAATATAATGGAATGCAAAGAATTTGACATTTTCTCACCAGTACTGGTGAAACGCCTTTCATTTTATGTATGTCTGTTTGTCTTTGTTGTTGTTGTTTGGGCAATTATTTTATATTTGTTCATTTTGGTTCATGGGGAAATTATGCTGATTTGGTACATAATCAGGGCTGCCTGTCATAAATGCCTTCTTTGTCTGCGACGTGGCCAGTTTAACTCATCTGCATTTTCCCACACTTTGCCAGTGGCTGACAGCTATAATCCTCAGTGTTTAAATCAGCTGTGTGTGAACTCTCTGTCTCAGACACTGTCCCAGACACTCAGCCCAAGACCCGGGTTTCACTGCTTGTCAAAACATTTGTGAAATCCTATTTTCTTTTAATAAAGTATAGTTTTGTTCTCCAGATGTATGCTTGAATAAGATGTCATACTCTGTCTTTGTTCTGAATCGCACCCTGCTGATGTTCTTAGGCAGAGAGAAAATTACCTTATTGAAACACGTTGCTGGGAGTGACTACAATGCCAGATTCAGCACTGGCATTATACACATGACATATTCAAGACCTCAGAATGGAAAACTATGAATATAAAGTAATCAGTACCAGCATGCAAACACATTACACTTCCATGAGAGATTTGGCTTTCCACTGGCTTTGTCAAAAATGATGATTTCATGATTTTAGCATTGGAAATGTTTTTTTATCACATTTTTTTTTTTGCATTTCATCAGAGGGTTCTGTCATCCTCTTACACTGAGGATCTCTCTTGGTCTCTCTCTCTCTCTCTCTCTCTCTCTCTCTCTCTCTTTTGCTCTCTCTGTCTTGCTCTTATGCACACACAAAAAAGGACAAAAAGGTATCATCCGGCTCCAGTCTTGAGAATTGTTCTCATAAACAAGGGAATGTGCAATTAACGGCTCGATGGAAGAGCTTGGATAATGAAATCTGAGGTACAAATAATCTATTTTCTTTGTTTAGTGGCGGGAAATGACAACGGCTTCCGTATGCTTAATGGCCCAAGCTGAAACTCGAACGCCTTCCAGTTTTGTGTCGGAAAGTGTCAGCTCTGTAAACACAACCATACTAAAGTACCCCCAGAGTGCACTCACCACAATTCTTTTCCTTTTTTTCGAGCGTTTATTTTCGCTGGAAACAGGGTGTACATGTTTATTACAATTTCAAGCAAAATGCTAATGCCATTAAACAAATGAGTTTTTGGCAAATTAACGGGAATTTAATATTCAGGGAGAACCTATGATATTAGACGTCGTGTTACGAAACATTGAGCTGAAGTATCAGCAGCAAGCGGCAGCTTTCGCTGCGGCCGCTCTCTGGAGAATATTTGTAATTAGTATCATTTGCCTAATACTTCAGGTTAATTAGAATATTTAATTGAATAGCTCTAATCTTCAGAGATGACTATATTATAATCAAATTAGCACTGCCACAAGGCGGGCTATTGAGTGCAACAAACTGGCAGGCTCCTGTTACTAACACAAATATACACACACACACACGCATACGCAAAACACATACACACACAGTGGTGGAATAAAAATCTGCCTCTCGCACTTTCAGATCTTAATGGTCCGTTTGAACTCTGCCATCAACATTTGATTATTCCTGGAGAAAAAAAATGAAGAGCAAGAAAACAGGTCTTAGCTAGCGTTCCCATATGGCTTATTGGCAAATGTGCTCCCTCAGTCTGGGGCATAAACATCCAAGAGGGTACCCGAGAGACTGAAAAAAACGAAGTGAATACAGCCCTCCTTCCCCCCATTTCTCTCCTTTTTTTAAAGTGCTTGCAATACTGACCAGATGAAGCTTCACAGGAGAGGTTACTAGGAAACTATTGAAGTAGTATTAGGGACAGATGAATTGATTTTTATAATGTTACAAAGGAGCTAATCCTATAATGTCCACACTGGACCCTTTGTCTCAGGTCCAGAATCTTTGGCAGGGGCCTTTGGAGTAGCTTTGGTTGCAAACTTTGTCATTCTAACCGACCCACAGATTTATTTCCACATTGACCGGTGCATACGCTTATGGGGATGTGCAGGCCACACTTTTTAAGCACGACGGTGAGGAAGTGACCAAAGTAAACAGAAATATTCAGTTCAATTTCACCTCCTAACGTTCAGTTCTGCTGGTAATGTGACTGCAATGCAGCAGTGTTCCATCTTATTTTACGGCAGCATGTTACACTCTCGCACTTGAGCAGGCAGACACACAAACAGAACAGCATCATCCTCTTTATGAGCAAACCAAACAGATAAAAAACAGAAAAAAAAACGCTAAATATTACAGTGCGAGGAATAGCCTCAAACAGATGGCAGCTAAATGAAATGAAATTGCATATACATTATCCTAGCTTTATGGCTCTGCACTAATTGAGATGATTATAACTGCTACCTTTCTGGAATCTAATGAAGCGAATTAATCCATTTAGAGCTAAATGTGTTTATATCTTAGTTGTCAGTTTCTCGTGTTGAAAATCTGCAGTGATTATTTTTAATAGTTCCGTATGTTTTACCAACAGCATTTCTTTTCAGTTGCATTTTATTTGGTAGTTTTATCAGTCTTTGTAGAAGTTCCTGCCGCCTGCACAAATCAACGCTTAATGCAAATAGTCAGCCATATGGTATATGGAGAGTACTAAAATAATTAAACTATATCTGCACTTTCATATAATTTGTTTTCTCCAGGAAAATACATCAAGCTCTGACAATGAACACGTGGATTAAAATGAGGACGGAGGAGTGCATATATGACACAATGAAACAGACTGAAGGCTAAACCTCATCGTAATTTTAAAATTTAATCTTGTTCATTACATGTACCATAATAGGTATCCGTTTTGCAAAGCTCTTTGTTTTCAATTACAAAGAACAAGATCAAAACTGGAATCCTTTTATGCTTTTGTAGCAGTTATCTGTAACCCTCATTCCAAGCACAACATCGATTACTCTCCCTCCTCTTCTCTTTGTGGATCTTAGCAAGTTACATTTGAAAATCACATTGTTGTCCCTCATTCAACATTCTTGATTACTGTTACATGTTTATAGTTTCTATATGCCCAGCTAAGCTGTAAACGTGGCTTGTGTCTCGATGTGTGGAACTTAATTTTTTTTCCATTTTATTTGCAATGCACTGGCTTCATGCTGACGGCCAGAACAGACGTGGCCAGCTTTGCACAGCATTCTGGGAACTGGAGGCAGAAAACAACAAATTTCAATGCAGAATGAGAGAAATGTCAGCATTTCAAATGAAAAAAAGACTTAAATCTTTCAGGATTGCCACCTGTGCACACTTTGAAGGTTCACATGGAGACCAGGGGATATAATAATAACAAAACTGACAAGTTTCAGGAAGTTATTAATCAAGTTCCCAAATATCAATCATACATCAGAGAGGGGGAATGTCACGCACTGATGTCAGTGCCTGAGAAAAATTGTGGAAGAAAAGAGAGATTTTTCAGCTGTGAAGCCAGTTCCTTGCTTTTCAGTGTGCTTGCACTTTTCTTCATAAATGGTTAGGGCAGGAACAACATATAAAATTGCATATATCTGTATCCATTAATAAGTGTCATCTGTTAGTACAGACATGTGCAAATTGCTTAGAGATAATTCAGGTGGCCCCACATTAGGTCCTGACAAAACTTTATTTTTCCAAACTGTACAAAATGACAAAATGAAATGTATCATTACATCTTCTAATCAAAATTAAAGCCATACTACTCTGTTGTTAGACTATATCTCCTCCTTGCTGCCACCCAAGGCCCCTGGGAAAATTAAAATACCAGCCATGCAAATGCATAAGCCCTGTATATCTATTGTGTGGGATTCAATAGGATAAGTGCCAGGTTAAACCCTTGGGTCAAGAGGAATTTCAGCATTCAAATTTCTGTGCATCAATACTCATAGAACAGCCAAAGTGCACTCATTCTGAACAAGTATAAATGCATGGCAACAAGCATTAAAATGTATTGTATTGCCCTACATTTCATATCTCTGTAAATTATATTTACTTTCACTTATTATTTAAGTGTATATATTTTTGCACATGCATAATTCCGTTGAAATGGTTCATCTTACAATTCATCAGAGAAAATAAGAAGAAAATTGTGTTTACTTTAAACTCAGTAGAGAAAAAGATCAAATTAAAGGTAATATTAACTTGGCAATGTATTACATATGTTCAATGCTATAAAGAAAGCTTGTAATTGTTTGATAGCTGTATCTTCCAAGAGAGGCCACAGATTCTCTTAAAATGCACTATTGATCCTGCACAGATGATCTTATGAATTTTGTATATGAGAATTTTTATTAAGTTCATCAGTCACTGCACATGAACGTTTAAAAGCTGGAACATTATCAAAATTAATACTGTTGAGACTGCAGTTCCCAAGCTCAACTCAAATTTATCATACCTCTACAAGTACCATATTAATGTCAGTTATAGCACTGTACCTCTTGACCACTTTTCTTACAAAGAGGAAACAACCATTATTGGCTACTATGACCGATGAAATGGTCCTTAAATAGAACAGAGTGATACGGGTATTATGAAGCTTCCTTTTAATGAACATTCAACATGACCCAGCCAACCATATCAGAAGAAAGGCCAGGGACAGACAGATATGTTTGTTTTCTGGTCACTCCTAATGGTGATAAACAGGGACTGCTGAACATGGTGTAAAGATCCAAAGAGAAACACTGACTGACGGCAAGACAGTCTAAACTGCATTGTGCTTTGTCTCAGACATGTAACAAATAACTGCTTACATATTTTTACACCTTATACTTGTTCATTTCAGTAATGGTGTTGTGTAAGAACAAAATTGCTAAAATTGTTTTCTCAAAGATAAGGACAAAGTGCATTCTGGATAGATTGAATCTATGCAGATTCTATTTAGCGCTTCTATGTGGATTCTATCTAGATTGAAACATTAAATAATCCTTACTCTCCTGACAGTGGATCAAGTGATGGGCAGAGCATAAGGAATACTCATGGAACACTCATCACATCAACAACCACCCAATTAAGTTTTCAGCCCAATCAATAGAACTTTTCATATATTTTATTGTACCAGTTATAATCCAGTTTTGCATTTACTATAATGAAGCACTTGGCAAAGTAGTATCCCTAGTCTGTTTTCAGAGGTTATTAAATGGGTTCAGATATATACATGTCATGTCACACCTTTGTTTCTTCAGTTATTTGAGACCACTCTGCATTTCCTGTTTTAAAGCTGTTTGGCTTCAATTTGATGCAGTGTAGTGTCATCTATATTGTTTTACTTCCCAAACTAAAAAAGAATTCAAAGCAACACAAACACATGCAACTGCATACAGTATGCAGTTTCTAAGCATAGTAAATAATCAAAAGGTTACACGTGTGCGCTTGAGTCTTTGGGCTGTGATTGTCCCCACAAAAATTTCTGTTCTCATAAACATTTTAATTTTAGACTATATTTGGGTGATTAAAGATGATTAAAGCCAGCCAATTATATGAAATACTTAATTACATCAGACCAGTAACATTTTTATTTGCAATGTGTGGTACGGCTGGAAATGTTATTGTCAGAAATGTGAAGGCTAAACACATTTGCTCTTTCAGACCCTAAAGAATCTGAATCAGAAAATATGCACTAAATTAAATGATTATCAAATTCCACCACAAAATAGTACTTTGGTGCACGTCAGAGCAATTACATGTCATCCCTTTTCACTGTGAGTGTGGCCCAGATTTAATCAAAATGTTTCACAGAAGCTGAAATGGGAACTGCTCAAACTGTGAGCGTTCCCTTCGGAAGTGAAACTAGCGGTATGTTCATGAGAGTACAAGCGAAAAATATGATTAAACTGAATGGGTCAGTTTGATTCTAAAAAGATGAAATTAAAGCAATACTATTTTTGCTGATCTAACTCCTTTATCGTTCTTGATATGTGGTTTAATACAGTACAATGTTTTATTGTGTTTTTGGATGCTAAGCGTGTGTATCTGGAAAAATAACTTGGTGTAGAAAAACAAAACCAAGCAAACACACACACAGACAGACACATTACACCCACACATACACGCACACACACAAAACTCATTAAAACATGTAACAGAAAATAAAATAGAGAAGAGCTACTGTCCATGGTGCTGAAAGATGGATCTCACACTTGGTTATAGTTTAGTTTTCCTACTCCTTGAACCATCTTTTAATGCTTTCACGTATTTAGTACGAGTATGTGTATACAACTTGAAATCAAAAAGTCAGAGTAATTTTAACTAAGCACAAAAACTCCCTGTAACATCACAGCAGGTCCTTGTAACTTTCACTCATAGTATAATGTATATAATAATGTCATATAATGGTATGACATAGCCTTTTTGGCACATCCTTGATTCATTGTCCATACATGAATGCTGTGGTGGCTTTGAGGGTAATGGATGTACCTCCAAAGGGCCAAATGAATCCATCCTAATTAAAGGAATCAATACACGGTTTATTTTTTACACTTTTGAAAACATACAGTAAAATGCACTGCCCTTTTATGCACTGCCCTGCCAATGTGGTTATTGGCTGAGAAAAAGGATGTATAGCACATGCATTATACAATTTCTCTTTTAAATCAAATAACCGAGAGAAATTTGATCATTTCATTTGACCATGTGTAATCACATGCCAACACCCTAGGAGTGCAGTCACGGCCCTACAGTCACTCAGGTCAATATCATCTCTTTGTATCCATTTATGTAGCTGGTTGTGTATTTCTGTCTGTCCATCTGACAGTGACTTTTAAATTCATGTTTAATTTAAGTCTCAAACTTCTGTTGAACCTAATTTACAGAGCCAAGTTTACAAATTGAAAATGTATCCTTGTACAAACTGTTCAGTTTTTCCATTTTTGTTGCTGTGTTTGCCCGTGCCTGTCATACACTGAATTATTTATTTGCTTAATATAGCATACTTTAATATGACATAAATTTAAATACCTTACATGCTAAATATTTATCGATACCCAACTTTTTCTGAAGCAATTCAAGTTGAGTATCCTGACCCTGTAGGCTTGTGAGTACTAGTTCAGTTTGTTAACCAGTGTGATTCCTGTAGACCTCCTCTCTGTGCCCTTCCTGCACTGTCTGAGTTTTCAGCATGTGACTACAGTTGGTAATAGCTCCAAATATCTCCTATTAGAAACAAGTGGAACCAAGATGGGATTCAAGCTGTATATCGATCAGCTTTGGAATTCCAACACCGTACCTGTTGGCAGTGGCCGTAAGCATGACTAAACAGCAGTTTTCGTCAGAGGGCATATAATTTGCTGTTAGATGCATGGTCAAGGTAAAGTCTGGAACGAGAAAGAGAGCGAGAGAGAGAGAGAGAGAGAGATAGAGCGAGGAAAAAAGTAACTGACAAATGTCTTCTTTTTTGCAAAAGTTGGTTAGGAGAGGCTGTTGAGAATCCATACGCCGTGTCCTCTCAGTCAGATTTGTCTCATGGGGGACCCCGGCATGATAGAAGTTCTTTGGGAAATTTTCCCTAACATTGATGAGCCGTTGCAGATGAGTAGATGACCCAAGTTAATTATTATTGAATTTGTTTTCCCTGCTCTGGTGCCGCCCAGCTCAGCCGGGGTAAAATGATGACAGTGTGTGTTCTCATTAAACCAGCTGCTTCAATTATATCCAGAGTTTCTCCTTTTTTTCATGTAAGCAATGGTACGTTTGTGCTTTGAAATCTGTAATTGGTCCCCCGCTAACTCTTTGCCATTGAGGCAACCTGGTGTTGTTTGTTTGTCTGAGGAGTTGTTGTCGGCTGATTTTTTGCCTGTTCCTCAATATCAAAATCACCCCATCAACTGCATTATTTAAACACCTCCACTCCTCCATCTCTGATACCACGGCAACCCCAAACACAGACTTAAGTATCTCCTGGTATGGGCTGCAGAGTAACAAATGGCGCCACAATTTTTTTCTTCTTAGGAATATGTTATACCAAATTGTTAAAGTGAAATACTAAGATAATGTCAATGTCAAGCCAGCCTTGCCCCAGGTCCAAGTATGGGTTTATCTTAGATTAAGGGGACCTTCCAAGCAAATAAAGAGTAATAATAACAATACAGGGCTAACCCACACTAATGTCAAAGATCCGTCTCACCCTAATGCCAGAGGGCTATAGCCTTAAAGGACTTTTTTTTTTTTTTTAATGGCTGCTTTGATACAGGCTAACAGGAGAAGACTGAGGATTTATCTCAAGATTCAATCTCTCATTTGATCCACATATGATATCCATGCAGTTTCGGGATGTGGGGAGGACCACACTGTTGCGGCTGTTGTACTGTCATGGGTTTTTAGTTTTTGTGAGGATTTGTGTCACTGCCACTTTCTGTCAATGTCTAAATAAATTGAAACAATACCATAACTTTCTTTTCTCTTCATTATTTATTCATTTATTATTATGTTTCTGCTTGTCTCTTTTTCTATGTCTGTCTATGTATCTGTCTGTCTGTATGTCTGTCTGACTGTCTGTCTGTGTATCTCACGGCCTTCTTGTTAAGCTGTCAAGTGCCTGTTCAGTCTCTGGCTCTTCGCTGATTTCCAACTGAATCTGGGTGGCGTAGCACCTGGGCCCGGAGGAGAACGCCTCGGTTACATGGACCCGGCCTTCCGGCCCCACCCCCACCTGCAGGGTGGGGCGGTGCAGCCCCTTCCACAGGCGTATTTTGATTTGGCGGCCCAGTTTCAGGCTGTACTTGCGGGGCTTTCCAGATGCACAGTGGAGCATTGGGTCCACCGCGGCGTGGTACAGGTGCTGGTACTCTCCCACGCTGCGGCCGTGAATGAGCACAGGTCCGTCCTGGGAGGCGGAGCGGGGCAGCCTGTTGACGGGGTCTGTATCCACAAAAGGTCCAGAGATCTGAGGCTGGAGCTTAGGGAGATTGGCCGTGTTCCTGATTACCCTCTCTGGCAGGTCAGGTGACTCAATCAGTCCTTCCAGGAGCAAAGGGGGCTTTTGGATCCAACCCATCGCATCCAGATCCACAGACCCTGGGACAAATTCCTCCTCCACACCACTGCTATGGACTGGGGGCAGGTGTAGCTGTGTGGAAGGCACATCAGCCTGACACAGAACATAACATTCATTGTATTTGTGCTTCTCACAAGTCTGCTACACTAAAGTCATTTTTGTATCTTAGTAGTCAGCAGCCAAGTGATAATGTGCTAATATATAATGTCACCATTTCTTTTTTGAAAGTCTCTCTGGATAAGAGCATCTGCTATGTTTACAGTATATTTCTTGTTTGTTTAGCCAATACCATGTTATGTAGCATGACTCTAATGTCAAAATGATGTTGATATAAACTGCACAAGAAATGAAGTCCTGAAAATAATGTCCTGAAAAATGATCAGAGGAAGAACTCACCCCCTCCATAATGTTGAATGAATACTGTGAAGAATACTGGGATTAATTAAATTCAACAGAACAGTTTACATGTCACTTGTAGACAATACCTGAGAGATTGAGTGAATGAGTAGTGTTTCTCCCAGTTAACAAAACCCAAGGATCTACAGAATGTTGATGGTGTCACAGTGGGCCAGTGTTCTATAGAATGTTTTTGACTCAGTTTGAATGAAGAGATTATGTTCATCAGAGGTGCCGATGTTCATTTTCAACATTTGACTGTTTTAGTCATAGTCAACTTTTTATTAAAGTAAGTGGTGCCATTGGCCCCGCCCTTTGTGGAACCCCACACTTAAAACTGTACTATTTTTCCTATCAGAGCCATTTAGAATAGGTGGTAGGTGGGACCAATGCCAATGGAATGGGGTCTGACAAAATACCAGACCCTCTCCAGAGGGTACTGGGTGAAAGGATTTCTTTTTTTTTTACCTTCAACAGCAGCTATAATTACCTAGAAATAATTATGGATTCCATCAATATTTGTCTCTAACTCTGTCTTGCAAGTGTAACTGAATTTCTTCACAAAGGCAGAATTCATCAAAAAGAAAGATAAAAATTGTGTTCATATTAAAGGAAAGGAGACTTTTTATTCGTAAGCCAAAGTTTAGGACACATGTCGATTGAATCCAAATTTGATCGTTTGTAGCTTCACAGTAAATTTCACCTAACGTCTACCATCTATGTAAAACCAGCACATACCTACAGCTATGGTTTACCTGGAAGAGAATATTGGAGATATCAGAGATGTCAGAAACCTAACAACCCCAAAGTAATAAATATCTTATATCCTATTAAATATTAGCACTCATTTTACTTACTTACTATTTAATAAACTGACATGCAAAGAATGCTGTTCTGTATAGGTTTAAAAAAAAAAAAAAAGCATTTTATGCAGATATATTATGTTTTTGTAAAAACTGCACTATTGTGCCTGGAAAGTCAGTGCAGGCATGGCATGGAAAAGGCCTTGATGCTAATCATAAATGCTTTAGCTGGAACATGAGCATAATGAATCACATCAGAAATAATCAGATAATATGGCATAATATCTTCAAGATAGCAGCTCCCTCTGTTCTTTGTCTTGGTGCGCCCAGTCCTCTCTGTAGTCATAAAAGCAAATTGCCTGTAAGTGTATGTTTGAGTCCATATCTTACCACATCTGTATGATTAAACAGTGAAAATATGAGACATTTTTGTGGCATCACGCTTCCCCAGTCCCCACAGACTTTATATAATAATAGCAGAGTGTCACTAAACATGGATTGCAAATTAAGAAGACAAGGAATTATCACATGCCCTCCAAGTGTACATACTATTGACAAACAACTGAATGCTAAACTGAACCTTGTTTCCAGAGTCAAAAAGTAATTCATTAGCTCATGTTTTATTATCACATCAAAAGAATAAAATGCTGCAAAGACTGCAAAGACTACTGGACATTTTTCAGCCTGTTTTGGATACATTGCTTGATATTACGTATTGTATCCTATAGCTTTGGTCGTTCAGAGATAAATATGTACATTCACAGGTATCCTTTTGAATGTAATCTAACTGTAATCAATTTATTGATATCTATTTTTAAAATATAAAGTTTAATTAAATATACTATTTAAATATGTTCTTTTTAAAACTTCCTGTTTGGTTAACTCCCTTGGTGCAGCAGAAATATACAAGTATCAAATATAAGAGAAAACCGATGATCCAATAAGAGGACAAGTTTTTTAAAGAATGCCATGTTCAGTGCTCATCTATATGATTATTTCAATTAAATTAAAGCAATTGTACAAAAAAATCCCCCATTCAAAATCAAATCCATTTCCATCAGTATGATACATTAAAACTAGGGTAATTTATGTATGGAAACGCATTCACAGACACGCACACGCAGAAGCTCACATACATTAAAATAATGAATCCCAGCTTTGCTTAGATAGATAGATAGATGCAATACAAGCCATAGGGCTGCCAAAAAGGGTAAAGTCACCAACAGGTACAGAGGCAAAGAAAATGGCATTACTTCTCCCTCTCTGCACCTATGTTAACTGTCTGCAGTGTCCTTGTGGAGTTTCTTCAACTCAGTTTTGTGTCCATCCGGCATGCTCACCACACACACACAGACACACACACACACATGCTCACAACATGCACACACTGCTTTTTTTCCCTCCTCTTCCAACACGATAATCCATGCTTGGCAAGGTTTTGTCCGACACAATACGGAAGAGCATTTGTCATTGGTTCTCTGGGGTGCCGTGCCGGTCGGCCCACAGAGGAACATCTGCAGGACTTTCATCTCCCGCGCGAGGCCACAGCGCGCGTGGGGTCCAGCTGTCGGAGATCCCGCTATCGCAGGGGGGAGAGTGCACCGCGAAGGCCCGGCTCGTACGCTGGCTGTCGAGTGCAGGGCTGTCCCCGTCATCTTGCTCTGCATATCTCATTTACGCAGCGAGTCACCACCTCACCCCCACCTCACCCCCACCTCTCCACAGCCCCTACACCCACCCCCCGCCCCCCTGCGCCTGGCCTTTCCCTCATGGTCACCTCATCGACAGCCTACTGCGGCAAAATTTATGTCACATATTTAATATGGACATCGGAATGATCATCAAATCCATACAAGCCAAGCCCGGCCGATCACCTCTAAATAATGGATGAGAAAAGGATGCAGCTCAATTTGGCAGGCCGTGGGAAAAAATAAATAAAAAGGAAAAGAAAAGAAGACGATCGACCCCTGTCTCCCTTTTCCCTCTCTGTGGTGTCATTACTGTGTTTGATTTTTTTTCATTCTTTTCGGTCGACATCTTTCGATATAATCATCCTCTAATATAAACAAGACGGAGGGAGAAGAGCGTGTCTTACTCAATACATAGAGTGGTGAGAATAATGAACACTCGCATCCATGCAGGTCACTCTGCAGCCAAGGAGATACAGTAGCCCTCCAGCACTTTAAGGGTCACTTGACCGTACAAAAATTATTAGTGCTATCTTTATCATTGTTTTTGCTCTCTGACTTTGGAAAAGAGGGGATAATTGCTTAAGCTAATTATGGGCATAACTGTTTTTAGCTTATTGAAATGAATGTAATTTATCTGTGAAGACACCCTTATCCCATATACCATTACAAACACTCACATAATTTACACATTACATACTGTCCTGGCTGGATTTTTACAAATGCAGCCAGATGTGAAGGCCTTGGCCAAGGGTACAACTGTGCCACACAGGAATTCAACTAGTTCCCTAGCCACAATGTTGCACTATTGCTTAATGAAATACAATGATAAAAGTTAAGAGTACAGCATTTTGCCTGGATTATTGTGGCACAAGAAAATTCCAATCCGTTAACAAAAAGAAAGATGTTTTTTTTAAACGTAGCGACATTGCTTTTGACGAGTCTGCAAAAAGAGAAAGAATGATGCTGCACTTGTTTATGCCAAATTCAGCATTTCTGCATAGCGGTCTAATGAGGATGCCAGTTAGCATTAAAGCGGTCATCACTCTCATCAATGGTTGTGTTGTGTGAAGGCAGACATTGGGGGGAATTCTATCTAACTGCAAAGGCACTTTGTCAAAAAGGCAAAAGGTGTGTGTAAGCGTATATATGTGTGTGTGTGTTGGGGTCCAAGAATAAGTAAAAAAGTAGGATCTAATCAAAGTTATAAACAAATTACCATAGCAATTAGATTAAATGCCCAAAAATGTCCACTTAATCATTCATTTAATTATTTAAAAATTAATTTTTGTATTCATATGCAAGGGAGTCTGTTTTTGTCACCATTGTGCAGTGGTCTTTGTTGTTGTTGCCGTGGTGGCCGTTGTCCATTGCTGCTGCATGCTGGTCCACAGCGAGTATGCATCACCTAGTACACCCACTCCACTCCCTGGACACGTGACTTGTGTCTGAGACCTGAGACTCTTAATAAAAGACAGCGAGCCACATGACAATCTGCTAATCAGGTTGTCAAGGGCCAGTTGTTCAAAATTAAGAGGATTGGAAGAGAAATTATATAAAGTTTTGTCAGTTTAATCATTTTGAAAAGCAACTAAGGCAATAGCTTTCACCAATAGCATGCATGCATTTGAAACATACCTCTTCACACCACAAGAGTACTGTATATGTTGAAACAGTGTTATTGAGTCTGTAACGCACAAGGATACAGCACTTAAAGCATTCAATATGTAAGTATATCTGCATTTCCCTTTTTGCTTTCTGTGTGGTTCTGAATGGGTTAATTGGGTTAAGGTAAAGTTCATGATGCATTCTGGGAGTCGTATTCATTCCTCCTTGGTCCACAGAGAGAGGTGGCCAAAGCTAGTCAACAGCTTTACTGTCCTTTAGGGGGTGATGGTGAGGCATTTTGGTCCATTACATGTGTAAATTAATTCCATCCTCGTTTTACGTCTGTGTTCCCTTGCTCTTTCTTTGTTGCAACATGGATTTGAGGAGGACAATACTTTTGCATCCTGGTACATACCAATAATTAGATCAATCCATGAACTACCTCAATCTATGGTTTGTTGCAGTTGGCCAAGTGATGGGTATTCATAGAAGATAAGGTTTAATTTTTCTATTAAATCTCTTCAGCAGCTGTCTCTAAGCCAAGAGAACTCGCAGAATTCCTAAGTGTTCCCCAGATTCATTTTTGTTTAATAAAAATACTAATTGCCTATTTTACTGTTTGATGAGATTAAAAGTTAATTGGACAAACTAAATAAACAGAATGCAATTGAACACAAATGATATCACGCGATAATTAATTTGCGGCCTCCTGAGCTAATTAACTAATATAAAGATAATGAAGTTAATGAGCCTTAATGTAACTGATACAAGGGGAAGTCAGACTAATGAATTTATGAATGCGTGAACATATTAACAGTTTCTTTGTGTTTGGTGTAGATGCTGCAATACATTTTCAATCTGGCAGAAAAAGCAGGATTTATCATGTCTCCAGGCATTACCAAGCCCTTCTTTTCTAGAATATCTAGTAACTCCCCAGCAACACACCTAAGAGATCTATCAGAAAAAAAAGTGATCAAAATCAATGAATCAGACTAACCGTTCATGTCATGTGAAACAGAAACTGTGAGAGGCCACAGCAGAACACAGCTGGTAATGTGGATTAGGGGTCTGTATGAGTGAGTGGGTCAGGACAGGACAATCACTCAGCCAATCTGTGACCCGCCATTGGAGGCCCTCCGTTAATGCAAGTGTCAGCCATCCGCTAGACAAGGCTTTTGACCCTGGCTTTGATGAGCAGCTGGTCAGTTCCCCCTCCCCGCCCCGTAACCCAACGTACCTGGGTGGTCAACGACGTTTCAGAAAATGACCGCTTCACATTGCCCGTGCTTGGGTACGTGGGACCACCCCGTTTTATTCCGCCTTTCCTTTTTGTCCCCTTCACTCGTAAATGATGGAAGAGAAGTCGACAATTACTCCACCACGGCCCCCTCAAACCGTCACTTAACTCCCCGTTACCTCGCCGGGGTCACGGTGACATTTAGTACTGTTTGACAGGGCCGAGGTGAGGTTTCGCAGGCAATTTGAATAAAAACAGCAGTGTCGTAATGAATTCCGCCAGTGAGCCCGGGCCATAAGAGGAGTTAATCAAGTAATTGCAGCTTTCATAAACATGATTTATGGAGGCAGGGCCCACAGACACAATGTTGTGAAGCAGACTGGTAAAGTCACATCCTAATGGCACACTTTTATGAGACGGTCATCTGGCGCAAAGGTTCTGTAACGTGCAATGACTGGCGAGTTAGGATCAGGCAATGTGTTAAATTCAGCTCATCTAACACAGGATGCATTTTGCTATAACAATAACAACAGTCATTATTGTTAGTATTATGTGATATTTTATTGTTACATGTTTTTATAGATATTGTTAAAGGTCAGTTAGTCAGTGAGTGGGTCACATGAACCAGCAAATGAAACCAGCAAGGATTTTGTTGCCATAGACCTTCTGGCACCATTAGGTATATATCCAGACTAACGAGGTAGGAGGCCAGCGACAACAACAACAACAACAACAACAAAAAATTCACTTGTTCTTTGTTGATGGCTCATTAACACTTCTTGTGCAGCTGCCCTCACACCCAGCTCAGAGACAGGACAAACAAAATGATCATGTGTTCCTTTTTCCGCGTCGCTCATGTGAAGCAAATGGTCGGGTGGATGAAACACACGAGGCAAAAAAACAAAAACAGCAGAAAAACGCCTAATTTGTAAGCAGATAAAAATGGCTTAGATGCATTGTGATTAAACCATATGTCTTCAGCAATCATTGCTTGGGTGCAATAAGGCTTTGCAGATGTACAGATTTCTTAGATCCCGTGGTACAAATGAGTCCCACTGCAGCTACAGTAACTGCAGCTTTCCCTCACAGAGCAGATGTAAAGCATTATCCGGGATCGGACAGCGCTGCTCTCAGAGATTCTCTCTCCCGGGCAGCACATTTTGTGCTGAAGTTTGGACACGGGCGTGTGTTTCTACATGAAAGACAATGCAGATATGCACCAGAAAGCATGCTGAAAGCTCTCTCATATCACCCTGTCTCCTGACCTCTCCCCACTTTAGATCCTATGCCAGGCATACATAAGCTTTTCAGACAAGCCTTGGTTACAGCTGTCTTTTGTATACTTGCAATAAAATCTCTTGACAAGAAGTCGCAATGGTGTGTTTAGTTTGACATAAATGGTGCAGAGTTTATGTTCTGCCCCAACAATGGTCAATAAGTGTGTGCGAGTGTATGTGTGAGAGAGAGTAAAAATATCCAAATGAGAGAGCACCCTGAGCAATTTCGTCAGATATGAGTGAGATAACATCCTTGCCCAGCTCACATCCCAAGGTCAAAGGTCATGTCCAGAGCCCAATGCAGGCCGGAGCAATACTTTGGTCAGCCTTCGAAAGCCTGAGAAAAGTGGGTCAGCCTGGATGGCCCATCCATTCTCATAGCCCATAGCACAGCGCGAGACAGATAAGAGAGAATAGTTTGGGCCGTTTTTTTCTTTATTTCATCCTCTTTCCCAAATGCCTATCCGTCTGGCGTGAGTGCTCTCCTGTTAAATAATGGGAGTCTACTGCAGAAGTTTTCCTCTTCCAGTGGGTCAAAAGGTCGCCGCTGATGTCGCTTTCAAAGTAACTGCTGGCAAATAGGTCCTGACACAAGCTCTTTGATAGGATGGCAGGAGCAGCGGTTCTCTCGGGGGCAGACGGATAAGTGACAGCAAGCAGAGAGGGATAGAATGTCAGTTTCTTTTGATTCCATGACACTGTGGAACACAGCCGATACAATGCTCATACTAGCTGCCTATTATGAATAAACACTAGTGTTAGCAATATTTTTTTTTCTCTTTTAAAGTAGCTACTTTTTTCCCTAACGTGTTATATGTCTCAGAAGGCATAGAATTGATTAATCACCTCTGACTGCTTACAGATTAATATACTGTACACACATACTGTACATTAATGTACCAAAATGAACATATAGTAGAAGTCCAGTTTGCAAGCCTTTTATTACACGATTTCACATTTCACTAAGTTTGTTGATGATTATTTTCTTCCATTTTTGCTTCAGCTAATTTAATGGCCTTCTAAACAAGATATACTGTATTCATGTTCTAAGAGATCATTGGTGTAAGCCAGACAGCTACAGACTAAACAGACTGTTGATGCATTCAAAAAGGTTTTTCAAAAAATATTCAGCTGGATTAATGTGGTCTGACATTTTCTGTAGGTACTGTTGTTCATGTGGCCTTATCATAAGCACTTATTTACCTTTATTTTGCAAGTGTCTTTGGGTGAGAGCATTGGCCAAATGAATAAATGTAAATGTAAAAGCCTAAGTGTTCACAAAATGTTTACACAAATTGAAACTGATTTAAGAACTGCACACACTATCTATAAGGACATGAAGATGTTTTGTAGGGAATTTATCAGCATCTTTATGGGAGCATTCTGCTTCTCTTTTTATTTTAGCATGCTTGTTCATGTGAAAAAAGATTAAACAAGTTTTCTCTTTGAAATACAAATCTCCAGTAGGGGCTGAACAGGGTATTCTAACTTTGAGACCGCAGCGCATATACAAAGAATGTTTGACAGTCGTTGTAAACAACTGCTGTTCCTCCACTCTTATTTATTCATTTCCATTGACCCCACCCCCTCTCCTGCATTTCAGGTCCCTCCCCTTAACAATACACCTTTTTCTTTTTTTTTGCCTCTCCATGTCGATGGCACAGCACAGATTTCAGCAATTTGCAACATGCATCCAATCAACACCCCTGTCAAACAAACATGCACCTTCCAACGTATCTCCCGATCTGTAGCGCTGCACCGGGCCATGGTCCGCCATCTGTTACATTGAGTTATTCCTGTCATCACTCCCAGCTTTTTCACTATTTTAGTTTTGATTTACAGGAAGCGCCCCTCCGGAGTGGGGGAGAGTAAGGGCTGATTTATTCCTCAGACTCGCCTCAGTGGCAGCTCAAGCAGGCAAAATCACTGGCGGATGTTGTGCGGCAGACATGTTCATAAACTGTTGTCACTCGCCACTTGATTTTATGAAAAGACGACCTCATCGCGAGGCGCCAGACGATGCTATAGAGTGCCACTTCTTCTTAACATTTCTATGCACACTGAGGCAGATTTTTCAACAGTTTCTTCATGCAAATGCATTACTCCTGGTCCATCTGTGAGAAAGCTGGTTTGGTGAATAGGATGGTGGAATATGGATTTTGCTGAGAGATATTGCTTTGCAGGCTTGCTTTTTACAAAATTGTCCCAGTATGGAATGTGAAATTTCTTCATATTAATTCTTTCAGTCTTTCACTGGGGATGCTGGCTGAGCTGTTGGGAATAGGATTGCTGTGCTTTTGTTTTAAAAATATCAGTACATAAACTATGGAAAATTGTGAAATGGCAGACCATTTCTAATTTTGTTCAATCCCAGTGTGAGCAGTAAATTTATGTTGCAATGTTGTACAGAGTATTTTGAACTAAATATAGAATCATAAATGACCTGTCCTTTAAAAGTGTGCACTATGACAATCCATCCTCATTTGAAGTTACCTATAATAGGCCATTGTGTGTGCCACTTGGTCTTTACTGTGCTGACCCCCCTCCCACCTCCCACCCCGACCATTCTCTCCCTCCCACGTTCTCTCTCTCTCCTCGGTCCCTTTGGTTTAGCAATCAGGAAGCAGCAACCGATGACGGAGCGCACCCGGAGAGTGACGTTTTCTGATAGAGTCGCACCCCACAAATGGAGTCAATCAAGTGGGGAGAGAAAAATTCATTTTCCGACAGGGGTGTCAGCGAGATCGTCAGGACACGGTGACAACAAATCCATAGCGCAGGCAGAGGAGGACAGAAATGAAGGGGGGGGGGTGAAAAAAAAACCTGACTGGATGTAAAACGGGACTCTCCACGGCTGACTCTTCCCCTGTTTGCGGCCTTACCTTTCAGCTGTCCAAAGCACAATTTCAGCCCCGTCGTTACCCAGGCCGGCACAGTGACGGGCACCGCTGCCGACAGCCACGGCCACGTGCCTGCAGTAATAGAAAGATGAAGATCTGAGAGGAAGTGTTTTAGCGATCAGTAACCAGGCAGTTGCATGATGCGCCCTGTGTTTGGAGACGTGTATGGAGTTGGTTTTCATCTTAAATGAAGGCATGTTGATTCATGTTATTTTTGATTATTTTACCTCCAGTTGTTTTCCGTGACCTAAATCGGACATCTCTGTTGTTGGCATCACAGCCTCGTGTCTGATGTAAGTACATATGGCATTTGCAAAGACCTTATATGAGCTGGATAAGATTAACGTCAGTATTCAAATTTTCATATAACCTTACAGTGGGGTTGCCTCAAACTGAACTCAACTCAAAGTTGTTAGCTTCCTCCCCCAAAAAAAAACTTTACATTCACATAGTCACAGACTCTTCAGGATAGTACGAGAAATGCGAGAACTTACCAGGCTCTATTTTAAGTAACCTAGTTATGTCCATAATTATTCTCGATATACTGTAATGCAGTACATTCTTTATGTTTTAAAACATTGTACTTTAAGATGTAAAAAAAGAATAATGTTGTTGCCCAGCATGGGATTAGTTATATTTAAGGCTTTCTGAAAGTCTGCTCTATTCTTCCTCCATGTATGGTGACGCAGGGTCAATGCTTTTAAGTGTTCTCCCCATCCATTCCTGGCCCTCTCAGTGGCAGGATGTTGATTCAATGAAACAATGAGGTTAAGAAAACAAGAACTTCGCAGTGAGTGATAGCCTGTCGACCAGACACCAGAAGTTTAGAAATTTGATCCACCCATCATCTCAGGATTATGAATCTCTTCCTCTAAAGCGCCACAACCCCATTCACAACCGGTGTGACGGAGAAATGCCGCATTCCGTACAGTGCAGGCGATGGACCTGAGCAAACCTGGCTGAAAAAGAGGTTCTAATTTCTTTATCAGGGTGAAAAAAGCTGTAATTTGATTTCTGTTACAGAAGTCATATGTAGCAAATTGTGTGAGTCTAATAATACCGCAGAAAACAAGATTTTCTCATTATATTTGCATGGAGTATTTTCGGGTGTTAATTCGGTTAGGTCATTGTCAGGGCTTCAGTTCAGTTGGACGAGCGACTCAGGCATGCATTATAAAAGGCATGCAACCCTTGATTCTTTTAAAGAGATTTGGGAACACAAAAAAATTTCACTCAGCCATTGACAATAAAACGTTGCATGACAAACTCGCGGGTTATTTATAGCCACGAAAGCCCTCAAAAAGCATGGATCCCTCAAAGTTCCACGAACCTGTGTGAATCCAGCCATTGTTCCATCCCCGACAGGCTTGCGCTTCGGCCCGACGAAAGGACGGAGAGCTCATCTGTGAAAGAGGGAAGCAATCGGCTGTTTACTTTCCGACCATTTCTGAACTACAGATGACCCTCCGTGCAACCTCTCAATCAACTGTATTTGCTTTAGGGTGTCGAGAGGGGAGGGGGGCCGGGGGAGGGTGGTGGCGGGGACTAGGGTAGAGGGGTCGTGCTGATCCATTATAGCTGTTAAGGCTGGGGGGGAAATGGGGTAATATGATCAGGTGAAATACGTATTAACTCTTAAACACATCAGCCCTTTACGAACCAAGATGGTCCCCCAATTATCTCCAGCTGTCAAGACACTGAAATAAGTGAATTTGGTCTAGTTTACATTTAATGGATCAAGAAAAAAAAAATTACATAATACAGGACGAGTACAATTAAGTTCATACAGGAACTGCAAAAGTTGCACACAGTGTGGCATTGCAGCAAAAAGAGTTATTTTGCATTCAGGCAGGAACGCAACGTTTGTGATCAAGCGAGAGATATCATAAATCGCCAAAGTGGTCGTGCAAACTAGGCGCGTGTGTGTATGCTGTCTGTTTTTCACATAGGCGAACGCACCCTTCACAGTGATGCTTTCATTCTCAGCATTACATTCAGAGGGGTCGTCTGAGCCAGCACGCACTGACCCGCCGATGTTTACGGTTAGAACGTCAAAGGCAAAAAAAAAAAACAAAACGCGTCTGCCGGAAAGCCGCCTCCTTCTCGGGAGATGGGCGTGAGCCAGCGGAGTGTCTGGGCGACAGCTCCAGCTATTATGGGATGTGGGCCTGCACCCCTGGCTGGGCCGTCAGCGCGGGCATGTGCTGATCTTAGCACAGCGGGGGTTTGATGGTGCTCTGCGGGCACCCCAGATAAGACCCAGATGCCGTAATGACTCCATATGATGGGCGAAGGGAGCTGGATTCCAAAATAAATCAAAGCCTTCAAGGGACATAACACAACTTTGGATGGGAGGGAAGTCGAGGAGGGTGGATGGGGGGGTGGATGGGGCGCTGGGGGAGGGGAGGAGGTCAGTGTTCAACCACCTGACTCCTGAGGGTCATGGGGTTGGATCCTGATGATCCTGGCTCACTACCTCAATGGCTTCTGCAAACATCCAGCTTTCTGAATAGGCTACATAGCATAACACAGTGCAGGGCTGACTGCAAAGAAAGTATACATGATGGCTGTACTGGAACACAGCACTGTCTGCTGTGAATTAATGTCTGTCTGTTATTAATGTGTGAATGGGGTATGTGATGTGAGGCTGTCTGTTATTAATGTGTGAATGGGGTATATGACGTGAGGCTGTCTGTTGTGCAGATAAATAAGGAAACGTTCTGGTAAGCTGGCAATTCTGGCCCAACTTATCTCCAACACCTGACTCTTTATTAATGTTGGAAAGCCTGAAAAATAGATCACGCTACTTATTAACTCACCCATTATGTTACTGGGAGCCTTTTTGAAACCGAACCAGATAAAGATGAAAGGAAAAAGTCAGAACCTTCATTAAGGATACAATAAGCTTTTTGATATCCAATTAATTTTACCCGTGAATCAAATGAAAGTTCTCCCATGCCCTTAATTTAATAAACGGAGCTACAAATCAATCGTCATTATGCTTAATTAAGGCTGAGTTTAAATGGAATCATCCATGGCCTCTCAGCGACACTCTTACCTCGTATACCTTTGAACCAGAGCGATCCCTGTTAGCAGCGGTTCACTATGTCTAACCAGTCCTCTAGTTAAAGGGCCTCTACCTATGAAATCAAAAACCTGCCATTCTGGATCAACAGAGGGCCCTCATTAATGGCTAATTCAACTAGAATGCCCTGCAATATATCGCAATGTCAGGCGGAAAACGGCAGCGGAATCTGGTACCCAAAATGTAGAAATCAAGAGTTTTCTAAGTGGTCACATATTCCCTCACTATATTTTATCTTTAAATCTCAGTTTATGCTCAATTATGTTGCCTGTATTCATAAGAGATTTCTGTTAAAGGGCCCTCTAAGCAAAATATCTTAAATGGATTTAAAAAATATATACAGGAGGAATTTGGCGTCTGACTCTTTTAAACAGATGAAAAAAGATGAAGATAGCTTATACTGTATGTGTATATATTGATACAGTCCATGTGTGTGTACCAGGTACAGCATGAGCACGCTGTTACATTCAGGCCATCGACACTGCATGCGATATCATATTAAATAAATGTTGGATAAATCAGTATACAGTGTGAGCATAGCAAATTTGCACAGTCGGGGATGAAGTTTTCATATATTTCCACAGATTCTGGTTTCAATCCCTAAAGCAAGATGTACAGTCTGTAATCCAGGTGCTCCTGCCACATCACGTGTTTGTAATTTAAGCACATAATTCCGAGGCGTGCGTGGCTCCCGCGTGTGGCCGGTCGGGGCACGGCGTCACGTGACCGCGTGCAGCCCGTGTTCCTTGTTTTGTTTTTGTTTTTGTTTTTTGACACACAGTCACTGTGACTGTTTTGATCTCGCTGCAGTCTCCCCGGGGAGTGTGTTCAAATTGGATTTTTCGCAAGGTCTGGGGAGGGGAAATCGCAAAGCACTGGCCTTACTTTTCATTGCAGCTCAAGCACAACCCCCCCCCCCCCCCCCCCCCCAACACACACACACACACCCCTTCCACCCCTCTTCCTCTGACCAGACACACAAAGATCCAGGAAATCTGTCAGCACCCACCTCACCGCTTTTTTGCACCGCAATTGTTGTCTTTTTTTAACAGAACAATATTACTTTTATCTTTTCGCAGAAACGTAAGGCCTACCCTACAACCAGATATCCATTACTTCAAATAATTGAGAAGACTCACAAACTGTCTTCAGGATTATAAGCACGGGCGCCGAACAAAACAGGAGGAACGTACGAACACACGCACAAAAAAAAAATAAAAAAAGGAGCACACATGAAAGTCCTTGCAGCAGGGATACACAGTAGGCTCAGGAAACGGGAAGGGGGGTAGGGGGAGAAGAAAAAAAGTCCTAACTTTTTAAAGGCTTTTCAGCATTTGTTCTGCACACTTACCTACGCGCCACTCTGTGGACCAAAGTAACTGGGGTCCCATTTCTGGCACAGCGTGGAGCCGCTGATCTCCTCAGCTGTAAAATGAAGGCGTCGAAGCACAGTGTGAAAATGTATTAGCCACAGTCAGATAAGGGCGCGCCTCAGTGAGGCATGCACGCTCTCAATTGGTAAAATAATGTCTATACAAATTGTTTTTGGTACATTAAGTACCTGTTACTTTATTTTACAGATGAAAAACAATAACGCAGGCTCCAGGGGTGGAACCGCCGTCGCGCCATCCCGCTTTTTTGTATGCAAAGTAATTTTCCTGAAGACTTTTTATTCAAAGAATTCAACAGATTGACAAATATAGCATACGATGATAAATGACAAAGAGCTGGCCGGGCAGCCAACAGGCAGCAGGGAAATCATTCGGAATATCTGTGTTAATAAAAATAAAACAGAGAATAGTCCCAGTCTGTAAACAGGGGATTTTTCAATTAATAAGAGCGGTGGCACACCAGGAGCGCGCAAATTAAATGAGGGTGTCAACTCCGAGATGATTTATAAATTTGGACTGATCTAACGGCAGCGTGTACCAGCTATGACATCCTGACAAGGTAACAATGGATATGAAAAATGACCCAATACCGCGGCGTTAAATTTGAGACTTTCAAAGCGGAATGCCCGGACAGAGTCAAAGCGCGTGCGTGCTTTTAAAATAATCCCCACAAGAATCTTCACACTATTTTAGCTAAATCCTTCAGAATTTATATGAATTGAGAGGGAGGGACAAATTGCTCAAAGCAAATGGGCGATGGTGCTTTGCTTGCAGATGTCTTTTTCGGCGGTTTGGAGAGCAAATTACTCCAGTGCAAAGCCAGACAGTATGCCTGTCACTAAGGCAAGGACATAGGGATGCATTTGCCATCAAACCATTTATCATTATTTCAAAAGACTGAGTTACGGCTTACACACAAGGCTGCCATACTTTCATCAGTAACTATGTCTAATTCTGCTGTTTCGTTGCAGTCTGACACCTTCCATTTTTGTAGTTTCTGCTTTGTCATTTGACCCTCACAATTGTCTTCATCTTTATTTTATGGCTACGAGGTCCATTTCTCAGAAAATCAGAGATCTCTTAAATAATTGGATAATTCAGTTACATCTTCGGTTTGAATTGAGGCAAGATGTCACAGATGTTGCCGATTCAATTTTATTTTGATTCCACTCTTGTTGGAATGGAACTGCAGCCAAATTAATGTCAGAGTTAAATTTACAACATAACAGTTTGCACATCAGCACTCTCTGTGGAATGTACTTATTTAAATCATCCAAACCAGGTACTGACTGATGATATAATGAGCTGATCAAGATGGACTGTGACTTTCTGAAAACCATTAAGCTTTCTAGCAATAGCAGTCAAAAGAGTCAATTTATATGGAATAGCTGTAAAGATGCCATAAAGGAAGAATGAATGCTGTAGATGCACAAATGAAAGTAGCCAGAGCGAACATTATGCAATGCTTTTTGGTAGGTGTTAGACAGCAGATGAAAAAATTCAAACACTGTATTTAAAAGTAACTGCTCTCATGTGAATTTCAGGGAGGTCTGGTGTCTGATTGGTTGGGCAACTTACAGTAAAAATTAATAAAGGCAAGCCTGCTCACAGTATTGTCTCAGTAACGCAGGATATCTATGAACATGAACAAGCAAGAACGAGAATTGGCGAGTGTTTTCAGACCGATCAGATGAGAAACAGCATTTTTTTTTCTCGGAGCTCAGCAGATTTAGAGGAACCAATTACTGCGTCCAACCGGTGATCTCTGTTCTTTGCTCTCTTGGCTGTTAAATGTCCAGCGCCTCAGAGGATAATACAGTCTTATAGGGGTTAAATTTCATCTGTGCTACCCTTTACCCTGTGGTTTTATTTCACAAAAAAAGACTGCAAAAGTCCAGGCAGCGTTTTGTTGAAGTGAAAAAAACAATAAAGATTATGAAAAGCCCATCTTCACAGAACATTAGACATCGCAAAACAACCTACAGCTATGATCGGATATATCAAAACTGACAAGTAAAACTTTGCCTGTTGATTGAACAATATTTCACACAGACAGGAGAGACTCACTAGCTGTCCCCATTAAATAACACTGCATATCCTGGGAAAATGATGGGAACAAGAGTTTATGTGCTGAGTTGAATTGCTGGGATTTGGACAAACAAATAGATAACCTTTACAAGCCTCAAAATAAAATCAAAAGATGTGGGTGGTCCCAAAGTTAAGAGGAACAGTAAATTTGAGTGTTTATTGTAAACAGGTAGTAGAAGTAGTGTAGTGTTTTTACACAAATAGTGTTTTTCACAATCATACTGTATCATACATCTCATCTCCATTCTAATATCATTAAAAATTGTGTGGTGCAGTCATTAATACATGGTCCTGACATGAAGAGAATCATACCCTCACTATAGGACAAAAGATCATTCACTGGCAAGAATGTTACCCTGTCACAGTGCTTCACTTTAACACTCTTTTACATCTGTCACATATTTTGGGGTGCGTGCCAAGGATCACCATGGAGCACTATGAAAATATCTGTGGAAAAAATGGGTCATAAAAACTAGTAAAGAAACACAGTAAATTGAAACTTATATGTAGTTGTTATTGTGCTATGCAGTTAAAGGATCTGTAATTCAACTCATCAACACCGTCTGGCTACTTTCAAACCGTATCAACCACACAAGCTGTATAGTGTACATGGCTTCACTTCTTAGTTTGAGCATGAAGCAACATAGACCTAGGAGCAAGATTCAATCCAACCACAATTAGCTTTATCTTTACATTTAAACAAGTTTGGCATTTTCAGTTTGTATGGCAAACTTTCTTTTTGTTGTCATTTCATTGCCTGACACCTTGTTATGAAAGACTCTTACCGAGGCAGCACTTGTTTAAATTTGTTTTTCAGTCTTCAAATTAACGACAAAAGCGCATTGTGGATAGATTGAACCGGGCCCCTACAGTAAGGCGGTGAATATACCCTTGGACTGAGCACTACCAGATGAAAGAAAGTAATAAAGGGGCTGCTCACAGTCACGAGCATTGATTTTAATTTGACCAAAATGGCAGATCCTTAGCAAGAGTGGAGCGGCGTGTAAATTTGCACTCCTCAACGCCTTTGTGAATGAGAGGAAGGGAAAAAAATTATAGACCCGCAGAGCGGGCAAAGGAGAGAGGGGAGAGATTAATTTTCAAATCCGTTCATACCACGGACTGCTTTCCCCCCCGATACTTGTGTGCCGAAGCAGGCCCCTAAATCATTTCAAATTAGGTTATGATCAGGTACAGCGATTTCATCATCAATTAGATTTCCCAGCTCCGTTTTCCTGAGAGGAGGGATGGAGGGGAAGGGGGGTTGAGGGGGGTTGGGGGTGTTGGGGGGGCAGCGGGTGAACAGACTGACAGGAAGTTAAAACCACTTGAGCAACAGAGAGCCAGGCAGCGCCGTGATTGAATGATCCCATTTCAGGCTTTTTGTTAGACAACGGCCAGCGCTCTATGAAGATTGATACAGAAGTGCTGGGCTTCGTTTGCTGGATCATCAAACGGATTGATATTGTACTCCAGCGGAGGATGAAGACAAAGTAACTGTTATCATACTCAATACAAGGGCTTGTCAGAAGCGGAAAATCATCCCGTGTCACTGATTACGGGAGCGTTTCACGACTGTCATGTGAATTTATCGGGGAGATGCGGCGTGTAGGCTGCTGCATAGGGCGCTGGCGTTTATGGGAGAGCCGTGTAATATAGCAAAGATATCGGCACAGTTGCAAAAGATTAAAACACAGCATGTGTAGGGGGCCTGTATCTTTCTGAACTTTTGTCACCCTCTTTCTCATGAAAAATAAAGACACGGGGAGGCAATGTGTCATTTGCTGTTTTGACGGAATCTTGTAATTATCGAAGTAGAGAAATGCTTATTCGCTGTCTACTTAACATGAAGGCATGCTGATAATTCCTCACAAGCGGGTGTCCAGGAACAGGCATTAGTGTTATTCACTGACATATGTTCATTGTCACAAAATCCCTGCATATTGTTGCGGTCCAGAGAACAATTAACATCATCTTGCACTGTAGTTGGTGTAGTTATTCGGTGATTGTAATATGTAAAACACAAGACACAGGCAGGAGTAACCATGCAAAGTAAACCATTTTGAAATATACATTTTGCAAGCATTTTAGCCTGTGACCATATCCTTGTAATTACTCTGCATTTCTGTTATTGTTAGACCCGGGTTCGATCCATAGCACTAGCAATGACTCACAGATCTTTCTCTGCAGTGTGCAAAAACACTATAAAACAAGACCAGTCCCAGAGCCACTGATCGTTTCTGAAAGACGTCACTTTGTCATCATTTGGCTTCAACTTGACCTTGTTTTCCACTTCAGACATTTGCTGCCCCCCCCATCCCCCCGCCTTCCAACAAACAATAGGGCAAGTGGAGGTCCCAGTGAATTACATACGGTTTGTAGATTTCTTTTGTTGACAGTGATAATTTCATGGCTTTTTTTATCTTTTAAGATAACACAATAAAGCAAACACCGCTCTGTCCATCCGGGACCCCACAGAACGCGCCGCTCCTCCTTACCCCCCACCCGACCTCCATCGCGACCCGTACCTCCGGAGTGGATCGGCCCCGCATCGCTGTGCATCGCCTCTCAATACATGCATCATCAAAGGGGCTAATTCTGCAAACAAACAAGAAATAGGGGAAAAAAAATCAATGCATCATTGGCCAGCTCGAATACCATCTCACCAAAACCATCATGACGTGTAAACACTCATCAAACGCTCCTCATAATGACATCCAGACAATCTTGGAGAGAGCAGAGTGAAACACACTGTTTGGTGCCATTAACCTCCTGACCTCACCAGCAATCCCACCTCCCCACCCCTCCCCAACCCCATGCTTTCAAGACAGCGGATAAAAAATGGTCGGCTTATAGAAATTAAACACTCAGAACGGTCATCATATGCTTTGACATTACAGAAATCGAAGTGTGCTCAGTACACCAGGTATTTCTTCTCTTGTCTAGCAGCAAGGCACGCACTATGCAAATCTGTTTGATCAGTGACATTAATACCACAGCCATTATAATTCTTGTGGTTATGATCACTGTTATGTTTTTAATAATAATTTGGATTATTGTGATTATTATGAAAACCTTGAAAGTGATGTTGATGCTGATGATGATAATGATGATTACCATTGTTGTTAGGCTTTGTATTACCTAACCATGGTCAGAGAACTTCAATTCATATTCAGGTTAAATGTTTTCATGATCACTTTGAAATGATTAGTAAGGATCATCAGCTGTACTTATGACAGAAAACCCTTTGTCAGATGCCTACAGTTAGTGAGAGAATATCGGCCTGTGGAGAAAGAGTTCTTTCTCCCGGAGGGGACATTGAGGTAAGTACGGCCTTCAGTCCTTGCAGCAGTTTTATGCTGTACTGTAAAGCTGTCATTCACGTCTGTACACTTTGTGTTCTCCTGTCCCTCTCATCTGTAAATGTGGGTCTGGGAAATGCACCCAGATGGCAGTGGATCCGAGCACTTACATATTTCTGCATCCATCTATCATTTTTATTTGTCCTTTTCTGGAATGTGAGGCAACAAAAGGTGATGGTTGTTTTCTTTGTATTGAAATTGCAGAAGTAGCACTAGTTTCCGTCTCTGTTTTACTCAAGGCTGCAGCAGCTCTAGAAGTCACAGCTGTGGTGTTAGCTGTGACATCAGAATGTGAAATGCAGCATTATGCTGAAATATTTATCCTCAGGCAGTAACAATCATACTTATGAGTTGCAATTCTAATTATAAAGAATAAATTGGTAAGACATTTTCTTGATAACTGTGATAACTTGATGTATTATTTCCACCACAGCTGGTAAAGTTCAGAGTCTGTTCAATGTATGGCTATGGATATAAATGAATGAATGAATGAATTCATTAATGAACAAACATAGCAAAAATGTATCTGAGGCTGTGTTATCTACAGTATGTTCCATGAAAGTGTGTTGTATTTTCCACCCTGAGTTAAAAAGGTTAAAGACAAAAAGTAATACTGACACAAATTTGCTCTTTTGGAAGCGTGGTAGCTTTTCAGTCTGTGGTTGGAAGGAATAGACCCACAGTTCTGACTAATGAGCAATCAATCAACTCAACTGGAAGAACCCAGAGCTGTTCCCTGGAGATGTGCACAGAAGCCCTGGGAGACACTTTCTAAGGAGCACCTGCATGCAATGCATTAGAAATGTATTTATAATATGTTATAGCAGATTTATGACACATCTTGAGTACAATGTATCATGAGCAATGACTAAGCACTTTCAGCGCCTGTTCACATCTGCCTATAACCATCCTTAGACATATGTTACAATCAGAAGATATATGGTGCTGTATTTTCTATCCAAATATTGTCATTATTACATCCACAAACTATAAAACACCACGTCTCATCTATCCTTAAATTTATATTAATTTATATTTAGCTATGTCCAGTTAAAATGTGCGCTATGCAGCCCCCAGCCCACCAACTTGATGCATAGTATTTTCCAATGAATGGTTATGTCTTAGATATGTCACACGCTATGCCTGTTTTTTATGTAATGTTGTTATGCAAGCTGGCATGAACAGTGAAATCTGTCACTGTTGGTTCCGCATTCTCACACACTCACAATGCATCATTAACAGATTATTGGTTTATGAAAATGCAAGGAATGCACCATATGCAAATGCAAACTGTGACCTCACTGAGAGGAGGAGTAGCACACATGTATGTTCTCCTCTGCTCTGCACCGCTCCCCCTCCCCCTCCCCCCACCCCGCATCCCCGGCAGCTCCGGGTGAACCGCGAGAGCCGGCTGGTCGCGGCGGTTATGATCTGGCCCTGTCAAAGCGCTGACCCTGAAGGATGACGGGGTGATTGCCTTGGTGTCGGCGTCGCGTCTGGGGACCGGATCCTGATGCGTGCGGCGAACACTTCCACCGCAAAGCCAGATGATCCATCTCCCTTTTTAAGCGGTGTCAAGAGCGCTTCGCTTGATGATGATTTGACGCCTGGCAACGGCACCCCCCCCCACCCCACACCCCCCCTCCCGACCTCCCCCCTTCACCTGCTGAAAATGAGCCGTGACAGCTGAGCGAGATCAGAGGGAAAAGCCTGCGGAGGGCCTGGCTGATCGCCCCACTCGGGGGCCTTTGTGGAACATCCCCTGTCTCTCAACACACGGATAGCTCCTTTTGTTTCTGTGTGACACTTGGGTGCACGGCTTCATCCGAACAAAACTACTCATTACATCACCACAAAAAACAAAACATATAGTAAAATATTAAAATTACTCTCCTTTATGCAATTATTATATGTTGTATATATCAAATTTATAAAATGTTTGAAATATATCCAGTTTCTCAATATGGGGAAATTCTGTATGTGAATGCAGTTAAATACATAACAGTGGTATTGTTCACATTTCTAATGTATGACATTTATTCAGGTATTCATAAGGAAAAATATTCCTGTCTATTTTTGCTTCATAATTTTACATTTTCTACTTATTTTTGTAATGACTGACTGCAATTTGTATTTCTTGATATGTTTTTATATATTTCAGAGTCTGTTTGCTTTGTAACCTCACTCTCCAATGAGAAATAAGCAATAGAAATACAGCCGTGGCCTCCGTAAATTAGACGGTTCTGCTGCATTAACTTCATAAAACCATAATCCTTTCCCCATAAACTATTATGTGCGCTGCAACATTCCTGATTCATGGGGCGGGGAATCGATGGGAAGGAGAGAAAAAAAAATGAACGCTCGCAAAACATATTAGAGACAATATTGAGCAGATTTTAATTGTGATTTGATTCCCGCGGCCCTTATCCACATGATTAATGGGATCTAACCTTCCACTCCAGCAAGCAGTAAAAAGAGTCTTTAATATGACAATTAAGTGTCTGTCTGTAGACTTTATTGTAGCTCTCTCCCTCCAGATCACTTCATCAGTACAGTACGGCTTTTGTGAAGATTAAATTGAGGCTCGCTTTTCTCCCTCTGCCCGCACTTACTTATGCTTTATGACACGCACTAAATCAATTTTATGTCGTTATTGATTTTTTTTTCTCCTTCTTAAATCGACACAAACCATTTTGCCCTGCACACTTCAGCCCACTCTTCTCTTTTGTCCCCTGTGACCTCATGCACGCCTAAAACAGAGGCGTGGGCAAAGAAGGGGAAGACTGTGTGGACAGGGGTGAGAGGCAAAGGGCAGAGGGTGGAGAAGTCGGGCACAGGGGTTTAAGCTTGGGCATAATAATGACTTCTGCTCTGCTCGCAAGCACAGATCTGTCCTCAAAAGGCTTTGGACAGAGCTGTATGGTTTGACTTCATGTCAGTGTTTTGATGACACCGGCAGCCGTGTCCATTAAACCCCCAGAAAAGTCATGGTCCAATTGACCCCAGCTTGTTGGTTCATTTGTTTCTGTGAAGTACGCTGAGTTGAAGAGAAAAGCTTTTCTCACGCGGGAGAAAAGATTAAAAAAAAATTGCTGTGTTGCAGATTCTGAACAAGTAATGTAGGAAAGGTGGCACGTTGGTGGAACGACCAGGTGCTGGCAATGTTGACCTCTCACAGCACTCTGATATCAGTCAGAAGGGACATAAACACTACTTCTTCTGGAAACAGTTTCCTATTGCCAGATTTAAAACATCCACAATGTGTTTCGTATTTCACTGTGAGTAATGAACTGAGGCTGAAGTCTGACTTTCTCTGTTTCTTTCACAGTGATTTTCTCTATCTTCATTCAATGTTAAACTCATGATCTTGTGTAAGAAATGAAATATGAGTGAAATTGCAGTACTCAGAATTAAAGACAAGGTACAGTGAATTCTGATTTAATCAGTCTGACCCAAAGAGCTGTATGATCTAGTACTACCTCATGATACCAATGTAAGGAATTCAATAAGTATTTGTACTTTGGCTCACAATTAAAGGCAGATTTAGTTTTATCCTTTACAAATGTGGATTAGAAATCACCACCAAGATCAATTAAATAAACTGCATTTTTGTTGGGAAAAAGTAACTCTTGCTTTTGCTTGTTAGTAAAAGTTAAATGTTGATAAATTTTGAATGTTAAATTAACATTTAAGCCCTAAGTAAGTGTAAAGAACCAAAAAACAGTGCAGGAATTAAGATGTGCCCTTCTGTTATTGATTCAGTACGGCCTGTGTAGAGGAGACACCATGGTCTATTCTTTCTTTACACAGGTTTTGAGTCCATATATTTTGACAAAATATGTGCATTTCCACACTCTAAAAGGTAAAGGTATCTATCACAGATGACAAAACAAACACAAGAAGGAGTCTATTATGGATCCCTTAAAACAAATATTCATACAGTGGACTACATGTAATTTGTACTATCCTGCCAATACACTCCCTGCTATTTTTATTATTTTTATTATATTATTTTTTCACCTCCAAATAATATCTAAAGTGTTCCTCAAACATGTGTCTTTATTTACATATTTATTTTCTTACTGTTGATGTGCCTGCCAGATCTGCCATTCAGTAGCCTACAATAATCAATGATTAAAAAATTGAGTCTTATAACCTTTTTATTATTATTGAAAAGTTCTCTGACTGATGCAAATCAGTCACAAAAGGTTTATTTCACAAATGCAATCTACAACCAAATTTCAGTCATGAAAGTTTTTTCACAAGCTGAACTGAAATACATTTCCCAAATGAAGCAAGCGTGTTTATGTCCTATAAAATTGGGATCAGTACAGCGTATCTCAGGCTCATTTTCTGTGGGGCTAGCTATCTACTGTGGGGACCTTCGTAAAACAAGCCCTGGGCTGTAGATATTCCTCTTATAGGTAGAGAATTACCATAGGTTGTGAATTGTCTATGGTGTAATCATATAGAGCTCTTAGCCTCCCCTTCTCTATGCTACAGACCATGCTGAAGATGTGGGGTTGCCCATCTGTTACCCTTTTAATTTATCCTTGTGCAGTTGACAAGAAATAAACATATACTGCACAAGCATCTGTCTCATCCTAGCATACACAGCTTAGAGCAGTGAGTTCAAACTTACACTTAACAACATTTCATTTTTGTATGTTTGCTGTTTGGGGGTATTAACTTATACGCATGCTCTAAAAGCTTTTACTTTTTGGCTGCGACTAAGCAGCCCTAGAAATGGTTGTGTATGGTCGCCCATAACTGAATAAGCAGCTCCCCCCAAAATAATGTCAGTACCTATGTTCACCACTAGATGGCAAAAGGCACTTATATGCTGAGCCACCAAAGTGGCTGGTGCAGTTGAACCCTGTCCTTTCTTGTATCTTGATAATTTTAGCTGCAGGTGGCCCTGCTGAAGTCACGGTGTGGCCAATCAGACCACAGACTGCCCAGAGAAAATGTCAGTCCGGATTCTGACTCACTGCTGGAATGGTGAGTCATTCTGAATCAATGATCTCTTCCTCTATCGCAACAAAAAGGCACATATATGATTAATAATGAAATGGTAACCTTGCCAGAAGGTCGACCTCCAAAATTTGAAACAGCGGAAGAAGAAGTGTCTGGAAACTCTTGTGTCCTGTCTGTCAAAGCAGAAGTGAGAATACAGAGGGGCAGACAGCACATTAATTTAGGAACATGGCACATATCATTGACTGTATTGGCATAATTTCAAAATGAAGACATCCTGCCTGGACTGACATCCCCACTGGGTTCAGTCCTGTCTCTGCCAAGTGAAATCAAAGTTCCACTTATTCTTACTATACACAATACACTATGTACTATACTATCATATATTACATAGTGTATCATGTATAGTAAGACTAAGTGGATTATCAAATTTGTCAAGTATATCCCCAGTTAACAATAATAAACACCAAGGGATTATGGCAAATGAGGCTGTCATCAGAGCATTTATGTTTTGAAAAGAGGTAATAGAAAACTTGCACTGACCTCACTTATTTACGGTTTAATGCAAAACAAACTGCAGACATTGGCCGGTCAGCATTTCCAGTGGCAATTGTGTTCATTTAATTTATTATTTTTTAACCTGAGAGTTGAGTGCATATGTTTCAAGCTAAAGGACGGCATGTGGAAGGAGTTGATTCACAGCCAAGCCAAACTAAAGCAGAGCCCACAGGGGGATGTATGTTTGTAACTGTATCAAACGCAACGTGCCATGTGACTGTTAGAAGCTCTGTGTTTGCTTCTTTGCTCTTTTACCACACCGTCGCTTGTCATGTGTCATATGATCTCATTGTACAGGGAAGAACATGCAAAGGAAGCGATACAGACAGCAAAAGTGACATAAAATTTTATGAAAATCATAAACTTTATACATTTATTTTTTTAATTATGCATAAAAAACAAATGCATGGAACAGTAGAGCCAGAGCAGTCGAGGCTGGATCAGATTAAATCAATTTGTCCAGAGCGCTGGCTTGGACTCCGAGCTCATCATGGCCCGGATTCATTTTGGCTCGGCCGCAGCGGTCTACAAGCAGCTAACGACGGCATCAATGCCTCCATTCTCTCGTCCGCCAAACCAGATGCGGATTTTAGGTCACTCGCCATGCCCTCGGCCTCGCCAATGAGAGCGCCTCTCGTTGAACATTTTTGTTTCACATCAAAGATGTTATTGAAGCTCATTTGGAATTCCCGATGTGGCAGGAGGGTGAGGAGTAATTTGATTAATCACTTGTCTGGCTTGACGCGTGATCTAAACTGCGTAAAAGAAAATGCTTTGAAAAGATAAAGATATTTATGTAACATATGAGCTTTTGCCGCACACTGTTTTCTTTGATCTTACAACAGGGGTGCAATTGGGTCATGCTTTATTTTTAGCATTCCTTAACATTGTTAGAAACCGGGTAATGCAAAGATGGCTATTGTTACATAATAATACTACTGACTATTACTACTTATATTCACAAATATTTCATTAAACGATAGAAAACAGGTATTTAGAGTGCAATGTGCAGCCTTTACTTTACTTGACTAGTTTCCTAATGACTTCACCATGCTGCAGGCAGGCTGTTTGTGTACTGTGCCATTTGAGTCTTGCCATAGTCAAACCATAGATAATCAAACATGTTAATATGAGAAAATATGAGAGGTGTAATTTAGTCAATCATTTTGGCATAACCTGTCCAGCAACCAACCAATTTTCTTGTTTTTTACTTGCCTCATTTATTATCTAGTTAATGCATGCCATACCCATTTATTAAGCTATATGTAATTTATAGCTGTAATCTAGGCATCATTGTTTCCTGCCACTATAAGATGTCTCTTAAAATAAAGTGGAATGAAATAAAATACATGAATGAAGTATAATAATCCAGCAAAGGCCACTTTCACAGTACCTCCTTGTAAATGCTGAATCTTTTTTTTTTGTGTGTGTGTGTGTGTGTGCGTGTGTGTGCGTGTGTGTGTGTGTGTGATGCAAAGTACCGGTTTGGCATTCTTAAACTAGCCCTAGGCCATATGGGCGGCTTTTCAAATTATGATCGCAGTTGACACATACCAGATGTCACCCTCCTCTGCAGGACCGGCCCTGTCCGTCACCCTTTGGTCATTTCTGACAGCGCAATGATGGATTAGGAATTGTCATCCGGGACACTTGTCACTTGATTACAAGACCGCTGTCCCCTCATCCTGCAGGAAGGAGCGATAATCTCGGAGGCACTTTCCCTTGGCTTTTTGGCCGATCGAATGCCGCTGTCTTTGTGCGCGAGCCTGAATCTGCGCTAAAATGCAGTAGGGACATTGATATTCATTCACCAGCCAGAGCTGTCATAATGGATTTGTGGCAGCGTTTTCAAACAGTCGGCTGCTAACTCATACTTGTGGACTGTGTGTCATTACATGTAAAGCCAAGGACAGAGAGAAAGATTGTGTGCTCTCAAGTGATCAAGCATTAAAACAACCGTCATCCTTTGAGGAACATAACCCTTCACATTGGAGCTGGTTCAATTTGCAGCAAAGCGCACAAAATACCAGAACCAAAAGAAGAAGCAAAAAAAAATATATAAGCTTGATTAAATATTTTTTATCAAAAGGTTCCTCTCCTCTTGTTGTTATTTTTCTAACTGTGACTACTGCAGTTACAAGTTTCAGCTTCAGGTACAACTAAATTCCAGCTCTTTCAGTATTTTAATTAGTATATCACATCTTTGGGAATCCAACTTCATGAAAGAATTACTTTGGCTCAGATTCAGTCTAATCATGATGCACATTATTCTTTAGTAATCCATTTAACGAATTTAAGCAAGTATTTATAAGAATTTGTTATGATTTGTAGCTGCTATAATTAAAGAAAAATGCTATTTAATAAATACAAAAAACATCAAACATTCAGTGTGTGCCTCAAACTTACAAGTTCTTCGCTGATATGTTGAATCTAGGCCTTAGTGTAACTTGCTCAAATTATTCCAATATATTAAGTTTAAAAATGAAGGTTATGCAATAATAATAAAGTTGTATACTACTACTAACAATTATAATGATAATAATACTAGCTTCAATTTTTTTCTAGAGCAACCATTTTTGCTACAGAAAAATGTCACTCAAACATTTAGAAAACAACAGTTTTCCAGCCAAAAACTTTGTGCAAGTAGAAATATAAGTGGAGATGACTTTTTAAATAGCATATGACTAATGTATTCACATGTTTAAGGGTTCTTTTGCACCAGAAATCCAATTGAGACAACACAGAGGAGATGTTAACAATTTAAATGCAAGAGACATCAGGCAGAACATCTAGAGCATCTTTCCTTGATATTTACTGAAGCAGCTATAAGTCATGCCCACGGACTTGTCATCTTTTTATACCGCAACTTTAAATGTCCTAATTAACAATTAACATGCCATTTCAGTGGATCAAAAAATGTTTGTATGAAGCCCTTGTATTGTGTATTAATTCATTGGGTTTCAAAAATTACATGAAGAAAAAGCGGTAAACAAAGAGCACAAAGAGCATTCTTTTAAACCAATTTATGATACATTATATTCATAAATAAAACATACTATTATGATATATGAGAAAATGCTTGCTAATTGCAATTAAGGAGTTGTTAAGAATGAGCCCTTATCTGTTCTGGAAAATTGTAATTATACTGACAAATGTTTCGGTGAGGTAGACAATAACCTAGTTTGTTATTTGTAACTTAAACTGAGTGAGACTGCTTTGTATAAAATCTTCAATTTACACTAACCTACCAATCAAAGAACAACTTCTTGATACCTTTGTTAACTTGATTAACTTTGTTTCATATTCATACCTTGCCATTTTATGTAAAGGATCTAAGTGACAGCTATTGGATAATGAAACCAAACAATGAATCAGTGTCCAGTCAACTATTTTTAAATTCAGGTGTGACTGCTCAAAGGTATATTTTTTTATGTGAAGTTTGGCAACGCTCGGATAGCCTCCTGGTTTTGCTGCAGTTTTTAAAACACATATGTATTCTTTAATTGCTCCTGTGGTTTGTGGGTGATGCAACTGTGGTTTATGTCAAAAAATATTATACAGACAAAGTTTTTGGTTGAAAGTAACAGGGAAATTACTGTAGCCCTCTAATGGCCATTGCCGTGGTGTGCACCGATCCTTCATAGTCATTTTTTCAGTCAAAGGTAATTCTAATCACAAGCTACAGTGAAATAAATATGTTCCAGTGTATTTTTATGGTTTTTTGTTAAATCATAGAATCACTCCAGGTGCACTTTAAGACAGCTCACACCCCCTCTCCATGGACTAGTTTGGGTCTCTCCTGCATTAGGAGATTATTCAAAACTCCCACCTTGACATGATAAAAACAACAATATCAACATGAAAGGGGATGACTTCAGGGATGGGCTGCCAATAAAACTGCCCTCTGTGCCCTGAAGAGCTGGAGGCTGGCCCTCTCTGCATGACACAGTAGCCACCCAAGGCCAGGTTACAGCAATAAATGCATTGAGAGATTACTATCCCCGCTCTGTTGAGGCTCTTCACTGAGCTCCCAGTCTGGCTTTTCAGATGGGCGATAATATGCTCCTATCAGGTTTAATAGCCCCCATGTTGGATGCAGTGGGGGTGGATGGGCGGGGGGGGTTTGAGTAGGAACGGGGTGAGTACAGGGGTTTGGGGGGGGGGGGGGGGGGGTGGTTGTTATGGATTGTACAGCAGGCATATTGTCATTAAATTAAATTTTCCGAACGCTACCCTGCTCGTCGCAAATACCGCGGAGAGTAATCATAATTGGTTCTCGACACACGTGTAATTGCCTTCAGCTGGCGTTCTTTTACAGTTGACATTGTTCGGCGGTGATAAGGTGATCGGGTGATTTGAATACGCAGCTTGTTTCATAGCGGCCGTAATTGAAATATGGTATGTGTGAATGGAAGATTACATTGAGACCCAGGATAATCACCTGACACGAGAGTAATTGAGTCTGCAATCTGCCGCAGAGTCTCTCGGCGAGCGGCGAAATGAAAAGGGAGTCATTAGGAGGCGCGCTCTTGGCTGGCGACGGCGCTCGAGTGCCAGGCTGGCATTCCTCGACTCTCCTCGCCAGCGCGGGTCTCCTGCGCGCTCGAGTGCCCCTTCGAGTGGGCCGCTTCCGTTGAAAGCAAACAGATGGCCGTTCATTGATCCTTAATTTTCATATTCATCTTTTTTTTCATATAATATTTCTGGCGCTGAGCACCTCGTTTTTTGCAGTTCAGAGAGCCAAAGAAAACTCAGTGTCTCTTTTGATATTCCCGTGTTGTATCCGTGGTTTCTCTCCTGTTCTGCCATGTTGTATAAATTTTTTGTTTTCCACTGTGGCTCCAGGCTTAGGGTGTTGGACAGCTTGTCATATTTTCAGATAAGGAACCTACAAACCAATAGCACAAACATTATCCTCCTGTGTGAGAAATATGTGAATAAATAGATTTAATACCTGCATACCTCTGTGAATGAATTGGTACTGAAAATAACAGCTTAGTGTCTTAACTGTCAGTAGGAATTGTGTATATCCTGGAGCATTGTTGGATGAAAATGACTGACTGCATGGAAAACTGATTTATGAAATACAACACCTGTAAATATGTGTGGCTATCCAACAGTCCCTTAAAAATAGATCTTCCAGATTAGCATACTATGAAGCAAGATTTTTATGTACTATCCTCAGCATACTTTAGCAGTCACACCTGTCAGAAAGGTAAATATTAGAGTTGGTGGGGGCCTTTTAGGTACCGTAGTAGTGGCACTGTGCTAAGAAGTGGTCCCAGGAGGTAAGTGCATCAAATTGTTTGCTGCACACTTCATACAGCAAAACATACTTGTGCTTTTCTTTAGGGAAGTATCTACCATGGGCTCAAGTATGATTTATTTTACATTTTTATCAATCCTCTAACTAATAAAAATGTAAAAGGTAGTTTAAAATAGTTTTTAAAAATGCAAATATCATAACTGACACCCTCTGGCTAACATCCCCTGGAACTGATGCAATGAACTAATGGATATTTCATAGCACATTTTACCTGATTATCTTTTACTGGGATCAGGGAATAGTTTTTCAGTTTTTCCCAACTGGTCCTGAGGTTTCTAGTTTTTCAATTCCCTCTGGAAAACACATTATGTTCAACACTGTGTAATAATTCAACTGTACAACTACAATATGATAAATAATATTTTGTGCATTTACCTTTAATTATAATAAAAGAATATCTGTTTTTAATGATCTGTCCAGTTGGACCTTCACACTACTAAGTTGTATCTGACCTGGGAAGAAAAGTTTGAAACATTTAATACATTTATGCTTGGTACATCACCACCAAATATTTTCCCTGGGTTTTTATTTTCTGAGTGAGTACCCTCTTCTGCAGTGTGGTATAGGCCAACAGCAGGCCAGGTTCATCTCTCTTTGTCTTCCTCTTCTTCATTGGTTTACTCACCACACAGTAGGGCTACCCTGTTCTCCAACTGTTACTGAAACCTGTGAAGAGACTTCTGGACAGTCTCATGGCTTGAATGGTATCAGACTATTATTTTTTTTTCTGTCAGAGAGACATTATCAAATATATCATTTCAAAAAAATGCTGCTTTCAGCAGAGGTTACTCAATGCTGGTGATCAACCCCCACTTATCCGGAATAGGTTATTATCTTGGTGAGATAAGTTTCCGTCCATTTTACATTTTCTGTTTAAAAATAGCACACAAACATGGGGAAATGTTTCTTGTTACAGGGTGGGGGGGGGGTGGGGGGGGGGGGGGGGGCGTCTCTTCAAAAGAATTATGATTCACTGGAAGACTGCAATTATCTACAGAGAGAAAAGAGGAGGAGATGCTAGTCTACATGAGTAAACGCTAACTCCAAACACTACAGCAGAGTTGACGCGATTGGATTTTTGGCGCTGAAGTAAACTGGTTGAAGAGTCTCGCTTCCTTAATTTACAGCTTTCTTCACAATTATCTCCCGTTTGGAAATAAACACACAGACAAGCTGCAACCTGATAATATGCAATTAAAAACAAAGATCATTTAAAGTTATTGGTGTCTGCCTAATTACTATAACTTTCCCTTATAATGAGCACACATAGGTATTGATTGGGAGCAAATATCCCCTTCCTCTTGGAAAAAAGCAGGTAGTTACTTTGTGTTAAATCATTAATATAGTAATGATTTTCCCTGCACACTCTCAATTAAGGACAAACCAGGAAACGACCTGTGGGAGTTCCAACTCGCACTCTTAAAAATGCGAAAAATGCTTTCCCTTATGAAAAAGTAATAATGTAGGTATTGGATGAAATATGAAATGCACAGTCTGTTTATCATGAAGTAATACATATACTCACACACTGTATGTACACATATGGTGCAAATTGCTACAACAGGTGTATTGACATAAGTGTAAAAATGGCTTAGGATGGTGATTGTATTTCTAATATATGCAGTATTTTTTGAAAGAATTCAAAATTGCTTAACGTGCGCATTTGCTACCTCTGAATGTATTACTGTCTTGTAAGGGCCAAGCTGCGAAACTCCTCCAAATGAACAGCTTTGCCAAGAAACACCATATTGTACTGCCACTGACAACCTGAAACACTATTACACACACAGACCCATATCTTTGGAGAGAGCTCACTGTTTGGGTGACATTCGTAATAACACAATGTGAGTAATGGACATACTTTGGTTGCTGTGTGCAAAAGACTTGGGTAATTTACGCTCTGGTGAGGTCACGCACTGTTTCCCCTTGCTGGGACTCACATTTATACCAGTCTCCTTTTGCTAGTTCCACCTCTCCTTCATCCCTGACACAAAGTCATGTAACAGCCCAGACCTTCCAGTTGTCTGTGTGTGTGTGTGTGTGTGTGTGTGTGTGTGTGGACTACAGGTGTGTGTAACAGATGGGCCCTGTTTCTTCCACCTGACATGTGGGAGGTCAGCTTGTGAGGCCGGACAGAAAGTGTGAACATCGCTGTGAAATATCTCATTTGTTACAGAGGCATGGGGGGGGCCCCTGCTTTTTCTCTCTCTCTGTTTCTTCTCTCCCTCCAAATCTCTCAACCAAGAACTTTCCCCTTTCCAGGGCCCCTGACCTAGAAACAGAAAAACACCATCAGATCATTTGTTACTCTATTATCTTACACCTGCAACACAAGTCTCTCTCAATTTCCTCATCTTTTCTATTCTTTTCTTTCTCACTCTTTTTTCCTACTTTTTTTCTTTAGCCCTACTGCGATTTTGAGCTCAGGACCAGCGGCTGATGTTTACGTCAGGGGTCTTTCGGCCTATGCCAGGCCGTTCACTGCATTGTGTGGAAGCCAAGTGTCCATGCCAGTTCACACTCCTGTAGCAGCCGATTTTTGTCAAAACCTCCTCTTTTTCGCTTTCTTTGGAGCTTTTATGCGACACCCCCCCCTGCCCCCCTCCCTTTCACCCCACCCCCTCCACCGAGCTCATAATATTCACCACACTGAGCAGCGGCAGGGTCCAGACAAAGAGACCTTTTGCTGGAGGAGAAATTCGTTATAGTCTCCACAACCACAATTTACAGCAGGTTCCTTTTGAAATGCTTGACATTTCCTCTCGATTTCTTAGATATACTCGGTGGGTACAGTGCGTCATCTTTGTTTGAATTTATCGCACATAATAAGCCGTTTTCTCCCCGTTTAATGTCATCACCTTGGTAACCAGGAGGTCTTAGGCAACAATGCCAAAACAGCAAATTTGTCAATGGAATGTGTAAAGCTTAGTATAAATCTATCTTGTCCTAATCCCCGGGCCCCTTTCATGCAATGATTTTTCATATGCATATGAGAATTTTTGGTGTATTACTTTCTCACACATTTTTACAGCTGGCAACAGATTGAAATGAGGTTCCCTTGGGGAAAGACCCCATCAGAACAAATTAAAATATTGCTCAGCCACTTCTTCCTTGTGCCACTGCTTTATTTAGGAAAGAAAAAAGAGACTTTGTCCAGGGGGGTTGTCTTTATTCCTTGTGAAAATTCAGGCTTCGTTGAGTCCAAGCAACTGTGGCTCACACAGAAAGCCTGGCAGCGTCATAAACTCTGCAAAATCAGATCTCAGCCAGACAGAAAGCTGAAGTAGACAGAAAGCGAGACCAGACAGGAAGGCTCTTGGTCAATAGTGAGACGTTAGCTATTTCAATTCACCCCCTGACAACTTTCTTTTTCATAGGTAGGTTATTCTGAGTGCCGTCGTTTCCTCTTCCTTTTTCTGCTCAGATAGTTTTGTTTTGTTTTGATTGAAGCGTAGCCTCAGAATGATATCATAATTCAGGGATAAATGGTTACACACTCTGGAAACTGGCTTTTGATCTGTTGCTTGTGATAGTAATGTACATGTCAGAGGTGGGAGGCAGTCCTAAGAAGGTAGGTTCTAGATTGGGTCCTAACTTGGGCATCTGAAATGTTTAATAGCAGAAATGAATAAAAATGAATAAAAATTGGGAAAATGAATATGAAAATGAATATGAAAATATAGCACACAGGAACATGGTGCGACAGCAAATGTGTACAATCAGACATTCAACACTCAGAAGAAAAGAAGTGTCATGAGAAAAACAGTCAAGAGTTATAAACGGTTTAGAACTGAATTATGCAGCCCCAGAGCCAGTACGAATGCCATGCAAATGCGACAACAATGCACTTTTGTGCATTTTCAAATGTACCAAAATGAATGTAAGCTTGATTAATATGATTAGTTTTTTTTTATATTTAAATTGAAACTGTAGACTTGCAAATTACCATCAAATCCATCTATTGTGAGTAAAGTGCGAGGCTGCAATTGAGAGTCCACTATAACCCCACCCATGCATACTGATAAGGTGAGAGGCATCAGCTGGGGCTGTGATTGGCTTATTGTTCCCCCATGATATGGCGATATGGGGTGAGTTGTACAACAGATTGACATTGTGCTCTCAGGCAGTCAGTCAATAAGGAGGTGCATACTACCTAAAATGATGAGTAGAGAAGGTAATTTAAACTATGTGCTTCACAGAGGGATTGCTGGGAAATGAAGCTGAGAGCAAGTTTAAAAGTACTGCACAGCTTCCATGTATGTCCTTGAGCTTTAAACAGTAGAGCGATCAACTGAATAAATGACTATATTCTACAAGTGATCTATCAGTAAAAGTGATATATGAGTAAAAAAAATGATGAGAGGGAGTGGGACGGTTCCCAATAAATGGGGCACATTTTCGAAAGCCCCATCTCTTATACAATATGGTCCAGCATTTAATTTGTACCAGCTGATTCTCCGAGGCTTGGTCCGCGATTCGCAGGCATTTGCAATGAATCGTTCCCACAGAGAGCGGCGGCCGCGCGCCAAGCCACAGCTGATGTAGAAATTAGAGGTTTAATTGGTAGCAGGCAATTTCAGCCATGTTTCGAATTCCCAAAAACATTGTTTCCGTATCCTCTGCGTCTCTCACCGCAGCAGAAGTTGCGGGATGTGGCGAGGGGATGGGGCATCCCGTTTATGACATCCCCATAAATCGCGAGAAGAAACCTGTCAACGACGTGGAAGGCAACATTAAACTGTGAAATACAGAGAAATCTAACTACCATTTGAATTTTCTACTTTATCTTTTTTTTCATTTTTTTTGTCCCCTAATTTTCATAGCCTTCATTTTTAAACACCCTGGAGCTGAAACTGTGATGAGTTGTACCATTTCTCTCTAGAGATATAACTCATTTCACTTTCAAGCTGATTGCAAAAACCCCATACATACACAGCGGTATTCCTAAAATGCATGTCCTGCACTGTATGAAGGCAACAGTTGCAAATTTGAAGACAGGAAGAAACTCAGGGGGGTGGTGGGGTGGAGGGGTGGGAGGAACATGTGTATTTCATTTCCTATTGACATGACCTTTCATACGGAGCGGTTATACTTATTTATTTATTTTCCCATAGCACTGTGTGCCTGTTTCCACACCAAAACTCATCTCTGGATGCCTCTCCTGGAATCTGGGACGTCTCAGGATTATTTATTGATGAGTGACACCGCCATGAATCCTGCCCAAAGTGAAACTCATATAGTTATCAAAAGCGTGGAATTTCTATCACTTTAGGTGTCAGAAGGGAGACAAGAAATTGAAACAAGTACTCATAAAGCCGGCAGATATTATAAATCAAGCACGCGCGGCAGGAACCAGGGCTAAACGCCGTGGGAGCAAAGAGAGCGGCTTGATTAAATAAAGGGAATTAGATCCTTCTCGAAACCGGGAAATAACTATGATGTATACCCATGTCGGTGTACAGAGCCTGGCACTGTTGTGGGTGTTTTCGGCTGATCAATCAATTTTACTGAATGATTCTCGGCAAGGAACATGCTCATTGGTACATGGATTTAATATACCGTCATGTGTTTTTATCAAAGTAGTTTAGTGTTTTGTAGAAAATTAAATATCATCTGGTTTTTCTATTGCATGTGTATTCCATATGTACTGGAAACAGGTGTAGACACCAAATCTCAATTTCACACTCATGTTTCTAGTAAAAGCAGCTTCAGCCCATTCTCCCTCTGTCTGGTTAGAACGAGTGAAATGTATTCTGATCTACAATTTAGGGGGGCCTGAAACAATTACATCTTCAGGTATATAGATTGCTTTAATACAGCTGAGGTATCTGAACTCTGGGGGTAAGGCACCTGACCTTTAACCTCATCCATCATACAGTGAAGGAGCTAGGAACCCAGAAGGAGAAGGCGAGAGATGATCATATGAAATCTATTTGATTATGTATACGGGGCCTAATCTGTTATAGTAATAGCCAAGGGATGCACAGTGCCAAACATTGATCAAAAATGAGAGGGAAAAAACTGAATAAATGGTGCAATGGTGCAATTAAGATATAATTCTCTGTCAAGTATCACACAATGCTGGGCTGTGTGATAAGCTGGCATACAGAGTTCATGCATCACCGATCAACAGGCCAATTCATTACGTTTCAATTTTTCACACAAAATGACAGCAAAAACCGATGACATTAGTTTGCGCGATCTTTTTTTGTCATGGCACACTTTTTAAAATATTAACATATCCATTTTAACTCAATGTTCATTTTCAAGTATTTGTTTACTTTTTTATTAGTTATTCACTATTACAGTGAGATTGCTACCAAAAGTATTTAGTTTTTTTTTTTTGTTTACATCGAATGACCCAATTATTGACCCTGTTGTTTCAACTGTTATATTTTTTAATAAGGCTGTAAAGGTCAATCCTTTGAAAAGAAATCAACAACAGCAACAACAGCATCGCATTCAATATGAATAATTAAATCTTAAATGACACAGAGACACTCCTGTCCCATGAAGCACCACATTCACCCTGTTTAATAAGTCTCCACGGGCCACTTGTGTCTCACAGCATTGAAAAAAGTGTTAGACAAATCAAATGGAGTGATTTATCATTACCACCTGGCTGTGAAGACCTGGGTGGAGTTTGTCTGCTGCTGTTGTCGCTGTTGGCTAAAGTGTGGCAGTTTCAAAATCCCCTGCAGTGAGACAGCCACGTCTAACCCTGACTAAGTCTGACTCGGACTCTGGTCAGGAGATCTCTGAACTACATCAAATGCTACATCAATGGACACGTCAGACTAAAAATGTATAGGTTGCTATATTGGGCACACTCCAGACTAAAAAAGAATCAGCTATTGATAGGCATGGCTTAAATTTCTACTTTTCTACATTCTAAAAAGTCAGAAGTGTTCAGCATCATTATTGGTTTTGAGATAAGGTCTCTGCCACCCTTACTGCTAGCTCATGGGTCATCATTGTCTCAGAGCTGACCTCATTCATGAACAGAGTGCAAAGTCACAGACTCCAGCCACAGCAATGCAGAAAGTCTGGTCTCCACAAATCAATGCAGAATGATTTCTCCAAAATCAATACATGGGTTTCTGAACCTGGGACCCCCAATTAAAAGTTCACTGCCCTCTTGCAAACAAGCACATACTACAACAGTAAACTTTGTAGGTGAAAATTGCAAGGGGCAGACAATATAATGGAAATACCAAATGAAAAGGACTCATCTGCTGAAGTAACTAAAGCACAGTTTAAAAATAACCTACACATGTTTCATATTAACATCAATACTATTCCTAATAAAAGATGTTTCTGCTACAAAAAAATGTTTTCAAATAACCCTTTAATATGTGAGTTTCTAAAGCAACATGAGAGTTCTAAAAGATTTTGAAAGAGGTCAAATTGCGGGTCAATCAGTCACAGAAATGTCAAAACTATTTAATGAGTCAAGGAGAATGGTATCAAAAGTCATGGCAGCATATACCAACCAATGAAAAACTGTATCAGGAAAGAGGAGATGGTCACAAGTCAAAGCTCACTGGCAAAGATAGATGGACACTTAACAGGATTGTTGCTGAAAACCACAAAACAGTGGCCTCAAAAATGACCACAGAACTGAATCTACACCTCCTTGACCCTGTCAGCGTTGTGAGATTCACAAACCTATTTAATGGTGGGGCTGTCATTTGGAAACCGCTTGTCACCAAGGCCTATATACGACAACAAATTACCTGGGATAATGTTCACAAAACCTGGACTTCTGAGCAGTGGAATAAAGTAGTATGGTCTGATAAGTCGTATAATTCTCTTTTTCTTACATCTGGATGGGTTTATGTTTGGAGAAAGCCATGCCAATCATGGTACCATAACAGATCCACCACCATGTTCTGTTATGGTATGGGCAGCCATCTCATGGGAGTCATTGGGGCTGATTATTGCTCTGCATGACAGAACATGAAGAATTATGAAATTGTTTCCTCAAGATATTCCTACATTTCAAGGCAGTAACACCCTCATACACACTGCTAAATGGAATCAAGAGTGGTTTCCTGAACAGCAGGATAAAGTCTATGGCATCCCCACATCATGAGAGCTAAACATTATTGAACCTTTTATGGGAAATTCTAGAATGCAGATTGCAGAGTACATGTCCACCTTCTTCAACTGTCAAAGAACTGGAGGCTTTCCCTCTTAAAGAGTGGCCCAATATCCACCAAGAAACAGCTCAAAACCCATCCAGAAGGACTGAAGCTGTTCTGAAGGCAAATGGCAGCCCAACTCCATTGTTCATATATTGTTTGGCATTTCCATTATTTTTTCTACCCCTGTATATCCACCATTCTTTTTACTAAAACTTAAAAAATCCAAACACACAAAAAATATTTTGTAATAATTGCACCTACTGGTGCCCAATTTATTTAATCCCTTCCAACAGAATTTCATATCTTCCTGAATGTTAATGTTACCCTCCAGTGAAGTGGAACTGCTTATAGTAAATTAAATATTCTAATTAGCCTCATTACTATTATTGTCTTCTATGACTTTTCACTCCTGCAAGAACCATGGACAATTCATCCAGGCTTTACATTGGGATCTGTTTTTCGTGTTGTGTTCTTTGTGTGAACTTTCACATTGGCATTTTATGATCAGCTGCTGACCATTTTACGCTGCTGAGTTTTTAACTGTGCAACAAAGTGAACAAAACAAATGAATCCAAAACTAAATGGCAGTATTCTCGAACCTTCAGTAATCCCGCCCATGCAACCTTACACTGCCTCACCCCCAACTTGTGTTGACTCTGCCTTTTGCTCTCTTTGTGCCCATGTATGTATTGATGCACTGCTGCTCAGCAGCCTTCACTTTCTATCCCATAAGAATGAGCCAAGGCTTATGATAACTCAAGATCAAGATCAAGATTAACTTTATTGTCCCATACTGTGGGAAACTTGGCTTGGGCTTCCACCCATGCTGTGTCCCTACAGGGAACAAGGAACATATTTGAGAACATATAGTCAAAAACATACAGTAAAAAAAGACAGAGAAAAACATACACTGATGATAAATAGGTAAATAAATAAATAAAACCTATAATGCTAAAAAAAGTACAGAGAGGCAATATAACTGGAAATTGGTCATATCATATTAATTGCATCCATATTACGTCTACCACCATTTAAAATTTTAATTGAAGTAGGGATGAAAGAGTTTTTAAATCTATTGACACGACAGCATGGCACTTTAAACCTCCTCCCTGATGGCAGTAGCTGGTACTCAGTGCGTAGCACATGAGATGGGTCGGTTATGATCTTGTTGGCTTGCCTTAACATAGCTTGCTCGTAGGTAGACTGCAGGGATGGATGCTGTCTTACACCTATTATCTTCCATGCATGTGTGAGTCGGGCTAGTTTTGACTTCAGTGGAAGTCGATGGAAGAGATGAGAAAAGAGACAATAGATGGTATTTTAATAGATGGCGACCATGTGGTGGGGTGTCATGCGTGTCTGACCTTTATGCTCAGACGTTCGTTTTACTTTTTGCAGCGCCTGTGTGTAGGAATCGCTCCGCCACAATCGCCACGCCATTCCGAGGGCCCGTTGCGGGTTTGGGCAGAGTGTGGATTGTGCGCTTAAACGGTGTAATTTCGTGTCTCTAGGGGTGTTGTTGTTTTTGCTGTTGTTTTTGCACTTTCTATATTTAGGGACGCCTCAAATTGGGCAAAATCCTTAACTGTGTCCCGGCCACAGCCAAGAGAGCTGGAACACCTTCCTCGCCTGTCCACTGAGAACACTGTCAGACCACTGTCGCCAAAACATGAGGCGGGGGGGAGCACCATGGAGATTTTTGGCAAGGGCACCGTTTCTCTCATACCCTTGAAGTGACTAATTACAATCACTGCAGCTCTGCTTTCTGTGATTTATCTGCTCGTCGTTTTTTCATTTATTTCTCGCACTATGTCATGCATCTTCCCCTCGGTCACCAAGACAAATGTATTTACATCCAAAACAAATGGTTAGCCAAACATGTCTCAAAAGTGCAGTTAAGCTTATCACACCGTTATCGTCTATTTACAGTGTGGCAGATGTGTCCAAAATGAGGGAAACGGGCAAAAACTGTACTTCAATATTGCCAAATCAAAGAAAATATTCGTAGGAAGGTGCCCTTCCTTCACTCCTTACTTCAAAGACTTGATAGTTTTGTTTTGAAATGCAAATTAATTTTGAGTTGTTTTGGATTGTTAAATGTGGCAAGACTCTCATGATAACTAACAAAGTCTTATATTTAAAACACCTGAGTCTCATTTAGAAGTTGCATGTCTGTCAGCTAGATGATTGAGTTTGTAGGGAACGAGGTAATTATGAAAACTTGTTGGTAATTGTGCAAGCACCTTTAAATGCAGGTTTGTTAGAATCAGTGGAGAGAAGGGTGAGCTTAGCCTTTGTGTGGTATGAATGCTAGAGACAGAGAGAGGGCAGCGGGATATTGAATGTAATTATATTCTACACTTAATCTCGAGTTTTAATACTTTACAACTCTTCTTTGACAATGACTGTCTTTCCTACTGTGTTTAACTGGATATTGTAAATGTGAATTTTAAAACGATTAACCACTTAAAATATAATTATGTTATATTTTGGCAGTTTTAGTTGTTCAGATTTTAGTTGTTTAGTTGTTCTTTAGTGTTAATGTATTTAATGCCTTGAATCAAATTTTTGCACAAAATTTTTCAGCGGTTGCAATGCATGTCATATTGCTGAATAATAAACCAACAACCAAAAGACAGAAGCTTGACTGTCAAAGTTCAGGACAAAGCATTTAGGTCAAACAGTGACCTAATATTCAATGGGGATTGCACTTCAGATCAACTGGAAAAAACCCTGAAAACTTTCTGATATTGTAGACTGTGTGGTTGTCCAGACACCATTTCAACTTTAGGAGAGGACAATAATAAGAAACTTCTGTAGCAACACCCTTTTACTTTCTTGTGATTTAGTGCTGCCAGAATAGGCTGCCTCCCTGGTTATTGACATAAACAAATCGTGAGTGATAGCAATAAATACTTGTCTCTACCAAAGTGTTTTACACCGTGCGCACACACACACACACACAGTCATCCAAGAAAAAAAAACACTAGGTAGAAAGTACAAATGATGTTTCAGGAAACATTTTCCTGAAAACTTTTAACTTGACTCACACAAACCCTCGTTCTGCAAATAGCGCTTGACACTTGCCATACTCCTGCATGCGTGATTTTTATGTGCGTGTATTTACTTTTTATTCTGTTGCACAGACGTCTGACCCAGATGACAGTGTCTAGACACTGCTCACACATTACATGCGCTGAGATGTGCCCTGTCCATTAAAAGTTCCCTTTTTAAGAAACGGCGATAATGCAAGGGTGTAAGGGAAGTGGACCGAGGTTCAAAGTGTCAGAGCAGGAGCCCACTTTAGCTCCAGTGCCGTGGAATGAGGAACAGGCCGTCGCACGTCCGTCTCTCGGTCTGAACAATGCGCGGGAGCAAATCTAATGTCACTTCGATGAGAAGTTCCCCGCCGTGTCCCTTTGAGGGCTTAGGGCTCTACCAGCGGGGGAGGCTCCCTTGATCCCAGAATCCGTGGGGGGAATTAGTCGGGAGAAGGAGCCCCACCATAAGGTGAGGTCAGCTGTGAGCAAACTCCGCACAATGGGGGCTGAATTGGGGATCCGACGTCCTGCGAAAGCGGAGGGCGGATTCTTTGGGAACACGCTCATGCTCTCGTGTTCATGGCGTTTTGAAGGTCTTAGGCCCAGATTCAGCTAAACCACAATGTGCTGCATCCTTCGTACTAACTCCCATGTTTTGAGCTCTTCTCCCCCCGACACTTACCCATTAATTTGATTTTTTTAGCAGTCATGGAAACTAACAAAGACTGTTCTGAAAGAATCTAAAATGCTTAATACTTGGATTTCATCCCGGCCCTGGTGAAAATGCAGTTCATCTTCAGATTAATCTCTGTCACACTCACTGTGCCTTGTAGATGAAAGGATGGGGGAAATCAGTACATTGAGAGATTCAGCATAAATACCAAGTCTTTGTTTAATTGCATCAAGTGCATCCAATTCCAATAAAGCATCTGGCAAAACTTCAAAACCTATAATAATAGTAGATCATTGGGGTGATGTATTAAATCTCATTTATTATAATGAAGTCAAGCAACCTGTCAATAATGAAAAGACAAAAATGATTATTTGAAAAAATATAACCATGTATTGATACATCTGTTATGTTGTATGTGCTAAGTTGACTTTATACTGCATGGAGAGTGTGAGAGACTACTGCCACTAATAGCTCTACTCCCACAGCTTCTCCCACACTTTTCATTCGCCCAACACACGTGGAAGCTTTCCATAAGACCCTTCAATCAAGGCCTCTTTTATTTCCCTAATCAACCACTCCACTGAATGCAGAAAATTGGTTCTATACATTTTATGAGTGTAACTCCATAAACTGCAGGTAAGTGGAAACATACAGTTAGTATACCTAGGCTGTTGTGGTTCTTATGGCACTAGGAGGACAGGACATGTGAATGAAGATGTACCCACAAATACACGTGTGATCAACTCCAGTAGCCCAACTGGAAGACAGTTTTTTTTCGTGAGAACATGAAGTCTAAATGGTTAATCAAACACATAAAAACAAACTGGTCAGAATATGCTGTTTAAATGGTCCATAGAGTTACAATAATCCCTATATGACTGTCTGTAAAATTTGATTTCACTTATATTTACCGTTACTTACTTTCTTTTTTCTTTCTTTTGTTGTTTGTTTTTAAAGGCTCTATGCAGTCAAATCAGTGTCCTGTTTTCCAGATAGCTGGGATGAAAATTAAGAGAACCACGCATTGTCACTGTTTTTATAGCAGCTAAAGTACAGAAATTATTTTATATACACTTGCAAATTAATTTGGAGTGATGTAATCCATTTCTTAGCAGTGAAAATTGATTCAGCAAAGCTGATTATGTTAATATTTAAGTTTTCTTTCTTTTTTTGTTTTGAAAGATAGATTTCATATGATCACTAAAAAATAAAACTTTCCTGTACTGATGTTTGATTTACAGTGGAAAAAAAAAGATTTCTGTGCAATGTTTCCTGAAAATTGGTGCTAAGATCTTAGATGTAGTGCCAGTAGCGGACAGAGTACGAACAGGAAATAAACACATCTGTTGCAAAGAAGCCTCGTCCCTGTAAGGAGCCCTCGTATTGACATGTGAAATGCTTTTAAACACTGGTAGATGGAGACACAAGACAACGTGCTGAGTTTTAACACCCCCCCCCAAAAAAAAAAAAAAAAAAACTGGTCCCTTTAGAAAAGGGAAAGAAAAAAACTTGAAAAGAGGGTACAAGTGGGAGGGGGGAAGATTCCGCCGGATGTCGCTCAACGGAAGGCCTGCGAATTAGATCACCGGTGCTTTAATTTCTTCTCTGTTTTTTTTTTTCTTTTTTGTCATGTGTTTTATAGGAGATTTAAAAAAAAAAAGTTCCTGGCTGCCCTTCCTTGTCTTCTGTTGTTGTTTGCCTGGCCTCAGTGGGACGGGTAGTTTGTGAAATGACAGGACATGCCAACAAATTGCATCACTTCTGCCTCGGTGGCCGAGGACAATGGTATGCCATATGCCGATGGGGGGAAATGAATGGGGCTCATTTAAACTGGCACCACGAGCCTCCAGCCCTCTCACCCTTGCGGGGGACTGCTGTGGCACGCAGTCCGACACAGACAGACGAGCGGACGCGCCACCATTCCCCCCCCCATACACACACACACACACACACACACACACAAACACACACAATAAAAATGAAAGAGGAAAAAAAGACATTTAAATGGACAATGGACATTATCATGCAAGGAGCTGATCAACCTTTCAGTCCCCTGTGTATCTCGAAGAGACAGCTGACCACATTCAGTCTATCTGCACTCTGTTCTTAAGTTTGAATGATGAAACCAAGCAAGCATTTACTTTTGCTCACTGCTTTCACAAGGGTTTGACTGTCACTGAAATAAATTAAGGAAAAATGCTAGTTCGCTTTGCAGGAGAAGAAAGAAAAACAGAAAACTGTCATGGTCATTGTCAGAAAATGGGATTTGTGTCTGCTTTGATACATTAAATATTTCAGAAAGCAAGACTTTAAAAGCAATGTGGTTACGTTTCTGAGCTAAAGTTTGACCCAGTAGTGATACAGAGCACCACGCCCTTTTTGTGGCAAGACTGGAATGACCTTTCGGGCCACCAGAACAGTTGTGTGCGCGCGCACGTGTATGTTTGTGTGTATGTGCGTGTATGCGTGTGTGTGTGTGTGTGTGTGTGTGTGTGTGTGTGTGCGTGCGTGCGTGTGTGCGTGTGTGCGTGCGTGTGTGTGTGCGTGCGTGTGTGCGTGCGTGCGCGTGCGTGCGTGCGTGCGTGCGTGCGTGCGTGCGTGCGTGCGTGTGTGTGTGTGTGCGTGTGTGTGTGTGTGTGTGTGTGTGTGTGTGTGCGCATGTGCGTGCATGTGCGCAGACCTGGGATGGAAGGTGATGATTAAGGAGAGGCGGCTCTGTTGACATGAGATACTAATGAGGCTGAAATGAGAAGGTCAGGGCTTGCCTCCCGGTGCAGTGATTCCCCCCTGCACACACACACACACACACACACACACGCGCACACACACACACAAACAGACACACACACACACACACACACACAGGCCCACTCCCTTCCGCAGGACAAGGAGTTAATCCCCCTCTTAATCGTCCCTCTGTTTTTTACAGCCTGCCATGGAAAGCAACAGACAAGTGCTGCTGATGAATGTCCAGGATCTTCATAATTGCTGTAATTAGCACCGCAGCAAGTCCATTTCAGGCACCATGATGGTACCATTGTTATTACGGTACTCTTCCTTTGTGATAGGGTTGGTTCCGCCCACTGACATGTTCTGTTGAATCTCAGCATATTTATAATATTTTTAAAGCTGATTTTATTTATTTTATAAGAATCTCTGTATATTTTTCAACTCGTATTGAATACTATGTACTGCCACCGATGTGTCAGTTAGATCAAAGCATGCAGTTGACATGGAGAAGTTTGCATGTGCCATTCCTTCAGGGTCTAGTGGTTGCCCTATCCCTGTGAACTGAATTTTGTCCCACCTGTTTGGAAGTTACACAGCACAGCCATCTTCTTACTTTAATGTATACATGCTGAGTCTGTTTTCCATGGTTCCGTGGTTTGCCGTGGAACACTGGAGCACAAGGAATCTTAGACAAAGTTGACACACTTACACTGTGATGGTCTCACTCTGAAACAAACACATTCCGTGGTGATATTAAGCTATTTGTGAAGCTATCACTTTTATTTATAGTAGTAATAGTAGAAATTGAAATATCAGTAATAGTATACTGGTGATGATTGCCTTTTAAGCAAAAAAAGTAGATTTATTAAGGTACCAGAATCAGAGTAGTTTTAGTTACAGGGACAAGTATCCTGTCGTAAAAAGAGCAAGAATCTAGCACCCTTCCAAGAAGTAGTTTCATCTCTCCTTCCACTGTAAAGCTGAGGGAAAATAATATGGAGATGATGTGTCCCTGTGGACCCTTTGCTCAGGTGAAACTAGGGCCTCACAGCTCTAGGAAGTCCGACCTGAGGTCTCTGTCATCGCACTGAACTAGTGACCCAGCAGAGGGAGGGGGCGGCAGGTTAACCCGGCAGGTTAATGCCATTTTTCATACCCCATAATCGAGAAGGCTCAAAAAAAAAAAAAAAAAAAAGGCTGGGAGGGCAGGCGTGGTGGACTTTCGGATGCGTGAAGTATAGTGTCGGAAGGGGGATTCGAACCCTTGACTTCTCCGACCTCATTTATCACAGGCCGATGCGTATCACTGCTCTGAATGTCCTCAGCATGAGCCACTTCTCCTGTCATTTCCACAGCCATTCATAAAGAGATAAGCAACCCTAGGTGACAGACATCGGGCAGAATCGCGGGGAGGGCTCACTGCCATACATTTAACGGTGCGTGTTACATTTCCCAAAGTCTATGGAGGAGATAATGGGGCCTGCTTAATTTTATAGTAGACTGTACAAGATTAGCAGAAAACTGTATAGTAGTAGATAACTGTGTAAAGTGTCAGACCATCATTTGATATTTTGCCATCATTTAAGGTCTTGTGTGAGTGTGTTTACAGGTTTCAATAATATCTCCTGTGCTGGTGTTGCACCAATGCTTTTAAGCTAATGGGGTTGAAAGCTGCTCTTATGAGAAATTAGTATAAATTATTTTTGAGAATTATTTTTCAGTATCAGTTGTAAGGAAAGTTCCTGATTCGACTGATTAGATTTGACTGACACATTTTAAAATGAATTAGGGATATCTTGCTCAGGAGTAGAACTGCAGTGCCACAGCTAGGATTCAAACCCACAATCTTTGTACAAGTCCTCCAAATCCTGCAAATTCTACTCCACACCAGGGACTCAGCCTATCATAGTACATAAAAAGTATACTTTTCAGTTGTGTTTCTTTTGTATGGTTGGTATGACTACAGAGAAGTCCAAGCAGCCTGCTTGAGGGCAAGTAATCAGCTATAAAATGAACAAAGTGCATAAAGACAATTCTCCCAATTCCCAAGCCACAGATATGTCACCCTCCATTTTCTGTATTTGTGCGTTTTTGGGGAGGTGTTTCAATTTTGTCTCTCCCGAGGCCAAACGTTTATACATCTGCAGTGTGCATCCATGCATCAGCCACATCTCTCGCCATCGCCGCCTTATTTCCAAGCCGGTGATGAAGCGCTTTGAGCCGGCAGCAGTCAAACCTTTCACTGAAAATCAAATACCCACCAGCCTGTTTGTAATGGAGGGTTTGCATGCGGCGTGAGACATCGGTGGGGTTTACTCTGAAGGAGAGAGAGAGAGAGAGAGAGAGGGAGAGAGGGAGAAGGCAAGAAAGAGACCGGGAAGGCTTAAGAGAGAACCAAAGAAATGCTATGCTCCTAAACTTGGGAAAAAAAAATCCCATTTGTTTCTTGCACTTTCATGGCACAGTATTACACAGCAATAGATATCCTTGTGATAACTGTATCATTTTATGGCTTTGATTATTGAAATATGATAACTGAACTTTTTTCAGGGAGGGAAGGGAGAGTGAGTGAGAGAGGGGGAGAGGGAGTGAGAGAGAGAGAAGGAGAGAGAGAGAGACAGAAAAATGAGCCTGCCGGTGGTTAATTGAGCATACAGATTCCTAATGCGTCAGGCAGGGCCCTCGCAGATGAAGGATGGAACGTTTTAGGATGCATCTTCCTTTGTTACCCATTTAAGACTAATGAAGGCAGCGATTCATAAACCCGATACCGGACACTATATCGCTGGGTGGGCATCAAACACATCGGAAAGAGGAGAAATAAAACGTCAAATCATTAATTTTTAAACACATGTGTGTGGACACACCGACATATGAATAGGGAGAGGCCCTCTGTGCGTTACTCAAGATTAGCACCTTCTTTTTTTTTCCAGACGGGCCTGTTTATTTTTAGTCTCCAAACAGCAAGCATCCATTATCCAAAGATTTTTTGTTGTTAATGCCTGCGGGTCACTTGCTAATGAGCTAAGCGTTGTGAAAGCATGGAAGCTAGGACTGAGAGGGGGTGTATGAGATTTCACATTATGATTACATCCATTTATATGAGGGAGGAAAAAACTGGGGAGACAAAGACATGAAAATGTATCACCTCATAGTGACCACTTCAGAGATGTGGTGGGGGGAGGTTGTGTGTGTGTGTGTGTGTGTGTGTGTGTGTGTGTGTGTGTGTGTGTGTGTGTGTGCGTTTGAGTGGTGGTGGTGGTGGGGGGGGTGGTATGGGAGGTGGGAAGGGGTGTCATTTCCAAGAGATGGATTGGGTGGGGGTGGGGGTGAGTGGGGGTCTCCAGAGCTGTGTTTGGGAGAAGGGTATAAGGAATCCTCTTTGGTCTGTGGTCAGAGTTAGTGCTGACCTTTCTAACCTTTAAGAGGACACTTTCTATGGGGGCCTATGTGGGCAGAGCAGAGAGGGAATGGACAACCAGATGGTCAAGGTTTCAAGCTTTAATGAGAGCACAAATGCTTTTTAAACATACACTTGTGCTGGTGGTGCTTTTTTTGTTTCAATTAAAATGCAGTCAGATCTATATTAAGGTGAAGGCACAGATTCCAAAGACATGGCTGGTTTGGCTAATGACGCATCTCATCAAAACCATTCAGACCAAATCTGAAAGTTCAAATGTCAAAACTCAAGGTGTCAAAATGTCAACGTTTCTGGTGGGCCAGTTTAGAGAAAACCCAAATTAAATGTGAATTAAATCCTCATCCTTCAATTTAAGCATGCAGTTTCAATTAACAAATGCCTTGTACAGTGTCTTTCGGCTTAAATCTTTCTGTGATAAAACACTGTGACTACATATTGTGCCTCTGTCAGAGTGTATCCTTTGAGGTATTCCCCAGGCTTAAGCATTGTGCAGACATGATGGCTTCATGATGACTTCATCTTCTGTCACTATCACACATTCAATCCAACCACAATGCATTTTGTCTTTAAATCTGAGAGAATGGAGCAAGTTCACTTGTTTTAACTTTCTGATACAACATTGAGTTCCAAACAGCCAACTAAGCTTTGCAAAGAGTAACCTGACAAATCGATGTTGCCAGTGAGTGAAACTGAAGTTTGGAATTTATGTATTATTCCCTGCATGGCTGATAAAACAAACTAGATTGTTTTTCTTGCTGTTGTTGTTGTTTTCACGAAAATGTCACACTCTCAATATGTCAATGTGATAACATTTTATTGCAGTAAAAAAATGATATGCTAATGCTAACCCGCTACACATCCTTGCTCTGTCTTAGCATGTCCTGGCGTCACCAGCTCCTGTTGCCTAAACTAGTTCAAGGTGCTTCGTGGCCATATGTTTGCTCATGAGGGAAGGGGGTGCGAAGGGCAAGTTTTAACCTCCTCACAGGTGTGTGAGCAGAGGATACTCCAGCTACATCCTCTCTGGGTGCGTGCCAGGTGGCTCCACCCCCCCTGAGCTGGACACAGCCCATGCAGGACATTTAAAGTTGATGGCCCCTCCCACCGGGGTGGGAAATGCAGGACCTGAGGTATTATTTTTAGTTCCAGAATTTCAGGGTTATTCCAAACAATGGTTCACTATTAAGTATTAGTCACTGGCAATTTACTCTTGTGCTGATAAAATTTGGATTATATTTTGCTTTTTTTGCCCATTTATGCACTGCAGTACCAATGAATGTGATTTGAGTATAGAAGCATTTTGTGAATTTGTATGAAAAAAATCAATGTCTGAGTCACATAAAATTGCTTGTCAAAACTTGATTACTTTTTTATGCTGTCTTTGGGTTTACATCATCACATACATTAAAATAGGACTGACAGGGTAAATGCAAGACATTAGGGAGAACAAACTTAAAAATAGAATCTCCACAAGAAATGCTATGAATTTAGAACATTGTTTTAAATGTCACAAGTAAACATAATTCTAAAACTGAAACATGCATCATTTGTCATCCAAAAAACTACATTTTTGAACATGCACAATAAGAGTGTTTAAATATGTAATATCACTGCGAATTAAGTGTCAAAACCGATGATAAATTAATTGTAAAATATGCCAATGAAAATATAAATCAGTTGCAGAAGTATTCTTTGATCTCTTGATAATTTGCCCTATATGCAGGTACAAGAGTGTCATTTTCATAAGGGAAACAATGGTCATACATTTCTAGATTGGCTTGGTTGTACTGCAAACTAGTTCCTCTTTGAGTTCCTTCTAGTCTAATGACATAATGGTGGTTTAGCAGACAAGCACCCACAAAGAGTCAGCTGACAAACTAACAAACGTGACAGCAGTCCTATGAAAGTCATTACAATACTTCACTCTCACAATGGACATTTACAATAAATACAAATGCTTTGAATGTGTGCATTATGCAGTGACCACATGTTGTACCTGTCTGTGAGCAACCACTGTGTTCATTAATTGTATGCTCCTGAATTAGTGACTACTTCAGGATACCAAGCAGGTTCTTTGCTTGGTAAGTGTATACCCACAACCCCCATATCCACTGTTGGACTAAACAACTCCCAGCCCACAGAGTGCATAGTTTAAAATACAGATCTTATTTTCTTACAGAGCTCACGGGCCGATATTGAGCAGTATTGAGTGGGTGCAATGCAGACAGACAGGAGGGCTCGCTTTGGATCAACACCGAGGGGAGGGGTGAAGGGGGTCAGCGTGCAGACGGTGTTCGAGGTCTGATTTCACCCATGGTGCTTAGAGTGAAGCTGTATACTAACCCCTTCATAGCTATCCACTGTGGAGCTGGAACCAGACTGGCTCACTGAGTTTGTGTTCTGGATGGTTTTCCGTTATCTTTTTTTTTTTTTTTTTTGTCGCGCTGACCCCTGTCAACCGCTGACAGAGGACTGTGAGAAGGCAAGCTTTGTCATCGTGTTGCCTAAGTCAGCACCAGAGCTAAGAAGGGGGGTGATGGAACAGAGGTAAAACTGGAAGCAGAGGAATGCAGATAAAGTTCAGGCCTCAGTCTGGGCAGAAGCCAGCTTTCAGTGTGACATTATGTGCTGCAGCTCTGGCTGAAGCTAATGCAGCACCAACTGTGCTGGGCCAGCCAGGTTTGGCACCTGCTCATTCAAGCCGAGCTCCAGGATCCCTCAGTGGATGTGCAGAAGAAAAGCAGTCCTACCTGAATCAACAGCCTTTCAAACTGTCCTGACAGTTAGCATAACGGCCGTTTCACCTTAAGATGCCTCGCTATTGCAAGCTCCCATTCTGATATGACCATATGCTATTTCACTTCTCTGTTTCACATGGACAGATGCCCTTATGTTTCCATTCTGTGGCATCTGTTCCCCTTATTTAAATATGTTTATACTTGTTTAAAGTTTATGCTTAAGGGTGGGTTTTCTTAAGTTCATTTTTTCCTATCATTTGGGAATCACGTAATAAGTTTACATTATATATATATATACAGCAACCTGCTGCAGAAAAAAAATAAGTAGAGGTAACATTTATTTATTTATTCATTCATTTATTTGCTTATTTTGTATTCATTTATTTGTTCATTCATTCATTCATTCATTCTGCAACATCCCTGATCAGAGGACACAGTGCACAGAGCATTATGGGTGCAAAATATACAGTAACAAATAAGACTGTGTAGGTACAATACTGCCAATAGCACCATACACAGTCTAAAGCAAGCACACATATAACCTAATGCAGCAGCAAATAGAAAATAATATTTCTAATGCAAATGATTACATGTAGTAAAATCAGTATTGATCAGGATTGCTAGCTAGCTGCTGACTATCTGTATAAGGAGCATTTCAATGGGGGAATGGTCCAGACTCAGGGCAGTGACCAGGAGCAGTCCAAACCGGTGTTTTGTCAGAAGGCTGTTATTGCATATATATGATGTAGTTGTAGGAGAAGGGGGTGGAGGCATTGCCGCCCCCACTCGGGCACGTCAAAAGACAAAACTGTGCATTCGGTGAATTTGATGCCGATTGGACTAAATGAATTAAAAAGACTTTCAATCAGGTTGTGACCAACAGTTAAAACAATATCACAATTCCAATATAATCTAAACTACTTACTTATGATATAAATTACTATATAACATAAAGTACCAGGGCAGACACCTGTGCGGCACTTGCCTTAAAGGACGAAATCTGACTGGTTGCAAGGATTCAGAAATCACATGTCTGTTCACCGCTCGTACGGCAGGCAGAGGGAACAGCGGCAGATGCTGACGTCAGAGCGTGACATTCTCATGGTGGGAAGCGGTCAATTTCTCCACTGTGAAACCGGCTCCTGGCTTTTGTGGCACGAAAGCCTACTGAACCATGATGCAAAGGAATGAAATATTAGGTTTTAGACTTCTGGAGAAGTTTCCCTGTGATCCACATTTACTGAATCTGCTGTAGATACTCGAGGAAGGTTATAAAAGTGCTTCTGACTGGGGAGGGGGGAGGCTGGTTTGTCTCTGTTCTCGTTCCCTTCATTCTCTCCTTTATTTCCTTAGAGAAGATTAAATATTTCTGCATGAGAACACCCTTTAAAGTCTGAATCTGACTGCTGTCACTGGACCTGCAGTCATTACCCTTACCCACAGACCCCCAACACATCCCCAAGCCCCCCCCACCCCCCCCACCCCCTTTTCTCTGCCTTTGGAGAGGGGGGGGGGGGGTGGGGGTTGAAAAAATATAATCTCCTGAAAAAGAATTGGGGTGGGGGGGGGGGGGGGGGGTGGGGGCTATGAGATTTTCTGCAAGTGGCCTCTTTCAGGGTTGGGGGGAAGGGGAAATACTTCAAATATGCGCACTCCACACTGTAACCTGACTCACCAGGGGATCCAATCTGTCAAATAATTAGCCGGCGAGGAGGACAAAGGTTTTATTTGCAGGAATTTCATACATCATGGTTTGAATAATATGTCGCTGCGCTGCAGCGGGTCATGGGAACCTCATCTCTTGCCACCATAAAAAGAAGCAGAGCGATGATTTAAAAAAAAAGAGCTGTAATTTCATTCCAAAAGGATTTGTCTCTTTCTCTCTTTGCAGCTAATTAGAGTATTGCGTTTTTGACAATGGGACCCCGCTATTTTCCATCTAAAGACAAACAAGCTCACAACTCTCCCAGCTACGCTAAATGTTAAACAGTTACTGGTGCCTTTTTTGGTTTCATTTTAGTTTTTTATTTTAAGCACTACATTATCTCTGTTTACATTCTTCAAAATAAAAGCAGGCATTGTAATTAGACCGTTCAAATATTGAGGCCTTTACATTCCTAGCTGTAGCTGAAGCATTCTTTTGCCATGTTATATTTTAAATTTTTTCCAATATTACCTGAATTATGTATGTGGTTAACAAAATAAAAACCATGTTTAAATGGTAGTAACACAAAAAAATAATTTAATAAATGATTTTGATTGTTGGAACAGTGTCATGTGCAATTTAAAAAACCTAATCAGTAGAGAAGTACAAGGAGATTCACCTGCAGCAAACATGTGCGTGCAGATTAGAACAGAGCTAATTGTTACACACTGAATAAGTACACTCTTCAAATTCAAATTGAACAAAATGTGTGCAGGACTGTGGCTTGCTGCTCTGAATGAAAATTCCTTATTGCAACAATCTCAGACTCATCAATAATATTCCTAGTGGGAACTGTAGTATTCACTAATTGAAAAAGTGCAGTACAAAGTAAGATACAAGAGAGTTATTCCCAGAATGTGTCAGTAAAGTTATCATACGTGCCCTCCTTATCCGTTGCCATATTGATCCCAGCATTCAATTGAAAAAAATGCATAGACTTGACCTGACAATGTTTGCATGACAGTGTTTGAGATTGAACTTAAGTTATTAATTATTCATTAAGTTATTAGTTAATAATTAATTATTAACTTCCACAATGCAATGAAGTTTAGCAAACCTAGTGAGTTTTGTAGAGGAAATGTTTTTCCAACAATGTCTGTGTCCCATTTGACATCACATTATTGTGCTTAGCAGAATAAATGAAATAAAAAAGTTATAGTCAAATTATATCTTGTAAAAATGAGTACATATATTGCTTGAGATCAGCAAGCCTCAGCCACCTCTTGGTTCTTTGAATTCATGCTCTTAAGTTGTGCTTGTGTATAGTATGTTTTAAGGCTGTTGTTCAAAACCAATAGCACTCTGAGGCATCTTAGCAATCATTATTTTACATGTACATCTAACAGGATATTGAAACTATAATTGTTCTTCCTTTTCAAGTAGATAAAAATAAAGCCCCAGGGGAATGAGTTGGAAGAGCCAAGGGCAGAGCCAGCAGATGGTCATTACATGGCCCTGGGTTTTCTTTTCTCACAAACTAAATCAGGGTTCCTTCAGATGTTTGCTAAACAGACATCTCAAACATCAGATTTCCCTTTTTCAATCCGGGCCCTATTGCCACCGGGCCAGAAAGAAAGTGGGCGTGCGCCTCCCATCAACATTCTTCTAATTCTTCTAATTCTAATTCTTGGTCCGTCTGGTCGCACTGACTTTAACCTGCATTAATACGCAACGCCGTGCAGCGCAGTCGCCCCCCCCCTCCCTCCCTCACTGACGGTGACACAGTTGTCGGGCAGCTGCAGGAAAGCAGGCCTGACACCGCCCCTTTTTGGTGTGTGTGTGTGCGTGTGTGTGTGTGTGTGTGTGTGAGTGCGCGCGAGAGGCAGCTGGTCTGCTCGCGACCCTCTGGCTGCCCCCAGAGAGCCCCGCAGATTAGGGGAAAAACTCCCCCGAATCCCACAAAAAAAAAAAAAAAAAAATCACCACCGCTCCGCCGCTAATGTATGCTAAGCGATTCGTGGACGTTTTCATTTTCAAAATAACTTTGTACTGGAGCTCTGCACGCACCAGGCTTATCTGCATTCATTGAAATGTTTCCTCTGTTTTGCAAGGGGTCAGATGAAGGCAGGACGTCACTATGCATATAAGGTATATTTTCCTGCCCCTTACCTACTTATTCCATTACAGCAAAATGCAGAAAGGTAAGAAACAGGCACAGGTGAGCTAAGTTTAATTGCCTGTCATAAAAGAACTAACAACTGCTAGTACTACTGCAGTATAATTATGTGCGGTTACAACTCATATATTAACCCTGGACATCTAAATTGACACTAATGCAATTAATATTATCCATCTTTAAGAAAAAAAGTAATACACGTCACAGTATATGAATTAAACTTTAGGAATCTAAATTTAAAATTATAATAGCATATACCATGATATTTCCATCTCAAAATTACACACATTGCATTTTTCAAGAGACAAGAAAGAGAAATGTTTATGATGCCCCTGAGCACAATATTTGTGTGTAGGCCATTGAAGCTACTGTACAGAGACAGGCTTTGGGCCAAGTCACAATTGCCCTTAAGTGGGAGAGGAGAGAGGTCAACAGCTCCTTGGAGATGTCTGATAAGAGGTAAAACCAAACTGAGCCCGGTCCTCACTCACTGTTCTGTGGCTCTCTGTGCACTGACCTTTCACCCCAAAGAGGTTCTGAACAGGAAGTGGAGGAGCGTTAATAGGGATTGATTGGTTGTGGTCGGAAGATGACTGTTTATATCATTCCATACCAGAGGCCTGACCTCTGTGACCTCTCTGCGGGGGCTGGTCCACTGAGAGCTGTGACCCGTAGCTGCCCGAGACCACGCTCGTTAGCCGTGTTAGCGTCAATGTTTTGCTCTGAAATTAACTTCGGTGTGGTCCCAATAAGTTCAAGTGGCTTCAGAGTTACAACCCTCCTCACCTCCTGGCAAAAAGAAAAACATTCAATGAACCTTGTAGATAAGAAGAGTCCTTCCCTTTTCTGATTTTTATGTGTCCTGTCTCCTCGCTTTCTGAACTGGTGCTAAATGTGTCAGTACATTTGACAGATAATTGGTAGATTTCAATCTTGTTCTTTTTGCAGCTTTGTTTTAAATCATCTACCTTCATCAGTGAGCTTAGCTGCCGTGCAGAATCTTCTCAAATGCTTGGTCCTCTAACTTGCACCTATAGGAACATCCTAAATATGCATTAATCTTACTGTAAATCTTATCTTTTACACTGCTTTAAAACACTGAAAATAAAAGTGAGTCACTGTGTTGAAGTCAGGAATAAAAATTCCACGGGAATCCCCTTTCAGCTGTGTAACAGCACAGATGGGAAGGACATTGTATTTGTCCAGACAACCCCTCACCTGGACCAAAAAAACAAAGAAGAGATACCCATGTTAAGTTTTGACCAGAGTTTTGAGAGAAGTTTTCACTGTACAAGCTGAGGTATATTGACCCTTACCTTCTCTTGAGGAGGATGTGGGATGGATATGTATGTCTGATTTAGTATGTGTGTGTGTGTGTTTGTACTTGAAGAGGTAGTATCTGGCCACAAGTTGTTCCCAGAAATAATGCTGACCAGTTCCCATTATTTGTGGAATGGGGAAGGATAAGAGGGTGGAAGTGGTAAAGCACACACTTTGATCAGAACACAGCATTGCCGTCCAGTTTGGAACTGTGTGTGTGTGTGTGTGTGTGTGTGTGTTTGTATGTTTGTATGTTTGTGTGTGAGACGCTGGGGGTGTGTCAAGAGGGGATTATTACTGATCCCATACCAAAGCAGTAGTAGAGCCCTACGGAGCACTACGGTCCAGACTGTAGAACTGTATGCAGGGTTGTGGTCACCAGGCTGGGTGGGGTCGGCTCCAGGCCGAAGCGATGCAAAGGTTGCAGGGATGTCACCTCTACCAGGCAGGGGGCCAGTGAGATCCTCTGACACATCTCAGGGAGGGGCGTTTCTTTTATGTGTAACAATGGAATTATTGCATCCTGTGATCTTGCTAATTATAAAGAAGGCAAGCTTACAATTTTCCAGTCATTACTCTATACAGTCTTTTTTCACTAATAAGAAGGTGCACTGAAGCAAGGCAGAATGGTATATCTCTAATTCCTGTTTTTTGCCTCGCAGCTATTTATGGATGAAAAAAGGTATCCCTTCTTTACATATTCTGTTGCCCATTAAGACACACACGGTCACACATGCAAGGAAAAAAAAGACACTCACACACTTACTCACACATACATACACACACACATTTCCTCACAAAAGCACACACTTACACTTCGACTCATGAGCCAAACAAAAATTCACACAGATACCTCTGTCCATGGCTGAGGCGATTGATAGTATGCAACTATTACAACAAAAAATATTAACACAAAGTATTTACCATGAATACAAGCTACGAAAACAGGCACTGTTCACCACTGTGATCACATGTCCCACACTTATTGGTAAATTTTTGCCATCTAGTGGTGAAAAAAGATACTGTCACAGCTTTGGGGGAGCCGTTCGCTCAGTCAATAAGTGGGTGAGCAAGGGACACTGCTACTTTTAAAGCTGTTTGGCCATAGCCAGAAATAACAGTGAGTCACTGTATCTCGAACAGAAAAGCATCTAACCTGTCCCCGACCCTCTTCTGAATGGTGCTCATCTCCCCGAGTGGTTGTCATTCTTTCCTGAGACTTCCCAGGATTACAGTACATCTGACAGTATTTCATGTTGGATTTGAGGATAAGAGAGAGGATTTTCAGTTCAAGCCTCAGAGCTTAACGGGGAGCGTGGCTCCGTGGTGAGAGATGCCTCGGGCATAAAGCTTGGGGTTTAGGTGCCGGGAGTTTCAGCGGCGCGTGTTGATTTAGCTGTGAACAGTCGTCTGACACAACACCGCTGAACTCCTCGAGGAGGAAAATGATACTGAACGCTCCCGCTGTTATTCTTCGGCGAGACTCCAGGGACCCAAAACGGGATGTGTCTTAATAAAGTAAACCAGAGACATCCAGAACAAACCCAGTGGATAAAATGAAGTGCTCTTCAGAGAAAAGGGGTGGGAGGGGGGAGATGGGTTAGAGACACATTTCAGAATATTTCTCTGCACTGTTAGGTCAGCATTATGATAAAAGGACAAAAATAAGGATAAAAATAAACTGAATATTGAAACAGTGAAACTGATGTCATTCAGAATGAAGTCTCTACATAACTATAACCACAACTCCACTGTCCTCCAGACATGATTTAGAGGTAGATTAAGGACACATCTACTACCTAACCCCCCAACAAAATTAAATTCACAACTTTATGATAAAATAACCACTCTTTGAAAAAACGTGAGGTTTTGGAACTGCATTGCCAGACCATTGCTGTCACTTAATTCAGATGAGGACAATTAATCAGTGGAATTAGAATATGCATACAGACTAATTGTGTGGTCTCATTATTTGCATAATGGATTGTGTTTGTGTCCATGTGTTTGAGTTGTTGTTTTTGCCACTGCGACTCTCCTTTGCATTGGTGAATGCAAATAATTTCTATTTTGATCTTGGTTGTCGCATAAATAATTTAGGCGGATTTCGCTGGGTTCCCTTGCCTCCCATTCACAAATGTCACCACGCACTAGAGGCACGTGAGCGCAAGTTGGCCTTGATCCATTTCACAGGTTTTTACTGCCACACTGTAGCTTAACAAATAAAAAAATAAAGAAAAATACCTGAGAGGAATTGAAAGCAGTTGTCCGCGCTGGAAAAGATGGATTGCCTAAATTCTCCACCAATCACGAAGCAACACATTGGCTGCAGCATTGATTGATGAAGTATTTAAGTCGTCAATCTCCCATCACTGGCTTCTTTTTTTTTTTTTTTTTTTTTTTTTTACAAATGGTTGCGGAAAAGGGATGCGATGGCTGCGGTATCGATGTGAGCTGACTGCTGCAAAACGTAGCGGTGATCTCCACACCACCGCTTTAGCCTCTGCCACAGGGAGCGTGTGTGTGTGAGTGAGTGGACACGCATGTCTGTTCGTATGGGTTTGCTATAAAATCGGACTGAATTCAAATAAAATGAAGGCCCCTTCATTCGTGCAGTCACACATATACAAAACAGTGAAACATTGTTTGAGCAATGCAGAAAGACAGAGAAATGGAGACAGAGAGAAAGAGAATCAATCTTTCCAAAGAAAATATACAAAATCACCTTGAATGTTGTAGAATATAGTGCCATAATATATTTTTAAATTACCTGTGTAGGAGGCTGATTATTATTTGTATCTCTACCCATTCTTCCATTTACTTATTTCCTGTATTTCACATTTGAATTGTTGCGGGGAATAAAGCAATGCTTAGACCCTGGGTTTATAAGATCACTGTTGAGATAACCCACAGTACTTTGCTCCAAGGAGGATGCCGGTACCCATCTGCAAGGCTAATGTCACAGTGATCTGAGGGAAGCCTTGCAGCCTGTCAGAAAGAAACTGTGAATAAGCCTTTGAACAACTTACATTGACAGTATTTAAAGTATCCTCACTTGCAAATAAAAACAATAATTGGCAAATTTTCACTAATATCTCCATTGGCAAACAATTACCCTCTGAATTTTTCATATATTCTCAAAAATGTTAAAGACACATACTGATCATTGCACATACTGACCATTGCTCATTTATGATGCATATTTATGACTTTAACCAACAATAAATTTCATTTATAATTGCAAAAAAATCCTTACCCACCAAACGACACATCTATAAACATCCTGACTTATGCATGTATCTCAAGATATAGTTTATACCATTTTGTTTCAGCCATAAAAATGTTTATCTTGTTATTTTATGATGAGCTGGGATTCCCAGGGTTATCAAGCTGTGTATGGATTCATTCATACAGTGGATAGAATCTACACTAGACAATGTCTCAGATCTATTTATGAAAACATTCATGATCAGAGCATGGCACCCCTGGACTTTTGTCAAACACCAGTTTGATCAATACAGTGGTGGTGCTGGTATTGTCCTGTCTTAGTAAATTAATTACTTCTTTTTTCCCCTAGTTTCATTGTATTGATTTATTTGATTGGCCTGATAGATTTTTTTCCCTTTGCTTATCAATATTAGGGCAGATTGCATCATTCTGACGGAATTCCCAATTAACTAATCTGTTAACCCCTTCCCAGACAGCCGCCAGGGATTTTGGGGCTGACCAGGTTGGCCTGCATCAGTGCTCCTGTCCTGGGATTGCCTTGGGGCAGAATTGAACATGGCGCACATGGAGGCCATCCAGGTCAGGCACCAAGCATCTTGGGACTATGCTCGCACTGGCACCATGTATTTAACACTCACATTATGTTTGAAACACATTTGATACTTCCATTAAACTTAACTGTTGCATTAAAGTTAAAGTAACATATGGGAAGCTCTCAAGTAATTGCATGGGAGCAAATGAGCTTAATGTATATCAGCTTCATATATCATTTAAGGGTGTGCGTGTGTGTTTGTCCTTTGTATGTGATCATATGTGTCAACAGAACTGACAACTTTCCTGGATATAACCTCCCTGCTCCCCCCAGTGCACCTGTTGAAGGCGAAGGCCACCTGCCTTCTGCATGCTGGTGCTATTAATGGCCACGTCCAATCCTTTCCCTTAATTCCCTTTGAAACCAGAACAATGGCAAGGAAGTCGTTTATGCCGGGGGGAGTCAGAGTCCACTTCACCGGAGGAATTACGGCTTTTTATTGTCTGTCACTGAACCGTTTTAGTGACGTGACCCACCAGCCGAGCAATAGGGCCCCGTCACACCCTTCCCTGCATACAAGGGGGCATGTGGACACCCAGCTTATCCCAGAGTGGGACAAGATCCCGGAGGGGGGGTGGGGGAGGCCCGCCCAGTGCCCCGCTCCTAAACTTGTCCACCCGCGCCAGAGTGTATAAGAGATTTATGTCTCTGGCTATGCAAAGCGAGCTTATGACATTGTGGGAAAAAAGCAAATGTTTGCTTGTTCTAGTTAGTCTCTTATTCATCACACCAGCTGACTAAATCCATTAAGGCAAACACGGTGTGAATTCTCACGCCAGTAATGCCCCCATATTGTCTAAGAAGAAGCACTGCGTTATTTTCTCTCTCTGTTTCCTGGACATTTTGAGCGTGGCACTGAGGCGACTATCAAAACAAGCTGAAGTAATGCACCAAGTCATAAAAGGTCTCCCCGCCATCTCTCTCCCTCTCTCTCCCTCTCTCTCTCTCTCTCTCTCTCTCTCTCTTCCTCTCTCTCCCTCTCTCTCTCTCTCTCTCTCTCTCTCTCTCTCTCTGTCTCTGTCTATGTCTCCCAAGTTGTATATATTGATCCATCCCAAATGCTTGTGTGTTGACAGTACTCCTAATGTGCATTTTGTCAACAGAAATCATGGGTTGACAGTTCACTTGTTTAGCGTGCAACGTGGTGACATTTTCACAGACGTGAACGGCTGATTCTGCCTGAGCCGTCCTTCCACAGCGACACCTGTCACAGTAACGCGTACGGCGCGGCGAGCTTGAGCAGACCGCGGCCGTGCGTTTTTACAGGAGTCACAGCGCCACGGGGGAGAACAGCTACGCACAGCGGCCATGAGAAGGTTCCTGCAGGACGGGCTGTGGGGAACGCGCTATCTAATGGCCTTTCCCGGAGACGTCCGACTGTTTACCCAGCTTGTGGGAATTCCTGTCCGGAGGACGGGGCGTCACAGCCATCATAACAGGCCACACTCACTGCCCTCCCCCTCTCCCCCCCATCCCCGGGCCCCGGACCGGCTGTGGGAATGCCGCTTTGTGTGGACATGCCTTTCACTTTCACTTTATCATTGCAGCTGACACCAGGAAATGAGCGCCATTCATTTGGACTTATTCTTTTTTTTAATTCAAATTGATGATCGCTGTGAATAAAAGTGCTGCAGAATCCAGACAAAAGGAAAGCCCTCTGTTTTCATGATTATTGTAATGCCATGAAGCCTGGTTGACTGTGGCTTTAAGGGGTCATGGTGCCACCCTAAAACCTACTGTTGATTCTTGAGGAATAATGTGGCATTAAGCATCTCTACTCCCAGAATGCTGATATTATTCCACATGAATAAAGTGGTTTTATCCGAGAGAATGCACAGAAAGTACAACAAATGTAGGTGTGCTATTCGGCCCAGATGGCCTCACCCACCTGTCTCAGTGGACTGAATGCAGGGCTCAAAGGTCAAGCATTTCAAAACTGGGTCCCGTTTCACCAGACAATGAACAACTCCAAAAAATAAATACTTTTGAACAGACAAATCACCCAATTTGTTAGCAATTAACTTATGCAGGCCACTAAAAATATGCCTTCCAATTCTCTTGCATTCAGATGTGGTATTTGAGCTTAATCTTACCTACATCAGTTGTGATCAACATTTGCTTTGATTCCTGTAAAGATGCTGCTCAGTTTGTTTTCCCACTGTAACAGACGCGAGGCCCCCTCAAGCACAGCTGACAGGAATATCCCATCCCGTTCGGCCACAAAATGGAGAACACCGGGAGGATCACAGCCACACCGGCGTTGGCCCATGTCACTATAGGAAATGTACATTAATTAGAACTTTTATTTGTTCTTGCGCTTGCTCTCTCCCTTTCTCTCCCCCCTCTCTCAGTCTCTCTCTCCCAGCAAATATTTCCTTCCGAGGGCCTGGCAGCAGTTTCCTGTTCTTTCATCTCTCTCCCTTGTGGCGGGACCATTAGCCCAGCGTACCTGCAAGTGTTTGAGGAGCATCTGGCTGTGGACGCAGGGCCCAGGGGCTGGGGACATGGGAACGCCGGCACCGAATGCCATTCGGTAATTAGACTTCCATTCAGGGGGAATGTGGCAAGCATTAGACACAAAGCTCTTTCCGCCTGTTCCATATCATATCTGCATTTCTTCCCCTCTCTCATTCTCCTTCTCTCTCTTTTCTTTCTGTCATCCTGCCGGACAAGAATTAGAAAGCCATTAGCGGACCATCACTTGTTTTGAATTTCTTTTGACAGTGGCCATTTTGGAGGGAAGGCGGAGGTAGGCCTGGGTCTCGATGTCTTTCCTCATCGGAAGCACATCCTCTTCTGACAGAGCGGGAGTGTCCATTTCAAGATTACCCACCGGAAACCAGATCCATGTCATTAGCTGCAGCACTTAATAGGATGCACAGTAAGAACCACTGTGATTTGTTTTTCCCATAATTATTTTTATTAAGTGATATGAACTGTTTCCTGCACCCTCATTGTCTTACCTCTGTAACAGAAGTCAGCTTGTGCAGTTGACATTTCCCAACTCAAACAGATAAAAGACAAGCACATGACTCACTGCCATTAAATATACCGCTTAATGCAAAACCTAAATAACACCAAATAAGCCAAAAACGTCCATTGCTGTTGTAGGGGAACATGAGGGACAAGTTTTTTGTCTTTCACTCCACTGGGAATCAGATACAATGTGAATTAATTCATTTTTTCCAAAATTCAGGCAGCTTGAAGTACTAATGTAAATGGCCTCACTATAAATATTTACATATTTTACATTTACATTTACATATACTTGACATATTTCATGTCAAGCCTAAGCAATGAATTACTCATTCATTTTCAGCTGACACAATGTACTATAAAAACTAAAACAATCAAAGGTGTCAAGACCTAAATAACTCAGGATCCTAAATATTCAAAACTAATAGAACTCAGTACTTCTGTTACAAATAGGAAACAGCTAACAAGCACAACAAGGCTTGACTATGGTGGCTTTATTGAGCTATGCCCTGGTATGTTTACTAATAACAGCAGTTAACAGCTTAGGGGGAACACGGAGAGGGGAAGTTTTGAAAGAGGGAAAGCAATGTGTACCTTTTCCACAAATTTGATTGGAGTGTATATCCAAACCCTCAGCACTGATTGGCTGTTAGCTGCAAAGGAGGTGTGTATATGCAAAATTTTGTGGATTATAAGATCTTTCCATTGTAATTTTGATTTAAATCATTTACCAGGTTGGCAAATTTATCTAGGCAGTGTCCAGGACAAACATCACATACGGTTCAATACTATTTCAATAACCTTGATTCTAATTGTGATACCATTTTCAGTGAATGCATTGTGTGATCATTTTTTAAAACTTTGTGTGAGCTATAGACTGTGTACTAAGCCCATAGACACAGGTATGCACTGCAGGTCTTAACCAGAAAAAATCTCTTTACCAATTTTCCCTGTATGGTTTAAACTTATCACGTATATACATTATCCATGAGGCTTTCAGACTCACAGACATAAAGAAGTATTCTTCAGTCTCCCAATTCATTAATATAGGATGTGAAAGTGTAGAGGTTTTCAATGACTTTTTCAAGATCAACCATTCATTTTAATGAATTGTAATCAAATCAAATGAACAAGCCATTGTGTACTGGAACATTTGTGACGAGGGAGACACACAAGGCCAGTGAGACATGCTGCCAGCCATACTAAAGAAATGAATGGAGCCCTAACACTTGCACCTCACAGAACGGACACACATGACTGAAGTGTGCACTACCGCAGAGCGCTGAGAAATATGCATCCCACTTGAGACATCTCAGGATCCTGGACCTCTCTGAGCAGCGCCGGGCTCTCAGAGAAGTCCAGGGAATCTGACTGCTCCTATTATGCCCCTCCCATCAGGGAATCGTGCAAATACATCAAACTTTCCCCCTCAGAAGTAAACTGATGTGGCTGTTAGTCAGGGCCTTTTAATCCCCTCTGCGCTGAAAGCATCGGTACTGTACGTGGGAGAGGGATTACCGGACGGCTGGTGGGTACAGTTTTGAGAGGAAGTGAACCCTTTGCTTCCCCCTTCATCGTACCCCCCCCCCCCCTTCCCTGGTGCGCCAATGTAAAGAAGCTGGTTTTGTCCCGGAGGAAAAAAAAAATTAATTACTATTTTAATAAGAGAGCCAAGCCTGCTGAAAATCCTCTTAAAGGGCAGGCAGTGATGTAATGGCTGGAGGCGAGGGGGAGGGGGAGAGGCTACTGGGAACACTGACCACACATTCTGTCCTTCGCCCGTTTTTTCCGGCCGTGTAAGATGATATGGGCTGGTGGGTCACCCATTAGGAGGATCAAAGGGAACACAGTCCAAGGGGGTGGGGAGGGGGGACAAGAGGCGTGTCGAGGCACAGGAAATGGTGAGTGGTGGAGGAGCGTCTAGAACGTGCTAGAAAAAAATAAATACATACAGAAACAAAACATCTCACAAATGAACTTGTTCAGCCACATCCTATATGCATTATGTGTTTCCCCTGGGGAGTGTCATTTAGTGAAGAGAACAAACAATTGTAATTAAAAAAATTGCAATAAGATAAGTGAAAAAGAATAAAATGACCTTGCGCAGCGCACAGTGACAGAGCATGATGTCCTTTTCAGAACCCTACCAAAAACAAGTTATTTGACCATGAGAAAAAATTCCGAAGCCCTTCTCACACAGAGAGGAAACTGTGAAGAGATCTTCCTTGTTTTGTGGTGGAGGGTGACTTAACCCCGTAATTCCATTTAGACCGCAGGCTTCTGAAGAAAGTCACTTTCTTGTCTCCCAGGCTGGCTCATAACCAAGTGCATCAGGGAAGTGTTTTTGCTTGAGTAAGAGAAAAATGGCACCAGTCAGTGGGGAAATGTCACCATTGAACATGTTTTATGGATCATTTTGGAAAGTTTATTTGTAAATGAACTTGTCAGTAATACATTAAGGACACATCTGACATTTCCTGTTTAGCTCAGAGGCTGATATAATATGCTGCATAAGAGACACAGAAAAGTTACTGGACTAGTCAGGAACAGTAGAAAGAGGTCTGGAAAATTTGCTAAAAACACAACGTTGAGCATGCATGCAGTTTCTTTTGAATGGGTGCCGCCTTTGAGCGGCGTTGGTGGGGAGGGAAGACGGGGGCCCAGGGCTGAATGGCACGGACCGGCCGTTATCGAAAGCAGAGCGATCGATAATGGGAGCACCATCCTGTCCTCGCCTGATTCCCCAACAGCCTCGGCCCGGACGAGAGCCTCCGCTTTCAAAGGCGAGGGAGCTGAATAACAAATCGCCACAAAACGACGGCACAAAAGGGGAAGAGAATGGAGGCGAAAGGAAACGGCGTTGTCAACAGGGCCCCCCACTGAGGAATTTCAATTTCATATATCTAATTATCTCTGTCAGATGGAAGAACTGACAAAAAGCATTCTTTGTTCTCTCTTTCTGCCTCCCGCATCACACTCACAATTAATCTCAGCATACGAATATGACTAATTGTCTTGCCTGAGCTCAGACCCTATATAAATAGTAATTTGGGACTGGGAAATGATTCGAAGGGTATTCATGCATCAATTTATGATATTTGAACACAATGGCCATGCATAATTCAGGTGACCATTTGAGCACCCCGGTGCAACCGTACCATAGACATCAGCTTATATTCCTTTTCAGAGGAGAGTTTCATAGCCACACAATAGCCCCTACTTTCCTCTTTTGTGTGCGGATGCATTATATTTCTCATATCAGTCATTGAAATTGCTACTTTGTTTAGTCCTGATATTAGCATCATAATTAGACAAAACAGGGAGAGCATTGCGATTCACTACGTTTAATAGTACACACGAGCCTGAAAAATGCAAGCCTTTCTTTAAAGAGATATCAGTTACAGGCCCAAGTGAACTGGTGTTTTTATTCAGGTCTGATTCACCTTTTTTTCATGCATATTAGATATTTATGATCTGAGGTATTATGACAAAATGTACTCTGACAAAAACACATGACAAAATATGCTTTATCTTGTCAAAAAGTGGCCAATGAGAGGCTTCTCAAATGCAGGGAGAGCCCTTCATGAGCAACAGTGAAGGTTTAATTGAATCAAATTCCTTTTTTTCATTTAGTGCTGGTTGCAGCCTGGAGAAGGCCATTTTGATTATTTTTTTCCTGTTCTTCATCTTTTTTCGTATGCTGGGCTACACATATGCAACATATTGTACATCACACAAACCAGAACGGCAATAGTAGGAAAATTTGGACTTGGAAACCTGCAAATCACAGCACCGGTTCAATGAGAAGTCTTTAATTTGTTAAGGAAGCTTTACTTCCACCCCCACAAAAAGAAAAAAACTCCAGCGACACGCTAAGGTGGTTTATTTGCCTCTGAAGATGAACCCTGCCCTCAAACAGGCTATGAGAAATTTTCACAAATTCACAAGATTCAGCTGTGTCATTTTAACAGGCAACATGGCATTTGTGTGTGTGAGGAGTGGTTGGAGTGGCTGGGCAAAAGCAGATATCCCTGCAGCTGGTAGTAACTACATGGACACTGGGTCAGACCCACTGTGAGACAAGAAAACAATCGGATGGATTCTTCCCAACTGCCTCATTTGATAGTTGACAGTCAGGCTGAGATTCAACAGATTTAAGCAAGCTTTGCATTTTCTTGATCCTTTTACAGTAGTTTCTGTTCATTTAGTCACTGATCAAGCTCATGAGTTATAATACTAATCATCATCATCATCAGCATCATCATCATCATCATCATCATCATCATTTCCCACGCTCAAAGCACTGCAAATACCAGCAAATAAAAGCTAATCAGACATCCATTAAAACTATCCAAGTTGCTATAACATTCTCACATTTGGAAAACAAAGGTACAAAATACATAATGACATAAACACAACAAGTGGGTACAGTGGACAGTCATTCATGATGCATTAATATTCAATGTAAAAGCTGAATTTTCTGTAAATATGTACGTGCGGCATTGGAGTTAGTGTTCTTAATGTAGGCTGTTTCAGGGCTGTCACACATCTACGTGTCCTGGAGCCCTTGTTAAGAGTCATGAACTTTAACACATACCAGGACAAAGGCTTGTTTCCTTCTACAAAGAGGCTCAAGCTTGACCAAAAATGAACAGTCCACCATGACAATGATCCAAAGCAAACAAACAAAAAACAGGGAACTGAGCAGCAAATAATGTTTCAAAACTTGCCTTCTCAATGTCCAGAATTACGTTCACGTGTGGTTGTTTGCGTTGAAGGAAGTGGTTCACAAATGAAAACCAAAAGATCTGAAGAGCACAGAGAAATTCTAACAGATGGGATGGTCAAAAATCCTCCCTCCAAAGCAGCAGAACCTCATGAAATTCTATAGGAAGCATATTCTATATAGGAAGCATATAAGTGTAATCCGTGCAATATTTCATAGTAAGAACATTTTAGTTTGTTTTATATATTTTTCTCAACACAAACTTTACCTTTTTTACATCAAAAATAACACTTATGGACAAGTCCAAAAGTTCATTGTTTTCTGCTTGATGATGTTTAACATTATCATTTAGAGGCACTTTGCCAAATTCAAGGTGCTTCTTTTCATGTTTTACAGGGTGCTTCTTGTTTGCAACCTGACCATGAATGCAACAATCATGCAAGAACCTTTGTTTGGCATTTTCAATACTTATTATCCTGAAGATGTCATTTGGGGATCTCCAACTGTTGTATTAACAGTTACATCTCTAACCACTTCTATCACATCTTGTGAAAGCAAAATAAAACCGAGGCCCCTCCCTGGCAGGGTTGCCACTGTGCCACTCACCTTAAATTTGTTTATAATGGACAATACAGTCAAAAGTGCTAGTACTTTCAGAAGCTTGCAATGAATTTCCACAGTGCAGAATGTTGGTGTACATATGGTTCTTTTTGGAATTTATTTAAAATATTGCATAAAGATGTCACAAATTTGACCCTCATGTTTTCTGGAATACAGTTTATTTGTAATCAATCTGTCTTACTGTTGTGCAATCATATAGCTGGAAATATATACATACAAACAGAACTTTTTGATTACTCTTTCAAACAAGTGTGCCTCTCAACATTCTCAACATATCATATTTTTACTCCTGTTTAAAGGAATGTGAAGAAATGTTCAAATGTTGAGAGGCACACTTGTTTGAAAGAGTAATCAAAAAGTTCTGTTTGTATGAATTCTCTCTTTCAATTGACACCTTTGAGAAGTCTAAATTAACGGAGAACTTTGGTTCATACAGTATTGAATTCATCACAAGGTCTTGAGCTTTTCAATGTCATTTTTTTCATTAGCTGGATTATAACTGGTGCACCATTCACTGAGTGTGACCTTCCCACTCTACTCTGTTTACGGTCTGTAAATACAGGCACGATTATTAAATAGTGGCAGATCACAATGAAATATTCGACATCGAAAGCAGTTTCAAATCCGTCAATTGCTACCCAATAAGCACTTCAGTGAGATAATGTAGAACATTTCAATGTTTCACAAATGTGTTTTTGTGCTTATATTCTCAAGTTCAATGTACCAATTAACATTAAATGCAAAACAGGATTTTCATTTAAGTGTAAACATTAAACCTCGTACCACTGAAACACGTAGTAAATTGATGTGAGATAACTTAGCATTGCTTTCTTTTTGATGTGGAATGGTGAATTGTTGACCTCAAACTGCACTGCTATTTGCTTGTATCTATAGGTGGAGTTTAAAGGTTCATCAGTCCCCTCACTTCTAATGTGTAAGCAATGGTTTAGTTTTTGGATTTCTTTTGTTACTTCTTTTGTTCAGTTATTTACACATCGTTAAGAGTTTGGTGGTTGCAAAGGATTAGAAAAATGTGTAAAAAGTGTACCAAATAGCCCCCCAAAGTAGAGACCAGATTAAATCCTGTGAGGGGGTGCCATGTTACCCCATCCAGATAACAGAGGCACACTGTACTGCTCCAACTCATGCCAGTCACAGCAGCGGGAGCATGCATCGGCCAGTCCACAGTCAACTCGTGCCTCATGAATCAGACAGATGTGGGTATAAAAACGTCAAGCATAAAAACACAGGGAGACGTATTACACATTTTCTTTTAGCCACATCCTCTCCCAAGAGCCATTAGTCCAGTTGCCATAGTGGAATGGTTTCCGGGGGTATGAGGCTGACATCACTTTTTTCATAATTTTTCCTACTGGTTTGTCTAAAATGAAATATGATCAGTTCATACTGATGCCTGCTTTTTTATCTGCTCCTCTTTTTTTGGAGGTGCGGTCAACAAAACAGTGTATATTGGCAGTAACAAGGTGCCCAATCACCATTTTCCCAGCTCCTAAATAATCTACACATGCTCTGTTGATTGGCTGAGAGATAGCTGCCACAGAGTCTCCTCGGGTCTAATCAGTTTTTACCTGATTGGTTCAAGTTCATAGGCTGACAAGAAAAAAGGAGTTCTTCTCCCGTAATGACTGATGAATGATTAAATAAGAGTTACCTTTTTCACCTCAAACCCAGTTTTCGGGGGCTCAGCACAAACCAAAATTAAAGAAAAATTGCTTGTATTAAAAACACTTGCATTTTTCTGTAAGCCTAAGTTAAGAACATGTGTTCACTGAATGCAGAAGTTAGTAGAAATAAAATACAACAATTAAAACAAGAAGAACACGCTCTGTGTTCTGGAGTGACCTGATATTAACATTCCACAGGCTGTAATGGAAAACTGGCTTTCACACACAGCCCTCTTGATAACCTCTTGATATCCCTTCCTTGTTTTCGTGTTTGCGAACACAAAGTTACGCACTTTCCTAACAACGTTTTCGTTGAGATGAAGTACCGCACGTTGAGAGAAAGCGCCTGTGATGGGATTCATGCCCACAAATGCTTCGCCGTGTCATGTGGTCATGTTATCAAATCCCAATTTCCAGACCGCCATTCACATTAGCATATCTACAGTCAAGTACTAAATAACTGCCACCGAAAAAAAAGAGAGAAACAATTAGCATTCTGTGTATAAATAGTTCCAAGACAGAGGCTGTAAAGTTTTCAATTAACATGTAAACAGTTGGAAAGCCCCCCCTCCTCCTCCCCCTTTTTATAAACCTTGATAAATATACATAAAGTCCCTCACAAAGAGGCCCTTGTTCCCCTAATGGGAGACCCTTAATGGAGACTTATATTTCCAGGATTATATCTTTATTCAGTTGCAAATGATTTTTTGGGGGAGTTTTAATACTCTGGTTCAGTCTATGAATAATAGTATCGTTTGAATGCTGCGGGCACCTGGTGCGGCGGGCGAGGCTACGAGGGTTCAACAGTGACCCGGCACCTCTGCCAACTCCTCATTTTCCCAGCCTTTCCCCCTCTACTCCATTCAGCATCTAATTTCATTCCCCCTCAGCAAAATACGCCGCACACTTGTAACTTTATTCTCCCTCGGCAAAAACTCTCTCCCGAAAGAAAGGGGGGAAAAAATTAGAAGGGGAGGGAGAGAAAAAAAATCTTCTTATCAATCTCTTCTTAGATTCGGTCCGAGTAATTTGGAAGCCGGTTTAGTGTTTCAGGAGGGGAGGGGAATAAAAAAAAAACTTCCAATTAAATACTGTAAAAAGATAAAATAACAGTGGCCTTGATGCTGCCCAATGGCTGCATTGAAGCCCTCTTTTGTGGACTTATTGTACATTAGTCACTGAGCCATGCGAAGAACAGGCCGTCTCAGAGGCGGATATTCGTATGCGCGGCGCGTCCACTTCACACACAATCAGGCCTGTATTTCGTTTTGCAAATGTATACCAGGATGTTGGTTTAGAGTGTTTCCCTGAAAAGTTTTTCAAGTAAGTGTCTGCTTTCATGAGCAAGAGTGATTGAGATACACAAACAAACCTTTGTTTCAAAACTCACAGATGTATAGCTGGGGCCCGGCTTTGTGTTCGGCCCTGAGAAGTATTCTCCAATTTTTTTCACCCCCCCACCCCACCCCCGCCCTTTTTTTTGTTTTGTTTTGAGCACAACACAGGATTGTAGGGAAAAAAATACTTTGGGGATGAATGTCCCACATAATCTTTGCCTTTTTTTCAAGATTTTCCCAGGGTTAAATTTTCTACTCAAGGATTTTTTTTTCATTCAGATGGAATGTATAAAGACAAGAGCATTATGTTTTTATTTATTAATCAAGACTTCAACAGTGACCATGTTCACTGTATGTTCCATGTAACATGGACAAAGTATGACAGTTTGACAGGCTTTCATTTTTTAGCTTTCTAACAAAATGAAGGTTTTGCTGGAGATGAGCCCATACTTACCCTATAAAAATACATCATATACATATGTTGTTTTCCATCTTGTTTTCTCTAAATTTAAAAGCAAGTTTTCTAACCTGTTCTAAAATTGTGAGTTTGCTTGTGTGATGACTGGTGAGTATTTTAAGAAGTAAAATGTTGCCTTTACTTTGCATATTAACATAGGAGCCAAAGATAATTTCCTTACTCTAAACTTGTTCAAAACTAGCCCTGCCAAAGGACTCAAGCACCACACAACGACTTTTAATACCTGTTACATACCATGTTGAGTTACTGAGGAGTTGAATGTAGAAGTTGACAAGGGTTGTGGCTTCAGTAACATTGTATAATAAAAAGTATGGTGTTTTATTGGGCTTGCAAACTCCTCAGCTATTTTCAGTTCAAAACTGCGCAGGTCATTCCATGTGTGTAACAAGGTGTCAAGCAACTACATTACACAGTAGACAGACATATAAATACAATTATTGTGCACATATAAGATGTACTACACAGGGAAGAGGTCAGTATGTGTATTCAGTTCAAAACAGTAAGCTAACATGTACACAAACAAGTAAACAACTAACAAATTTAAAATGATATCTTGGCAATTTTTTGCATATTTAGATTAGTCACACTGTGTAATTATACTGTGGTTTGGCCTTGACCAATAAATCTGAGGCAATACTGTTTACTATAAGCAGAATAATGAGCATGGTGGTCTCTGAAATCACTGAAAAAAATTTCATTCACAAGAAAAACATCTTAACATTTGCTTCATTTCACTTCTCAAAGTTACGAACCAAAAGGACTATAATTAGATTATACATGGGCCATATCGTTTTTGCCATCCATCAGAAGTGAACATAGCTTGAGTGAATACTGATAATGCATATATATCATAAAAAACAATATAGATATTGTTTAACTATTTGTAAAAGATAAGCATTTGTACATTTCACATCCTGTCCTTTTAGTCGTTAGTCAGATGTGGAAGTCTTTTCATTTTATTCAAATTATTGACCTTTCTTAAAGATAGAATGGCTGTGCACTGGTTGCCTGGAAGACATCCTCTTCCTCGTATTCCTCTTAGTGATCGGAATGGCTTAACCAAGTATAGTCTGATGCTTTCAAGCAACAGGCTATTTGTGCTATTCTCTCTGAATGAAAATGCTCTTTGCCATGAAGCTGGTTAAGTGTTGATAGTCCTTTAACGAAGGCCTCAGCTAGGAGGTTGCTCCGCCTGCTCCTCTTGTGCCGAGGATGTGAACGACGCAGCGTGTCGAGTTCCCTTTGCTCGTTAGCCAAATGCGCGCCCGATTCATTGAGATAAATAAAGGGAAGCGTACATAAATTTTAAAAAAGAGAGACTCTGCCGGGGCCGATGCTCATGTTCCTGCCCCGAATGAGGAGGCAGGTGACTTCGTGGGCTGCTTCCGTCGACCACCCACCCGTTTCCCGCAGCCAAGGAACGTCAAACGCCGGGGAGGGGGGTGGGGGGAAGGGAGGAAAACAATACCTCGCTTATCTGCACGGCCAACCAGCCTCTCTTTCTCTGAGAGGCCAGCACTGTGAGGCAGCTCAGTGATCCTACAGTAAAACCACGCTGTACGTGAGAGATATTAAACGTGCCTTTTGATACCAACTTTGAACTGGCCCTTTGCTGTTTATGTTTATGTCATGGACATGGACTGTAATAAGAATTATTAGAAGGGATGCAGCAAAAAAGTTTGTTTGGTAATGGCAAGAAGAGTCCACCATAACTCCACGGTGAAAGGAAGAACAAGCAGATATTGGATATGGAAATACAACAATAAAAAAAGAGTGTGTTGATTTCCATCTCAGCTCGGTTAGGTGGCATCTGTGTTAGCAACATGTTAAACAATGTGTTTGCTTATACAACAGTACCATCCTGCCTGGTATCTAAACCCACAGATCTACAAGTGGGACCATGTATGCATGTAAATCAACAAGGGTCCCTTCGGGGTTTACCATCTATTTTGTGTGTCCATTGAAGCTGATGTTGACACAAACCCCTCCTTGACAAGAGTGCAAATTTGCTCACAACAGCTTCAATTGAGCCCTAATGTCACCTCACAGTGTAATTTCAAATGCAAAGGAATATTATGCAACTCAGAAACATTGTTATCCACAATTCCCCTGTAGACCAGGGTGAAGGAGTTGAGAGAAAATTAGATTCATCTTCTTGGGTCAAGCCTTAATACATAAAAGCTACTCCGAGCTCTTTGTTTGTATGATTAACATAATGCAGACATATCGACAATGCAGTTATCATATTACAAGACAGGAGTCCTTCTGGATACAAATATGAAAGGACTGTGCATAGATTTCAGTTAATTTGACTGTGCTCAGGGGATATCATCCTCTGAGCTGTAGTACCGCTTTACAAAATGACTGTTTCTGTCAAGATAAAGTGAGGTGAGAAATGATGAAATAAGCTGAAAATCATTACGGGATGTCTTTTGACTGGAAACTCATTCTCCGTGTTAAAGATTTCAAGTAGTCCAAGCAGATATATATTCCATCAATTCACTTCCCTTGGACAGTGAGGGAGGGGGGGACAGAGATCCAATATGGTGTGGAAGACAGAGAGTAAGCAAGAGAGAGAGAGAGAGAGGGAGGGAGGGAGAAAGTTTTAATACCAACTTCCAGATACAGTACAGTGGGTGATCAAATGACTGGGAATTATGAATCACACTCAAAATGGCACGGTGGGCATAAAGGCGACTTCTCAGACACGCTGCGGAGATTTTAATTTGGAGCGCCTCTGCCTAAGCTATGTATGCTTACCTTATAGACGGGCAACAATTACCCCACAGCCACTCTGCCAAGAGAGGGAGGTGGAGATAGCCCAGCTAAGCCCCTCTAAGCTGGCAGAGCCAGAGCCCTCATGAAGGGGGCTGGCTCTCTTCTCCCTAACCAAGCATGGCGCCCCGCCGGACGACGGACGTTATGATGCGTTCAGACAGCATTCTGGGGGAAATATGAGCGTCCCCGGATCCCCGGCAACAGGGAGCAAAAAAAAAAAAAAATGGAATATTGCAGGGAACTTCCTTTTTTCTCTGCGCTTCACAGTGAGGGCCAAAGCCCGGATGAGTCCGGTACCCCATGTCCCCCGCTAATCAAATCCGCCACAGCTCCCCTCCCGAAACGGCTGACAGGGGATACACCTCACCCGACACCAGGAAAAAAGAACTTTGTCCGGAAGTCCGCAGTAATACTTTAAATAAACAAACAAATCAACCCAGCTTTTTAAAATTTAGAATTAATGAGGAATAGGCCTGCGATCCATCATAACCTTTGACTGATGAATCTGATAACAGTGATTATGGCTGAACAAATGATGGTGTGTAAAAATCCACATAGTGTAACACTTTTTAAAATTCTTTCAAACTTACGGATAAAATGCAGCACGGTTAGACTGAATCAAGGCTAAAGTGGATTTTCGCCATTGTGTGCATAATGAAGAAATTATGCACAGTAACGCAGTGGCCTGCCCCCACTTGACACACACGAAAAGGCACCGAAGGTGCAAGTGTGAGAAAATAAAGCGAGTACCTTACAGCAGGTCTTTAGGTTCGCGCGAGTCTGGGTGTGCACATGCGCGTGCGTACCCGTGTGCCCCTGTGCGTGTAATGCATTTCCACACTCCTCCATGCAAATGAGAACTTCACACACACAATCGCAGCCCGACTGCCTCTGTGATTTGACACAACCAATTAAGGCATTCTTGGCAGTTGTGTGAACAGTTTCATTAGAGGAGATGATATTGCAAAGTGAAATAATAAGCAATCACTTTGATGAACAGCTAGACATTACATTACATGTTAATGATGTGTAAATGATCTGATTGTATTTCTTCCCCCGTTGTTGTTGAAAGAATACAGATTAGATTAAAAGGGACTGGACAGCACTCCTTTGTGCTCAGACAAGTTAACTTTAATTAGGCACGATCTACAGGAACAAATGAGCCACATCCTTCCGTAAACAGCCATCTTTGTGGCTCAGGTCACACCGGGAACAGAAATGCATACAGAGTAACAATGAAACCTGCAACTATATCTCGTTTTTTAGGCCACTCACATCCTGGCTCCATTACACTATACGAAATCTCCATTGGCTTTCCAAATAAAAGTTGCTGTTCCTACATGGAAAGAAATTATTGTGCTTCTAAGATTGCTCTTGGTGAATAAGGATGGCAGCTGTGTGTCTCCTCATGGGCTCAGGATTGTACTTGTTCTGTCTGTGTGGGGTTTGCTCTCCCTGCGTCTATGTTTTTTCTTGGGTTCTGACCCATATTCCATGTCTGGGAGAATTTGGCCAGATTGCTATGGCAGTTCTTACCCCTGAAATTAAACAAGTACTGTTTACTTTCAGTTTTGAGAAAATATTTTCTGTTATTTTAAGTGACCAACAAATTCAGAATATTGGAAAGACTTCAGAAAATCTAATACTTGCTTGAACGTTACACATAATTCAAGATGAGGCTCTGAAACTGTTAAAATGGATGCCACTCTTGGATGATTGGTCGCTAACTTGCCCTCTGTACATGCAGCCTATGACAAGCGTATGTGAAACCTGGATCTGACATCATCGGAGCCAATGTGGTCCAATTACAGCCAAGCCGGCCCCATGCTGTTCGGCCAACATGGTCCACTACAAGGGCTGTGCTGTTGCAGTCTGACGACAACAGTACATCAAACAAAGTAAGAATCTAGCAGATGCTAATGAGATCCAATCAGGAGCCAAAAAACAAGAGGAAAACATAGAAACACGCCCCTTTGCGTGTAGCACAAAAACATGGGCTGAGTGCCAGATTCAATTAGAGAGGCTGTTGCATTGTGATGATTAGCATGTTGATAATCCCGATGCAGGATCTTAATCTGCCTTACCCGCTACTGGATCTGAACACAGCACTACGCTCCTCCCCGGTCACTGAGAGAAGCATCGCTGCTGGACCGTCACCCTTACTGTCAGGACCGTGGCTCTGTCCCTTACTGCTCCCTGTAGTACAAACGGAAAGGTCGGTTTAGTAGAGACAGCAGTGCTTCAAGGGTGCCAAGGGTTGCCAAGGGTTGCTGTTGGAAACTATCCATCATTTCACTGACAAATTTAAATGAACACACACTTAATCAGAGCTTGATGTTTATGTTACTTTCTTCCCAAATGTTAGTAAGTATATAAAAAATAATCCAAGGGTAGGAAGATGGACATATCAGTTGAACATATGTGAACTATGACAACACCCCCTTAACATTCTGATTATTAATTGTATTTTTATATTTGATTAACTTTGTACGTCCATACAAACACATTCCCGGAGTGCTACTGGAACAGCCCTATATGCCTTTCAAGAGGACAACGCTTCTCGATGTGGCGGTCCACTCTGTATCCATAACAAGGGCTTGTCGGAACGCTCACTCCACTAACAGGCTTCTGATCTCTTTGGCCCCATCCTTCGTCTTCTTCCCGCTGCCAGAGGTCACGGATTTCAAGGAAAACACACAGAAAGGGAAGACAAATGACTTCCCTTTGCACCTGTTCTGAAGGTGACAAAGCCAAAACACTTCAAACCCTTCAGCACCTCAAGGACCGGTTTTTTGTTGTAGCGCCTTTTACAAACGCACAAAAAAAATCTCCCAAAATCTGACTTCTGCCACAGCTCATTAAAATGTACTTTAACCCTTTACTGGTGTATGATTCAAGTTTGAATTTAGCTTTCCTTATTCTGCTGTGTCTTATACTTTCAAAAGGCATAAACATAGAAGCAACTTAATACATAAATATACCATATATTTCAACAGGTTTTGTTTCCCAAAGGCATATGTGCCCTATGTTGCCTCACTGGCAGCTAAATTTCCTTGAATGGAGTGAATTTGTGTCAAATACTGAATTTTACATGTTTGAGTGAACAATGACTTGTTATTGTTATTATTAAAGTGCTGTACTAAAAAAATGTAAATATAAAATAGGTGAAAATAAAAGACGGGAAACAGAATAGCCTCAAAAAGCTGATTCTATGGTAACGGTCCTGTGGCAGCATTAATCCCAGCAAGGCAGACATAAATAAAACATACAATTTGAGAGACATGTTACTATTTTGAAGGAGAAGCACAATTAGGGGTGTCAGCTTGATGAAGGTTCAGGCCGCATCGCTCACCGTACCCAGGGCATTGATTCCACTCTGCACGTTATAAAAAGAAGCCCCTGCTCTCATTAGATAAGCGCTTATGGTTAAAGATCACATGACTCCGCTCTCATCTTTTATATGAGGCTGAATAGGCCAGGCCGGGCGGCTGTCTGCGGCCCAATTGATTTCGTGCTCAGTTTTGTCTGATAGATGCGCTTAGATTATGACAAGAAAGCATTTCTATAATCCCTTTGCCAATGGAGTTATGTTTTACAGACAGTCAACTCTTATCGCTGATTGATAACACTTAACTCAAAATATATTTAAGCATTAGGAATGTCAATATTTTGCCGCCAACCCAAGGTGACCCCTTGCTCCTCTGTTTGCTAAGTGCGTACGGGGGTTTGCTGGTAAATTTGTAAGGGTGGTTATGTGGGAAGGCCATTATGGATTTGCTATCTTAGCCTGAAGTGTTTGCCGCTGATTATGTGATTAAATCAATAATAATTTCTGCCCGGCTCCTGTGCTCCTCGATTCATCTTCTTTTCCCTATGTAGCTGAGCGGAACAAGCCAGGCCAAACTCTGAAGTGAAACCAAAGAGGCCGGCTATTACAGAAATAAATACATTTTTCTGAAATGCCACATTTGGTATAGGTCAACAGGAGTGGAGAGACTTTGAACGTAGAAGCATGGGAATGTGCGGAAAAAAGAGATATACTATCTATTATTTCACCAAGAGCAGAGGATTTATTCTTGGTTTGAACTGTCTTTTTTTCGCATTCTTCTTTCCCTAAATCCGTAAAAATAAATCTAGTTACTGATGCTTAATATCGCACATGGAGCAGCATGGTCGTCGTCTGAATGCTGAATATATCAGTCTGCCTCCTTGTGCTCTTTTTTGAAATAGTTTATGGGTTTGACCAAATCATCGAACACTCCCCTCTCGCAGCTCAAAGGAAGAACCAAGACCCCGGGCGTCTCTTTTCTCTCTCCCTATTGAATTGTTAATGACCAGAGTACTGTAATTTGTTGCTTTAATTTAAAGGAAGGGGGGTGGTGGTGGTAGTGGTGGTGGTGGAGGAAGCATGAATGCTTTGTACCCGGGCCAAGTCCCTGCGAAGGCCCAAAACTAAGGCAACTCAATTTCAGCTGGCTTTTAACAAATACGCCGCATTCTTCCTGCTAGGCATGACGAACAGAAGTGGTATTATGTGTGTATGTTAATCAGAAAAGGGGGACATTATGTGAACAGGATCCCGTGTAGTGGTTCAGGTGTCCTCTTTTCAGCATTGATTTTTTTTTTCTTCTTTTGGTGGGCGGGGGTGGGGAGTGTATGTTGGGGGGGGGGGGGTATATCTATTCAAGCAGTGGCCTGTAATGGTCTTAATTGAATTTTCCTTTCAAATATAAAGGTGCAAAGTCAATCCTTTTTTTACTCCCTGTGAAATGAAGTGCGGTATTGGAACAGTGGCGTGATGGAGCTAACTACCACCATCGGGACTGACCAGGTTATGATTTGACCACAGTCGGACAGAATGACCCAAACTGATGCATCCGCTTTGGGGAACCTCTGTTGTGTCGTTGCCTGCATACTCACTTCCATTTCCTCTCTTTCATGTGTCTCATGACAAGCTCCAGTAACTACCCCTTTGCCAGATTTCCAAAGAGGGTGTTTTTTTTGTAATCTATGGGGGTGGAGTTTGCTGGTCGATCTTTATAAACCGCAAGTGTGTTCCTTATTGGCACTGCCAGTTTTGTTGTTGTGTCTAGACTACAGGAAATGCAAAATTACATTAGTTTACTACCATCAGGAGCTTGAACCAGAAGTTTGCTATTAAAGTGTACTTCCCAGTGAGAATGTTTTTTCTGTTTTTTTTGTTTTGTTTTGTTTTTAAACTAGACAATGCTCTGGTCTTGGTTGCGATCGGGAGGATCTATGCTACAAAACTACAGCCAACTAATGAACAAAAAAAAAAATAGGCTATCTTCTAAAATTTTATGTAGTTAGCCAGTGTATTTTTTAATTATACCCACATCTTTAAGTTTTATAGTTTATAAATGGTTCTTTACATCATGCATCATGGTGTTTCCAATGTGTGTTCTGATGAAAACAGTCATTAATTGAGGCTTGTATTCAAATATATTTAATCATGAAGCAATTAAAAATATAAAGTTGTGTATTTTGAAAGGCTGCATTTTAATCACGATGTTTAATCCACAACGTATACAAGCTGCCACGTGGGGGTTATGAATATAGTAGATTTTACATCACATGCATACTCTCAAGCTGTGACAGTCTCAGAGCTGCTGCATGTATAGTTGCCCAAGAGTGTGAGCGCTTTCCTCTGCACTCTCCATAAATCTATATCCAATAAAATCAGGGCTGCCTTGAAACAAAAGTAATAAAACATCTGTAAAACATCGATTTTGCAGATTGCAAACTAAATGCATAGCTAATGAGAGAATAAATCATTTTTGATTAATTAACCCCGAAATTGGAGCATTTGAATAACCACTGGGGAGATGACAGCAGAACAGGTCCAGGGCTGTGATTGGTCAGACGTATCGGCGACGGTCCCTCTTGGTTTGTGGTCCGCTGCCTGTGCAGGGATAGGCTTTCCTGCAGGCTGGTAAACAAGGCCTCAGCCTACTGTGTCAGGGCCAGTGCCAGTGAGCCTCCAGGCAAGCATCAGGTATGATTCTATAAACTAAATTTCCTCAGTTCATTCTGCAGATGAACTATCCTACATATATCTGCCAAGCCTTTTAGAGAATGCAGGTTTATATTCAGCTACCTGAGGTGTGCATTGTGTGCCATGCTACTGCTGGTCACCATGTCCTTCACCTGTTGTCTAAACAGAACGTTCCTGAAACAAACCATGCGCGATGGCAGCCATTGACAGAGCTAAATGATACTTCTGCAGAGTAGACCTATTGCGCTCTTATATAAACAGCAGTCAGGAAAAAAGGGACATATTAGGGAGATTGTGATATATGAAATAAACCAAGATAAAAAATTCTTTTTAATATTTTGTGGAAGCTGTATTGTGTGAGGCATGTGTCTATCAGCCTGCGTCAGTGTGTCTTTCAGCCCGTGATAAAAGGCGTTGTGGGATGCAACACGGTACGACCTCACACTCGATAACAACGCAACAGTGGGTCATTGTGATGCGGTTCAGCACCACTGCTTAGATTTATGGCCACACTCTCTGTTCCCAGAATGCAATGACATTCTGACATCTCCTCATTAATCTACTGTCACTGACTAATCTGTTAAACAAAAAAAAAGATGCAGTTGTATTGAATTTACACTGTTATGCTGATCCGCACTTTAAAATGCTGTAAGGGTCTCTTTCATCAAAATTTACATTCAACATTACTTGCAATTATGGTTTTTGCTCTAAACCCTCAATTGTGCATCAGTTTGTTAACATTTTAGCTGACCTCTTTTGTTTATTAAACTTGTTTTTCGTAGTATTAAACCCAGCTGGATACTCTCAATGTTCCAGCATTTCATCGAATCAACACGTCAATGTGCTGTGATGCATTGATATGCAAAACCAGCTAATACTGTCTCACTCTTTATTTCCGAACATTGGAACACTAAAAAGATTAAACTCATCTTCCCTGAGGATGACTTGCTTATGAGATGCATACACACTCTCCACTGCCCTTCACTAAATATGCAGGTCTTGGCTTTTAAATATGGACAGTGAGCACAATGTAATTCATGGCTGGGCAAAAAAGTGGAACTAAAAAGAGGTTCCTGTCTTAATTTATTTGAAGATTCTTTGGATGTTTCAAATATTTTCCATCAATATAGTTTGTTAAGAGACCATTCAAGCCTCCTTCTCCAAGCTTCCAAAAAAGCATATTTTCATTGCTGTAAACTGTCATTTTATACAGGTGTGGAGAATGACTAAGAGCATCAAAATTGTGTATGAATCTCTGATTTGTCCATATAAATTCAATAAAGTGCCTTTTATGGTGAACTAATGCTGCAGCTTTGATGTTTAATTAGATGTCCCTCCAAAAGTGCACATGAAAATAATGAAGGATGGAGCATATGATCTTTTTGCAGAATACAGCTGTAAAATGGCAGTGCTGCCATGGCGGGATGCCCAGACGGTTTATGTTAGTATGGGACACTGGACCCATGTGCCCAGTGTGGGAGAACAGAAAGTTCCAGGTCACAAGGGGTGTCGATTCACCCTTTGACCCCTGACTTTACGGAGCACCTCAAGCCAGCACCTCTGGGAGTGTTTGACCCCTCTGTCTCATCTACCTCATTTTACTACAATGTATTGCATTGCTGAACTGGAACCTAAGTATCTGGCAACATACTGGCTAAATTCATTCTAACCACAATGCAGTCTATCCTTACCTTGGAATAACAAATTAATAGTGATAGTTAATCGGTTACATTACATTTTTGTTCATTTCAGTGGTGTCGGTGACTGCTATCAAAACTGTGCTTAGATCTGTTATTCAAAGTTAAGGATGAGGTCCCTTTCAATGTCACAGAATTTGAGCCACAAATTAGTATGGTCTGCGGGTACAAAAAAACTGACAATTTGGTGAGTACAAAAAAACTAACAACTTGTGAGCAGCAACAGTGTGTTATGAATCAATACAGGGGCACAAAGAAAGAGATAAAGGTGTTTTGAACTTTTAACCTTTGACCTAGAGGTATTACGGCAGCCAGTACTCTGACTCCGGGCCCACCTGGATCCGCCTTTGAGATCTACAGAAGGCGTGACAGCACAGACAGGGAGCGCATGATAAAACACATGTCTCTTTGGCAGCTGAGGGGAGGGCGGTATGATATTGCTGGCGGTCGGTCGCCCAGCGTCAGAGCAGACGGAACACAAACATTACAGAGATGAGAGACGTGCACCGGGCATGCTCGGCCTGTCTGGCCGCCTCCCCTCTTAGCTCTATTGATCATGCCTCACTGAGAGGTCATAAATTACCAGGGATCATTTCAGAAGAAAAAGAGAATATTCACACTGCTTGACCTGCGAACAGAGGTTAATCTAATGAGCTTTAGTACATGGCCCTTGTCTTTGCAATCAACCATAAATCTTCCCAGCCTGGCCTGAATCATACAGTGGTTGGCCGGGATGAAGAAGCATTTAACACTGGCTACTAAAAATATACAGTGGGTCAATGTAACATATGCATGATGGTTATAATGGTTATGATATTTCAATCATAATATTCTATTAATGACATGATATACAAATATTGAAAATACATCAATGCACATGGAGAAATGAGAAAAATATATGGACAGAGAATGTTGAAGTAAATCTTGATATTCATGTACAGAAAAAATCACATGCTCTACATCTGCATACTAAGACTACTGTATTACTATTACATCTTTAAATAACTAGTGGGGGGGTGTGAGCCTCGTTGCATTACTCTCCAGTGAACACTGTGTGCATTGTTTTTGAAGCCTGTCCTTTGTCGATTGCGCATATTATTATTACTCTTCAGTTCTTTAGCAGAAACCTTTTTATGACCTTTCACATTTATGCATATTGACCATTTATCTGGCTGGACATACTGAAGAGATTCAGTGCCTTGATCAAGGGAACATCAGCAGCTCCCAATTCACCTCAAAGATGGTAGTAATAAGCCCAGGTCCTTATCCACTGCACCACACTGCTGCAAAACAGTGATCACAGCAGCCAGAAGAAGAACTTTCCCGAAAGAACTTTCCTTTGTCCTTTCGGATCTCAAACCTAATTGCCACCAAGCCGCATAACCCAGGCAAGAGACCATACTTCCTCACCACATCCATGCCTGTAGGAGTTGTATATCAAGATCAAAATACCTAAATATTGCAAATGATAAAAAGAAAAAAGTTCTGGTTCATAAGTAATGTATCCTTTCATAAAACAGCCTCCCCCTCCCCCCCTGACAAATTCTGCCAGTGAGTCACCCATTCCCATGACGACCAGGCGCCATGCCATGACTTTGAGAGGTTGCATAGCGATAAAAAGTGGCAGCTGGGATTGTCCGGATCTTGCTGCAATTCTTGCTCATCTAATACTCTGAAAAGAAGGTGATTTCTCAAGAGCGCTTCCTCCGTCTGTCCAGATCGCTCTGGCATTTGTCCTAGCAAAAATCATAAATCAGTAACAATATAAGCGTTGGAAATGAGATGCAGAACACATGCAAACAACCTGGTCTCGTCTCTGCCGGGTGTTTTTGAAATGTTGCCTGTGACTGCATTGGTCACCATGAAGTCCGGTCTCACATGTACTATTTTGATGAAGTGAGAAACCACTTACAAAGCGACAGTATAAGTTTGAATGTTTCAGTATGTATCAACACCCTGAAGATGCCCTGTTCCTTTTATCTGAATCGCTGACCAGAGGTCTCATACGACGTAAGTCTCATTAGACCTAGCAGGCGATGAATAAATGGAAACCTGGCCAGCGATGGCTGTTTCAGGAGGGAGCGTTCACGTATGTGTCTGAGAGTGTAAACCCTCTTGAGGAGTTGCAGAAGCACACAAACACAACTTTTAAAAAACGGTGTGGCTAATGACCTCACCATTTTGGGAGAGGCGGACTGTTGTGCAGAGATTGTCTGTGGGGAACAGGAAGCGTCTCTAGGGCTTGCTGTGTGCGTGAGGAGACCTGGCCGGGGCTTCTTCTCTCCCGTCCGCACCGAAGCCAAGAAACATAGATGTGTCCCCGGATGGCCCTTGCGGCCACAGCGCCAGCGCACTCTTTCCCGTCCCACCCCGCCCCTGCCACACCTCCAGCACCCGCGGAAGAGCGACACGCATGCAAACATGCGCCTCTTGCATAACACCAGGGGAACACGAGGGCAGGCCTCTGGTGACCTCAAGCTGAAAGTCTTCTTCCTGATTCTCAAAGGTCAGGGGTTCAATCTACACTTGCATCAAAAACTTTGACACCGGTATAATATTTCTTCATGATGGGGACTCGGCATCAATTGAACTGATATGAACTGCGGCTTATGTCCGTGTACAGACTGGCGTCCTGTCTGGGTGGTGTGCCTGTATGTCAGTCGTTTCCCATTACTAAAATCAGGGTAAACTCCGACCCTGCGAGCTCCTCAGCTCCTCGGCGCCCTTGAATCACCTGGCACGTATAAATACTGCACCAAAAGAGGGGCAGATGTTTCTTTTTGTGTGGCATTCCACAGCTGGGTCCCTGAAGACACGTGTGAGTGATTTACAAGACGGGACCAGGGCCACCACTCCTGTCTGCGCATTCCAGAACCTTCCATCAGTCCTCATGGGCATATCAAAATCGCTGTCTGATGTATTCCTGATTGCGAATGCAATGTTTGTGTGTTTGTTTTATCTTGATCATATCTTGTCGAGAACTTCAGAGTGAGAAACGGCTTCCTCAAGCAATGCATCCTGCATTATACCGCGTTTCTTGCGACTGGAACAATGCATAAACCCTTTCCTTAGTCAATTACAGAAACAAGAGGGGAGTTAAGTAACCTATATTTAGTCCACATTGCAGTGTGTCAATATCTCTATGTCATTCACCTGCTTAATCTAGATTGGCAGCTTTCTCATACTATTTCCCTGAATTCCAAAATCTATGCAAACACAAATTATTCCTTAAAGACCCCAAAAATAATAGCTGTAGTATTGTTTTGGACAAGTCTATGACAAACTTTTTTTTTAATTTAATTATTAAGAATGAAGTGAAATGAGTAATTAAATCATATGATTAGTTACAACAACAACAATAATAATAATCATAATAGTACTTTTAAAAAGCTTGGTAATTGTTCATTAAATTTAAATAAATTTAAACTAATTACTTTCAATTAAATTCAATAAATTTAAGTGGACCTTAAATGACCAATCCACTGTAACATGAGATTAACAGGAATAGTAAATATCAACAGTGTCAAGTTTTATAATCGCTTCATTCAGTGCAAGATTCACATTTCTGTCTGCCGTTTTCCCAAATTTACTCAATTACATTAACATTTAAAATAGTAATCTACAGTAAGTTACAATGTAAGAAACAAGATAGCAAAATTATTTTTTTCACAGTTAGGTATCTGCTGGGGAGGTGATGGGATATGCAGTGATTATCATCATATTTCAGTCATACCAGTTAAAAAAACGCTGATGAAAAATAAAGATATTGCTTGCATTTTGCATATTTTGCCCATAAGGCAGTCTAAAGTATCCTGGTGATAAAGCTGTAAAATATTATAACTATGGTAGATCTTGGGAGAAACTGAATCATATACTATTACATAGCATATTATTTCAGCTATGCACCAAGGAATGCAACTGAGTCTGAGTAGATGCCCCAAAAGTCACAAAGTGCGGTTGGAAGTGAACTGCAGAAACTGTGTATTTATGGCTTCTTACGGAATGTCTGCATGGAAACAGTCACTGTAGACCAGTACAGAGGAGGAGGGGGGGTCACTGTAATCAGTGATCACTAAAATATATAAAAGAAATGTTGTGAGAATGAAAAAAAAAGTATTATCTCCCCAAGTTCATGACTCAGAATTGAGGGAAAAGACTGAACGCCTCTGCCTTCCCCTGAAACAACTTATTTTTTTCTTCCTTTAAAACAGTATATGTTGGTCCCTCCTTAAATCTTTGATTGACCTGTTGCAGAAAATATCTGCTCTCAGGGGAGAATAGTGAGATGAACTCAGAGATGACAGGGGACAGAGAGCCGTCAGAGAGGAAACTTAGAGTGAAGAGTAGTCATGCTGTTAGATATTTTGTCAGAGTTCAGTCAGGGACAGGCATTACACAGACCAAAGAAATACTTTTGCTTAGTCTAATAGGGCATTTTGTAGCTCTTTTTTAGAGAACATCACCATTAATGCCATAAGCAAAACATCAGCACAGAACTATTTTCATCATAATTATATTTCTGCTTATGGTGGTGACAATTTAAAAACCATAATCTTTACCAACTATGTTGATCTGAGATCACATTTACGATGGCAACACACTGTGCAGAATGCAAATTTAAACAAACAAATACAACATGAAGCTTGTATTCATAATTGTTTTTCAGCATAATGTCATGATATAATTGCTCATAATGTATTAAGCAAACTGTGAGAGAAACATGTTTAAGGACATGGGAGCACCAATTACTAGAATTGGGTTTATTTTTACTCATCTTTATCAATCATCAAGTTGTACATGATTACTGGCCTCCCTGTATAGGGAAACAAAATCAAATTAATCTGACATGTTTCTCTAGAATGACAGAAAGCATCTTGCTTTTGAGTCTGTCTCCTGTGATCCTGTCTCCGCTGCCATAACAACAGTGTATTTACCAGTAAATAGCCGGGTTTCGGCAAACAGCCTATAAAATATTTTGTGCAAAAACACCCCCCAGCTCCTCCCAGCTGTGGGAGCACTTTTACAATTAGACGTATGGATGGAAGGCACTCACCTCATGCCACGCCGCAGTAATTAGAACTTCGCCGTTGAGTTTCCCATCTGAAGGGCTCCATCTTGTCTGGCGTTTGTAAGCAACAACTATGAGAAAAACGAGTCTCTCCACCACTGGCCCTGATGGATGGGGATAGAGTCAGGGGCTTCTCTGAGGTGACGACACACACACACACGGGGTCACACACGTTCATACACACGGACACATACTCACGTTCACACAACACAACCCACACACACTTACACAAACAGATACACACACCCACCAACACAAATAAAAAAGAGCACAAGGCGAATGACGTGTAAGAAGTTGCATTGCTCATGCCTAATGCCTTCAATATGGTGCATGTTTGTTTGAACTGTGTCTCTCAGCCCACTGTTGTCAGGATCCACAGAGGGGAAAACATCCCATAATTACAACAGAAGGTTGAATGACATACAGCTGAAAAGGCCCACCTCTCTCCCTGTGCAATATGTCCTCCATCTGCAATATTTCTTCCTTAGCATATTTAACATAGTTTGTCATTTTTTTCTCTACATGCAAAAGCTCTCAAAACACAAAAATCAGACAGCTCAATGGGACCAATAGAAATTTTGTCACTTTCTATGCCCACAGCACTTAGGAGCTGAAAACATTAGTTAGGACATTGATTTTACTAAAAGGGAAAAAGCTCCTCAGACCTGAATAGTCACATCTCTGTTTTCATGCAAACCTGCCACCACTACATGAGACAGTTTTCACACTAGCCTCCCTCTTATCACCTGCACAACAGCACATTCTTCCCAGCAAAATAAACATCTCCCATGTGCCATTCACAGATCATCAACAAAACAGCTCTTACACTTACAGCTTCTGCTCTACAGCGGTGTCAACATTCATAAACCATACAGTAACCATACAGAAGGAAAATTATCCTCAGCGTAATACTGCACCTGTGAACATGAGGGGTGGCAATCTGACGTAAATGTCAATCTGACGTAAATGTCTTGTTATTATCATGATCTGACAGATGTTGTATGATCATTTAGAAGAATGACACCCACCCACATGTACAAACACATGCTTGGATGGAGTGTGCACGTATATGCATACACGCAGGAACACCAACACACATTCAGAGGTATGGATGAATGCCCATCTATACACACACATGTATACAAAAACGTACGTGTGCATATGTGCACTCACATGAGCAAATGCACACTCACAGTGTGCACACAAACGCACCTCAGCCTGACAACCTACGTAGACACACACGCACGATCATGAACATGAAGACGTGCAGAAACACACATTCATGAACATTTTGTTGTGGAAGTTCAGTGCATCTAGGGCTTACTGTCACTTATTTCCGTCATGCTGGAGCCTCTGACCGTGACACAGTTACTGTTTTTCAACCCATTCCAGACAGCTAAATGAGGAAGTCAGAAATGCAATTAAAATAGCTTCAAAGAAATTTGCTCTGGTAATCTTTGTATGATCAAGCAAGAAGGACTGCATTAGGATTATTTATAAACTGCATATATACATCTATAAAAAGATGTACTCTCTGTCCGGCCACTCTCATTTCACATGATGAAATATAGACTTATTCTGTCAGTCCTGAGTGACACCTCAGAGAGGGATTGACTGAAGGTTCTTTCAAATGTGTCCTCTTAAATTAGATTACAACAGAGAAAAGTTCACTTGATCGATGTCACTGTTCGTTTTTTTTTTTTTTTTTTTGTACAGTGAGGACAGGAGGATTGGTCTTTGAGACAAAAGGCTTTGGCAAAAGAAAACAATGCTCAATTTAAAACAAAGAGGAAAAAAAAAACATTGATTGATAAGGAAGGATCTTCAGACGGGTATCTGAATCCTCGGAGAGGTCGGGTCCTGATGGCACACATTCTTGAGCGAAATTGATGTTAATTGCTGTCTAGACGTTTTATTACCAGGACACAGAGGACCAACGGCGTGCTATCTATTTTTTTTTTTGGTTTGAGGCTTGTAAAAGTTGAGTTGAGACAAGACTGTTTGTTTGTTTTTAAACAGAGGGGATTCCAAGAGGTGAAACGTAAGTGAGAAGTGTGATGTTTTTTTGTGTTTTTTTTTTAGGCTACCGTCTGGGCAGGCGACTGTTTGCATGGGCCTCGTTCACAGTGAGGCCCAAATTTTATTTTAAATTAAAAAAAAAAAACTACCTCTCTAACACGGGCCTGTGTATATTTTAAAAAAGGGGCACGACCTAAAACCCAGCTGTAGCAAACCCTTTATGTCTTTGAGGAATTTTGAATGTCCCTCTGATATTTTCAGTTATGAAATGGAGGTTTCAGCATGTCTGTTAAACACATTTGTTGTACAGCTATTAAAAAATCTAAAAATATAAAGGGCATGACCTTATGAAGACATAGTTTAGATTTTAATTTTGATAGCAAATACAAGTAGTAATAGCTTTTAGGGGTTATTAATATTTGTATGTGCAAGTAGTTTGTGTAAGAATGTTTTTTTTTCCTGTATTAAATACTGTGCATATAAATCTGGGCAAGACAAGGAATACATGTTGAAGAGGGTTATAGGGAAACAGAAACAAAGACTAGTTGCAAGAACAACTGCTGATCACAAAGGAAATTATTGGTAAAATAGTTACTGCTTACTCTACTGTAACTGTACCTGTAACTGTGACTGGTTGTAACTCTGCTTTGATATCACTACAATCATGCCTTTAGTTCATTTCCCATGATGCATTCTGGTGTGAGAGCTTGAACATAAGCATACATAAGTCCAGTCATGTGGTCTACTAATATAATTTCTTATATGCTTATTATATTTTTTTACTTGTAGTGCCCCATTCTGTACATTTTTCATACAGTTTAAAGGACAGGTGACATGCAGTATGCTTATTTGCTGTGTCACTCATACATAAACTTTTCTTTTATGGATATGAAATATGTCAAAACGTTTGCAATACAATATTGTCATGATACATGTATTTGTCATCAACACAGCAAGTGTAAGTTATACATTTCTTGTGGGAGATGAAAACTGAATGTGTAACAAGCAGCTTGTAGTATTTAATGTACAGTGTATTATCATCTATTGGAAACTCCATTTAAGGCACAGGTATGTTTTCAAAGCTGGGATGAATGGAGGAAAGTGATCACTTAAAAGCAAATCAAGTGGCAACAGCATTTGGTAGGGCTCAATTTTCTCTTCTGTTTTGACACTAAATATACAAATGGCTAAAAGTCAGAATTGCCGGGTGTGGGTGTAAACAAATGTTAACATGTCCAAGTTTATAGATGGCAACAGTAACAATATGGACAGCATCTCTCTCAAATCCATGGATTAGAAGTGATACCATATTAAGAGAACTCCATTGAGACATATTGGTTATATCCTTTATACCAAACACATCTCTAGGGTTACAAAAAGGACTCAATGTCCACATGTCACTTTTTAGTGGAAAATTACAGCTCTTTGTACAATTTCTCAGCTTGACTCCTATCCCAAAGTACATTTCATCTGCAAATCACAATTATTTTCCTCATACTTTGGTATAATTGGCTCCCCTGCTGAGATTAAGAAGACACCACTCTATTCATAAATGTAACCTAGGCAGGAAATCATTAACTGAATTCATATGGAGAGGATAGGAGTATTGACATTATAATGCTATCCAAACATTTTTGCCTTTTCTAAGCATTGCTATCACAAAATAATGAAAGTCACCCCCTTCCAGTGCACTTTCCATGCATCTAAGTTGGGTGAGCTTCGTTGTAGTTTTTCAGTGATTGTGAACTCCTTGTTTATACAACACATAACCGCCAAGAGGCGTCAAGAGGGGGCTGACCAAGAGAACAGATTTATGACACGCAACAAGTAAAACAAAAGAACCAGATGTTATAGTCAATGCTAGAAAACGTGAATACAAAAAAGGAGCCACACTATTGTGACAACGGCAAAGTGCAGTTAAAAAATTTTTGAAAAAACAGCCCACGATGGAAGACAGCCTACAGACAGCCATCCTGAGACGTGTCGGTTTGAACAGAGGGCCGAGGAAGTAACGAAAACAAGACGCTTTCCATTCCAAGAAGAATTATATTCCTTGGATTATCTCTGAAGTGAGGCTTCCTCCTTGCCCCACGTCTCAGACCCCGGGAAACCGGGGGAGAGTCAGGGTTTCAGACAGTTTGCACAGATGGTGACCACCCTCAGTCAACATCCTCATAAAAACTGGGTTTGGAGACTCCTTTTTTTTCGTTTTCAATGCATGCAGACAGAGATAAAAGGTTGGAGTGTAAAAGTGTTTAAGTAGGCAAGAGCTGTAAAAGAAAAAAAATCGCTATTCACTGCTTGTGCAATCCTTTCTGCCTTGTTGAACTTTATTAAATTCTGTCGCTCTCTCTCTCCCGTCTGGCCCCCTTTGTCACCGACTTCTCATGCATGGCACATAGTATTTCTGTCAGGGTGGCAGGGGTGGGGGGTGTGGGGGAAGGAGTTGGAGGGTGGGGTTAAAGAATTCAGCGTTGATCATACACAAGGTATCAACTATGCCTTTTAAATCTATGACCCAAGGCCTCAATGAGCAGCACTTACAATGAAGGCCCACGGAACAAATTAGAGCTGGTGAAGAAAAAACGTCCACAAGAATCAAAGAAAACTGAAGACATCCACAGATTGAGCCATGCTAGAAATCCAATGGAAAATAATTGAAGGCAATATTTACAAATTTTTCCGGTCAACACAACACTGGCTCACGGTAAACAGTTGTCACCGAGATGGCTAATGAACCAGAACGTGTCATAATGAATTAAGGCGCAGCAAAACATCACCTCCCTCCTCAGTGACATGGCTGACATTTAATAATCATTGTGAAATATGGTTAGCTGCAGGGGTCAATATCAACACATTTGTATTTCATATAAATCAATTACCGAGTCAATAGAAAATGGCATAACGTTTAATCATGGACTCTGCTTACAAGGAAGTTCAGTGTTCAGACGATTCTTACGACCTGACCTGTCTTCCAGCTGGGTCCTTTTGCATCAATAGCTCTGACAGGAGTCAAGAAATGGAATTAAGACAGTTTAATCATACGAACAGGTGTGCTGTGCGAATGAGGCTCTGTCTCACGACAAGGATGTGAGCTGTATGGTCATCTAGAGTTCCTTGTGTTTATTCCGTTCCTTTAAACTTCCTTGCTTTGTGAATGTGTATGGATTAGTGGGATATGTGAGGGCGAAGCCATTTTGTGTGTTATACATTACCATGATAGTTCTTTAAAATTTTGATGAAAGTCAATGCAAAATGTTTGTTTTGCTACGACTGAAAAAGAAATGAAAGGATAAAGTGGAGCCGGTTACATACGTCCCTATTTCACTAATTTTACTCATGTTTGAAATGCTGGCCCGCCAGAGGCTCTAACTGGAGTACTCTTGGTGTGTGTTTGAATGGTGACATGTAATTTACAGTAGATATCAAAATCTCCTACCATTATCCATTAAAAAGTCTTTGAGAAATTCCCAGATGCAAGAGGGTCTGCTTTACAGCACGACCGTTAATTTAGCTGATGAATATGATCCTCTTTGACATTTTTCTGAGCACTCTTAAAAGTTTGTTAGTGTAGCAGGCTTCAGTGATCTCAGGCCTTAAGCATGCAGATGACGGGCATGTCCTCAGGAAACAGCGGGGCCCTTGCAAGTGCAGTAACACCTCTGTGCATCTGCTCTCCACACTTAAACGTGGCTCTTCAGAGGACTAAATATAGATAGAGAGATGTATAGACAGCAGCAAAAGAAAACACCCTGCCTTTTGAGAACTTCTGGCAATTTTTTTTACTGTTGTGAGTAAGTTCAAATCCCGGCTACAGGCTAATCAGTGCTATGACCACTAATGACATCTGGGCTGTTTGATCACCTACCTCCCTGCTCCCCATCCCACACATGTAGGCACCCACCCACACACACACACTCTTGCTCACCTACTCATTTGTATATATTTGACCATTTATTATCTTTGATAATTTCTGTCGTTGTAAAGAGTACATTGCTCTTGTCAGACAAATACATAAATAATATTAAATTAATGTCTAGAAAAATAAATCACAAAGAAATTTGAGACATATTTATGAATACATTTAAATTAATATTTTGAAAAAACGTTTAATTAGTTTTTGCATTCTTTTCTAATTTTGCTTTAAAATATCCTGTTGACAGTAGAGTATCTTTTGTTGAAGTAACATCAAAAATAACCTTACTGTGATGTTAATTCATAGTTCAAACAAAATGGCTGTACACTAAATCTGCTCTTCAAAAGTGTCTTCCCTTCCCACGAATGAGTGCACTCTAACTGCCTTGGAAGCATATGAGGTCTTGGGCAGTTGCCAAATCCAGTTTGTTTCCCTATCAAAGAGACTCAATTAAAGTGAATGTATTCATTATGTATTTGTACCCAAACACACATGTATTTATTAATTCCAGAGAAAAATGAGTCATATTGGATAGCTTCACTGAAGTCTCTGTTATTATTGAACAGAGAAGAAGAAGAATAGCAACAAGAAAAGTCAAATCATTTGAAAGGGTAGGTAAGGCTTTACGGGAGTGTTTTTCTTCTTTCTCTCCAACATCCTTGTTCTCCCTTTCATTTTCTCCAGGGACATGTGCTCCTTAGACAAACCTCTGTGGTATAATCTCTACTTCATTTGTTGTCAGTCACAAAAAAGAAACATGCACATTGGTTTTACATTTGAGGATGAATTTTATAACGCAGATGGAGACCAAGTCGCACATAACACAAAGGAGAATAGTCAGCCACATCAATGATGGGATTAGGTTTTTATCTCCCTCTCTGGAAAAAAAGGAAAGAAAAAAGAGAAATGCTTTACGAAACAAGCACAGATTTATATATGACTACCTCAAAGGAAGTGGCAGACGCTCTGTTGGTGTCAAACGAACAAACAAACGAAAGAAAGGGCAGGAAAGCGATACCTGACCTTTGTTCAAAGCACAGGTCTAATCTGCTACCACTTTTCTTAATTAGAAAGATTTTAATGCACATGGTGTTAATGAGAACCAGCCTGCGGGTGCAAATTAAAAGTGTTAGGTAACTATTTGTTGTGTTTTCTTTAACTCAGCCAGCTCCTGTGTCTTCAAGTTTAAGATGGCTGAGGAAAATAGCAAAAAGGTGAAAAAAATACATAATGTTATGAGTACTACAGCCACAAAAAATGAACACAAAAATATCGTATCATAATTTAAAATGAAACAAAACAAGACTTGATACTTGCTAAGAGCTGGCAACTCAAGTTAAGGACAAGGTGCGCTGTGATTAGATTGACCAGAGGCTTTGGCTGAAATATTGAGGCAGCGCAAATGCAACAGAGCTCCTGTTCTTAGGACTGTGACTGATAAATGTGCTGTAGTGCCAGTCCTGACAAATTCTTGCTTTGTGACGGCGATGTGAATGACGGGCCAACCTCGTGGAACGTTTCATGCGATGAGGCATCAGCCGCATTGCTTTCTTGAGGACCTCCTTGTGTAACGATCAGATCCTCGCTGCTAGGCACATCAGTTGACGTATCGAAATTGACGACACGCACTGTTTGGATTACATGACTGTGCTCATTTGAGCAGTACGCAGAGGCACTCATAAATGGTTAAAACCTGTCTTACATTCTATTCTGGCGCATAGAAAATTGCGGGGTCTGCTCTTTGTCAAGTTTTAAAGGTTACCAAATTACCTTTAGTCTCTGTCTTTGTCCACTTTAGGCAACATGTACACAAAGGCTATAATTAGCAGCAGTTTTATTGTTTTCGCTGTGGTACTCGCCATGTATACCCTTAAGGTACTAACAATAAGGAATCATTTCCTCTTTTCCTCATGTTTGGCCACTGTTTTAGAGTGTCTGTTGCTATGCCAGTCTTAATGAATCTACTAAATACCAGCCATCTTTTTTTAAAACACCTATATAGTCTTTCTAAATAAGATCCTGTAACAAACACAAGAAAGGAGCTCTTGAGTTGACAATTGCCTGACGGAGACCAGCAGCAAAGAGACTAAAGCTTAAGTGAATTCAGTGAAATGTTTAATGGTTTGAGGGACTGTAAGTCAAAAGGTTTGTGAGAATAATTTGCAAGTAACAGTGTTGTGAAGAAATATATCATTAACAGATTGAAAGTTTTTTACTGTGTGTTAGAACAGATATTACCTTTCCAAAGAATATGCAGTATTTTCAGGCCTATATTAAATAGGCGTATATTAAAACATGAAATAAAATCTGTAACAACTACAAAAATATCTATTATACATGTAATTGTACATTTAAATGTAGCAGGAATAGTAAAATTGACAAGAAAAAACATTAAAAATTAAATTAATTCAATTCTTACTGAAAGTGAGTCAAAATGATTTTCAAAAAATAGCATATTCTGACAGTTATGAATATCCAATTCCAACTGTTTTGACAAAGTGTGTCTTTATTTCATGTTTCACGCTCATGAATCAGCTTGTGAAGGGTTTGTCCCTTGTGAAGCGGCTCTGTGCAGCGTACCATGTGCATGTGCGGAGCAAGTCTGTCGCACAACCAGCTGCGATGTTCTCTGTAATCGATGTCATTCGTCCGTGCCCCTGTGGGAACTGTGCACACCAGACATGGGAGGTGGCACGGAGTCAACTCCCCCCCGCCGTGGCATGTGACATGTCACAGACGCCACCGCCCCCATTGCTCGAGCGCGATGCTGGGGCCGGCGACGTCATGAGAACGCAAGGGCCGACCTGTGAGGAGTGCAGAAAAAAGACATACAACGTCCCTAGGAAAATGGTGAGGTTCTAGATCTGCGTCGCTGTGGTGATTCTACAGCCAGTGACCTATGCACACAGAAATCCACGCATGCGGCATGCGATAATGGTTCCCACTGGCAATGACTCATGGCGATTAGATTAATGTATATTATCAGGAGCCCCAGAACTACTTCAAATAGGTTCTGCTGTGGAGGAAACTGGCTTATCAAAACTTTTTTTTTCCTAGAATGTCATGCAGATGTAGAGCAGGGAAAGCTCTGAATCAAAGCTGGGACACATGAAATATAAAATGCTCTGTCTCTTTGAGAAAGCGACCATCGGCTTGGGGTCACGTATTGATGATGCACAGGTCTTCCTGATTTCCCAGACTGTTACTAGCCACTCAATTCGATGTGCCTGTGCATCTTTACCAGGAGAGGATTTCATCAATCGGCAGACACGAAATCCTTTATTTTGCGTCCCGTTCTAAAACGCCTGCGTTTTTTCCGCGTAGGTCAACAGACTCTTAATGGTCTGTCAAAGGATGATGCATTGATTGTCAGCGAAATGTCGAGATGTTTGTCCTCAGCTTTTCCCTCAAACGTTTGCGAGCAGCGGCACGGATCCACCGGGCCCGAGGAAAAACAGGAGGACTGGTGCAATGTGGAACAATCTTTATTTTTCCCTCCATCTGACTTGTATGACTTTCCTTTGCTTGAAAAAAAAATCTGTTCATCTGTTTCCCACAGTCAGGGATCCCTGTTTTTCTGCTGTTTGTTTGAGAGGAACTGATCTCACATGCTCGCTGGAGTGAGCTAGACAGTGCTTTACAGGGCTTTTGTAAGACAGCTGTCGTTTCATTTTGCACATGCTGTCTGAAGCATTTCTGCCTGAACAACGAGTGGAATTCTATGCATAATGCTCATTTTGCACCCAGACCTGTTCAATGCAGATATGTACCTTGTCTATTTCTTTAATTAAATCAGATTCCTTACATGATTCAGTATCCATATGACTCAATTCATAACCCTATGGAATGCATTTCTTGTAAATCACTCTGATGAGCATCTGTCAAATAATTGTAAAACGTTAAACATAAGGTATAGCAGTAGGCCCTAAACAGTCTTAGTTTTAAAAATAAGGTGTGGACACTTGAATAAAGCACTGTTTTTACTTTTTTGCTCTAGCAAAATTCTATAGGTTAAAGGTATTCAAATACAAATAGACAATGTAATTTGAAACAATGTTACATTTTGGTTAAATTGGCTTGTGTCTATATAAAGGCAGCCAAACACATGTGTATTAAAGATCTCCTTAAACAGATCTTTAAATAGACCATTACAATGCTGTGTGACCAAAATAAACAGTTTGTCGGTTGATGATGCAATCCCCTTGTCATGAGCTCCTCTCCACATTAAAAGCCAACTTGTATGGGCAGTTTGTGGTCAGCTTCTATGGGACTGGAAAGATCACAGAAATAAATTAGCTTCTTTGACCTTGGACCAGGTTTTTTTTCACCCCTTCTTTTTGAACTTCAGAAGTCAGCTGAATGAGAACACAGCTCTGTTGTCCTACTGTACTGAAAGCATTTCAATGAACAGCTATTGCAAGCTAATGAGTGTGTAAAGGAGATGCAGTTGCAGTAATGTATCATATATATTAAAATATAAAATTAAACATTAATGAATAATTAGAAAACAAAATAAATTGAAATCAGGGAAACAGAAATAATAGAAATATATATCGGCAGAATGCAATACCCTTGAGGCGAGATAGAAATGACACATACGTATACATATGGGTAAGATTACATATGAAAGTTGGAGTCAATAACATATTTTACAATATATGCCGTATATTTTTTTATCATATCATACTTATTTCATGTCCAGAATTATTTTACTATATACTGAGTGACAACATAACTGCCAGTTATGTCTCCTCTTTTAGAGTCTATAGTAAATTATAATTCATTACAACTGGGAATATAGCAAATTATAATTCCATTAGAACACAATATAAAACATCTATTTTTTTTTTTTTTTTTGGGTTAACCCCGGTCTGAGTGTCTTGCCAAGTGAAAGTGTGGAAAAGCAGAACACACAGGAGCAAGGGTGAGGGGAGGGGCCAAAGCCAAGAGAATGGGAGATACCACTCTCCACTCACAGGGGCCTGCTCACAGCTAACCTGGCGAAAATGGGCTGCTCTTTCCCACAGATGCAGAGCCACTATCACTCTTCTCAGGTTCACTTCCCTGAGCAAAATGTCTCAGTTTCAGTTCACTATCCACTGTAAAAAAAATCAAAGCCACCAAATAGCTGCATCTCAAAAAAAAAAAGCTGCATCTTGCAGATTGCAAATGCTGAGCACCGTGATCAATCAAACATAACGCAAAGAGTCGTTGCAAAGTAATATTTGTACAGACTCACAGGAATTGGTGTAAAATATAATCAATTTCCAACATCCATCCTGAGCTTGCAATCACATTAGTGACATTAGTGACAGTTAATGAAATCTTCCATGTTAACGTATCAAATGCAGTTTGTAAACAAATTAAATTTATCTCTGCGTTCAGCTTTGCACGAACCCTATCATCTCAAAAGTTCACTGAGGTCAGAGGGTACATGGTAACCACATTATTTTCTCCCATCAGTTGGGTCATGAACATCAGCGCATACATGAGTTAAGTTGGTAATCCATTTAAAAAGTAGGAGGAATTTGATTTCAAGCGCAAATGCTGCACTGCGCCGCTAAAATGGGAAAATTGTTAACAGAGCACTGAAAAGAAGCTATTCAATAACAGCGATTGAATTTTAACACCAAAGACAAATCTAATTCCCACAATGTGCAAGGGGTGAGTTCTGCTCCACGTGTCCAGGGTGTGGAAATAATTTGAGCTAAAGACGAAGCTTTCGTTCTGAAAACAAATCCAGCTCTGTGCCTCGGCCAATCTTATCATATTTTGAAAATGAATTTGACCCAAATCCTTCAGTCATTTACAATCACAAGATCTTGTTAGCACATTCACGAAGGAAGACTTTCATTTCACCACAAAGAACTACACATCCAAACTCTGAATATCAGCTAGGATGCCATTTTTAGAGAGTGATTGTTATTGCTAATAGTTTGCTACTGGTGATGGCAGTCATAAATAGTGGCATAATATGTAGGGAAAGCAGGCAACTTTGCTGAAATATCAATCTCAGAGAAAACCAGCTTTTAACGGTGGTCAGCTGTGGTCAAGTGGTCACCACAGTGCATTACAATTCTCTGGCACTGTTCCAGTTTGGGGTTATGGAAAATTAAGGATTGCTGGACTATAATCGCTTTGGGCTCGGTGTAAAAAATTAACCTGCCCTTTGGAAAAAATACATTGATTGTTATACTTTCAGTCTCATGCATTTAAAATGCATACAATGTGACTGAGCTGTATTGTGGGACATTATCATAATTAGAAAGTTTTCCACTGACTCATGAAGAGCTTGTGAAAAAATTGGCTGTTGATCCTTTTGTTCTACCCATAAGGAGGTTTCAGTGACAAGTGTTTATGACATATGGCTCTAAAGATTCGCCCAGCTGTATTGTGTCCATAGTCCCCAGAACAATGGGAGTCCAGGAAAAATAATCTATTATTCTTATATTGATCCATAAAATCTGTACAAATGCCACTGATCAGTATATTGTGTTTTTATCTCTTGAGAGCTGTTGCTTTTGGTATGGTAATGCCAGCCATCTCTACCCCTGGGATAAAAACCCCAGAAAAATCACACATAATGAGTGTTGGTCACATATTCCAGATCATGGTGCACCGAATGCTATCAATTGATCTTGGCTTTTAAAAGCCTAGTCCGGAATGCTTGACAAACAAATCTTCTCATTAAGGGTACACATATTAATGATAACCATAATTAATGGGGTGGGGGGGGGCTGGAAAGAGAGCAGGTATTTCCATCTCCTAGGGGCTAAGAGCTCTGCACATTAGCAACACAACGGTTCATTGAAGCAGGTAATGGATTGGACTCTGACCTCAAGGAAAAAAAGGACTGTGGGAATAGGCATGATTATTCATATACTGTAGCATAATTGGAGGATTCTGCATAGAATGGGTACCAGTGCTGAGTCATTAAATTACACTCCAAACAGAATAGGGCTTTCTTTGGCCCACAGTATAGTTAAATGGGATGTCTTTGAGATCCTTTTTCTGATAAGTCACTGTATCTAAGCTGTTCCTGGAAAATGATTCCCCAATGTACGTATACAGCAAAATGAGTCAGAGACAAGCTTTATCCCAAACAAGGTGAAGGAATCAGCCCCAATGGTTAAGACTTTATGACTAAGTGGTGATAGAACAAGAGGTATGCTACTGAAATGACGCATTCTAACTCTCAAAATCAGAATCTGAGAGAAAAATGTTGTTTACTTTAAAATCAGAAACATTGATGGTTAAAAAAGGCAGTAAACAGAATCTCCATTTACATATTTCTCACTCATTTAATTAATATGTTCATATTTAATCAAATAATTTAATGCTGTGACCTGTATTTCAGTACTGATGAAGCCAGATTATGAACACATATAATGTTGGAGCAGAAAATGGATATAACTTATTGATGTGTGGGAAACTAGTAAAATGACGTAAGGGCTGATGCATGGGAAAGACCTTGTTACTATTAGTAAACCCATTAACTTCACATACCTGCAAATTGCGATCACACGAGCACATGACTGGCAAAACTCGACCAGACAACAGGAAACGAAAGTGTCTGCTGATGAAACGCACTCGGGTGCCCTCTGACCTCTGTAAAAAGAGGATGTGAACTAAAGTTAGCCTCGCATCTGTTGAAAGCCTTCCTTCCGTCTCTTTGGGCACTGGCAGGAGGGAGTGCCTCCCCATTCCACGGGCAGCTAACAATTTAAAAAAAAAGGACCAACCATCTCTGAAAGTGCCAAAGATCTTACACTGTGATCTCCGTGTAGGAGCTTTGTTTTGATTTATACCATGTCATATACCAATGTCATTGCATTGCCTTACATTCAAAGCAAGTTATTTCTAAAGTGTGATCCAAAATGTTTTGAATATATTGCATGCAGACCAGATTCACACTGAACACAGACAGTGACTTTATTCCAGACACCTGTGCAGCAAATATGGCTGATTGCAAGGCGGCTATCTGCTTCTAAGACAAGTAAATGTCCCATCATAGGAACAGGATGTGTATGCGAGCACAGATTAAGTCTTGTAGCTTTGAGCCAACCACTGACTCATCTTTCAGTTTCAGTCAGTGGTGTCCAGATGAATTTCATATGGATACGCAAAGTCCATGTCCTTTTCTGTAAGTTATTCACAAAAGGAATACAGGTCTCACAAATCACCAAATAATGGTGTCATTACTTGAGCCTGCTGACCATTCTACAGTGACCAGCCTGGACTAATCGCAATGCAGAACAATGGCTATGTGTCAGTACTGTATGTACAGAATGCATTCATTGGCTAGTAGGGTAGGCACAGCCACAAAACATTACACAAGTCAAACCAAACTGAATAGTCGCTTAGAAGGGAGAATGCAGTGGGGAAACAGCGGGAGTAGAGTGGAAGACACCACTGACCACAGCAGAGTGGACCGGAGATTTTTTTAAAGCAACCAGATATAGTCCCTTAGTGTGGAGGACATGTAAGGTAAAGAGGCAGTGGAAAATGGGAGGAGAGTATAGCTCAAAAATACTGTAAGCAGCTTTAGTGCTTATCACCTACTAAAAACAGCCATACTAACATTGATCAAGTACAATTTCAACTGCAGGTGGTAGAAATCTAACCATGCCTGTGCACCACGCTTAAGTGTAAGGTACATGACAGTGAGTGATCTTACATTTATGCTATATATAATTTTTCTGTTCTGTACAACAAGACAGTACACACTTCCAGTGTCAATGTGATGTCAGAAGAGGAAACTGACAAAATCTACCAAAGAGAGACTTTCCTTTCTTGTTGTTTCTGAGTGAGGGACTGACAGAGATAGCAGCAGTAACCACTGGGGGCAAGACTGGCTGGAAAAGTCAATTGCCCCATTAGCATTTGACTGTTCTGAACCAATCAGAGAGCTTGTCTGTGGAACACAAATCCTCTTGACACTAATCATCAATGAAGTGTGTTCCTTTATTACTTTAAAGTGGATTTGGTAACTTTTTATTACTAAATCCTAGGCATATCTCTACATCCTTTTATAAATATTTACAACAAATGTTGAAATGATGATCGCCATGTTGGATTACAAAGTGCATTAATTGGTTTAGAAAGTATTTTTAGATACAGTAAAAATTGGCCATGAATGAGTTGAAAATCTTTCTGTGAACCTGGGGGTAGGGTTGGTGGGTGGGGGTCAGAATATCCTAATAGAGGTGCCTCAGAGAGGTGATACTCAGTCACAAACTACACATTAATCTGATCAATGAAAACATCTTCTCCATTTGGGATAGACGCTTACATTCATAGTCAATAATTATAATTTGATTTTCATTCAAATGTGATAGATTCACATCGAGAGCAATACATGCTGAATTCATCACACTTTTTGCATTGTTACATCATTGTTACACATTCACTGTAGTGTAAGTTGTAACCACATGAACTTAGCTGTCTCTGTCATTGTTATTGGTATTATATTTACTAACATTTTCAGTATGACTTATTTTGCTTCACTGACTTATTTCTGAATTAAACACGTACCAAGGATCATATTCAATATGTGAGTGCTGAAGAAGTGCATAGGAAGATGCAATCGTCATAAATAATGGTCTCTTGTGACGCGACCTTCCTATTTAAATAAAAAATGAACCCCTTAAAAAAGTAACCAATGTAAATAAAGGTGGAATAAGAGCATAAGCTCTCATATTTGTCATTTTAAACATCTGCTATTGATGAAAAGGCAATGGTGTATATTCTGAATCTCTGAAACATCAGGACCTAGTGTTTTTAGTGTCCAATAAATAAAATCCTTGGAAATGCTTGAAAATGCTTTAGAAATCAGACACACTGTAGATTATTTGGGTTTTCTTTTATTAGCTTTTGCAGATGACATCAAGGGCAACTCAAAAGGAATTTCAGATGTTCAGAAAAAAACAGGACCTCCAGAGACATCCATGAATGAAAGCTGACAACGGCCAGGGAAAAAAATAAATAAATAAATAAATAAAAGGGAAAAGCATTTGGGGGAAAAAAATAATAATAAAGCAAAAGCGATTAAAAAACAAGATTCAAACAGAGACAGTCGCTCAAATGAATTGCTCGAGAATTGCGGGTTGCACTGCATTTGCGGGGGTATTCAATTTTAATTAGTGTTTTCGAGACACCTTTTACCAGCCTGTCACTAGCCTCTCCTCCGAGCCAAGATCCACTCTCTCTCTTCTGATCTCACACTCCATCTGACGGTGTGCTTTCCTCCGCGGATCTGGAACACATTCTATTAGTTCACTACGTGTGCTAAAGGTCCACACTCAATGCAATCTGCCATAACTCAATATACCACGCACCCGTACACATGCAACTCATAAGGATACCAGTGCACATTGCTATTGTGTCTTCACAAAATGATCACAGCCTACAGGCAAAAAAATCTAACCATGCATGCACTGTGAATGCATGTGTTGCCACACAGTTGTGAAAATACCAGACATGCAGACGTACGTATACACTCATGAGTAGGTTTGTGCATTCATCCATACACAGACGTTTTTTGAGAGAAGTACACAAGGCAATTATTTAGGAAGTGGACTTGATAACCCGCGAACAAATTCTGGTAAACAAAGTCCTATTGCAGTCTGGCGAAATTCATTACTTCCTCAATTAATTGCACTGTTTTCTTTGGGGCAAGGGTGATAATTCATTAGCTGCAGGAAATACAGAAAAAAAATCAGTTCAATAGTCTTTTGTGCCCTCGGTGTTAAAATAATTTCATTCCTACAAGCTGGCTATTTTACTACATTGTTTAAATGATATTTGCATTGATGGGACATTATTAGTTTTTCCCCTTTTTCTTCCATTTGTAAGACAAATTTATAACAGAGGCCGTGGTTATTAAAGCTATAAATTGACATGAAAAAGAGGAAGATTGTGGAAATCAGTTGTACTTGTAATAGAGTGCTATTACTGTTAAAAACAAAGAGACCACTGGATTTTCACTACATAGACCACTGGAGTTACAGCATACACAAAACATAAAGTACTGTACTAAAACAAAGGCCTATGAATGCCAAAGCAAAACAGCATAAAATTGTAATCTGACATTTTTCAAGGCACCGTTAACACAGGAATCATCTGTTCTGAGGCCATTCAATGCCTACAGCCAGTGAACAGCTGTGTTTGTTAAGTATTAGAGAAAACATCATTAATTGATCTAACTCTTTTCCACTTTGGCAATCTGCAAAGGATTTTTTGTCATTTCATATCTGGGGACTCCGTTGATTTCATGGATTTCAAACAGGTCTTTTTAAAGGCTGATAAATGGACATAAGGAAAGGATAGGATTTACTGAGATATAATGACTCATAATAAGCGGATGAGCCATTCTTTTTAATATTCTATCTGGTTTGACTTCAAATGCACACAGATGAGGTGTAAAGGATGTGCTACAATACCTGCTGTCTAATCACAAACCATCAAAACACAATGCATACAGGTGTGCTGCTTGGCCCTGTTTGACTACTTTAAAGACTCTACCAGGGAAAGAAACTATAGAAATAAGACACCCACATAAAAATGTAAAAAAAAAAAAAAGCATAAAACAAAGAATACAGTTTCACAGTTACAGTTTCAGGTTCACAGTATTCAACAATAGCAAATTCAAATGTCAGCAGAGGGTATACAATATTTAACAAAAGTTATCCAAAAGGCATTATTTTTCTATTATGCTGTTGACGATGATAAATATAAAACAAAAATCACTTTAGTTCTTTTTTTGTCCTGCGCTTTACACAGTTTATCTCTTTTTTAATCTTCTTTGTTACTTTTTCACCCTCTCAGGCTTTCACCCTATCTTCATTCTGTTGTTATTCACCTTGTTTATTGCCTGGAGCAGCTCAGGCCTACTGGACATCATCTGAAACCACAAACGACAGGACGCAATAAGCTGGAGAATAGCAGTAATCTGAGGAAAGTTCTCCATTCACTCTCGCTCCTAACTCTCTGTCTTCTTATCCTGCGCAGAAAATAAAAAAATCAATACCGGCTCACCGGGCTTGATAAAAGCAGTGGGCGAAGAGAGCCGGCACGCTGGATATAGTAAATTAAAGTGATCAAAATTTTCCAGTCGACTCAGCCCACAGCCTACATAAACTAACAACCCTGTCTCCGCGCTGCCTGTCATTCTGTGCGTTTGCTATCTTTTTCTCTCTTTCTTTCCATCTCTTTCTTTCTTTCCTTCCTTCTTTCTTTCTTTCTTTCACACCCCCCATCCCCCACAGCCCATCCCCACTTCTTCCTCCTCTCCATTTTCCGATGTCTGCATTCTTGTATTTTCTCTGAATGGTTATCTCATGACATTATATAGAAATGGGATAAAACATGCCGCACACAAACACACACAGACACACACACGCACACGCACACACACACACACACACACACACACACACGCACACACATATGCTTATTTCAGTTGGATATCAGTTGTTTGACTAGAAGAACAGCATGCCATCAGCTGCCTCCTTGAGCATTACCAAGCTGGGCTGGAGCTTATGTGACGTGGGGGGACATTCGGTCTAGCTGTTATAGCACTTTGCCATTGACTTTGTCTAACAGAACAGAAGGTTCTTGCGCTTCATCACAATTTCAGTGGCGACAGAAAAAATTAAAAGTATTGTTTAAACCTCAAAAAATATACAAGACTTGTCGCTCAAAGTTACAGATAAAGCCCTTTAGTGGTCTGAGTACCCGCCCCCGTGTCTGTCAAATCACAGCAGTGCCTTTGCTGGTTACTTAGCACGTGGGCCATGCTGGACTATGGACACTGAGAATATTTTAAGCTTATCATGGCAAACCAAGAGGATGACTCACAGGGCTCGCTTTTGTTTATCAAAAGCAGCCATTTCCTGGAGCCTTCTCCTGACCCCGGCTCTCTGATACCCATTCATTTCTAAAGTACACACATCCACTTGGTTTCATTCTGCTAAAGCGCTGGCGCTCCTCACAAGGGATTGATATCACAACATAATGAAGCAGTAGCAATGAGTGAATGAATGAGGGAAAGAGGGGAAGAAGTGAGAAGTGATTATAGCAGCTTACAGTCATAGGTGTGATCTCCCTCCCCCAAAAACAGCTAAATCGCATCTTCATCTCAATGCCACGCTGTTCCTGCCATTGCAGGCTGAGTGAGGCCACCGTATAAATCTTTCCCACAAAATATTCTGCAATTTGCCCAATTTGGTTAAACACACGACATTCCTGCCAATAGCATGCAGTGTCTTGAGAAATGGGAGAGAGGATTTCTATCTGGTTTTATCTACTCAGCCGACACATTACACAGGTGGACACTGACTCTAAACAGGTGACATCCCACCCCTTAGCTAACTCTGCCGTTGAATACTTGATTGTGGAATGTACACATTATCTCTGGACTTAACTACTCCAAGGATTTATTTCAGGTCAGGGTTTGATATTATGATAATTGAGGGCACCTATAGAACAGGGTAGTGTGAGGTTATGCATCTGTAACATGGATAAACATGGCATGGCTACTCCCCCCCCCCCGTACAAGGTACTTGAATTACCTCAGTAGCATAAATGTATATTATGCAAGCTAAGGGAGTCATGCTATATTGGGGCATCTGCTGAGTAAATACAGATCGGGATGTTTGTGCAGCAATGACTTTACACATCCTAGAGCTCGAAGCAGAGTTGTGTTTTTGTTGCGACGGCTTTATTATCCAACTGCAGAGGGTTAAACGGGTGAACCTCGCACCCCGGTGCAGTGAAGGCACTCCATCCGCGCGGCCTGGCCCGGGGGAAGGAGGGGGCGTGGAGCGAGTGTCTGCCAGAGCCCGGGCCGGCTATGACCTCACAGCCAGCTGACCTACAAAAGGTCAGACGGCAGACAATCCCAAGGCGCTTAAACCCCCCCCCCCCCCGCCTCAGCTCGGCCCAGGGTGTCCTGGAGTCGCACCGCTTAGCGCGGATCAGAGCTGGTTTCCTCCGAGAGAGATCGCAGCCCCGTCGGTGCTCTGTAACTCATCCCACAGAACTAACCATTGATTTTTTTTTTTCAACCAACCTTTGGCAAATGAACACCCACAGCGCGTGTGACAATGGGGAGGGGGGAAAAAAATCACTTCATATTTTTGTGCTTTAAATGGTTCTAATTGATCACCGCAGTACACCCGGGGATGACATTCTATATACGATCCATAAAAATTCTAACTGCAAATCAATAGTCTTCTCTATGATGGTGACAGTTTGGCTAAATGCATGCGGTGCGCTCCGAGTCAGCTGGTAATATTTCTTTCACGTCATTTGATGAGGATGGATATACTTCTGATTTCTTGTTTTTTTTTAACACCTACACTTTTACACCTTTATTTAATTGCCAATATGATAACAATATTTTTTAAAAAACCAACTACAACAACAAAGGGTATATATCCCAGTATTACATACATCTATGTTTGGTTTGCCATGTGGTGTGCAGAATCTTTGATTGTCACATAAAATAATCATCATATAAGTCACCAAAACAACAACACATTTTTCCATGACCCATGTACATCTTATGAAACAACACATTTTTCCATGACCCATCTACATCTTATGATAATCTGTTATAAATGAAAGTACAGTTTACCAACACAAAATAAATTGAACAAAGCAATACAAATACAATGGAAGTGAGGACCCACATCAAGACATCAAGGTGCTAAACAGTGTCTTAAACAAAATGTTCATGCACAATGCAATAATTTACATTACACTAAGGGGAACAAGAATTCAGACAAAAAGTACGCATTGAAATGTAGAGATTTAAATTCAATTATGTGCTGTGCACAAAAATGTTTCTTAAAGCTTCAATGATTCATAAATACAACACATTATTAATCGGAATACAAAAATGCCTACAGAATACACATTTATGCACACTATTTTCTTTGTCTCTCTCTCGCACACACGCACAAATCCCTGTAGGTTAGTCGTTCGTGGTTAAGTCTTTGTAACTTCTGCATTTTCATTCCCAGTGATTTCTATAGGGCAGTTATTTTATAAATATTATTCTCTAGTTGAAAGACTAAAAGTGCTCTCTGACCACATGGTGTCCATCTCAAGAACACAGTAAAATGCTGTTCTATATATATCTATTTTAATCTATTTATCAGCCAAAAGGATTGAAATTGCCAATGTCACTCTTGGCAATCCAACTGTATAACAGTTGGTAGTCATATGTTTAAGCACTGATTTAACAGTTAAAGCCTTTAGAAAAGATTACGCGCCTACTTTAAAGTATGTGCACAATACACTTTGACAGCAATAACTAAATGCAATGTTAAGAAACTATTTTCTTAAATGTTTCTGTCAGAGTAAGGAAGCCGAAAATTAATTGGCATCCTTGCTGTACACTCCAAAGTAGTTCATGGAAAGAGTGGAAATTATAGCTTTCACACATGCCATAAAACATGACAGAATCATTTAGTGTGACAAAACTACTTACAACTTAGGGCTGCTTTTTATCAAGTAAAATATGCTACTGAAGACAGATATATAGTGTGCACTGGTGTTAAAACGAGACCCTCACATTTCTATTTGTAAGAGAATTATATTACCCCAGATATAATATTATTTAGCAGTGTCCGCATGAAATTTAAACTGTGTGTGTGTGTATGCGTGCGTGTGTGAGAGAGAGAACGAAATAATGTGTGTGGGTGTGTGTGTGTGTGTGTGTGTGTGTGTGTAGGTGTGCAGACATATGTATGTGTGCGTGATTTTGAAATGCACGGACAGACATCTTGAAACGTCATTAAATCCTTGAGCTGGGTGTTAATTCCCACTCCTCTGGGAGGGAGGGATTAGACACTAAAGCAGACATGTAGTGTTCCTGCTCCGGGTTCAAGCAAGATCAGGAGCCAGTGGCACCCGACTACAGTGTGCTGACACCCACACACTCCTCCAGTTTCTCCCCTTACCCAGCATGCTTTGCAGGGGGCCAGGGCAGACAGGACTGCTGGAGACATGCACACATTGACTCGGCCCAGTCGTGCAACCACCCCCCCACCCCCCTTGAAAATTCCCAGGTTTTTAATCACCGACCTGGCTGACTGATCAATGGCAGATATGAGGAACAACTTTCGCATGCTAACCGTGCTGGATGTGTTTTTTTTTCTTCATCTGCGATAATATTTCTCTCTTAAAGGGCTCCCGCTCCGCCAAGTATTAATTAAAATCTAAATACTAAATATTGATTGATGCGTTATCAGGCCATAGCAGTTGGCCTGTGCTGCATCGATCCGCGGCGTGATTTATTATCATATTTAAGAAAAATCATTTTGTGTGATTATAGGAGGTAATAGACTTTAGTGAGGGTGTAATTCTTTTTGTATCACGTTTGTTGTGCCGCAGAGGAGACGATTTCTCAATTGTGGCCAAGATCACTGATATCTTCCCCTGCCCCGCTTCCCCGGCACCCTCTGAAGCCTAATGCGTTAAGCTTGTATAAGCAAAAGATCCCGTCCATGTCATTAGGAATAATAGGTATTAGGATTACCTCCTTAATCACAACAAAGATTAACAGATGGTATGAGAGAACAGTTATTAGCAAACATCTTACATTCATCAAATCAATAACATGATTTGTAATCAGGCTGTCGGCTGCAAAGGGGGCCGGGGCAGTTCTCATTGAAAGATCCCGGCAATCAGACAGTACTGTGTAGCAATTACCTTTTCCACAAAATGGGTGTTCTTCCTCCAGCGAATGGCATCAGTCCAAATACAAGTGAAACAAACAAACACCAACCCTGAGAAAGTACACGTAACATACGAGATGCCACATAATATCAAACATACTATACTGAAAGCATATTTTATACTAAACATGTGATTATTCATTTGTCTATTTCCACCAAGGTAAAAGTGTCCATATTCATAATATAGCTACAGTAAATACACCCACGGTGCATGCGTGTGGTAAACAGTGGGTTTATTATTAAAATCTAAGCCGATCTGCTTTGAGGAATGGGTGAGGGATTCCATATGCTTAAATATACAGTACACATCCAGGTCAAACTTTGCAGAGCCACTAAAATAAATGCATGGAGCAGAAAAAGGAAGTATGAGTTATTGCATCAGACGTAGAAGAGGCACAGCAATGACAACCGGCATGCAGAACAGTGCTGTTCCAAATCACTACTACCTGGCTTAAAGACTTGCCCAGGCACCCTCCATATAAACATATGGTGTGAAGAGCAGGGCCCCTTAGGAGATGCTGGATTAGCCACAGCTGGGTTCCTGTCCCACACGCAACAAGTGCAGCTTTGGTGCTCTGCAGGTCTGAAACCCCAGGGGGTACAGGGAGTGCCCTTCCCATTCTCCTGCAAAGCAGGAGCAAACCCAGGGCTGCTCTCTGAGAAAGCACCGATATGCTACCTTCCAGCCATCGCCTCACACGCGCAGTATATCTTTTAAAAGTTAACAATTACTTGAAAATGAACCCCAGGGAAAGTGTTCAGTCGGACAGACCATATGCGGAACCAAGTCAACGGCCCTCCAGAGGCTGGTTTATAAAGGCTTGGCATGTTGAACAGAAACGCTTTCACAGGATTTTATTTTCGCGTATGAGGCACCCTGTGGGCCTTTTTAATGATGCCACCGATGGTATCAGCCAGGCAGTGCGAGTTGCAGTCAGAGAGAAGTCCCGCTCGCAGAGGACTGGGATAGTTTTGCAGACACGCCGAAGTACCCAGACGCAGCCGCGGACCTGACAAAGTCGAGGAACGCGGAAAACTCTCTCTGCTGTCTTTCATCAGACGAGATGAGCCGTATTTTATTATTTTAATAAGGCCTCTGATTCATGTGGGTCCCATCGCTTTAATTGTCAGCCTTTCTTTATCATGTAAATAGTCGTGCTTTTTTTTTGAGCGGGGACACATTGCGCAGCTTTTTTTTCCACTGTCGCATGGTGCAGACATGAATTTGGACACGTTTAAAAGATATTTGCACAAATTTCCATATAAAAACCTTTTGAATCTTGATGATTTTGTCCTTGGTCTGCGCAGCCTGAATAATCACTGCTTTATATTTTTTGTTTCATAAAATTCAAAATAATTATACAACTGTTGTTTTTTTTTACCTTGTTTTGTATGCATTTCCCACACTTTCAGACTGAAACTTTCTTCTTGTCCTTGCAACTTAAGTTCTGAAAGCACCGTGTCTATCTAATTCATAGCCTTTAGCCAACATTGAAATTGGCCATTTGTTTGCATTAAAACAGCCTGGTTTAAGAGCAATATGATATGACTGAAGTGTGATAAGATTTAATGAAAGGGATGCAATTACAGGAGTGACAATAACATGCATTTTCTGCCTTAACAAATTAAATGGACAGAGCTTCTTCATTATACACCGTGGAAAGACTGTTTCACTTCACCTACGATGGTGGCATATAAAATATTACAACATATTCAAAGGAGTCAACGTCCACCAAAACCGTTTCCTATCAGACAGACTGTCTTCACTTCCGTTCTTGCGTGCGCCTTGGTAAAATCATTAACAATAATGTAAAAGTTTCATGCTGTGCACACACAGGAAATGCTCGGTAAAACTATCTGAATGCCTATTGGATAGGGCTGTGATCTGAAATGCACTTACCGGGATTAGGCGAGGCAAATGGTGCCACAACAAAGACTGTCGGAGGTAACTGATGCCGTTTAAAAATTCAGAGGGCTCTATTGAACAGGACAATGTGGCATACATATCACTGGCCCTGAAAGTACTAGCCCTCCCCCCAAACGCTTTGACTTCTTACAAGCAGTGGCGGTCACTTAAGGCTGCTATCTCGGACAGTACAACTCTAATTACCTAATTATGCTACCCTGTTTTGTTAGTACAAGATCAGGAAGGCGAAAAGGATAGCTATGTATGATATTGCTTTGCTTTGCTTTTTCAAGTGCTTGTTTCAGTAAACAAGAATCACAAACGTTGAATTTTCTGCTCGGTGAGAAGCGCTTATTTTGACGAACGGTAAACAAGTGTGCGTGTGAATGGAAAAAAAAGTGTTCATTTTCTACGATCTTCCCCAGTCATTCAGTCATTTGATCATACAGTTAAAACACACGTCTACTAATACTGATGCCTAAGACTGAAAAGTGAACAAAAAAATCGCACTGTTGTTGTCACTTTGGGTCACTGCTGGAATTCTTTCTTTCCCAGCTGTTGGAGAAGTAGCAGGATGTGTGTCCAGCGTGACTGATGCCACTTCACTGACACACAGAGAGAGCGGGACCTACACATACAGCAAGGTTATTCAACTGGCAGCCACGGGGACCAAACACAGTCTGCCACTGACTTCCTGCTGCCCCTTTAATCGCTGATAAACGAAACAATGCTTCTTATTAGTATGCATCAAGATCTGTGGCTACTTGGAACTACAGCATAACTTTGATCTGTGTCCAGGACACTAATGCCAGGGGTATATGTAATCACCTGTTTTGTTTTCTCTTCTTAATATGCTCTGTCACTGCTGTTCATTTGAGTTCTAATTATCATTGAGAATCTTTTTTTGGCATTGCCTAATTTGTCTAATAGGCAATTGTCAGAAGAAGGAAATATGAGGCAGCTATGATAGTTGATTTTGAATGTCATAGATACTTCTGATTCTTAATTTAATAAAGTACCATCATCGTTTATACAAACATGCATATTACTTATTTTTGCATTGTTTATGAATAGGAAGTGGGCTCCTTGAAAATGTGGGTACCTTGATATAGTGACCTTGGCTTCACTTTTTCCCAAGGTCAGCCACTACATGGAACTCCCAATCAAACTACTAAACAATTTGCTCTTAACTTTGCGTAATGAACATAAGCATGCTACTATGTTTCGTTATTTACACAAAGCTATCAGATTGGCATTTGGTGAAGTGAATGAAAAATGTAACTGAGGACAGAGAGCTTTGTAGATATATTGAATATGGCCCTGAGTTTTAGCCTTTTTATATCTATTGTCCTCAGAGGGGAAAATGGTGTGAAAGCACCTCTAACAAGGACAGCAAGCAGCCAAAATCCTGCTGTTTTACTTCTGTACTACAGTCTGCTGAAGTATTTAAGTGCTTCATTGTGTTGGCCGAGTAAACTACAGTCTCTCAGGTGCAGATTTTTTTTTTCCTGCCTGCTTCTTCTGAGTTTTGTTTTGTATTCATTTCCTAACAAGGCCATCTCAGTGACCCCTTTGTGGCTGTTTTTTTTTTTTTTTCAAATTTTATGCATATGTGTGTGTGTGTGTGTTTATGGGTAGGGGAGTGTGTATGCGTGTGTGATGCAACTGCACTTCAAATCACACTCTTTGATATCACAATATCTGACAAAAATACATTAAAAATAATATGCCCCCCCCCCCACCTAAAGAAAAGAAAAATAAATCTACAAATAGGAATATCATTAAGATTTTTTGGGATGCTCTGGTGCATGAACGAGAATACATGAAAAGATATTGATCACTGTATTTTCAATTAGTTAATTGTGTCATTGCTGTTTTGATGTGACTAATACATTTTTGTCAGATGAACTTAAGGGGAAAAAATCTTGTCTAAGATGACATTTTATTGTAATACTGTAAACTTATTTTTCATTTCATTATTTTTCAGGCATTTGAGACTTCCTTCAGTCACCTCTAACTTGGTGTATTCTGGCCATCAGCACCGAGTGCCTGCTCCTCAGTGTGGCTTTGACTGCATCAGAAAACCCATCTGCTTGTTTTATTCATGTCTATCTACCCTGGGCTGTCAGGGCCGTGGAACGCCACTCTTTCTCACTGTACAAAAGTGGCTTTTTTCAAATAAATTATTTGGCTGCTCTTGGGCCAGCGGTACTTGTGTGGCAGAGTGGATGAGGAGCCCACGTGGCGCGGCTATCACTCTAAATCTCGAGTGCAGGCTGTGGCGCTGGCTGTGCCCTCTTTATCTTCAACGTGTCACTCCTAATTTCCTGCCGGCGGGCTTCGCAGCATTATTTCATATTCTGCGGCTCCTTGGTGGCATGGGCCCCGCTGAATGCTCTCACTGTACATGGGGAGAGAGAGAGACGAGCGCTGCACTTCCTCATTGTCTCTCTCCGTCATGTAAGGTCCCAGCAACACACACATACGTACAAAAACAGAGAAAAATTCACATGCATGCCAAGGTAATGTGACACGCACACACAGGTATGCAAATACACGCCAGCACAGGCGCACAAGCACGGATGCACAAAGACACGTGCACAAACGCACACACCTGAAGGCACGGACACACGCCTGCACACTTGTGCACAAGCACACAAACACGCACACCCTTTTCATTTTCTTTCTCTCTTTCCCTTTCTCTGTCTACCTCTCTCCCTGCAACTGTAAACCTGTCCAGGTCAAAAATGAAAGCAACCATAAAGCTTTTTAAAACATGTCCGAGCTAGGGGTCGTTCCCATGATAAACTGTGAGTGCGGTCCTTCAAAGAATTTATGTTGTTTGCATTCTTTCCTTTACAATCCAAGGACACATTACTGGAAATTATTCACGATAACAGCTCCAAGAAGCTCCTGAGTGAGAGTACTCTGCCGATGTCTTTTTCGAAAGCACGAGCTAAAACAAGATACATGACACAGACCTACTCTGTCTAAATGAATTTTTGTATACACAATTAAGTTGCCCCCTTTAAGAAAATGTACACGATAGAAGAAAACACTAGATTCAACACCATTGTGCATCAAATGTCTATCAATGTTTACAAAAATAATGACACAAAGACTAAGAACACCCACTAACATAATAAAATGAGAAATAGCAACCTTACATTTCTGTTTGCTGTCTTATTTTGGTTCTAGCCCGAGGTCCATTTTTAGGGTCATCATCGTATTATCGGTAAGAGTCAATATGCACAATATTAACTGATCTGAGAATTTATGAACATCTCAGTTCCCTTTCCCTGCTAGAAAATATCAATCAAATAACTTGTGGACATCTGAAAAGCTTGCGCCAGAAAACTGCCAAGGTGATTGTTCTGTCCACTTCTTACAACCCTTTCAAAACTTATACCGAGGTACCCGTGTGGCTGATGTTGTTACTGTTGAAATGAGAAACTACAGTAGCAGTGAAAAGCCTGAAATTGCTCGGTATTTCCATCAGTACCATGCCTCTGTACTTGGCTGCGGTTAAGTTTCCTTCAGTCAAGAGAATGCTTCCTGTCCCTGTGGAGGCAGTGGAGGCCTACACTATGATGGAGCTGCCACCAGTCTTGGGTATAGGTACAATAAACCTCCACTGCGTTCTCCCTCTCATCTTCACTCATGTATCGGGCCCCGTTTCAGAAACATGGGCCTTGATTAAATCTATCCGCAGTGCTTTTCAACCTTTGCTTTGGCGCCGATTCAATCAAAGCACAACGCACCTCTGCTTTAACTTTGAATGACAAATGTAGGCAAGCATTTATGTGTCCCTACACAAAATCACTGCTGACCATAAATTAACACTTGTTTAAACTCAAACAGATAGCAAAAAGTAAAGTGCATTGCTGTTAGAGTGAAAGTGACCCTTTGGGTAAGAAATTTAAATAACATTTAGTTTTTTAGAATATTTGATAATATTTTACCTTACACAACTCTTGCACTCTGTTCATTTAAGTACAGACATAAGCTTTAAACTATGCTTAAATTAACTTCTCAAAGTTACATACAAAGCATGTTAATGAACTAATCTATGGAAGCCATCATGTCCATCTGATAAATATAATTCTATGTACAATACATGGTCAAAAAATGACACTTAGTCTTCGCTTGTATTTAAATTTACTTTTCTTCTGCTATTGAAGTTATATTCTGGAGTTTAAATTGGTTGGGTCAATCAACACAATTAAATTATTCAAGTAGCTGTGTTCCAATGTAAAGACATGCACATGTGAGCCACTGTCTTGACATGAATTTAATTTCAAATGAAATAATTTATACTATAACTTGGTAAATAAATTATTGCTCAAGATATTGTTGCACCTCCTCTTCACTGCTGTTACATTTGCTACAGACAATGTTCTTCACAGGTAGTTGCCGCTTAGTTGAGTCATACAACACTCATTATTTATGCATGCAAAGGTTCATTACTCCACCAGCAACAGGTGTGTGAGCTGCCGTCATTGTGGTCAAACTGTGAAGTTGTGTGTCACTATCCAAACAACAGACACGTCCACTCTCAGCAAAGGTGACAAAGTTTTTCTTTCTTTCCTTTTTAGAGCCAAGAGTAACAGGACAGATGGTCCTTTTAAGTTTGCTAACCTGAGAGTGTATTTTTCTTATACAGTTATGCTGGGACTTCCAACACCTGGAAACTTCAGTTTTATTGAACAGCTGAAGTCAGATGTGATGAGGTCCTGTACGTTTGTGTCAATGACAGTGGAATTTGCATAACCTGACACCTATGTGATATATTTAATGTAGCATGCACGTGTTAAACTATACTTGCATTTACTTCCAAAATTTCCATATAAAAAAGAATGAGTTTATGCCCGATGATGACAAAGACATTTATTGTATGGTCAATTTGTATGTTTGCCGTTTGGGTTACTTATACTTGCAGAACCTGAGTGTCAGTTGAAAGGAAGCCACTGGGTCAATGTTTTCCTCATGGCATTACGAAACTGTACAAAATATTCAGTCTGTAAAATGGAGGTCAGATTTGATTTGTCTCATTGTCTCCTATGGCATGTGGTTCTCTCTAGGCTTACCTCGTACTATTTTGGCTGCTGTTCATTGCAATATTATAGTTTGTTGCTCCATGCCAATTGTAAAATGACTACTCTACCTTTTACGCCTGAAAACAGGCCTAATTAAATGTAAATATACAATCCATAAAATTTAAGAACATTTTTCAAAACAGAAAAAAAAACAGAAAAAAGAAAGCCCTTTTGGAATAAAGAAGTACAAAGTGATGTACCCTAATTCAAAGAGGGTGAGCAATCCCACACTGCACCGCTTTGCACTCATGAAAACATATCGTGTTCCCAGCAAAGCACGCCACTCGAGCTAGCAGCTCTGCCTAGGCTGTCATTGAGACATTCGATTCCGAAAGTTGACCAAGGATTTGTTTGCACGGATTAACGTATTATGGCAGTTTTACCCGTGCATGTACATCTTGACAGTTTGAGGGAAAGAATAAACAGGTTTCCGGGATTCAACAAAAGTAACTCATTATGTCACGGTGCAGTTATGCCCTATTCAAACACTAGCGGCGGCAGCGGGGCAGCATCTACACCAGGGCAAACTACACTATTCCCAATGCGACTGTGTTTTCCACAGCTGATTCAGGAAGGCGTTTACATTCATCACTCTACCGCCTGCGCGATTAGACCAATTAGGCCTACGTGGGTTTATTAGTTTGCTAGAGCAAAAAATTGTTGACTTAATTATATATTGAATATGAATACTCCCACACTTATGCTGATGAAACAGAAACCTGAATAATCTTTTTAAAAGATACCAGGTCCCCGCCCCTACACATGTCATATCACTCCCCCCAAATCATCTCGCATACTGGAGAAATCAGCATCATCACGGCAGCCTTATTTACCCGAACTTAACGCGGACAACGAGGAGAAAAACAATTAATGTAAACAAGCATTAGATTTAAGCTGCACCACGTGATCCAGACTGATTTACATTAATACGTGGATAATACAACGTGTTATTAAATAGCCTAACAATGAACCGTTTTCAGAACTAATCCTTTGGATAATACCCTCTTGTCTAGCGCAGAATTAATTCGTCGGTATCACTCCATATCTACCCAACACATCGTGAAAAGATGTTTTCTCACTGCCGCGCGACTATACGCATCACTCTACCTTGGAGTCCTGTCGTCACGGTGCTGGCCTCCAAAGAATCCTCTCTAGAATAAATGACTGTATGCTTCTTTGAGGAAAAAAATAAAGTTTAGAGAAGTAGCCTGCCTGTCGTTATTTTTTTTTTCTACGTTTAAAATAAAGCGTCAGAACAACAAGAGGAAAACCTCACTTCGATACCCATATCCAAATAGTGCTAAAAGCATACAAGGTTGTTTGTGTGTTTCTTGTCGCGCTCCCTCCCTCCGCTTCCCCCTCCTCCCCTCAAGACAACCCGGTTAATATGGACCGCTGTAAACGCGTTCTCTCGAATTGGCTAACCTCGGCGTGGTGATGTTACACAAATCATTAAATATCATCACCATAAAAATATTAGTTACCTTTTTCGCCGGTCCCTGTAGGTGTCTAAGATTATCTTCTCCATCATTTTGCTTGGTTAGAAATATTACACTACCATCACATACTTCTTATTGGAGGTGATACTTAAAAATATACTTCTAGTAATAAGAAGAGAGAAGATTTACCGATAAAATTTTAAAAATTGTGTACGAGTAAGCCACGTATGTATATTATGATGAAATGGGAGACATTATGTCAATTTTTTCCTGTTCAAGCACGTGTTCTGTATGTTCTCAGTTTCATATATTTTAAATCAAATGGAAGGTTATACTCCAAAAATAAAGTTTCGGAATAAGGGACTACGTGTGTGTGCAATTAAAATTGGCCAAAGAGAGCAGAGAGGACACCAATTAATCATCTGTTCTCTGCAACGAATCCCCAATATGCATTTCATTTTGATTGTGGGGGTTTGTAAAAGTAAATGTATGTATATTGGTTTAAATAACACGTATATCCTTTTCTCGTTTCTTTTCATCATCAGCAAAGCTAAGATCAGTGAGGAGATGGTAAAAAGCCCTTTGGAATCCGGAGCAGATCCTTATTTCAGCGCTTTTGTGATGATATTGATGATGATGATGGCCAAGTGGACAGTTTGATTTTTGTGTGCCGAGCTAGTTATAAAGAATCAATATTATATCAAGGGGTACGTTTCGTGATAAAGGACTTTAGCCAGTCTGGCTATTCATCATAAGTCTGTAGCAAGCAGATAGGTCAAAAGAAATTATATTGCACTAAAGAGTGTGTCTTCTTATCTCTATATACCAGGGGAGTAGAGGACAAGCCGATCGATACAGTAGCTGCTGTATACTTCTTGCAATTATCAATAGCTGATTTTGTCTTGGCGGGGCTGAATCTATTAATACCAGATAATAACACCCTTTTGGACATAACTTCTAACTGTGGGGATGAGTGAAAAAGTTTGCCCACAGAACGACCTTCGTGTCAGAGAATTTGTCCCCCGTGGCACGAGTACAACTGCAGAACAAGACACGACTGCAAATAATTCCACTTAAAAATAAATCCGTTTTTTTCTGTAATACACATGCAAGTGCATTCAAATATACTTACATTAAATGCTCGAAATTATTATGTATTATTCTTCAAATGCATACAGTAGAGAAATAATTTATTTCAATCATCAAACATAGGCCTGTCGATTTTCATACGCAATTTAATTTCAGGAAAATTGTGTAATAGCCAACTGTGCCCGACGTAGTACTTGCACGCATTCCAGAATATGAAACGGGTCTTAGAGCATATACATAATATGCATTGCATGTACCTAATTGTACATAGGTAAATACCGCATAATAGGTTGAAATAAAGACAAATGTATACGATTATCAACCAAAAAGGAGCCTTTGGTGGAACATAAAAAATCATTACAATAAACAATTAAAATAATCTCATGGGATCTGCCAAATATGTGGCTTCCATTGACATCAATCCGTTTGACGTTTTAGTGCAGTTTCTGGATAAAGGTAATGGGGAAAATAACTGATCTGCATTTTTTACAACGAAGTTTACAGGGCACACGTCGTGTTTTGCTGATCAGACAAATCCATTGCGATGCCTTATTTTCAAAATTGATTGTTTTTCCATATTAATCACTTAAAACTGCGTCGTATATAGTATGTCCATCCTTGGAAATATTGACAAAAGCACTGCTCTTTTGCTGTTCGGATTTTTTGTTGTTATTCGTAAGGGAAAATCAGAAAGTGTGAGAGAGAGAAGGATAAAGCGGGGGTAGAAGGATTGAAACGGACTGCACAATCTGTGCAACTTTTGTCATAAGTAAGGTTATTCAGACAGTCTTGAGTTTCAGAGAATCTTGTGTAATAAGAAAGAGGTAAAACGTGTGGAAAAAAGATCACTGAATAAATGCACTAAGCCGTGTAACCCCTCCCTCCTCCAAATGTACTTGGCCCCTGTTAGCACACATCCCGTTACCTCGCATATGTATAGAGGTCGGCACTGTCAAACTTTTGCGATATTAATGGAAAGTATACACGTTTGTTCGCCAAATCTTTCCGTGTAAAGCATACACGCAGACAGGACGTAAGGAGCAATTACGTCTGACTATCAGTCTTAAATCGGATTAGTTGAAGAACAATGATATTCTGCATTAGTTCCCCTTCCTCTTTCCCCATTTCTCCCAAACAAAAATGCAATAATTGCATACATTTGAGCAAATCTTGCAAGATATTATATAATTCGATTGGTATATTATTTGAAATATATAATGTTACTATTTTTCCTTACCGTTTTATGAGACAAATGACCTTCTTTTAACTGTTTCTAAATTCAACACATGAAGCATATAGAAAGCATGCATGCCCAGCCTATGAGTGCGTTCTTTTTTCTTCCATTTTTTTTCTCGTCACACTAATTTTCAGAAATGAAGACTAAACAATTATGATGACATACATGTATAACCACTAACGTCATTGTTCACATTCATATTAATAACATGTGCAATCGCATCATCAGCTCCAATCGCACATTTATTTGGTCAAATAAGTAGTAATAATCTGCGTAACACATGAATAACATTAAAACTGGGGTGCCTCTATTAATATTAGGTTAATTTGATTAACTATACACACACACACACACACACACACATATATATATATATATATATATATATATATATATATATATCAATAGCTGGCCTATGATATAAAATGTGCTAGGAAGTGGAGTCAGTGGAACGGTTTAAACAGTAACTGTGTGGTACATCCTAGCGGTCGCACAGCGCAATGGGTCAAACTAAACCCTCAAGCTTAACTCGCTCTCACACATAACAACAGTCTGCACACGCGGAGATATAGGCACGAGCAACAACAGTAACATCAAACCTCTCCTTTACTGAGCGGTCATCTCGTAAAGATCCATTACACGCACTCGTCAAACTTTTATGACCGTCTCATCTGTACATGGAATCTGAAGAGTTGGAGCAGAAAAAGGAAAGATCATACATTATAACGTAAATGACGCCTTAATCCGAACAGGAGAAGAGAATTTGGACAGCGACTCGAGGTGACCGCGCAACCGGGAGTGTGTGAGGTGTTGAAAGGAGGGAGAGAGGACTTGACCCACACCGTCCGGGGTGTGCATTTTTCTTTTTCTTTCTTTTCTTGTAAAGGGAAGATTCCGAGGCGTTTGCCGTCATTGGCTCAACGTATAAACAGCGAGACCAGTGCTCCGTTTCTGTAAAACTAACTTTCGTAAAAAAATCAAGGACTTTCTTGTTCTGCTGACGGACTTCGGGACTTTGTATCTCAGCCTAAAGCTGGCAATATAACAACTGAACTCTTTAACGCTTTACTACGCTTTCTGCGTCTTCAAAAATACAGATAATACAAAATAACATTTGCGTTCAAAAACGTTGACTTTACCTACCGTTGGTCAACAGGAATTAAATCCATGAGCCAGGACTTTGTGATTTAAAGGACAACGCAGATGCACGTGAAATGTTAGAAAGAGACTAAAAGTACAGAGACAATACGCAATTAAGTTGAAATAAGGCAAGTGGGACGTTCAAAGCCCTCGAAACTGAGAGAGCGAGAGGACGTTGGTGGGACAGTCGTCAAAAGCAACCAGAGAAAGACAGAATGAATGGAAAATATGAGCGCGCTTGATGAAGTCTTTATAGTTTGTCCTTTTTCATCAATACAGCATTAAAAGCCGGTGGAACATACAGCAACGATGGCTGAGGTGTGGGACAGAAAAGAGCAAAATAAGCCAGCGATGAATCTCTAGAACTTATGAGGCAAACTCGGCGAAAAAAGGAAAAGAATCTGACCTTCCGCATGTGAAGAGCCCCTAAGTGTAGGGCGTAATAGACGGTATATTCTGTGTTGTAGGAGGAGGTGGACAGCGAGCACGGAGACAGATAGTTTTGAGAGCGAAACAGCTAATTGCTGAGTCCGTCCCTCATTTCCATATCCAGTGCGTGTCCGCTGGACCTCAGCCAATCCCCCTCACACAGCACCATTAATCGCAATGCATTATTCACTATCATAATTATATACCGACATGCGCAATCCACACAACAGCAACACCAGCTAATTTCCGTAATTTTGCAACTCGACTATTTGTGAACATTTTTTTTATTCGCTCGCTGCTGATGTATCTGCAAAAAGCAGGAACAAGTCTCAGCGTACCAGCAGCATGTCCCGCCGCAAGCAAGCAAAGCCGCAGCATCTCAAATCGGACGAGGAACCAACACTAACAGGGGTAGTTTCGGAAAATGGTAAGTCTTTTTGGGTGCTGTTGTTGGGTCAGAACGAGGGTTATACATTACTCTTTTTTTAATTCGGCACAAGTTGCATAAATTTTCAAAATGTGGAGCTAACTTTTAAGGATACATCAAGCTCGCCATACAAATGTAGCTTTTGACATTCGTTGTAATTCTACTGATAAGACACGGGCTTCAAGCACAGGGGCGATCTAATTTGGTTAGCTTTGATAGGAACTGGTACGAGAAAAAAAGTAAAAACAAATACATACATTTACTCTTTCTAACTAACTAACGCTTCTGTTTGGGTCCTTTAGCAGAAACGAAAGACACGCGTACTTTATATCGTATAGATAGATAGTGTTGTGCCTTTTCGGTGTTACCCTTTACTCTGATTAATAAGACGGAGTTTGTTCTTCATAAATCTACAATTGATGAATTGTTATTCATTATTTACGTATTGAGACTGATAATCCTTTCAAGTTTAGAACTTGAAATAGTCCCCGTTTTTCAAAGTCTAGTAGAGAGGCTGTGTCTGTGGACTAGCTCAAGTTCTGATGCTCGTAATGGCCAGGGCGGCGGAGGCTTAGAGCCGGCTTTAACGAGGGGAACAGAGGACGGAGCTGAGACCTAAACCTTAACCGTTAGCTTTACAATTTTCTGTTTATATTTCATGGAACACATTGCACATTTTAGTGTGGGGTATATTGCTTACATTGCATCACAATGCGGTAAAAGTACAGGCGTGGACTTCAGGTTGAAGTAGACATACATAAACGCATGAAAGGTCAAGTAGAAAGAAACATTTACGTTATTTACCTCAAATGATGAAAGTGCAATTGCATTCATGAAGCTGAAGAAGATAATGTGTAAGCATAAATCTGTCTAGAAATCCACGAGTCCACTTTTTACACATTTTGAGAAAAAACACTGATATACGCCGGGAACATTATTATTTTTTGTAACGTTCATAGTCATCATTTTTAAACTATGAAGATTTAATAATTTCACAAAAACCACACAACAGAATGTACACATTATTCCTCACTTAGATTTCACATGATGGCTATTTTTCTCTGAGTAATCGCTTTTTATATTAGGGAGACTACATTCAACATAAAAATAATGACCACAGTAGATGATCAGATTATCTACACATGTGTAAATGATCTGTAGTAAAAGTGAGTATTTAAAATGGCAACACAGTGGATCATCTTTAAATTGTCCCTAGCCTATATGCTATATCGGTCTTGTGATAATAAGTTATTTAGAACAGCATTCTGTATATTACAGCTGTTATTTTTGCGTAAATCAGACAGTTTTAAAATTCCAAATGTAACAATAAATGGTAATATTTGTTTTTGGTGGGAAAAATATGTGTGTATGTGTAAAAATATTCACAGTGTGAAGTGGAAGAGAACTCACACTGGTAGGAAGGAAAAGAAAGACAACATCGAGTTTTATCTTATCGTTTGCATCTTTTTTCACATTTGATTCCAATTGTTGTCGGGGTTAAAAAGAAAGGCTTGCATATGCTGTGGTAGATTAAGGGCAAACTATCGTTTTGTTATGGTAATGTATTTTGTTTACTTCATCACATAGAATCTCGCACACTTGGCTTGTTTCCTATCGCTCTCAATGGCAGCGATCAGTTTGAAAGGGTGTATTTCAGCCGTTTGAAAGAGTCCCTCTGTGCGAAAACTACACGGCATCTACACGGAGAATTCAGAATGAAAACCTAATAGTAATGGAAGTTACTACAACAGATTCAATCCTAACTCCTTCCAACCACCAATAAAAACCAGAGAGGAAAAAACATTTTGACATTCAGAGTAGTGGCAGTTAAGAACTTCGTTCAGACTCATCATTTGTGATGTTAAAAATTTCATCAATTTTTTCTTATTGAATTATTTCACTTTGTTTTGAAAATATTTTGACAGTGCATTTGTAAAAGCATATAAATGATTAGTTCATATGGATTCATCTGTACAGACCGTAGTACCATAATCTGAAAGGGCATAACCTTTAAAAATTTCTTCGCATATGGTGTGGGTGAAGAACTGTGGAAGAAAGCTGGTATCTTGATAAAAAATGTTGGCAGGAATGAAGAAATTCCTTGAAAAGTAGATTTTATTTTCCACATAAACTGACAGTGTTAGTGTCCATTTCATCCAGTAATAATTTAGATTCCCTATCCCCTGATAAATATTTCCAGTGGTGATGTATTATTTTAAATTTCTGCTTCACTGTCATTTAATACAATGTAAAGTAATACAGGTATACATGTACTGAGTGTGCATTTGATGTTAGCATACAGTAAAATATGCCATTCACTGTGATGTCAGTCCAATCTGTCGAATACAGAAGGTCAGATTGCAAGACACTGTCATCTATGTTCTGTGAGGGTAATTAATGCTTTGTGCTAACACAAATTTGCCTTTCACATGGACAACCTAGTGTTATGGCAGTTCATTTTCGGACTTTATTTACTTGCCATTCCTCTATGATGCTGTTCTGACATGCTCAACACCATCCTTTTTCGTATGTCTTGGAAAGAGGATATCTTTGAAGTCAGCATTTTTACTGATGATCTTAAAAGCCACTTGGTACCCTGGACAAATCACTGCAATTCACATCTCTCTGAAGTCAAGTATTGTACATCTGTGTACACATGGATCATTTAAAATATAATTTTATATTTCTTTGTAGATACGTTGTTTCTTTATTTGCATAAATATAGTTTTTACTACTCACCTGAATCAAAGAAGCCCACATGATGCTTCTAATAGCACTCTAAAAAATGTAACAGTGAGAAAAGTAATCTGACGCATACATATCATAAAAAATATTGCTTTGCTATTTGATTAACAAGTCTTACTGCCTTTTTAGTAACAGATGTTATTTGTAAATAGAAGCCGAATAACACCAGTGGTGTGAAACACTAAACCCAGACTATAATCACTCTGCTTGCATTTGGAGAATATTATTATTTCAATTATTTTGAACATTTTTTAAAACTGGGTTTTGTGGATGGATCTTTTGATCTCAGAATGTAAGGATCAGGACCTCTGGCAAAATGGCTTCCTTCAGCAGGACAGGCTGTGTGAACCCATGAACCACATACAGCGGAGAGCTAGGGAGGGATTAGTGTATCTGTAGATGACCTCTGTGTATTTATATGCAAGAGTGATAACAGGATGGAGCCAAATAATAAAGGTGACCCCTCCACAGCAGGCATATTTAAGGCTCAAATGATACTGTTATTAATTGTCAGAATGGAAGGTATTTTTTGGTGTTATTCTACAGGGAAGGTAACTGTGGAGAGATCAGAAAACATCCTTTCTCTTTGGATGAAAAGGCATATAAGTGATACAAGCTCAAACTTAACTTTAATGGACGAGGTGACCTTAAGGAATTAAGAGTAAAAAAAAAAACAACAAAAAAAAAAAAAACAGTGGAGGACAGTCGGAGGAAAGAGGCATTGTTTGATCTGTTCGACAAAAGGTCACTTAACCTGCTCGTGAAACTACTGCGTTGAAAATCGTTCTAGAGGGCAATCAAGTTTAGTTCCTTCGGAACCTGTTTTACACCTCTCATTTTCAATGATGAAAAAGGCAGTATTATCTTTCCTTTTGAATGTCCCGTCAAAATGTAGACACGTCGACTCAATCAGCCACAGATACGTGCTGCGTGAAGATGCCTGGGCCGATCATGTACTGCATTTAAAGTTCATGTCTCACCTTGGTCTGAAACTCAAGATGAAGAGAACAAACACCTCTCATGTCAGTGCATACCCCAACGTATAAAACTCAGTAAAAGAGATGTGTGCAAAGTTCAATAGATTATTAAATATTGCTGGGTGCCGCTTAAATATGCCAATCAATAGGGTCTGTTTAATTAGGATCAATTCCTGTCTGCTAATATTTCTCAGAATGGCCAGTCTAACTGTTGTTTTGGGGTGCTGAAGTAGCTCGGACAATTTGGTCCGCCAATATCGATTTTTGCACAAATCCATTCAGCACACAAGCGGGCCGAAACGCCTGCCCAATGCTCAGTGCCTTGCACGCTCAGCTAAAACCTGCTACCCGTGTTACCCGGCGACACCATGGCCAAGTAGCCTGGCATCGGTCCTCCAGGAAAAAAAAAATAAACAGATCTTGCCTACGGGGTGCAATTCTGTTCAAATAATTTTTAGCATGAAGCCCCTGTCGTTGTTTCTGTGTTGTCGATAAGGACTCTGGCACAATCGCACGGCTGTCATTTCCGCTTCCTGACCGCTGTTTAATTGGGATTTATTCATTACTTAAGCCCTGGAGTCGATTTGACCTTTTTGCGCGTCGCCTTTGTATCGGGCCCGCGTTGTTGTCAAATGTAGCACATTAGGGGCCCTTTTGTTAGGCGTTCCTCAGAAGGTGGGATCGCGTGGAGTGCCAACAAGCTTCTGTAGGTCTCCCTTGGCTGAGGGGGGTGGAGGGGGTGGAGGGGTTGGGGGGGGGGGGTCGTTAGGAGTGCTTTGATAGAGCCTGCTGACTTAACCTTTGCCTGTCTTGCCCTGCCAGGGGTAGCCGCTAGATGTCAAGCTCATAATGCAATTACTACATCTGTGCTGTTGACCTTGGCAGCGAAAACTCGCCCACGTTCTAGAAAGTGTTAACATTGAGAGACAGACTTTCATCCAGACACTTCCTCTGTACCCAGTCATTTCGAGACATCCCCAGGGGCCTGGTCCTCTGAGAGCACTCTCTGCTCGGGATACTTTTTCCACCCCCATCGCTATTTGTTTTCGTCATTTGTCAGGGAATGAACATATTTATACATGCGCTTACACATACGCATGCACTTACCCACAAACACACACACACAAACACACATACGTAGGGCTTTGTTGTTGCTTCAGTTCATTCGTTTGTTCAGAAATTTAAACAACAAGATGATACACCAGATTCAGTGTCTGGATGTATGCTGCCATACATTTACTGGAAAACTGACAGTGGCACGGTCACTTGTTTAACTGTTTTGGTGTTCGAGTGTTCTAATTTCAAAACATTGCTGTGCAGCGTGATAACTATATCTGCACAGTTAATAGTTAGCGTGTGTGTATGTGAGTGTGTGTGTGTTATCTGTGAGAGAATTTGCCTGTGTAAAACTGAGTGAAAAAAAACAAAAAACTCCCAGAAACTTCTACGGAGAGCAGTGACAACATGGCAGTTCCTCTTTCCTTTTTTGCAGCTTTGTTTGGCTTTTGTTTTAAATCCAGCCTCGCCATTTGGTGCAGACCTTGGGACCACCCACTGAGATGTGCCAAAGATGTTTCGGAAAAGGAGCTGGCTCCTTTTTTTCCCCTCTTGCGCGCAAAGATGGCTGTCTTTTAATTACAGTCGTGTGCTTGAGACGCACATAAATATGATGCCCAATTAAGAGGGCCAGTTGACGTGATGCAAGGCAGCATCTGGGCACAAAAGTGGCATTATCGAGTACTGTATCGCAAAGCGTGCGCAAACAAATCGTTAATGTTTGGGCTGCTCCACATCTGCACGAAGCGACAAAGACACCACTGTTAGGAAGCGGAGTCATACTGTACCCGCCAGTAAGAGGATCGTGCCGCTGAAACGGGGAGAGCTCGCGGTGACGCTCGTCACAGGTGTAGGGGGCAGGCCGCAGGACGAGGAGGGGGGAGGGGGGGTCCGGAGGCCCGTTGCTGTCCGCCGCAAGAGACCGGCTGGGCGACAAGGGAGGTTGCCGGCACGTTCGCGAGCACCCTCCTTCTCCCTCCCCTCTTAACCGGGGCCGTGTTCACAAAACACAGGGAGTGAGAGAGGGTGTGTGTGTGTTTGGGGGGGTGGGGGTGGGGTGGGGGGGGCACGCTGGGGGTGTGTAGCAGTGGAAAAAAAGTGTCATTCATGCAGGAATTTCTCAACATTGTTCTGCTCAGCAGGCTTCCTTATTTGCCGCCTTCTGTCTCACAGCTTGGGTCAGACCTGCAGTGATTCATCTTTCTTTTAAAGATTCCAAGCTTTCTTAAATACTTTAAAGGAATGCGTTTTAAAGGGGAGGTGGGGGGGGTGTAGAGCAATCATCTCTCCTAATGTACCGCACTTGCGAGAAACTGCGGGCCCCATCATCCTGCGCCGCGTAACCTTGGAAATACGCGAACATGTGATGTCATAAGAGCGTGCCTTTGCAGGACAAAGCGAGGGCATTTAAATGGGTTAGATTTATGTCAGCGAGGGCCCCGGACCTGCAGAGCAACAGACATTTATTGCATTCCCTTTGCTTACTTTTACAAAACAGTTTGACCAGAAAGAGGGAAAAAAGACATATCTTGTAAAAAGTTAGCGTATTTAAACCAGCAGGCCCTAAAGTGGTACCAAGAGATAGACTGTCTCAGGCAATAGAGCTGATTGTAGTTTTCAACATCGGAAAGGGAAAAAAAAAAAAAGTTAAAGTGAAAATAGTCATGCCGTCTGCAATCTGAGAATAGTGCTTGTGCATGTGTATGTGTGCACTTGTGTGTGTGCTTTGTAAATTAATCTGGAAATGGTTAAGAATGGTGAGTTTGTAATTGCTCAATACATTGCTCAATAGATTACTCTGTGGCTTTTAGTTAATCAGTAGAAAGCATGAATACTTTATCTGATATAATATGTCAGATTAGTGGTTTCAATTAGCATGCCAAAGATTGCTCAGGAAGATAGCGGATACAATGATTCAAAGTCTACCATTCTTCTATTGATTGTCTTGAGCTTCATATTTGCATTTGAGTGGAGAAGACTTTTAAAGGAATGAAAAGCGAATTGGCTTTTTTATGCCCCTTTCCTTGTGCTACACGTGAATCAATACAGTTGTCACACACAGACATACACACACACACACACATACATACACACACACACACACACACACACACACACACACAAACACACAAACACCACACCAAAGAAAATTAAAAGCACTCCTCCTTGAAATTTAGGGAAAGCATGATCTGGACAAAGCTGATAAATCCTATATGAATATATATTAAAACAGGGGATGAATAGCACACTGTGCATTAATATATTTATTTAATTTGTTTAATGTTTATATTAATCAGAACATTGTCTTATGCTGTGGTCTGTAAGCTTGTTAATATTTTTTCTGATACGGGACTGCATGAAGAGCGCATGGGGACATTTTGAAAAGGAAAAAAATAGCTAAGAATGCTCCCACAGGCCTTGCAAATCCCATTGTGAAATTGTCCTTGGTGACCTGTTTAACCCTTTTGTACTTCACAACCCTGATAACCTCCTGATAAAGTAAAATATCTCATTTGTTTTATTGTAATAATTGCCATCTTACACTTCTGTATCTACTAGGTCCTATGTGCTTACTCTATAGATTCAGTGTCTGACACCATTCTGCTCAAACTTCCAGAGTTCTGTATTTAATTGTACCAATTTTCTACTACATACTGACAAATGCAATATAAACATTTTTTCACATAAAACTATTTAAGTAACATTACAGAAGAAATTTTAAAGGGTTATTGAAGTGCTGCTATGCTGTGATGTATCAGTTATAAAATAGTTGTGACAGAAAAAACTATACATTATTTTAGCTGAATATGTTATCTTGGTGCTCTCAACATTAATGCAGTTTATTAATTCACTGTGTGATTATTGCCATTGGTCAAAGAACAATTCAATCACATATAGTATCAAATTACATCTCAGTAAGGGTTCCACAGTTACATTCAGAAATACACATTTTCTGTTAATCTGCAGATCTGATCAATTATTGGAACAAAAAAGCAATTTTAGAGATTAATTCATTGCCCTAGTTACTCTTTTTTAACAAAGGTTGCAGTGGAAATATAATTTCACATTGAAAGAAATGTAATCTCACATGAAAGCATGTCAAAAGGTAACTGACTTAAAACATAATATACATATGTGCAAGGGTTTATTTTCAAACACAATAAAATAATTATCAGCTTCAGTATTTCTTATTGTTCTGTTCATCAGTTAATGAAATTATGTTCTGTTTAGAAAGCTGCATGCTCTTGCCAGTACAGTAGCATTACCATAGGGTAGTCAAGATAAAAATCAGTGATGTGTGTTTGATGCATGCTGTTCAGAATATCCCAATATTCATATGCATATTTAGCAAATCAGAATTTTAGCATTTTTCCAAATCAGCTGTTTTGTTTTCAAAAACATTTTGTTTAATAACTGCAATCAGTTTCATAAGTGCAAATTGGAGATTATCCAAAAATATCTGAAATTCATTTGTGTCAGAATTTCATACAGATTGTTTTCACGTACCCAGATTAAACTGTGCTGATTCCATCTAATCTGAGCAACACAAAATCTAAATAAGTTAACACAACATCTAAATATTTTTGTGTGTGATAAAAAGACTGATGGCTGGCTGCCTTGTCAGAAAGGCAATATTTACACCATGCTTTCCTTGTTATGACAAATGCATTTATACATTAGGTAAATTAAATGTAAAAAAAAAAAGAAACTTGACAATAATGCCTATGCTAATAACTAATCTACCCTTAACAATTCCTACTAATTTACCCTGACCTTTCGACCCTCAATTATGTAAATGAGCTCCTCTGTCAGTTGATCGTTTAAGGAGATTTGTGTTTATGTGCACGTGTTTTTCTGTTGTGTTGTGTTATATTGCCTACTATGAAAATCTACAGAATCAAGCGCTGTGGGCTGCCCGCTGTCTGATGCCTGGCTACTTTCTGTCATAATGGACGCTAATGCAACACAGGGAAATGCAGCGCTCGTCTAAAGCAGCAATAATTACTGAACTTTTTTTTTTTTTTTTTGGTAATCATTTCAAATGCAATATAATATTTCTGTTTCGAGGTTATCGCCGTGAGTCGCACCACACAGTAAAATAAACTTATTTCTGACAATGGCGTCAGTCACGCCCTGGGCAATGGGGGGAGAGCTCATAGTTCCTCTAAAGGCTTTTTTTGTTGATTATTAATTATATTAAAGAAACCCGACCCGAATGGTAGGCTTGCCCCTTTGGCAAGAAATTAGAACAGGGATGATAAATTCCTTCACTAATTAATCATTTAAAGAGACCAAGCCACAGCAGTGGCAGTGAAATGTGTCTTCCGGCTTGCTGTTTGAAATGACAATAGTTGAGGAGGAACATGCTGCACCATCTTTTCAACAGTGTGTACCAGCCTTTAATGCAGGGGAGTTACAAAGACAGCACCACAGTGCATTCTTGAGTTTGTCAGGGGGTGACATTTAGAAACGTTCCGACTAATGGGGAAAAAAGAACATTTAAAGATGGATTCTCTCTGTGCGTGTGTGTGTGTGTGTTGAAGGCTTTTTATTCTCAATTTAATTTCAATACATTTCTGGAACAAGACAACACATGAGTATTTACAAAGAGGATAATTATTTTTAGATGTGGCATTGAATTTGTAATTTGATAACCTAATGGAACATTATTATTACTATATACCATAAGTTAAAAATGAAAATAAAATAAAGATTTTTAATTAATTAATAGAAAGCATAGTGTGACCTATGTATTTTTTCAGTGTTTTTTCTATATGTTTTACCACACCATTGTTACTGATGACATGACCATGGCAAATGATAAAGGATTCATATCATAGAATAAAACACAACCATTTTAAAAAAAAATTAAAAAAGCACATGCAGTGTCATTAAAAAGCATCACTGTAAGGATATAAGTGATGAGTGCCTTCATGTCGCAGTGACAGTTGACAGCCTTTAACACACCAAGTTGCCCTTGGTTGTCAGCTTCCACATGTCACTCTGTCAGATTATGCATTGCTGTCTTGTTCCCTGACACAGCAGCGGCGGTACGGAGCGTGCACCTCCGCCCGCATGAACAAAAAGCCCCGCATTTCCTCATTGCGCTCATTAAGCTGGTGTCCAATGAGTCAGCCAGTGTCTGAGGTAAAGCGCGCGACGCAGTTCGCCATGTATGTAGCAGGCACGCACCGGAGAGTAATTAACACACGTCCTACCATCTGCCGCAGATCCATAGGAACCCAGGGAAAGCGAATGTCGCTGCCACTGGTTTCCCGATCCTGCGCAGTGACATATTTGATCAGGTGTGAATTAGGGCCGTGTTCATTGAACATGCTTGTTACTTGGCGGATGATGGCAACACAAGCAAGAGGAAGTGGCTTCTTACAACAGTGATTAAACATATGCAACTAATTAGTGGCTTTTCTGCCATGGCACTAGCATGTAATTTGTTGAGTCCTTTTTTTGAAGGAAAAGGGAAAAAAAATAAAGTAGGTACCAAATAACTCAAACTGAATGTTTCTTCTTATAAAAAGTGAATGTTTCTGATTTACCCCCCCCCCCCCAAAAAAAAAAAAATGAACACATGTAGGAGCAAATTTCCTTCATTTAAATTCTTACCGTAATCATGCCTTACGATATGTGTGTGATTGGTAAATATCTGCTGAATTTTCCATGAGGTGACAAATAAAAGAAAACATAACAAAAAAACCATAAATAATGAATTAAGTATATTTTTAAAATACTGTGCTTTTTGAGTGAATGAGATCTTGCACTATGTAGCTGCTGAGGTTACATCTACCTACTGCTTTAAACACAGAGGTTACATATTAGTTTGGTAATGTTAAGTGAAGTGGCAAAGGCATTTCGAATTCTAGTGGAAATGAGGATGCTTGATAGCAAAGGAGAATCCTAATGAGTCTATCAAAGACTTGATTTGTACCCAACAGACAAGGCAGCTGTGAATTGTATGAAAATATTGGAAATCAATAGTGTCTATGGAATTTCATTAAGCAGCAGTATCCACAATTGATAGGCCCTCATAATTTGATGGATTGTGCAAAGAAAATTATTAGCTGGGTATAAGGAGAGGGATAGAATACACAAACTGGGTCTTGAGAATTGGTGAAGTAGGGCAATTTGTTCAGAGAGAAAAAAAAATATTGATTTTGGTTATGTTAAAAAAGAAGAAAAAAAAAGGTTAAATCTTAGTGGGGCTGTTGTGCAGAATCTCTAATGAATTTTTCTTGATTTTTTTCTTCTTTTTTGTCCTTTGCATCCCTTCTCTCAACCACCACCCCCCCCCCCTCTCCCCCCCACCCCCCGCCAGCAGCTCCAGGGGAAGGACTGGACGATGCGGACAGTGGGAACGAGAGCCGGAGCGGCAGCGAGGAGACCCATGTGTGTGAGAAGTGCTGTGCAGAGTTCTTCAAGTGGTCTGACTTCTGCGAGCACCTGAAGAGCTGCACCAAGAACCCGCTGGTGCTCATCGTCAACGAGGACGAGGTGACGCCTGACTCGCAGGAGTACCCAGCCGAGCCCTCCCCGGCACCCAGCTGCCCCAGCGACCCGGCTGACAGCGAGGACGCCGATGACAGCCGTGCGGCCACCGAGGGCGATGAGGGCGCCGAGCTAGCGCCGAAGGGCAGCGTGGAGAAGGAGGACGAGCCCATGGAGGTGGAGGAGTCTCCCGAGAAAATGGCCGAGGCCGAGGAGCCTGCGGCCTCGCCCCAGCAGGAAGTCCCCCTACCTCAGATCGATGCCCCGTCCTCTCTGACGAGCTACAACATGCCAAACACTAACGTGACTCTGGAGACACTGCACAGCACCAGGGTGGCCGTGGCCCAGTTCTCCCAGAGTTTCCGCACAGGCGCTGGCGGGGTGCCCACTGTGGCCATCCCCATGATCCTGGACCAGCTGATGGCGCTCCAGCAGCAGCAGATCCACCAGCTGCAGCTCATCGAGCAGATCCGCAGCCAGGTGGCCATGATGAACAGGCAGCCCATGCAGCCGGCCCTGACTTCCTCTGGAGTTCCCCAGGGCCCGTCCTCTGTGCCCACCCCCAGCCAGCTCCAGCTCCAGGGCTTTATCACGCCTCCCGTCCACCAGCTGCCAGTCAGGGTGCCGTCTGCTGTCAACGGGCAGGCCTCCGTCTCCCTGACATCTGCCCTGGAGGGGCCCCAGTCCCATGTCTCGCAGTCCGGGTGCGGGCAGACCAACCCAGGGATAACTAACAGCACTTCGGTTTCAGCCGGCTCCAGCCTACCCCCGTCTGGCTGCGGCGCCATCTCCTCCTCCTTACTGCCCCCCTGCACTCTGGCGAGCACGCACACGAACAGTGGCAGCAGCAGCGCCTCCCAGCCGCGGCACTCCTCGAGCCCCCCCTCTCTGGGCCACAGCAGCCTTCTCAGCTCATCTTCCAACCTGCCACTGCTACCTCAGAGCTCCTCCAGCAGCGTCATCTTCCCCAACCCGCTGGCGAGCATTGCCGCCACCGCCAACGCCCTGGACCCGCTCTCCGCTCTGATGAAGCACCGCAAGGGGAAGCCGCCCAACGTGTCCGTGTTTGACACCAAGCCCAGCTCAGAGGATCCCTTCTTCAAGCATAAGTGCAGGTTCTGCGCCAAGGTGTTTGGCAGTGACAGTGCCCTGCAGATCCACCTCCGCTCGCATACCGGGGAGAGGCCTTTCAAATGCAACATCTGTGGCAACCGCTTCTCCACCAAGGGAAACCTGAAGGTCCACTTTCAGAGGCACAAAGAGAAGTACCCCCACATTCAAATGAACCCTTACCCGGTACCAGAATACCTCGACAATGTGCCCACAAGCTCCGGCATCCCTTACGGCATGTCTCTGCCCCCTGAGAAGCCTGTGACCACATGGCTGGACAGCAAGCCTGTTTTGCCCACTGTCCCCACCTCAGTGGGCCTCCAGCTTCCGCCCACTCTGCCCAGCATGGCTAGCTACAGCGATTCTCCAAGTCTTACTCCCTTGAGCAGGTCGCCGCACAGACGATCTCCTGATTCAAGTGAGTGTGCATCCTTGTCTCCCAATCTCATTGCCGCTGAAACCAGCATGCCAGCTGCCTCTGAGTCCCCACAGCCTAACCTTGGGAGCGAGGGGCCCCCAGTCTTGAAACCAGAGGGGATTCACCTGCCCCCGACCTGCACAACCAGACCGGGAGAGAGCTCCACCACGGTGACACAAGCTGCCGTGTCGGCCACCATCACAACTACAACCACGACCCCTCAGATTGCAGAGCCCGTCACTCCACCCTCCTCGGTCTCCAACCCTGTACTTCCGATGATTTCTGACCAGTTCAAGGCTAAGTTTCCATTCGGCGGCCTCTTAGACTCTATGCAAACTTCGGAGACCTCGAAGCTGCAGCAGCTGGTGGAGAACATCGACAAGAAAATGACGGACCCCAACCAGTGCGTCATCTGCCACCGCGTGCTCAGCTGCCAGAGTGCCCTGAAGATGCACTATCGCATCCACACCGGGGAGAGGCCCTTCAAATGCAAAATATGTGGCCGGGCATTCACCACTAAAGGCAACCTGAAGACACACTTCGGAGTGCACAGATCCAAGCCTCCTCTGCGGGTTCAGCACTCGTGCCCCATCTGCCAGAAGAAGTTCACCAACGCCGTGGTTCTTCAGCAGCACATCCGCATGCACATGGGGGGCCAGATCCCCAACACCCCCCTGCCAGAGGGCTTCCAGGATATGGACGCCGACCTCTGTTTCGACGAGAAGAGCTTGGACACCATGAGCAACTACGATGACGAGCTGCTGGACGAAATGGAGCAGTCCATGGAGGAAGAGGCGGAACTGAAAGACGGGGAGCTGGACCCCACCAAGCCCCTGATCCCATACTCCGGCATGTCCCCGAACTCGCCCCCATCCGTCATCTCCAGCATCGCCGCTCTGGAAAACCAAATGAAGATGATCGACTCCACCGCGAACATGAGCCACTCCTTCGGGGGGCTCAAGTCGGGAGAGAACGGCTTCTTGGAGAACGACCGCCTGACGAACGATTCCTCATCCGCGGTGGGTGACTTGGAGAGCCAGAGCGCCGGGAGCCCGGCCATGTCCGAGTCCTCCAACTCCATGCAGGCCCTGTCCCCGGCCCCCAGTCACGCTGAGAGCCTCCGCTCCAAGTCACCGGGGGCCAACGTCCCTGACCTGGTGCAGGAGATGCCCACCACGGTCAAGTCGGAGAAATCGGAAACCCCATCACCTGCACCCGTGCCTGAAAACGGAGGGGCCCTCGACCTGACGGCGACCCCACCGGGCAGACCTTTCATTAAGGAAGAGAGTCAGTTCAGCATGCTGTTCCTGAGCAGAGATCGCGGTAAGTCAAAAAAGGCCCAGGCATCTGAGCCACTCATGCTTGTGCACTAAAAATGCATGACTGCAGCCATAGTTATCTGCATGTTTGCCTGACCTGCAATCATGTGTGCTTAACAGAGCAATTACTAACACTTAAGCAGAAAACAAAAAACCCTAAGATGTTTGAACCTGACTCCACTGTAGGTCCAAGCCAAAGCACTCCCAGCCTTGTAACCACCACGCCCAGCATGATCAAAATCGAGGTGAATGGGCACAGCAAGCCGGTCCATATGAGCGAGGGCCAGCATCTGCCGGTTGGTATCCAGGCTCCTGTGGCACCCCAGACGACAATGAGCCCCAGCATCACGCCCATGCTGGCGCCGCCGCCTCCCCGCCGGACCCCCAAGCAACACAACTGCAACTCGTGCGGGAAGAACTTCTCCTCCGCCAGCGCCCTGCAGATTCACGAGCGCACACACACTGGTGAAAAACCTTTCGGTTGCACAATCTGTGGTCGAGCGTTTACCACAAAAGGAAACTTGAAGGTACAATGTGAGAGATGTTCTCGTGACGAGTCAGTGACGTCTAAAGAGTTACATCTTGCGTGTAATTGGTTACATTAATTTATTAAGAATTAAGACAATGTAATGAGTAGTTGAATTTTCCGGAATGATTACTCAGTCCCTTGGACAGAGAGGATCGAAGTGAATTCTCTCTTTAATTTGCTATTCCCTGTCACATGCAAAATTAATTTCGATGCCTTTAAATGTGATGGCTAAATTTTAAAAAAATTCTTCATTACATAAAAAAAATCTTCTAATTATTCTGCTGTTAAAGGAAGGCTTTTAAGGAAAAAAGTAGTCTTTTTTAATACTCTATATATTTTCTAATATGCATCACCTGGCAAGAGAGTCTGTAAAAATTCTATAGCTCTATTTGATGTAAGCAGTTTTGTATGAAGAATACAGAAGAGTTATGTAAAATTACTGATTTATCTTTAACAAACTCTTCAATTGTTTTCCTGGAACATTGTATCAACAATTGTATAATATGATGTATAATATAATCAGAATTAATAATTAAGAGTGATATATGGATAAAGGGTATTTATGTATGTTTTATTATGTATACAGAAATAATTTTATAAAATCTAATATGATTTGATAAAACTAGATTATACTGAACATCATTCCATATTTATACTGAGCATTTATAAAGCATGCTACCCTAAATAATGCTATTATTTCATAGTACAGTAATAAATTGTTCAGCTTCTGTGTAATGCATTTGGTGTTTTTGCTTTGCAGATTAAAAAAAATTAGACTAATTCAGAAACATTGCAATATTGAGATATTTCTAATATTAATGCATAAATGATTATTTAACAAAAATGAAAACAGGACTGTCAAACTAATTCATTCAGGTTGTTTTTCTTCTTATTCATAATTTAGTTGTCATTTGGTTTACTAATTAGAGTTACAAAACAGAAATTGCAGGATTGCAACAAATTCTTTATATACGCATTTGAGTGACATACTTGGCATAAATCTACGTGTTGTTTGCTTTCTTTTTTTATTTGTCAAATTAAGCCAGTTGCAGTTGTCACTGCTCCCTGAATGTAACTTTAAGCTTTCATTTTAAGCCCAGTATAATCAATTGGTAATGTTACAGTAATAACTTGCAGTCAGCTCATTAAAGAATAAAGTTACACAAGCAGTGCTTGTAGTGCTACTTGTAATAATGTTTAATTCGTGAAAATGTTCGTATGAAATAACTCCCCAGTAAATACAAATACATTTATACTGGCAGGAGCACATGTTTGTGTTTGAAACTGTACAGTGGCACATTTACATGTTCGAAACTGTGCAGTCTAAATGAAGATTTTTAAGATGGTAAAACAATGATTTGCTGGTTTTGTAGGATTCTATATCTTACTCTGTCAATGAAGTGTATTCAACAGCATGGGTTTTCCCTTCTATGATCTCAGTCCTTCCACAAGAATATAGCAAAACCAAGCTGACAATGCAGATTGTTATCATGATTTTCAATATGCACTTTTTTTTCTTATTTACTGCAATTTATTACTGTAAAACACATTTCAGTTGATGCTTATCACTGCTTCTGGTTGGCTCTTGTAAAAGATGTCACACAGGAAAAAAAAGGATTTCAAGAGAATAATGTTAACCAGTAATAAGATTTCAGATGTAATTATTTTGAAAACTGAAGAAGATATTGATTGACACAGTGTCCCAAATGTGAAGTATACGGTGACAGTTTACTTCTAGCAGTTATGCAATTAAATGGCTTTCTTTTCTGCAGTAAAAATAAAAAAAAAAGTGTGTCATCATGTAAAAAGAAAGAAAACTTGAGAGAGCTGCAGCTGAACCCACAATCTGACAAGTCTTGATTTTTTTCTGACACTCAGGTTCTGACACTCAGCTCTGACGTTTTTGTCTCGTTTTGTTTCTTCTGATCCGCTTGCTTAGGTCCACATGGGCACCCATATGTGGAACAACGCTCCAGCCAGGAGAGGACGGCGCCTGTCGGTGGAGAACCCTATGGCTTTGCTGGGCGGGGATGCCATGAAGTTCGGCGAGATGTTCCAGAAGGACTTGGCCGCGCGGGCCATGAACGTGGACCCCAGCTTCTGGAACCAGTACGCGGCGGCCATCACCAACGGCCTGGCCATGAAGAACAACGAGATCTCCGTCATTCAGAATGGTGGCATCCCCCAGCTGCCCGTCTCCCTGGGCGGGGGCGGCATCCCCTCGCTTGGGAGCCTGTCTGTTGGCATGGAGCGGGCGCGCACAGGCAACAGCCCCCCCATAATGGGCCTGGAAAAAGCCAGCATGGAGGTGGGAGCCGGTCGCCCCTTTTCTAGGTTTATCGAGGACAACAAAGAGATTGGGATCAATTAAAGAAAAAGGAGGGAAAAAAGCAACAGGACAAAAAGAGACTGCTTTAAGATGCAGAATGCAACCGTTTCAACTCTATGTACTATATTATGTACAGACGTTTTTCGGTTTTGGAACTATAGTATTCGGTATTTGGTAGAGATTGGTCTATCCCTATCCTGCTCATTTCTCCTTGCTATCTTTCTCACGCAAAGAATACATTGTTTCTTGTTTGAGAATCTGTTGTCTTGCAAGATTTGCATGGTACTTATTTGGTTCCTATCAGTACGTTTGACTGCATTTGAGGATTTTTTTTTTCTAAATATCTTTACAAATTTGATGAGCTAGCCTCTAATTTGTTAGGCTGAAATGAAGAAGAGCGTCTCGTCGTCATTGTGCATAGAGACTGGCCTTTGACTAGTTACTTTGTGGTTCGTGGATGCTCCACTACACAAGGGATTTGAGCTTATGAGGTTAAAGTACATTGTTTTAGTGCTCGCCTAATATTTTTTCTCATGAAGTAGAAAACTTGAAAGATGTTTGAACTATTTTAATCTTTACATTTAGTCCCCCGACATTGTCTTATATTAATGTCCAGTGTCTTTAGTATTTATAATATTGAAAAAAAGCGGGTATAAGAAAATATATTTAATAGCCCCAACATTTTATTGATCTCTTTTGTTTTCTTAACTGCAGACTTAAAATATAAATGTCTCTTTCAATAAAGACAAAAATGTCATTTCATCTGGAAAAAACATTGTGAAGTCTTATTTGGAAATCTGGCATGATTGTCTGTACCACCATGGTACATGAAGTAGAATTTGAGGTATCGTAAGCTGCTATTTTGACATTTGTGGTATTACTAGACAAACTTTGTAAAATTGTCTGAAAGAATATTTTCAAAAATTACAGACAAATCTTAAACATGTAAGCATACCGTGTGATACATGTACGTCTACAATGAAAAAAAAAACATCCTATAGTTTGAGGGTATTTGTCATGTTTATGTGTATGCACTTTTTAAAAGAAAAGGTTTGTCTGTAATTTATAGTTAACCTGTGACTGAGCTATCACGTGTTGTTTTAATCATTCTGCAGTTTGTGCTTTTGGCTATTCACAACCCCAAAACTTCTGTTACATCTTCCAGACAGCCTGTGATATTGGCATAATTAGCATAAGGAAGAAAGAATCTCGTCAGGAATGATTTTGACTCTAATCTCATATAAACATGACTGTCCCCATTTCTGTTGGATGCATGTTTAGTGAAGGCTAGAAACAAAAGGAGTAGTTCACAGGGGTTTTGTAAAAGATGCAAGTGTACAGAAAAGACCAGAGAAGAGAAACATTTACAATAGCTGTTACATCACATTTTAAATTAATTTGTCCTTGCTCTCCACTGTCGCTTCTTAACTTTGATCGCTGAAAATCGTTACGCTTTAGCCACTTCTGCATTATTTTGGGTAATGTAAACAGAAATAAACACAGTCTTCATCTGTCAACTTAAACTCCTAGCTTCAATTTTAGCAAAAGTTGAAATTATTTAAAACTTGAACTAACCGTATATGTTTGTGTACTACCTCATTTTTGTTTTGTGTTGGCATACAGCATGATGGAATTGAAGAAAAAGGAAAGCTTCCTTGTGTATCAAACTGTACAAGTGAACCGTGATATTGTAGAACATCAAAGCTCAGTGGGCTGATCCCCTTCCCCCTTTTAATGAAATACAGGACGCAAACCCCCACAAACAACCTTTTTTTTTGACTCTGGGACGGGACAAGTAATCTCAGTCGAGGACAATCATGCATAAGAATCCCTCCGTTTTATTGTAAGGAGGCCAGTCTCCTTCTACCTTGTGATTCATTAAATAATAAAAAATACTACAACAAAAAAAGAAATGACACAATTTTTGAATATCTTGGCAGTATGTTTATTTTTACCAGAAAGTAAGGACTTCACTTATCAGGAATGACTCTGTGTGTTTTATGTGAACTATATTTCTTTTCAGCAGTGATGAGAAAGTGTACAAAGGATGTGACTGATACAAAAAGTCAGATGGTGAAACAATGCTGTATTGAAAACGATGTATGATTGATTGTTTAAAGTACAGCTCAGCCCGGACCATTTTGGTTTTTTGTTTTGTTTTTTTGAGGGGGGTGCTCTGCCTGTTCCTCCCTGCATGGTGAAAAGAGACTATTTTTATACTGTGATACCATGTGGGGTAGGAGGATTCCTCTACCCCCCGAGACTGACTGATTGGGAAGTAAAATTCAGACACAATATTTTTAATTGGTATAAACCTTAGTGGCTTGACACATCTACTGAGTGAAATGGATGTCTTAGTCTAGGTTACTATTTTTGTCACGTGAAAATGAATAAAATCCAGGAGCTAATATTACACTGGAGGGTTTTGGACTTTTTGACTTTTTGAATAGGCTTTATTTTTGGCTGTGAAATACCAAGAGCTGCATATTTGGCAAAGAGTAATCCTGTTCCCAAAATGTAACACCCTGTGCCTCTGGTTCACGGTACACGGCATGCACAACTTTTGTGCCGTCGCACATGTATGAGGGTTCAATATGGGCAGACGTGCCGGTGCTTTACACAGGCGGAATTAGTATGCTGTCCTGGCAGTTATACCAGTCATTAAAGTTTCTGTTGATGCGTCTGTCCCTTGGTCAATTCAGCCCTCTCTATCACTGTCTCTCTCGAATATGAATAATGGATGAGTCAATCTTAGTATAATCCTATCTGTTCCATTTTAACCTAATAAGCATAACCTGGTGCTTTTTAGATTCCCGCAGCCCACCCACCATTCCACAGTGCAGTCTTCAGCCATAAAGTAAGATGCAGTTCGCGATTTCTAACAACGGGCAAAACACTAAGCACTTGAAACACACGAATGCGAGGCAAACAAATCAATTTCACCCTGCCCTCGGGGGGGTGGTGGGGCAGGGTGGGGGGCAGAATCAATATCGTTCACAGCTCCCTTGAAATGATTACACTCCATTTAATTATTCAGAAACAAGCTATCCGATTATTAACATTTTTGCCTTTTACTGAGGAAAATTTCACAGTGAGAGAACAAACCATAAGCTCATTTGGGGATAAGGCACTGTTGCTCTTAAAAGTGAAATAGGGTTGTGCAAGTACCAGCCCCTATCTGGTGAAAGGGCCACGTTGTACTTCTGTTTGATCACGACCAAATGCCCTCTTTCAAAAGGACCGCAGTTGCCGTTCCAGTAATTGCTTCCAAATTTAGCCCCAGACATGTTGTTTGAAATTCACTTGTTTCTTTAAATGTTTGTGAAGCTGTGAAGCAGGATGTTTTCTACTTTGTTTTCTCCACCTGGAATTACATTTTTGACCACAAAGGTGTCAAATCATTTGGCAATTTTTGTCCAAAACATTTTGTTTCAGCACAGTGAACAGAGAAGCAGGAAATTCAGATGTCAGTATAAAGACATTCCATTACACATATCTTTTGTTCCTATGCACAGTTAATCATTTTTCCACAAATCTTGACCTGTGAGTTCTATATGTTCTATATGACTAGTCAAGTAAGTGGAAAGGTCAGAATATCTGACATTAGAGAGTGTCTAATTCAGCTTCACTCTATCATCATTAATATTATATATTCAGCACACAATAGGAAAAACAAAATAGAGATGAGATGAACATTCTTTTTACTTCATTTTACTTTGAATTTTTTTTCTCACACGTGAACAGCAAATTGAAAAACAGTTGTTTTTTTGTACTCAGTTACGGAATGGCTGAAAAATGTGACTTCTGAGTTTGGAATGCTGTTAACTCTTAATTAGCAGAGGGGAGACAAGACTCGAATCGACCGTCCTCTCAGATCATCATTATTAATAAACTCAATGCATTAAAAACAACACTTCAAAAAAATTAGATATGATTATGGGAAATTCTGTTTGCTGTCTGATGAAGAGGGCCAACAAACTGTTTCACAACTGAGAAGATGTGCTCACACATAAAGTATTTTTCCACGCACACAATCGGCAAGCTCAATGACAGTTTCTTGTCAGGAAGCGCAGATTAGCTGTCACGCTCCCTATGTTCCGAACGGCCACGCTTCCTTGTACATAGAGACACTGAGTTGAATTTGAACCTGTCCTTTCAAATTCAGAAAGAGAATTGGTCGGACCCACAAAAAAGTCCCCTCGACCTATACCATGAAAAGCATTTCCTGATGGGGCAAAGGCCCCCTTTTTTAGGAACATCAAATGAATACCAGTATCCTTTTGGGGATAAATAGGGAGTGGCAGTGACCATGATTCCCAGACGTTGTTGGTGATTAAAACATTTATAAATCTTCAGGACTAGGAGAACCGACCGGCGTGTTCAATTTAGGAACATTTCTTTCCCCCCGCAAATTCAAGTGAAAGAATATAATTAGCTAGCATCTGTTCTCCAACTTGCATTTAATGGGACCTTTTGTGTAAAAAAAAAAAAAAACAGGACAATTACATTGCTATGCTGATATTATCTTCACTTAATGCATTCAGTTAACGAGCAGAGGAATGCATCTCGAACATGAGATTGGGCAAATAATATTAAAGAAAAAAACAAAAACAATGAGACATTTACAAGAAACGGGCAGTAAGAAAGAATGCATAACCCACAGTTTAGCTCACTAAGAAAAGTCTGGTATTTTCAGATACTCAGCTTTAGTTCAACCTCTCGACCTAGAATTGTGAGACACGCTCACATACACGCATGCACATACCCACGCATTCAAATCTTCTAAGGGATGAGATCAGTCTTGTGTGTTTTTGGGGAATCTTCTGTTCCATCTAAAAACCAGAGAAATGTAAAAACATGTAAGGTGCTTTCTCCATCTGTGTGATATCACCATCAACATAGTTTGTGGAATAAAAAAATAATAAAATGAACAAACCCCCCTCACTTCTGCATTTTAATGCAAAACCAGAACGACTTGATATAGATGATAATCTGGCAATCTCTTCTGCTCGTCCAATGTCATTTATTGAGTCATTCTCTTTTATCTGTGCAACTATCGGTGCTTTCTCATCTCGTCTGGGACTCATTCTGTTGACCTTAAAACATGCTTTTCCAGTTTACGGGAGCTCATCTTTTACATTAATTGCATTTTCGTCTTTATCTCATATTTGATAGATTCCCCTCAGAGTCCAAGCAAACAAATGCACTCTTGCACAACACTCAGAGTAAAGCAGTCATTGGGTTTAGGAGATATTGTTTTATGTGTTAATATGCGTTCATGCATCAAAACACTAAAATTACGAGGACATAAGCAAATCGCGTACTGAATAAATGTTCACAACAATCAAACATGAGGCCTAACAACTCCCATTCTTACCTAGGAGATGGAACGGAAACACCTTCTGCTTTTTTCAGAGCAAACTGAAGTTCCTACCGGAGGGATGGCAGAAAGTGATGTCTTGAGAATAAAATGGTTCTGGTTTACATTTATGTGTTTTCAAGCTCAAGATATCAGTGGCAGGGAAGATATAATATTTATATCACAAGGCACTTTATTTTTCATAGTGATGCTGGCAAATATCCTTGAGGGCTTTTAGTGCAGAAATGAATGCTGAAAATGCCTTTAAATATCAGAACATGTCACGGAGGCACGTGCTGTGGGTTTTAGCTTATGTTGTGTTCTATATTAATGGCCAAAGGTTTGTGTTAACGTTGGGCCTATCAGTTAGGGTGGCATTTGGTTTGGATTTGCGATCAAGGTCTTATTTATCCCCATGTCCAGGTGAAACTACCCAGCTCAGCGTACTGAGATTTTTCCATATTTAATGCAGGCTATATACGTATATGCATTTTCTCACATGGAACCCATCTAACCTCAAAGAAGGCGGAATTACTTGAACTTTTTTGAATTCACTTCAGCTGGAAAAAACAGAAGAACATAAGTTATGCGGTTTTAAATGTGTTATTGATTTTTAAGGTGGTTTGATGGCTTTTCACTATGCAGTTGGAGAGGACAGACTTCTTATTATCAATTCCTACTCTCTTCTTATGGTATGCATATTCTATTGGAACTGCAGACTAGAGAAGTGGGGTATGAGGATATAATCTTTGCCTATACATATACACTTAGATGCTTTTAATGTCAAATATCACACTATTTGCTTTATCTTTGAACAAACACATTTCGCCTTGTCACAAACAAGGACATTGTCTCATACAGAGAGCCATGTTGAATAGGTCTCTAGGAATATGGGCAGCAAGGCAAGCTCTGAAGAAAAAAACATGAAGCTAGCCACCTCTTACTGCAAAACTGTTACTGAACACTTCCTCCGATACTGACAAGAGTGTCCGAGAGATCTCTTGAGCTCGACAGAGCCACGTGCGAAACCTCAATGTCACAGCTGCGATGAAGGCGCAGCCAACAGGAAGTGCAGCCTGCTGGTGCTCTAACAGAAATATCATTATGTCACCGTGGGGATGGAAATGAATCCCAAAAGGCCCTTTGTTACGTTACGTTTGTTTACCAGAGGAGACAGGGCATAGGCCTTTAAGTATGTGCCGTGCCAAGGCGTAGCTACTGTGTCAGTGTCCCTTTTGCTTGATCGGTCACAGTTTTTGGGATTGGGGGTGTGTGTAGGGTGGGGGTGGCTGCGGGGGCGTTGGGCCAGTCATGAGCCAGGAGGATGAGGCATAGAGAAGTGAACCCCCGTGAGGGTGGGGGTGTTGTCTGGGGCGTGGTCTGTGTAATGATGAGTGGGTTCCAGGCTACTATGTGACACTGGTGGATTGGGGGGGGGGGTGTAGGAGAGAGGAGGAACCATGGTGGTCTCTCGCCACCGCTGCTTGGAAGCGCGATGCGGCACCCCACACACGGCACACATGTTACGCAGTGCGCACGGCTCAGAGCCGCGGAAACAGCTGGAGAGGATTAGCCCCAGCCCATGGGGTGGGAGTTCAGCCTCTGAGCAGCCATACAAATTACCCTGGCCAGCAACCGTACCAGCACACCTACTTTTACCGAACAACTGCGAGGACCACTACTACGAGTAGTAGAAATACACTGCACTAATGATAGTGCTCTTCTAATCTTCATATTGTTATAAAACAGGTACTGCTTCTTTAACTGTTGTTACTGGTAGGCCTGCTACTACTGTTCAGCAATTTGTACAACAAAACTTACCGGTGTTTAGTTTTCATGGAAAAACAAACTAATTGTTTGCTCCTTGCTTTTTTGTAAAAGTTGTGTTACCATAATACCTCCGTCTGCCAAATCCCAAGAAATGTTTTAGTTAAACATGCCAAGATTAATACAATTACTCTTTTCCCCATGCTGTTTTTTTTTTTTTTTTACCATCAGCTGATATGTTTTCTAAAATTTGAAAAACAGCATTTCAGAAAAACAAAAAGTCAATTTTGAATGTAATCAGAATGTCATGTGATTGCCTAGTGAAGCCACACTAGTAGTATGAGTCAATCAAGATACCTCAGGTGACAGGAAACAAAATTTCACTTCCTGTCCTCCATTTTGTCATATAAGACACTGCCATATAAGAGACTGTTTAACTAGCTCTACATTGTTAACTAATCTGTCTGCTACTGTACAGTTGTATATTGCCAACTGAAGCTACCTGCACTTAATTATTTAAATCTTTATCTGATGTCACATCAGCTAGTTACATCAAAATCCAATGACTGCATTTCATCAAGACATTGGTATTAGTGGACTACACAACACAAGAGGCCCAAATGCAAACTCCTCAGAAGAAAAATAATAATAGCAAACCACACTAATGTGAGGAAGGGAATACAGAGTGTTTTGAGTCCTGCCAATGGTGTCATAAATAGATAAATGTAGGCAACTTCCATTTTGGTGAGCTCTTATTTCTGGAAACAAAACAACCCCTCTTAAGTCTGTTTCCTCATCTCACACTGTAACTTCATCCGAAGCTCAAATATAGATGACTGTTTTAATTTCTTATAATAATATTAGGTGAATTAGAATTTTAATTTGAAGCCAAATTTCCCATTAGAAATAACAGATAAAGCTGCCCACAATTAAACATGAAACAAAATTCTGTATCAGACAAAAATAAAGAGCACTGCGCTAGACAAATGTAATTATCTTATTCCTGCTTTTTTTGAGTCTTGCTGTATACACCACTGCAAAATCAAATTAAATGTGTCCGCCATAATACTCACCACTTACAATACTTGACTCTTGTCTCCTGCCAAACTTGCCATGCTGAGCAGCTGATGTCTATGACTGAACTCAGGCATGATAATTTCTTGATGCAATCAGGGACTCAGGGCTAAAAGAAATTACATAATCATATAAAAAGCGATATATGGGTGGTGCACAAAGCAACAGCTATTGCAAAACTAATTAAGCAATCAGCACATCAGCTACTGGCGACTAGTGGAATATTCCCTAGTGATGAATGACAGGCAGAGGGGGTTGAAACCGTCCCTTTCACTCCTGTTTCTGAATGATTATCAAAATGCCATGGTATCAGACAGCTGCGGTCTGTGGGATTCTCATTCATAAATAAAGACTGTGGCACTGTGATGGCTTCATTTTCATCTAGGTCAGTGAGAAGGGCTTGGCCAAGGAAGTACAGTCACGCGTTGTAGACTTCAATAAGTCTGCACATCAGTTATTGAGATGAAATCATCCTGTTCCTTGGAAGAAGACCAAGATTGCTATTTCCAAGACTAAGAACTATCTTAGATAGCTACCATCTTCCAGAGGATGACAATAAAAACAGGCCTCAGGTATGTGAATGCATTTCTTATGAATAAAGCCAACACTAAATGCTTTTTTGACACAGATATGAGGACCAAACGTTGTATGGAGACTGCGACAACCACCTATTGGTGACCTTATGGCCAAGAACCAGACAAGCCTACAAAATATGTTTTTGGAGGACTTACTCCATCAGTGTGATTAAAAATGGGTGTGGGGCAGGTTCCACATTTAGGACCTGAAACACATTAAATTTTTCTTGCTGTCTCCCAGCTGTCAGTTCAGTCTTATTCAGTGAGATTCTTGGTAAATTAATACTAATGTGTAGACTTGAATTTTCCACAATCTGCCAGCATCTTTTTTTTTTTTTTTTTTGTTTTTTTACTTATTTTTAAATATGGCATTCCATGCATGCTTACTCTCATTGCCAGCAATTACCAAATGAAAATCTTAATTTCTCTAAAGCAGCCATAGAAATATAAAGACTTTTGTCTCAGTCTAGGAGCAGACCAATTTTATGGCATTTTATAATATAATTCAATATGCTGTAGTTTAACCTTCAGAAAAGCACTCTGTTAAGGCAGACGATTTTACCTCAAGTGATTTCAATTATGATGCACCAGCTTGCAGAGCATAAGGTTAACCAGGGATTCAAAGTCAAACTTAGAAAACACAATAGTTAATTCACATGATACTGCCTTAACATTTCCAACGCCTATACCATCCACATACTTCACTGATCACAGAATAACACTAGTGTCCCATTTCTATTGCTAGACCTAGTTATATTTTATCGTCTGTCAGCTCTCAATTTCTGAGAATATTCTAGTTATTTTAATTATTATTATTTCTCTATTTCAGGGCTGTTTTGTCGACACATCAAGCCGTATAATTTGACACTACAGTTGAACGTAGGTTATGTCGGCTGCATGTAGTTTTTCTGTTTTATTTATTAATTTATCCTTTTGAATAATATTTTTATATCCCGTTCAAAATAATAATAATAATAATAATAATAATAATATATAAGAAAAATAGGTACCGTTTTGTTGCGATGTGTGCACTGGTAATATTTATATGACCGCGTTTATCAGTTTAGCTTTCAGACCCACAAAGTTTATCCGTAGTACTGTCACACACACGCCAACCGTTTTTGGGGGGTGAAATACCTACCGTTATCCAAGTCATTCCCCTATGACACCGTTCTGCCGGCTCTAACTCCTCAGCACATCGCGTCATCATTGGAGAACTAGGAGTGACGTTCAACTTCACACCGTCCAGCCAAAATGGCTGATGCGAACTCGCTACACCTGCACCGAAGAACTCCGAAAGGAATTCCAAACACAGCGTCGAGGGAAAATAAGGTACTCACCATAACCGTTTGCAGCAAGCGACTCTTGCTGATAATGACTAAACACGAGGAAAGTGTATTCGCTGAGAACGCGTGTTTTTGGAGCATCATCTATCTGCGATTAAAACGCCCTCAAAAATACCTGCCTCCACACAGTAGTGAATTCACACTGCTGCAGGCGGTTAAAATCACGAATCAGAGGAGCAAAGTTCTCGCACAAATTCAAGCGCTTGTATTCACAATAGCCATGTCGTCGCTGGTTGCAGTGCTAGTTAACAGTAAGCAACCGAAATGCTCACTCTCATGTGTTTAATTTGGCATGACTGAGCAGTGCCAGTCTTGCCCCAAAACGGTTACCTGACATGTGTGGTTTCACATTTCAACACAGCAGAGAGTTTTCATGTGCATGGCAAACATTAAATACATTAAATAATGGATTGATTCATATTACTAGCTGTGGGACCACTGCTTGTACCGTAGCGTATTGTTAATGAACGTTTATGATTGACATTCTTGACTGAAAACATACAGTTCGTGTAATAAGCTTTGTATCACTAAGGGAAGGCAATTTATAGTCCATAAAATATGTCTAATCGAGCAAAACCTTTCCACCTTTGTTTTGCTTAATCTGTGGTAAGTAGCTTGAAATTAATCATATATTAGCTGTATATCAAATCAAACGGCTGTGAAATATTCCACTGACACAACATATATAGGCACCATCTGCTCAATATTTAATCAAGCGAAGTGGCCCTCTGGTGCACATGAGTCTGTTAGTTACAGTAAAATATGACGTCACCCCCTGTGTTCAGGATAAGAGTTTGATTATCGTGCTGTTGGAGGGATCTGGTCCTCTGCGCAACGAGTGCTGCTATCTGTAGCTGCACCATGTGGTTGAGAAGCTTGCCGGTTCCACCGTTGCACAGACCACGCCGATTGCATTGGCGCCATGACTCAAACAGGCCCATTTGTGCATTGATGGTGTAATTCCCAAACATCTAGTCTGTAATGCTTTTTAAATAGCAAATTAAACTGTAGAGGTGATTAGGTGATCAGATCATTGGGCAACATCATTTTGAATAAATGCCACAGGATTTTTAATGATGACATTGAGCCAGGGCCTTTATTTAATGTTTCTTGAAAAAGACAGTGCACCTTACAGAACTGTCTTTTTTGCTGCTCACGATTGCTTTGCATAGTTTGAAACAATGTTTTACATATTTATCCATTTATATACAGCTGTATATTGAAGAGTAAAGGAAGTATATTAAATAAGTCAAAGAAGATGGCCTTGCTCAAACATAAGACCACAGGGATTTTATACCTGCATACTTTTTGTTGCTGCTAGACCAGTTTGCTAAACACCCTTGTTGCACTGCAGACGTGTTCTACAATTGGATGCAGTTACTTTAACTGTAATGACTGTTGTGAAAGTTGTGGAGTTGTTGCTTTAGCCCACATCAATTTATATTTGGGTGTATTCGATTAAAAATCAATTCTCCTTGTCACAGAAAAACCTCACCATTCCCGTGCCTATCATTCTGCTACTTCAGATTCTGGTGTGTTACTCACAGTCAGTAAATGCAACAGTGTGTTTTCAAAACTTGAGATGTCAAGGGAATGGGATTTCTGGCACAGCGCCACCTAGCTGTGGGTATGCAGCACTGCGCATTCAATGTCCTCACTCTCCATTACCTTGTTATTGTTTCAAACAAGGAATGTTCTCAGCACACTGCCTGAAAAGAATAATAAACTGTTCACCATAGCTTTCCAGCATCTTGCGCACCACTTGGCTTATTGGCTTTTCTCCGGTAAGACATGGTGGATTGTTTGCCATGGAATGACTTCATTTGGTTGGGTGGCAGGGTCTCCAGTTGAGATAGCAGTGTTGTCTGGGCTGAGGAATATTTGCAGTAAAGGCCTAGTCTTGATGTGGCTTGTGTCTCATTGCATGTAACACTGTGCACAGAGATGCAGAGGTCCCACAGTGCGGCCTGTTAAATGACTGTTGCAAATTAACGAGAACCTTTGACTGGCCTGAAATCAGTGTGGCGATATCACCAATGTTACCTCATGGAATGACAATGATAACAGGTTTTCAAATGCATTGTATTTTTTTCCTCTGCCTCCTGACTGTAAGGCACCTGCTTAACCCGATCTGTGACATTTGGGCATTGTGCTGACCCCCCATCCCCCCCAAAAAAGCATGTAGACAGGCAAGATGCAGCTTTAGGACCATCCGTCTGGTGTTTATTTAATGTTCTCCATGCTCTGAAGGGTTTCTAGTAGCAGCACTGTAAATATCCCCATTGATCGAGAATCAGGGCCGTCAGATGATGCAGTGTTGAAGAACTACAAGAGTAAATCTGCCCGGACAGTAATCCAATCCTATTTTCAGGGCTCTTGGATCTTAGATAGGTGCTTTAAATTGAAAACTTTCCCCCTCCCGCCCTTGTCCTTTTTTTCCCCATTGCTGTTGTTTTTGGATGTCAGATTTCCATCATCAGTACTTGCACATCTAAGCTGGTTTCACAGTGAACATGGCGCGGGAGAGGAGGAGAAGGAAACGGCACAGGCCTTGCCTGGTTGTTTTAGTGAACATCCCATCACTGCAGATCACTGTAAAAGGGTCCTTTTGCTCTTCATGGGGGATCATTGATTCTGAGAACACGACTAGTGTAACATTAAAACACTATTTGTCTTTGGTTATTGTAGAAGTTATTCTGATGGTGAATTAATTTAGAAACCAGAACATGAATTATAAGGGTTAGTCACATAGCTCTATGGTTAGCATGCACATGCTCTTTACTTTTATAGATGCAGACTTTATAATATCTTCAACTAATGTGTGAAAATATGCCCTTAACCTTATTCCTATTATCTGTTTGTTAGTGATTATATTAAAGTGGAACTTCTCTGACGTACACCAGCCCATATAAATGATTGGATTATCTGAGTGATCCTGTTTGTTGATAGGCTTGTTTAAGGGTTATTTTTTGACATAGCTTTACACACAGATCAACTCTGACTGGAGAGGAATGCATAGGTCCCAAGAAATTAAAACCTTAGTTTTTTACCTCACCAAGGAGCATTGACCTATCAAGGCACTGACAAACACTTTCAAGAGGTATCTGCATACCTCATTAGCCTACCTTTTGTTTTGACATGCCATCAGCCTGTCCCTAAATTGGTAACTGTCTGCCCAGTTTGCTCCGAGAGTGGCGCAGTGTGCTTTACACCTGAACAGTTCTGAACGGCTGATCCCGCAGTGTGCAGGAGGCAGTCCTTAGAATCCGCCGGGAAACACGGATGTTAAAATCCCTCCCCCCACCCGCAGCCATGTTGGGTACTTCAGAACTTTTCAGCATAATCCGGGACTCTTCCAGCCTCTACCAGTTCCTGCTTTGTTCTCCTCGCGAGCAAGTTGTGCGGTGTGCTTTGATGGCAGACGGTAATCTTTCGCTTTGAACTGCTGTGGGGGGGCTCATTAATCTCCTGGTTTCTCTTTCTTTCGGCCCATAGGGCAGCTGAGGAGAATCTCTGGAAGAGCGTGGTATCATGGACAACAAAATATTTGGCTTTGGGAAGACTTTGAGGAGCTAGCTAATAAAGCAAACTGAGGGAAAAAGCTGTTTTTGCAGCAGTTGCACAGTTACTAGGGACTGATTGGATTCACTAAAGCTGAATCCACTGAGGTGTGAATGTGAATGCATACCTAGTCCAATTGTTAACACTCAACAAGAGTTCATTTGAAATTTTTAAATATTTTTACGGTTGGTTTCTCAGCACACAGAATAAGTAAGTAAGTAAATAAATAAATAGTGCTCACAGTTCCGCACAGTTTGCTTCAATATGGTACGATATTGTGTTTTACACTACTTCTAAAAGGCCATTACAGGACCTCCTGTACTAATGTTTTTGGGAAGTAATGATAAGCATGTTTCTGTGGGACCTTTTTTACATTTTGTCAATGAAATGATTTAATTAAATTCAGTGTTGTCCTTTTGCTTTTTTTTTCTGAAGTGTCATTTTAGGTCATCCTGGGTCACACTGTCAGAAACGGAAAAAACTGGCTGTTGCGTCTCTCTCGTAGATGTTTACCCTTGATCCATGCAGGTGGTCTCCATAAATGAGCACTGAGAAGAGTGATAGTTTGCTGGCCTTGCTGTTTTGCCAGTGCAATCTAGGCATATTTTCCACTTGCAGCACCAATGGTTACACAGAGCTTCAGACTACTATAGTATCATATGTTCCCTCAGTGTCTGGTGTCTCTTCCAGGCACAGTAGATACCTGCGTTTCACGTGAAAGAACACGGCAGCCTGAGTTGTGTTCTGATGTTATATAAAATTCTTAACAAACAATATTTTGGTAAGGAGGGAAATGTGTAAGCAGGAAATATTTTAAGTAGGCCTACTTTAAGCATCTGAAAATGCCAGCAGCTCACCTCAGTTTATGTTGCACAGCGGCATGTGGACGTCAAGTGCAACATGTGAGACACTTTCATGTGCCCCTTTTCAACACTTCCCACAGCTGCTGCCAGTTTACATGAGACACCCTGTAAAGAAAAGGATGCTGGAACCACACTGCCATTATTGTGATGTCTAAATGAGGTGTAACACACCTTGTGTGTACAGCTCGGAGGCAGCAAGTTAAAGGGTGAACCTAATCTCCTAATCCTTTTAACTCCCCCATCTGTCATTTCTGCTGGGAGAGGATCCTCCGCAATTACGTTTCAAACGTACATATGTGCTTTTGTTTCCTTTTAATTTCTGCTTTGTGGAAGTTGGAATTAAATGCTTCATTAGCCAGGCCCCACCCCAACATTAAGGCTACCTCACCACTGGCAGGATTTCCCCTCTGAATAATTAACCCTATAATGCCTGTATTGTAGACTACTATATAATAATGAACCTGTTCAGGAGACATCCTTATTCAGGGCAGCCTGGAGCATATAGCTTGGATAGATACCCGAATACAAATTCAGATATAATATGAAATGGCTAATCACTGGTTAACAGTATAAACACAACTACACTGCCTAATGCTATTGTGATGTAAAATGCCACAGTTATCAAATTTAAGGCCTATGGCAACTCGCTAATGATGATAATAATTTTATTCATTAAGGCTTTATTTAAATAGTGCTCTTTTAAAACAAATATGACCTTCCCACAGGCAGATTCCTGTGGTCTATGTCTCTGGAGTTCTTATAGGCACTAACACCCACTTAGAATCAGATATGCCTGACTGTGGCCTTGGTTTTCATTGCATTGACACTAAGCCTGGGCTGGGACCTGTCTTTGTCATCTTACTGCCAAATATGATACTGAACCGGTCATAGACTTGACACTTTAATTGTCAATATTTTTTCTTGTTTTCAAGCTAGCCTCAACATAGACAACTATAAATGGTGCACACCAAAAAAACAAAAAGAAATGTTCAAACACAGTTCTGTGGAAGTAAAGTATATTGACTGTTGGCATGTTGGAGTGGAGTGAAAGGCAGTTGACTTCTGAAGCTGCTGGAATGAATACAGGGTCAGATACATTTGTTGAATGAAAGCACAGTCCACCATTTTGAACAGCTCTGTGATGATTTGGCCTGTGCTACCTACACTTGAAGAATGCAACCAGTGCAGAGTGAACGGGCTTAACTGCTGGATGCTGTAAACAGAACCAGCTTATTTGTGACAATGCCTCCACCACTTGAGAAAGATAACCTAATAAGCTGCAAGTATTTCAGTTAAAAAACACCAGTTGAATATTTGATTAAATATTCCAAGAATGTAGCCTAAACAGAAGCAGTCTCCAAGTTCCTGGCAACAGACTGGTAGTTTTATCCATGTTTTATCACCAGTAGCAGCTGTTTTACATATTGAGCATGGGACTGGTCTATGTATGGTATCATTCCAGCGTTCTTGCTCCTCTCTAGTGTAACTAGTCTAATTGAATAAATCTTTAGCCGTTTCTATCGCAGTGTTATTTTTTACATCAGGGCTAAGGTAAGAATGAATCTGAATGTTTCTGCCAAGGTGTTTTAAGAACTCAGGTAAATGAAAGAAGAGGTGTAGGTATTTAAGCTCTCCAATTAATGTGTATTAATAGTAAATTTTACCTGATTCCATCTTTATTGCAGCTATTTTGTGTCGTCCTGGGCCTGCAGTGAGTACAAGCTGGCTCCATAGCCCTGCCCTCTAACAGCAGCTTTCTGCTTCAGCAGCCTGCATTCAGGGGAGCTGTGTAACTACAGTAAACCTTGGCCCTTCTGTGTTCCACATTCATATTTTTATTTAACAATGATGTGATTCTCTTCTGCCAGGGATATCTGGCCCTCTGTCTCTTCCATTTTTTGACCCCTTTTAATTACATCAGAAGCTTCAAACTCCCATGCATCAGGAAAGTGTGATGGTAAGAAAAAAATGACAGTCTGATGGGATCAGGGAACCTGGTCAGAAGCAATTTGGCCACCAAATGTAGCGGTTAAATGGATATGACAAAGCTCACTTAAGATTTTTAGATATTACTGATGACTGTCACAGGGAAGAGGCACCTTAACAGGCTTGTCAGCCTGTTTTGAATCGGTTTGGCATGTACTGTTCTACTTGTGCTTTGACTCCATCCCAGACATAAGCTTCAGAAAACTAATAAATGCAGCAGAGGTCAGAGCATGACTTCTCAAACTCACACTTGGTAGTCATGAACAGGTAAGTGGTTTGCTTACCATTTGCCATAGCCCTGCCTTTTGACCATCCGAAAGACTTATTTTAGCCAAAACAGTGGAATCCAGGTTATGCTGCTGATGTTCTGCACGTAAGATTTCCATCAAGCTGCTTAAATGATGCAAGAGCATGGGGGCACAGCAAGAAAATACAGGGGCAACTTGACCCTGTTCCCTCTTTAGAAAACCTCTGCCACTGTGGGGCAAATGTGCACAAACTAATGTTTGTATCTCCTTGTAAGTTTCAGAACTTAGCAAGCTAGGAGTTGTGCAGAATTTGAGCTGTGGTCTTCATATTGCATTTCAAAGCTATTCCATAATCCCTTTATCCTTTCAAACAAATCACTACTTGTTTTTAAATTTCATCACTAGGGTAGTGTGGAATATTTTGGAAAAGTGGATACAGGCCTGCCTTTGCAAATGTCAGAACATGTATGTTCAGAGTATATTTATTGTTTTTTTTTTTTTTTTTACAAAAATGTCTTGGGTGATTAAAAAGCCCCTTTATTCCACGAAGCAAAAAGCAGCGCGCATTATTAGAAATGCTCTCATTCCAGAAAGAAAATACCTTTGAACTTTAATGGGACAAATTGGCGGGGACTGTGCTGGGAGTACTTATAATTGGCCGTCTGTGATGAGAGGATTGTCGGGGTGGGGGGACAATCTGATACCCCGCCGGGGACTGAAACGATCTCTCCGCATTACAATAACACTCCTATGTGGAGCATTTGAGATTTGTGAGTCTGTTCTGAGACGGGACGATCCGAATGCGCAGAGGGCCTGAAACCTTCCCCGCTGTTTTGTGTGCTCACTCAGGCAGTGGCTCAGAGCTATCCCGTGTCCACGGGGGACCCGCTTAAGAATTCCAGAGAGAACAGTACCCCCCCCCCCCCCTTCCCCCCCATCCGAAACTGACATTCCCACCTGCAGCAGGCTGGGGGTGAGATCGAGAAGCAGACTGTTCGCGTGCAGCTCCCCCGAGGTGCTGATGGGAGGGGAAGTTCGGAGCTAGTTCGTAAGCACTTCGCAGTCCCCGCCTATGAACTTCAAATCCCACTGACAGTTGCAAAACCTTGTTCTGTGTTTCCCGGACGAGCTCGCCCTGGGTTTACATACTGGTCCTTTATGGCGTTCTATCTACTGCTACAAGAATATTTCTCATTAAGGCTCCATCTGCAGTGCCCTTAGGTCCACATTGGAAACTTCCTCATATCCTCATATAGTGAAGTGTGGACATTTATTAGATAGAGGGTAGGATTTACAGTACAACAGCGGTAGGATTGCTAATCAAAAGCATTACCCACGTGCGTGAAACAGAATAAGAGCTCTTTTATTGTGTGCCTTTGACTTGGAAGGAAAAAGCTGTTTTGGTAAATCGATGAACACGCACAGTGTAGTATGGCCAGCAAAAGAAGTGCGTCATCAATTTAAGGGATTGAGCTCGTTCTTGAAGTTTATCAGGGCCAGCCCAAGATCAGGTATTGGGTTTAAGAGCACGGTGACGAATGCGTAGGCCGCGGTGGCACCAAGGTTGCCGATCGATAGAGATCATCATTCCGATGTGCCGTTATCTCTCCTGTTCCTCGAGGCCTTACATTATTTCCAACACCGAATTCCAGGAGGGTTCATTTTGATCCTTATCAGTCGCTTCCAAACATGAGCAAAGCTTCGGGTCCACCCCCCTCCCCCACCCTTGCCCCCCACCCTCCTTTGCGATATGTGGGTTGGGATGATAGCCCTTAAAATGTTCGGGAACGCTAACGCTGTGATGTCATCGCCAGGGTCCTAATGATGCGTGCAAGCGGCGGTTTGGCGGAGAGCACTTCGGTTCACATCCAGCTAATGTGCGGGAAAAGCACTTGGCAAGCTCAAGTCTGGAGGCGGTCGGGAGTCTCCCCGGCGACGGACGTCTTTATCTCTGAATCAGATCTCTAGATCTGAGATCTCGGCCATCTACTCAGCTGCCTCCCAAGGCCTGGATGTTCCTGTTTCTAACTGAGGGGCCGTAATATGCCCCATACACCAGAGCCCTGCATGAGTCAGCTCCCCTCTCTGTGCATTGGACATACAGGGTGCTGTATCTCCATCGACAGGCCATCAAAACTTGAATGCTGGTGTGCAAGTCATCTTAAGGGCCTGTGGCATCTGAGCAGTGTTTTTTTTTTTTTTTGTGAGGGAGTGGTCCAACCTTGTCAACAGCAACAGATATCCATCAGACTTCCAGGGCAGTACTGATTGGTGCCATTGTGAAGGTTTGTGACAGTAAGCTGTGAAGACCTACTGTAGAAATGGAACTAAAAAGCCTTAATCATTAAAATTACTTAATGGCCTGTACAAACGTCCATACTAGAAGGGAATGCTTATGAGCAAATGGAGTTTTACAGTCAAGTAAGGGCAAATGAATGACACGTTGTTTTTGTTTTTTTTCTGCTTTATTCAGATGATGGTAACATTGGTTTCGAAATGTGCAAGAAAATAAGGTTTTTAAAGACAAAAGAAAGCAAAGTTTATTCCTCAGTTGTGAAAGTGCTGTCTGCACTTTCCTGTGTTTTCCGTGTTTGCTGAAATGTGTGCGTGCGTGCGCGTGCACCAGAGTGTGTCTGTGCATATGCGAGTGTTTGCATCAGTTTGTTCATGCTTGTTTATGAGCCAGAGTGCTTGTGTGTGTGTGTGTGTGTGTGTGTGTGTGTGTGTGTGTGTGTGTGTGTGTGTGTGTGTGTGTGTGTCTGCCTGCCCGCCCGTCAGTGAGCCTCAGTTGGGATTTCTGACGCTTCAGTAACTGTGCAGGCCACGCGCAGGTTAAGGGTAACTGTTTGGTCGGCTTCCTCGATGCACACCAACAGTCCGAGAGTCTCTAAGGTCACACAAACATCACAGAATATTGTTTCACGGTTGAAAGTAGAATACACCATAAACAAGTAATATTGGAAAACGCTGGGGGATTCATTCATCTGTCAGAGTGGTAAAATATTTACACAAAAAGCATGTAGGCCTGCGTGTAAGCAGTCCCTAGCATATTTCTGTACAGAAATGAATACAGAAAAAAGACATGGAAGGATAAGATGGTTCAATGCAATGATAGGATATATATAGGATGTTATTTAATATGAAATGCCTGAGTAGTAGTACAAAAAAATGAACTGGCATTACATACTCCATTTGTATACAAATAATCTTTCTTGGAATATGTCAAGTGTGGCAGGGTTTCAAATGGTTTTGCTGAAGAGGGTTTTTATTTCTGAATTATGAATTTGAATTATTAGACTGAGTGAATGCACCGTTTCCTCTTTAGCTGGATGCATCTCGTTGGAAGGCTTTGTATAGATTTTTTTTTTATTATTATTCTAATGAACAAATTGGATTTTTCACTGATGACCAATTCAGTGCTTTCCAGTAGTTTTTCTATGCTTACCTCCAGGATTATAGAATACTAATAATTCATGCGGAACAACGCGGCGATACCAATTTTCCATTATTTAAACAACTCTCAGTTGTACAAATAATCTTTCACACAAATCAGGGATTAACCAATCTTTGGCACTTGGTGAGAGAGCAGGTAGGCCAACACAAACAGTCATGTTTCAAGTTTTTTTTTGTGTGTGTGTTTAATAACCTGTTTTAAGGTTGCAAGCATGGAATGAAATGACATGTCAGTTTGTGGTATTCAGTACAGCACCTCCTCTCTCCACAGGGGCCAGTGACTGTGGCAGACCACATCTTCAGCTGTGCACAAGCGACAGTAGCTGTACCATCATCAGTTCCAGAATGCGCAATCACAGAGTGAGTGACGGGCGAACCTGAGAAGAGGCGTTTCATTTCACTGTATCTAACTGCGTGCCCCTAAAACCTGGGAGCAATGAAGTCTGCAGTGTGTTTTTTCTTATTACCTCACAAATTTGAGAACTTATTTATGTTCCAGTACTTCAGTTGAGGTTTCTTGTGTGAAAATAGAAAATGGAATTGAATAGACCTACTCACATTGTGTGCAAATTTAGAGTATGTACAAATGTAGATGCACAGCATATATTCTAATGGCTCATATTTGGTAATGGTTGGAATTGGAGGTGATGCTGGTTCAGTTCCTTTTTAGATTTTGCTTCTTACTGCTAATGTCATTTGTATTATACAAGAGTGTGACCTGCACATTCTATTAAGACTTGTCGGTATAAATGACAGTAAAATGACTGACATGACAAGGGAATCAATAAAGACTATGTCAATCAACATACTCAAGACACCTTCCAAACAGGCTGTGCTCAAAAATGTCTTTATATTGATCTGACGCTACAAAAATATGTGAATGAATGACAGATGTGAGGCAAAAACATGCCTAGTGCTTCTGCAATGAACCGAGAGTCAGTATGGTTCACTTTATCATGTGCCTCATGGTAGGTTGTTCAGAGAGAGGGTGTAACATATTATTATAAATTCAGTCATGCTTTCTGATCGATTTCTCAGGGTCAGTTTGCTTAGATTGGTTTCTTTCTCTTGAGAATATCAAGCCCACATTTCCCAAATCTACACTGTATGTTTGAAAATAGAAGTATATCTCTGCTCTGATTTGTGCTTTCTGTACCAAACCCAGTGATCACAAATGATATTCAATGGGCCAATCTCTAAACCCACAGTATGGCCTACATTCATTGCAACAGCTTGGGCTCTTTGTCTTTGGGCATTAATGGATATGAGCAAGTCTGCCATGAACACACAGTGCAGAACATACATACAGTCACTGCGTACACAAGTTTAAATTTCCAAAATGAATATCATGCAGCTGTTGTGCATGTATAGAAATAATGCTCTGCTTGCTTAAACATATAATTTAAAGTTAATTTTCAGATTGGATTAAGATTAATTCTTAGATTAGTTTATTCTGATATTGATGAGGAGTATAGAAGAGTGGTAGAGTGCTGATTTCTGTACATTGGAGAGACCACAGAAAGTAGCTGTATTTGCCAAAAATGCCTGTAGACTGAAGTTACTTCAGAATGAGTCAGACACAATATGTGTATAACATATCCCAAAATTCTACTTTACACATTCTTCCTCCAGAATGAAAGAGTATTTTATAAGTGTTTATGGTACCTGCAATTGACCATGTTGAAAAAAGATTCATGTGTGAAGTCAGAATGATTTTTCCATGGCGCTGCTCATCTACACTGTTGTCTTTCCATTTTCTACAGGTTTCAACTGTTCACCCTCGATTTCTAATTAAATTCCAAATCTAGTTAAATTGACACAAACAAAATCATATTTAATTAGTATTGTAATATTGTATGACAACTGGTTCAAAATATTTGTTTGCCATTTGCAGTGACCCTCAAATCTAATTGTTTCAAGTTACATTGATTGTAATTATTTATAAAATGTATAATCTAGGTGACTAATTGCATATTGGCCAAAAAAAGAAGAAAAAAAAGGTTTTTAAAGATTGCTGGATTTTGTAAGACAGTTGTGCAGTAAAACTGCTGAAAAAAATCGCCACCACAAAAAACATCACCTAATCATTAGTTATGATCTTTTCAGTTATTATTTTTTTTGTTCCCCATAACCTGTTTGCGTCACAGCCGTTGGTGGAAAGATGACTTGCTGCTGAAAACCCCGCCGCCTGCAGTGGGTAAAGCCACAAACGGACCTGTGGCCTACCTGAGAGAGCATGTGTGCTGTGAAGTTGATGAAAACACGGACAGCTGATGGAGTGGGACAAGGCCACCTCTCACCACAGGCTCCGGTTAACAACAGATCCTGGAGTATGTTTTATGCCCTTATCTCCTGTGCTGTATTAACACATCTAACTATCTAACAGAAGGAACTGTGGTGTAATTACATCCCTCTCAAAATGACAAACATGGTTTTTTCCATTAAAAGTAGTGCTGTCAACTTTAATGTGTTAACGCTCGTTCGCAATTAATCGCGAAACTTTAATGCGTTAATGTTTTAATGCAAATTAATCATATTATCAGGTTTGACCGCAACTTCCTTTTGTAATTCCAGTGCGGATATTTACCTGGCTGAATTACTGAAAGGCGTGGCAAACACAGATGTGCTGAACAGCAAATTTCGTTTTAACCCTTTCGCGCGTACGGTCACACCGGTGTGATTAGCCGTTTAGCGCATATGCTAAAACTGGTACGATTAGATCACTAGATTGGAGAAATTCTAGCTTTTTTTAGCTTTGAGGAAACAGCGATTTAACTCTAAAAATATAGCAAATGCTAACTGAAATCTATAAGAAACTTAATAACGCAAATGAAAACATAACAAACCATATAAGGTAACACGCGCGCTACATACCATAACAAACGCCTTTCAGTAATTCAGCCAGGTAAATATCCGTGCTGGAATTACGGAAAGAAGTTGCGGTCAAACTTGATAATATGATTAATTTGCGTTAAAACATTAACATGTTAAAGTTTCGCATTTGTGTTTGCTGTAATACGACTCGCATGGACATAATTATTTTGATCAACACATCCCTTATTGTCTTTTTAATTCAAGCTACGCTAGCATGCTAGATGTTCGCAGTTGGAAAGGGCAAGATTAGCCCTTGACATAACACTGGTCAGACCCTCAATCTGTTAATCAGTTCATTTTTATTTTTTAAACAGCTCTCCATGAGCTTCTGTAGACAGGTCTGATTTGAAGCAGTATGTTCTGGATATGTTGCTAAATCAGCATGAGGATGAAACCTCCAGGATCCTGAGTGTGTAAGCCAGAGGCTACAGTGATGCAGATATGCTCACTTCTTTGGAGGAGGAAGTGAGGAAGTTGTCTTTTTTTTATAGACCCACCTGATTGCAAGAGAAATGATCACTGGAATCAGCAAATATCTAGTAACAAAAAATAAATCTGCTAAATTCCTTACTTTAAGGATGGAATTCTATAGTGGCTATAATGAATGCTCTTGTAAATATTGAGTATTGCCTGAACTGAACTCCTACCAGTGGATTCCAACAACTGAATTGGCAAACTGTATCTAAATGATTTGTCCTCATGTCGCCTAGTTCTTGTTGAAGTGACCACACAAAACAAGTATAGTGCTGACTTTTTTGCTTGCATGTCTGTATAATAATTGGAAAGTCTGCCCTGCTGTATGAGGTAGCCTCTCAAGGGTTTTAATTTTCTGCATAGATTTTCCCATCAGTACGACACTGAATAGTTGCGGTCTTTTACTCGTCTTTATTAAAACGCACAACAAGGAATCACTACATAATGATCTTTTGTCAGTGCAATAAAATGTCAACTGTCTCTCAGACAGATAAATATTCTCATCTTTATTGAGCCCGCCATTTGTTTTCTCCATCGGTTTAAATTATTAAATACACAGAAAGCGGCTAAGCAGTGTACATTTTCCAAAAGGTCAGAAAGTTCATTAACTATAGAGTGCCATTGATTGCAGCGCCCTTAACATCTTGGACTTGGGGGGGGGGGGGACCCTTCTCCTCTGATAATAAGTGATATAAGTGTGTCCTTGCTTCTGCGGATGTTTGCTTGTTTGCCTGGTCGTTTGAAGAGCATGCCATTAAGTCCTTCTCTTTTCTGTATTACAATCAGTTTGTTGCTGTTGCAGCTTCTAATGTAGCTATCTTGCCCCGCAGATCAGTCACATTATGTATTATCCTTAATTGTATTGGCTTTCCTTTGTTTAAGACTTCTACGGATATCCCGTTTTGTGCTGCAAAGTATATTTTTGACTACTGGTTTGACCTATGCATAATGATGTGTCAATCTTTACGCTTCATTGTCTCCTGAACCCTGATTACTTCCCATATGATTCAGCATTAACTTTGATCTTAAGAATGGCCCCTTTGTAAAATTTCTTTCACCTTGCCCAGAGGTACAGCTACAATCTTACATCTGGGCGCTGAACATGCGACCACCTGTTATCAGGGGTGCTTTCTTAATCTCTGCAGAAATTTCAGTGCAAAACCCTGATACACAGCTGCAGAGCCCACCTCGACAAGAGTTTGAACCGTATTAGGAATAAACCGCTGAAGTTTCAAATTCCAAACTCATCACTTTGAAACTGGTCACTTGTGATGTTTTAGTTGAAGTTCTAGTATAGAGTCACTGTTTTCAAATATTTACACTGTCATATTTTTGTGTAAATGTACCAAATGTTTTTTTGACAGCCTCTTGAAAAATGCTTGGTTCCATTTGGAAAAAACGCGGTGTTTCTTAATGTACTTGAGACCACCTGGATGATGAGGGATTAACTGGAAAAAACAGCGAAATTTGATTGAATATGATTTTCCAATTGCTTCAGGAAGTGCTTCTCTTGTCTCAGTGAGCTGCCCCTGGCTCAGCTGAGCCACTACTGTAAAGTGAAATCTGGACCACGCTGTAATTTTAAAAAGGTTTCCATTCCTAATCAGGCTAATGCGCTAACGAGCCTCTCACGGAAGAAGTAACACATACTAATGTATCTTTTTCCACTTTAATGAGTAGCACATCTTTGGTTAATTATGACTGGACCCATGTCCAATGTCTGAATCAGAGGAGTTTGTTTTACGCTGCGCGCGTGCAGTCACTGTGCTTCTAAAGGTTGTTTCCTGTTTTCTTTGTGTTTCAATTTAGGTCACAGTTTTCACTTGAATCCATATTGCGGAGTGGTGTCCCTTGCACAGCTTCCTCCATCCCCAGACAATGTTTATTATCATAAGGCTTCTTGAGTCCATTTGGTAAATATACTTCATTCTATGTGCCTTCGTATTATGCGTACTTTGCACTCTACCCCTGCTTTAGGTAATCCTTAAATTTTAGACCTGTCATGAGATGTGATTTCATGCTTGTCTTTCATGTGTATTTTTTATTTAATCTTTTGCTTTCAGTTTCTCAAGTTCCTCTCTGCCATGGCGAACGTCAGCCATAGTTTTATCTCTGAGATCACACCAAAAAATCCATAATTTCCACGACAGCAGACGTATCCGTTACATAACAATCAGGTAACGTCGATCAGCCTAACGCGCGATAAAGATCTGCGTTTTGATTGAATGTGCACTAAATTGTTAATTTCCCACCACGACCGACTTTGATGTTAACTCAATTAAAATCATTTCAGAACCTCTGAGATGAAATATGGCTAATCAGCCTGGTGATTTTATTAGGAGGGCGCTCAGATTTCAGTGTCATAAATAAATCATTGTAACTCCATATTTCTCTGACCTCTTTCATTTGGCATTTGGCTGCAGAATTGCAAGCCAGTGACAAACATCATTAATGTTATCTGGGGGCGGGTTTTTGACCTTGTTTCATAACTGGCAAAGCTGATTGTCTTATTTTGTATGAAAGCTTAAATACTATAATGACCTCAGTGTAGTTTCTCATGACTGCCATTCTCCTTTGTCCTTTCATGTGCACCGAAGCTGATTTAAATGTATTTTTTGGACCAAGTTCAACACAGTATAATAACAATGTCTTTCAAAGTGAATTCATCTAGTACCTTGAAGAGGTTTCATAATACACAATAAACCATACACAATTGTGATAGTTGTAACAATTACCATCATAATCATTGTCATTGTTATAATAGAACCTACTATAAGAGATGCTTAAATGATAACCTAAAATTCTCTGTACGTTCAGGAATCCCACTGGGGCAATTCATACTCCAACCTGGAGAATGCTGGTGATGCAGTCACATAGCAAGTATATGACTGCAGTCAGATTAGTCATGTGAAATAAAGGAGGGAAAGCAGGAACTAGTCATAGAATAAGTAGTTAAGCACATTCATCTCAAATACTCTTGAGAATCCACCGGAACACTCTTAAACTCTGTTCAAAACTAGGGCCTGTATTTCGTATCTGGCTATCCTGTCTATGTAATTTGTGTAGCATTTTTTTAAAACGGTGGAATTTATAATTCATTTATGCCCTGCTGGGAAGCCGTCCTACATGTGCAATTTTCCAAGTCTTGCACATGCCAAGCAATAATTATGTTGAAGTTTTCAATTACACTATTTCCATTTCATTAACAAAAATGTTTGGCTATTGTATAATTAGATATATAAGCTTACCACCTATATTTAACATAGCTGCCATACCACTTCCTGAGGTAAAGCAGAAAGGTTTCTGAACATGTGTGCTCATGTGGATTTGTGCATCATAGAAATTGGAAAGTCTTTTTTGTTCACATTCTGTGGGTTCTTTTGTCTATTTTTATTTGTAGGAAACATTTATAAGTAGATTAAATGGGAAGAACAGAAAACCATAAAAAGAGAACCACTGAGGTTTGAATCTACTACTTGCTTATATGTCATTTTATAATGAAAAGAAATAAAAAAATGGAATTCTTGCCTCCTGCTGCTATACCAAGCCTTATACATAACCAAGTACCTTGGGAACCAAAACAGGACATTTATACAGAAAGATGTAAACTTTAATAACAGATGGTTTAGCAGAGATGTTAATGCTTCAAAAGCATACACACATACACACACACACTGGTAAAAGCTCATATCAACCAACCCACCCACCCACCTAAGCTCCCCTGGTCAGACACACTCTACATCAAAAATAATATTTAATTACAGTCGGGGCTGTGAGGTCAAAGTGCCACTTTTGGCCATTTTCCCAATGGAAACTATGTGGGCCACCACGCATGGAGACAGAAAGAAAAAAACCCTGAAAAATCCTAAAATCAATTGAACGGTCCCCAAATTCCCAAAGCGGTCAGCAGGCTGAAGTGGATGTGCTTGTGAGCCGTAACTACCCTCAAATGCAATGTTTTTGTCTAACCTTTCATTTGCTGCGGTGCTTTTTCTTCAACTTTCAGGAAAGAATTAAAACAAGTGTGGTTATTTGTTTTTCATTCCTGTACAGTACTTTTATTAAATTCAGTGACTGACAAACTTGTGGTGATATGTGAGAACTCAAAAAAATGTAAAACCTTATCACTTAAAGTTAGGGACAAAGCCAAAAAACAGCTACATTGAATTAGTTTAGATTTAAAATAAGTTTCATTTCCAAAAGCACTTGATACACATTTATTTTACAGATGTTATAATTCCTTCTTGAAGGAAAAAAAAACTTGACTCCTGTACCAGCATGCTGCTAGTGATATATTGCCTTGCTGTATGTGTGTGTGTGTGTGTGTGTGTGTGTGTGGATATGTGTGGTATTAGAAACTAGTGAGATTCTACACTGTGGAAAGCAGACAAGCTGAGGGTCCAAAATGTTACAGTGCAAATGTTTCCTGTTTGTTTCTTTTGCCCTGTTTCTTTTCACCTACTCTCCTGGATGTCTGCTAACCTGATCCTCTATTGTGCTGTCCATAGTAATAGCCAAAGAGAACCCTGTGGTTTATGTTGAATTCATTTTCAAATAAGTATTAATGTCTAGAAAAGCACACAAACCTTTTTCAGATCAAAGTCTATCTACCTTTTCTTTCCCTGTGAGCGGTATGACATGCAGCTATATTATATATATAAAATTAAACTGTCCATCATCACGGCTATCAAGCTATCTTAAGTGGCAGTACCATGTTACCACATGATCTAATGTTTCAGAGCCTTGCAATCCAATACAACCCCTAGAAATTACTTTCAGTCATATTGCCGGTTCATGACACAGCTCTGGCTAAGGCCTGGAGACAGAGGAAAAAGCTGTCCAATGTCCATGATAAAGATGACATGTATTCTCTTTTCAAGTTTGTAAAAAACACTAATGTCTTCATGTACCTTGCATATAATTAATGTTTTTTTTTTTTTAATCTGGTGCTGTTTTGTTTTCTGAGCTGTTCCCAGACTGCCCAAATTGCTTTTACTAGACTTCTTTCTGATTATAATGTCCTTGTGTTATGTATTTGGGTGGATTATTGTGTTCGCCGACTGGATAAACCAGAGCCCTGCAGGAAAATTAGCACCTGGTCCTGTTTAGAATCTTCTGACAGCTGTGTTCTGTCGAGAGCCTTGTTGTGATTATAACAAAGACAACAGGTAGCGCGTATCACTTACGGGTCCAATATCTGGCCACGCGAAAGGCCAAGGACCTGAACAAGTCTGAAGAAAAAAAAAAAAAGGTACGATCTGATGACGGGGAGATAAAGTCATCAGAGGACACTAGTTTTAATCAGCTTGGCTCCCGCAAAAGGGATGGAAGGTGGCTTTTTGTAATGCCGCTTGTAAAGCGATCCTGGTCTGTATTCCTCAGGCCTGTGACAGAATTATTAAAGCTCATCGGCCTAATGCGAGGCGTCAGTGTCGCGTTGCTGCCGTCCCCGCCGCGCTTGAGGAATTGTGATTTCTGTCTCTCTTTTTTTTTTCCACAGGTGGAAACGTACACATCATGGTGAAACCAAAGGCATCCATTAGTGAGGGTTAGGGCCAGATTCAATCCAAATGTAGTGCGCTTTGTTCTCGGCTCTAAGTGAGCAAGTGCCACGTTTATCAACACTTGAGCAGTGTCCTGTACTTGGCAGAAGGCAGATCAGCTTCATATATCAGACAGGAATTAGGGGAAAAAAATTAAATGCACTCATTTCCTCTTGTTCATGGTCTTTATATTTAGGGCATTGTAGTTACTTATCCTATATTATAAGCATTTGACTACTTTTACAGTCAGTTTATATCACTACTACCACTGCTTTGATTTCTGCTATACTACTATGACTGAAATGACAGATATTGTTTCTTCTGCTTCTGTGTCTACTGCTGTTGGTGACTAGTTCTGAAATAAAGACAACAGTTATTACTTTTATTGTTTTACTGTGATGATTGAAATTTAGATTATTATTGTTTTATGTTGAACCCAATTATTGGAAATGAAATTGGTGGAATTTAAATGGGAATCATTGCTGGGTCTGTTTAAGCCTGTAGATCCCTTAATTATACCTATAACTAAATGCATTCTGTGTTGCCTTGTTAATTAGATTGATCTTTGCAATTTCAAAGCCCGTATTCTCAGAGATTACTGGATAAAGTGCGTAGCAAATTCTCCTGTGTGATATCCGTGACCCCAGAAGAGAGATGTCATCTTGGCTTGGAACTGTGTCGTAGCAGACATAAGTGGGTATTAAATGGATATAATTGACAGTGACCTCGCATGCCACTGTTTTCATCTCGGTCCCAGACCGGGCATTGTAATGGAGGAGTATTTGCATTTGCATGAGGGAGTGCAATCTATCTGCAAGAGGGAGGGGGCAAAAACCGAGGGGAAAGAAAACAGAATCGCACTGTGGGCCTTGACGTCAGATTGACAGACTCACAATTAATGCACGGGTTGCATTTCTCTTCTCCTGGCAATTAAGTCAGCTCAAATCACATGTGCAATTTTTCTAGAACGCTGCAAATAGTGCAGTGCGGTGGCCTCTTCCCCTTCCAGCTTGTGTTTTTAGAGAGTAACTGATTTGGCGATGTTCTCTCGTAGTGACAAAGTGAAGAGTGACATCCAAGTTGGTGACCTCACCATCGGTGACCTCATCAGTGATCTCATTGTCTGTGACCTCATAATCCATGAAAAGGTCAGTGCCGTTTCTTTTTTAATGATCTTTACATAAATGCTGTGACTTGCAGTCACCACCAGTGGCTTGCAGTGGGCTGGATGATTGGCTTCTGAGCAAACAGGTGAAAACAAAGTTTTTTTCTTTCCCTTTTTCCAGTAGTGTTGTGCACCTTGAAGTGCTTCTCAGTGTGACACCTGTGTCTTGCTGCAGCAACACAGTCTATCAGGGCCTAAACACTTTCAATTTCAAATGTTTTATTACATTATCAGACAAAAATAAATTGTTTGTTACTTGCAACATACAGCAATTCTTGTGTCTACTGCAAATGCTGTTGCTTCTAATGTCTGCTACTGTACTACTAATTGCTATTCTCTCTACCACTACTATTTCTCATACCTCTACCACTGTTACTATCGTTACTAATACTATTACTAATGCTGCTGCTACTGCTAGAGTCACTAATATTATTACTACTGTACTACTACACTGCAGTTATTAGTTGTATCAGTAGTACTCTTTTGTTTCCCTTATTCAGTTATCGAGTCCCGTTCACTGCACAGTGCAGTGCAGCACACATCTATAAGAAGCCTGTCTGTATTATCCCTGTGTGGTTTGAGGCTCTTTTCCAGAGGGCTGTGTTCTGAGTGAACATTAAAAAAGGACAGTGTACATGTTTGCGTATTGATCCACAGAGATCGGATCCCTGGGGACCTCATCCATTTGAGAGAGGCTCTTGCCTGCTGATTCTGGGCAAGGTGACCTCAGCTTCGTCCTGTTATTAGCAGAGGAATGAAAGCAAAGTTTGGAGATGATCAAAAAGCTCTCTCCTGTATTTGTATGACTCTCCATTCTCAGTGTCACAGCATCCCCCTTGCTTGCTTATGTTATGCACATTGATTGCATTATTGCATATACTGTAGATATTAATAATCTGTGTGTTGTATTCTTACATAGTGTTGCATACTGAAAATTGTTTGTGTTTGTGTCAGAAATTGTGCTTTGTGCGTAAGTCTTTCTTATCATGACAACATGAAAACATATCCTTATGCCACAACTCTCCCCTGTATGCCAGTATATGGTGAAATATGAAACTGAAATGGTGAAGCATATATTTTTACATACGCATATTTGGTTTACAGGACATGATGTATTGTATACATTGTTGCTTCCCAATGAGCAGATCTTACATAGAATATATTTTCTGTGTATTTTCAAGGTATATTAGATATTATATGAATGTAATCACGCATATGGAAATAGCCAAAATTGATATAATTTTACATTTGTTACTCTAAGGTTGCATAGATTATGCATGTTGAATAATAGAGCAGCACTGTGTTTATTGGAGACCATGTGTATCCCTTTCACAGCTGACAGGTCATTCTTACCCCATCCTTCCCTTACTGGAGCAACCTTCATTACCTTCAGATACATGATAGATTTGATTAGATCCTGTTCAGGGTGACAATCCCATGACTTGAAGCAATATGAATGAGCATCTGAGTTCTTATTGCTCTAGTCGGATATTTTAGTGTCTGATGGCATGTGGAAGCAAAGTGCAGGACTTCCTGTGTCTTCCTACTGAAATAAAATGTCCCCTCCCCCTTCCCTTCTACCTAAGGTTTCTCTCACTTGTTGATGTTGTTCATGCAGGTTTGTTGGCATGATACCTGTAATCGGAGAGTGCTCTAATGGATCTATGCCAGACTTAGTGGACGGCCTGCATATGATCATGTTCAAAGCAGATGATCCACTTGCATCAGGAGAGGGTTATCTGGTTTCCAGCAGGTATTCTAAAACGGTCTGTCACCAGAATACACAGATTTGTCTCACTGCAAGATGGCCACTGTGTCCAGTGCTTTTCGGGCTTAGCTGCCCACTGAGACAGAAGCGTTGACATAATTTTTAGCTGGAAAAAAAACTCAGTGAAATGGAAATTCACCTTGTGTGTCTGTCTGAAGTTCTTAGAAAGAAGTGACACAGAAGATTCTCAGACAAGAGAAGATTCACATTAATGATGTTCGATATCAGACTTGCGCTGACTACCCTTAAGTTGCCCCTTCTCTCAATAGGTAACAAATGAACCGAAATGGGTTCTGGGCCTCTCACATTATTTGGGCCATGTGAGAAAGCCCATCACATGTCTGTGTGACTGCTTCCAAGGTGCAGCGATAATATTTCTGCTTAAAAAAATAAATATATAACAGCACCGTGTTCCAGACCTGTGGGGCCTGATGACTTAGCTTTCCGCAGGGCCTCCCAGTGGCCGGTGACGTGGCGGCAGGACATGGTAGAGCCACACAGGGCCTGCACGGAGATTACGGCTGTTATCCGATAGCGAGAGGTCATTGGCTGTTACACCATATGCCACGGCATTACAGCCGCGACACATGGCTGCAGGTTTTATTGGATAAGAATCATACATCTGTTGACAGGGACTTTCTTGGGGACACTTGATTTCATTACGTGGAGCGTGCGCCCTTGGTCGGGTGGCTTAGGTCTGCTGTGCGTGTGTGTGTGTGTGTGTGTGTGTGTGTGTGTGTAACCACAAAGACACCCTTAACTCTCTGTCCTCTCATCTCCAGGAGAGGACACAGATTAGCTGGATCTTTTTCTCCTCATCCTCTTTTCTTAAAAGATGAACTTGTCCATCTCTCTGACATCTCCAGCAAGGTCTGAGTCATCCCTGTGTCTGTATATGTGTGTATGAGAGGGAGAGAGAGGGACCTGGTCTGGCCTTTATTACCTGTTAAGATGAGAAAATAAAACCCAGGAATGGTGTTTGATTGACCTCTTCAAGAACGTACAAATCAGCTTCATAAAGGCTGGTGGATTATTTTCATGGTGTTTTCTTTCAAGAATACATACATGAAACAGGTTCCAGGGATGCAAGTTCCTAAACTGACTGACTTTTTCTAGCAAGCCTAAAAGCTCTTATTTGATATGTGAAATTATAATGGTAGGGTAAAATTCTGAGACAGGAAGTGTAGTGTCCCTTTACTGACAGACACCCGATGCTTTTTCCCGTTAGACAATACAGAGGCGTGTCCTCAGAAGAACACAGCACTCCACTTCCTTAACCCAATTCTTTCTCTTTTTTCTTTCCTTTCACCCCGTAAATGAAGTGATGGCGCTGACCCACAAAGTCTATCAAAGCTTGGACTGGAACCATTACAGGTGGCGCTCAGAATCCAGCAGTGTCGTGCAGGTAATTACAAGCAGCTACGCCAAGTTTAAACCTCTACAAACACGGAGTATCAAAGCCTTCATAAACCTCAGAAAACACCTCTTTTTTAAATTCATCAATTAACGTCAAACCCTGCCTTTAATTTTAATTTATGGTAAAAAAAAAAAAAGCAAAGCATGGACAAGAAATGTCACGTTAAGTCGTACAGGTCATAAACACATCAGGTAGCTACATGCATAACCCCATTGTTCTGTATTTTTTTCTCCCTGACACCCCCATAGCTCACAGAAAAACCCCTCTGGCAGCTGCCTAGTGTTGCACAAAAACGGTGCAGGAAATTTAAATTACGTTGAGTGTTCCCTTACCAAGAAACAGTGGGCCATACGTACGGGGTGAAAAACCTTTTTTTTTTTTTTTTTTAATACCTGTCTGAAAACCGGGGCACTTTGGAAATGTATTACTTCAGAGAATGACAAATGGCTGGAGTGAGGTTTTGCACGTACGGCCGGATAAAGTTTATCTTCAGGGCATGTGTGGCTGCCAACAATCTGTCCAAACTACTTTAATCTTTTCCCCAAACCTCAAGTCCCATTCCCGTTCGGGCGGTTGATTTAAGTCAGGCTGGAAAATGTTTTGACACCTATCTACAGGCCCCAGAATCGCGGCGCTTTCCTGCATCGGGAAACCTTTGTCGCGGGGGCCCCGGACAGTAGACATTCAATAAGGAGCCTTAACTCCAGGAAATATCACAATCCCTCATTTAAGCATTGCAAAGCTGACTCCACGGGAAGGCACCTTTATTGAGAATAATCCATCAGGTTGATTGGGTGAAGCTGATAAATGATTAACCCAGGGGTACATAATAAGGTGTTTATTAAATGTCACAGATGCTCACAGATATGCAGGAAATGTGGGGTGATATTGCCTCCCCCCACGGAACGCGTGGTCGCGGTGCCCGTCCCCACACATCTGTGCAGGGCAAACTTCATTACAGCGATGCATCGTCGTACACCAAATAAAATACCAACTGTAAACACTATCGATGGGCTCGGGGATCTAATTACAATGACTCGGTGTTGCTTCTAATGACTAACTTCTTCGGTAGGACTCTTACACAGGGTGAGCATGTCTGCTGTCAGGGGAGGCTCGCTCAGGGGCGAAAACGTCAGCGCTGTCAATGAGGGGGTGGTTTTGATGAGACAATGATAGCTGCTACTAATGGGCACTTTGAAAGAACAACGATTGCCCTCACTGAATCTCGCAGTCCGTCATGTTTCTGTGTGTGTGTGTGTGTGTGTGTGTGTGTGTCTGAAAGAGGGTGTGCATGCATGCATTTGAGCCCTGTAAATTTCCGCACCATGTGTCTTTTAACATTCCGTGAGGAGCTTCCAATTTTTTTCTTTTTTTTTTCTCTTTTACAGAGATGGACTCAGTGCTCTATGGCCAAAAGGTCAAAGCATTAACCTCCGCAGTTGTTTACATCTGTCGTTAAAAAGGCAACGGCAAAGGCCAAGACAGATCGCGGGTCTTTCCACCTCTGTGTACTGGCTGCTGTTTCTCATCAGAACCCCAGCGCACCCAAGCTCTCCACCATGAGTTACGTCCACATTACGAGCCGCTCAGAGGGAAAATATCCAAATAAATTCCCGCACTGTTTTTAGTGTATCAGTTTCTTTACCGCTGCATTGCTGCCGCTGAACCCCCTCCCCACCCCCTCCACCTCCAGTCCTTATCGCCAGAGCCTGGAGGAGGAGATGAAGGTAATATGAGATTAATCACCTTATGCAGCATTTACGGCTCTGAACAGGAGCTCGACTCATAGTCACGGCAGCCCAGGAGAGTGCGGCCCTGGCGCGGTGTCAACCTGCGAGCCGTGCCACGCCGAACAAATCTGAGTCCGGGAAACATGACAAGCTGATATGTCATCGATCAGGATGCCAGAGCAGGGGACTATTCACGGTTTGATCGCTTGGCCGTGCAGGCGGAGATAAAAAATGCATTGTTAATGTTGGGGTCGGAGAGCAGGCTAATGGTCACTGGCCTCTGTGCTACGTATGTCTTGCACCTATATGTCATGCAATATGTAAAGCCCCTCAGATAGCCTTTACCTTTAGCTTATTGTTATTCATTCTTTTTTAAATATAAAACAGTTTGCATTCATGTGCTTGCAGACCTGGTCATGATGCCTTATGGAAGAGAGGGATACATTGATAATAATGTACACTGTAAATCAACTGATAATAATATCTGAAATACTTACCTGCAACTGGATGCAGGGTTTATTTTTTTTTTCCTGTGCAGCATCACTCAAACATTATGTGCCAGAGACACGCCAGGCTTTGTTACGCTTGGTTAAAAAGAAATAAAGGGAGAAATCTGTAATGCCTTCCCTCCAGATTAAAAATTCATAAGACGTATTGAATCAGTGTGGAAATCCCGAAATATATGCAATTTGATCAAGCCTGGATTAAAAGCGTCATTGTGCTTGTCAATAAGGAATTGTGATGAGCGCAGCGGTATCATATTGACCGCGCTTATTAATACTGGGTGTCCTATTGGGCCATCGGCTGATTGTTTAGAATGTAAATGATGCTGCTGATGGCTCCAGTGACTGATGGCTTAAATTCCAATTAATCAATTGCTTCATCAGTTTCCTAATTCAGATCAAATATCTCCTGAGTGCACACTCCTCTTTCAGTGGTATTAGGAGAAATAAATGCTTTGGAAGTAATTTTCATCAATCTCGTATACATGCCAATACGGCTTGCGGGCGGCTCGCGGGGTTGATGTCTTTATGTCTGAAATGTTTGCGTAGTGGTATTGTGTGTATCTGAAGGGGTCAGAGCCCTCCTGGAGATAGGGCACAGGACACAGCCCTCACCAGCCCAAGTCCTCTTGTACCGCATTGCACACTCGCATGCTGTCCCACGGGTTCTTATATAAAAGCTGTAAAAAATTAAGATGCCGATCTGAGCAAGCGATCCAGTATCATGTCTCCGAACTCGGTGTCTTCCGCCTTTTGTCGGTGTGCATGCTAATATTTCAGCGCTGTCTCCGCTGTAATACATAGCTCTCTGTCTCCTAATATTACATGGCACTTTATTACGCCTTTATGACAGGCCATGTGAGCCGTCCGACAGTGACCCCTCCGTTAATTCACCTGACGTGATCTGCCTTTTGTGATAGATATCCGTCGATCTCCAAACCGCGTTGCCACCGAAGCCATCTCTGCCTGACAACCCTTGTCAATTATACAAAATAAAATCAAGTATTCATAAGTAGGCTGTAATGGGATATTGGCTGACAGATTTAATAATTCAGTTTTGCTGAGGCTTAACTGGCATTAGTTGTAGCTAATGGTCGCCTTTGTAAAAAATTCATTGGAAACAATGCTTGAGCGAGAAGATAGGCACAATTATGCCTGCTTAATTTACTTTGGGCAGCTGCAAATTAAAAGCTTGTCCTAAAGAGTGCTTGACCGTTTAAGCACACAGACGCAAAGGTACTGTAATTTGATTTATGAATTTGATCTGCACCTAATTTCAGTCATCAATGTTTCAGTGAGAGCAATTATCCTTTGTGTGGGAACTCTTCGTAGATCTATTATCTGTGCTGAATATCTTTGTAAATGGTGTGTAATGGTATTGCTGTATACTCAGCAATGGAAGAAAGAGGCCATTCCTGCACCCTTACAAGCTTGTCTTGTAATTTAGCATCCTAAAAAGACACTTTTGTAGAGATAATGATGACTGAACAGCAGTATGTTAGTCATGCAACATTTTTACAGTGTCATATTAATAGTAGTATTCTGTGATGAACATTTCAGTAGCAGATGAGGGCCTCACCATTCCTGGGTCATAGCAGTTTTAGCATGTGTCTTTGGGGGTTTATATCAGTGGATAAAGAGTTATTTAATGCCTAGACTCTGTTTTGATACTGAAAGGGAAAAGTGAGATACAGCATAGTTTGTATTAGGTTTTTTTTTTTGTTACATGTGATGCTTATATCATGTGTGTACGCTAATACTGAATTTAAGTATTTCTTCACATGGAACACATATTTATATGGAAACTGTGCATTTTCAAGGTAAACTGAAACCAAATTTATCTCATTGTCTCTGAACAATGAAAGATGTGTAGAATAATATTTGTAATATAACATTTAGTATTTATTTTCTCTAATTAGCATAGATGTTGTATTCCCCTGTAAAACTCATTTTCTTTCCTCCTATATAAACTTGTACGGTTTCAACTTCCAAAAACAATGGTTCTACAGTATATGCATAAAGATTACACATACAGGAGAGTCAGCAATGAGACTCAATATGTTCAGTTTATTTTGGCAAATAAACTGTAAAAGTTTGGATTTTTTACTCTTGGTTTTCAATTTGGGTATGGTGAGTGTGCAGTAGAGTACTGTAGCTTCACAGCAGACATTGAAACCCTGGCAGTGGGTATTTAGGCAACATAGTGGGCTGTTTTGTCTGCTAATAGTTCTGGGAAATGATGCCTCTTGCAGAAACTGCTGGACATTGCATTTTTGTGCTCCACTCATGAAAGGAGTTTCATTAGCCGGCCTAAACACACGTTACTCCAGCAGCTCTAAATTTCCTGTGGAGCTTCTTAAATGCATTCTTTTTTACTGCAGTTGGAATTCAGCAGAAACTTAATTCAGCATTGCAACTGCATAGGCTTTGTAGCAGAGATGTTGGCTGGACATTTGTCTTATATAGCAAGGCTATCAAAGCATGTGTTTTCGCTAATATGAATTTCTGCAACAGATTATGACCCCGCAAGCAAGAATTTAGAGTAATTAGAGTGTCAGTGCCAAATTAGAAAACCTATGGGTTAAAGAGGAATTCAAGCAAAAAATTTGAAGGTTGTATGATTGACAGATCAAAAGAAGTGTTTAAAAGCACAATACTAGGTATTTGCTATAGGCAGTATGCTTGCCAAACCAGCTGTCATTTGCGTTTTAACCGGCTGTCATATAATCAGCCGAGATGCTAAATGTTAGGGTTCTGCAATGCCTGGTTTAGGAGGAAAGGCCTGCTGTGTGGTAACATATATTTGCTATAAGCTATAATGGTGAGGAGTGTGGTTGCCAGACCAGAAGATGCAGCCACTATGCCTTTGCAGTGCAGTGAGATCGAGCCATATATGCAGTGACACAGCATCTGTTGCTTCTCCACTTTGACACCTTTACCCTGAGAATATGTGTGTAGATTTTGACGAGTTGCCTTTATTCCCTTAAATCCTGCTCTTCATGTTGAAGAGGCCTTACTGAAATTTGGACAAACACATGGAAAACATAGTGTGACTGCATGTGTGACCATCCAACATGACAAAGCAGCTATATGTTCACAGTGAGAGCACTGCATACAGATTGTGAACAGTGAGTATGAACATCCAACACAACAAATGATGTGAATGACAACAAAAAAGGATGCTTTTAGCAAAATGGATTGTGGCCAAGGGCCAGTAGTTGGAAACACAAGTATGCTGCTTAAGTATATCAGATTTTATTGGAATTGGGCAATTTAAAGATGAGTTGTGTGATCGCAAAGGGAAAAAAACATTGTGGCCTGAAAATGTAATCAAAAGTTCAAGGAAAAATAGGCTTCCCATCCCTCGCATCTGTAAACCTATAACATGACAGGATCAATAGGCTTACCACTATTGAGGCTTGGAAACATGCAAATAAATTTTTCCTAGAAGTTATTGTGAAGAAGCACATGCATACAGCAAACTCATTGAAAACGCTGGGAATGCTGTTGTGTGAACTGTGTCAGAGAGGTGAATTATGAGGGGAAACGGCACATTTTTCCTGTCCCTGATATGAGCACGAGTGCATCACTGAGGAAGACCGCTGAACCATTCACAAGGGATCTAGAGATGCTTGCCGGTCATGAACTACATTGATCTGGGGTATAATTCTCTATGAAATTGATGGATGAGGGCAACCATTGACAGAAAGGGTAAAGACCACTCTGAAATGTCCCCTGTGAATAAGTATGATGGAAAATAGATTGTTGAAGAAGATTTATGTTTTTTTTTTGGTTGTTGTTTTTTTTCTTGCCAATGTGAGAGCTCTTTTCCCTGAGTGAGCCATTCAACATGTTATTCTCAGCATTTTAAAGTCAGTGTGGCTCCTTCAGATGAATTAGCTTTCTGATAATTCACCTCTTTGCAAAATTATAACCTCAAAATTGTTTACTACTTCTACAGTTCCTTTTTTTAAAATCAGATTCAGTCCTAACTGAGGATATTTCATCATTTTTATATTAGTTTGGTTGTTTGGTTGTTTTACCTGTCTTTGCTGGTGAATCAGTGAAAATTTTGTTTGTTCATTAATGGCTTATCCAAACGTTTAAAACTGGTTAAAGAATTTTTTCTAGTATATCATGGATGGTGTTGAAAAAGTCTTTTGTAAAATTGTTACCCATGTACCATGGGAAGGCTTCATGCAAAACATTCGACAAAAACAAAAGACTTAATAGGAAGTGCAAAGATATGTATATATTTTTTTTAAGTAGCCAGAATTTCCTGTGCTGTAAGTCTCCACGACAAGTGACAAAGCACTGGGTTTACATTAAACGGAAGTCTCTTTTAAGCTGCAGCGGTGGCAGGCGGCATTTTAGAACGGCTGGAAATGAAAGATTCATTAACACGACCCGCAGCCAGAGGAAACGCAATTACAGGGCAGAGGTGTGGATGTGGGGCAGAGGCATAAGAGCACTCTGGGAAAATGCCACCTTGGGGTCAGACATGGTATCAGGTGCTTCTCTCTCTCTCAACCATGTCCTTTCAGAATATACAGGAGGGCGTGAATAAAACATGAGGCCCCTGCTAGACTTTACTTACACAAGGGTCCAGATGCTGTGATTGTGACATCAAATTCATCCAGACGCGGGCACCCAAACACGGCGGCGCTTGCACGGCTCTCTGCTCCGCCAGCCCGCAACCCTATCCACTGTTTTCAGGAAAAGAAACCCAAATAATTAAGCTGTTGCTCTGATATTGCTGCTTGGCAACCCTTAAGAATAAGTGAGATTTTGCTGCTAGAGTCATTCAAATTTGTGCGCTTATGTATGCTTTTCTTGTGATTTTTTTCTTTTGCATCTGATTGAATGCAACTGTGTTAATGCAACATGCTATGATTGAATCCCAGCCAGTAATGTTTATCTGGCTGTCGTGTCAAATTAACTTTATGTCATTACTGTGTGAAGGGATATTTGTAGCCAGATTGAATCACAAGGGTCTTTTATGGTCTGATTCACCTAGGTCCATCTTATAGTGAGAGTGGCAGTTGAAAGTCTACTGTCCCATGTGTTCATATGTAGTGATACTTTAACAGGGCACCGCCCAAAGTGGGTTTGGTTTAGCAGATTGGTGTAGAACAATAAAAGGCTTGAAACTAGCTACCTTTTTCATGTGTTATTGACTGTGACTAGTTTTCTAGCCTGCTGTTCATTAATTCAACCACTGCGTTTTGAAGTAATCATTCTGATTTGATGACAACAAAAAACACCAGAGTATTACAATATAGGGGACCAACTTTAAATATGTAAGGGAAGATTATTACACATCTTAGATATGTCTTCTGTTTTATATCAGATATGCTGTTATAAGACTATGCCCACTCACTGACAATATAGTATAATCACATAACTGACTATATGATCAGACTACACTGTATACACATGTAATATAATATAATATAATATAATGTAATATAAAGGAAACACAAAGCAATATATGAATATTTATGAACTAATAAGGAGTTGCGCCACCATTCAGAACAGCTTGTTTCTTGAGGAAACAATGCTTACACTTTAGGGTGCACCTGGTTACCTAAACTGGATTAATATTTGTAGGCTGTAATTCTGCTATGGAGAGTTATAATCAGCCCCTGTGACTCCCATGAGATGGCTGCCTGTACCATAACAGATCTGCCACCATGTTGGGAACACTTGGGAACAGGTTTCCTATAAAACATGAACCCATCCATGTAGGAAAAAAAAATGTCATCAGACAACTTTACTTTCCTCCACTGTTCAAAAGTCCAGGTTTTGTGCTCATTACACCAGGTTATGCATTGTTTCGCATTGGCCTTGGTTGCAAGCGGATTTCATTTGGCAGTCCAGCTATAAATATCAGCTTTGTGAAGCGCAAAGTGTACAGTTTTTGCTGAGACTGGGTCACAGAGGTGTAGACTCTGTATTTCTGTGGTCATTTTGAGGCCATTGTTTTGTGGTTTTTAGCAATATCTTCTCAGTCTTTAACCCCATGCAATCCTGTGAAGTATCTATCCTTGTGGCGGGCAGTTTATCCTTGTTTGGTGTATACCGTTACAATCTTCGACACTTCCCTTAACCCATGAAATAATTTTGCAGCAGAAATAAATTGGAAATTAGTATTGACATTAATATGAAACACATGTAGACTCTTTTTTTAAATGCAATTTAATTACTTTTTCATTTGTTATTTCCATTATTTTGTCTACACACAGTATATGGGTCTTTTTAATGTATTATTTGCTTGACGTATTTCATTCTGAACAAAAAATAATTTATAATGGAGTATGTGATTAGTAAAGGCGTGAAAAATGTATCACATGCCAGAAGAAAAAGTTTCATGTGGAAACAAAACTGTTGAATGTGGGCTGGTCCAACCTGAAACAGCCTGTGTTCCTACTCTTGATTTTTCCACTCTGTGCGCTGACCCCAATAAAGACGAAAGTCAAGTGGCCATCACTGAATACCGGTGCATTCAGCACCCCCTGTGACCAGAAACCTCTTTCACGCATCATTAAAGTGAGCTGTACACACTGGGACCTGTGCGTTCAGTACCTCCACTGCTGAACCCATGACTCCATGGCGAGGAGACCAGCTAATGCCTCTGTGCTAGACCTGCCGCTGTGACCTGGGTTTACATCAGTCTCTTCCTCCAGTAAGGGAAGACAAGCTTTTCCCTTATTTAACTGACACAGGCAGAATTATATTAAATATATTCATCTTTGTGCATTTCAATACGTCATTGGTTTCCATGTAACCTCTTGTGGAATGTGTTATCCAGCATGGGGTAAGGAGACAGTGGAGTGGACCTCTCATAGCCCCCAATGCTCAGCTCTGCCTGGATGCATTATGGATGCATGGCTAGCAAATTAAAATCTTGACCAGTTATGAAAGGGAAGCTCTTTCAGTCAATTGTTTAAGAATGAATCAATATCAATGAAACCATCTTTGATACTGTGACCTTAAGGTCATGATGATGATAGGCGATCATGTTTTCTTCCATCCATTTTTAGACATGTTTCACACGCTCATATTGACACATCAGTTTGTTCAGGAACATGCGAATGGCCTGTGTTTCAGTGCCTTGGTCTCAGGGCAGTTTGTTTTTGTCAGTCGTGAGAGAGACACAGCAGGGGAGAAGACCAGACTAGAGGAACTGCTTACCATTGCGTCCCGTGTCAAAGGGCAAGGAGGAGAAAACACATCTCCTCAGTCTTCAACCACAGTATCTTTTGCGATCTTCATGTGTGGGCTGCTTCTGGACCTTATAGCTCCTCTCATGTTATGCTTTTGATCAGGAAACGTTTCATTTTTGTATGGTTATTTATATTATCTTCAAAAAAAGCCATCACCTTTGGCATCTCAGAAAGTTTAAACAAACCAAACAAGCATCAATTAGGCTCTGAAATAGGTTTCTGCCGATGATGTATTTAAACAGAGACGCTCTGTCAGCCCCCCTTTCATCAGATTGCCAGAGATTGCAGCTGTTTTCTCCTTTGTTTTTGTTTTGTTTGGCGATCACATTGAAATGGACCATGTCGCCAAATTCCGTAGCCAGTTGGATAAGCTTTTCCACTTGTAGTAATGCTGGATTACTTCTTATTTGCTTATTAATTAGTAGAAAGAACCTTCATATGCTCACAGCCCTCTGTGACATTCTGTCATTCACTCTGTTGGCAGTTTTACACCTAAAGAGAAATTGCTGTAATGCATTATAGTTCCTGTAATTCATTGTTGTTTCTCATCAACATTAACTTTCCCTCTCTCCAGTTAATACTTGTAATTAATCAGGAGGTCACCCTGAATGCTGAAAAGGGCAGTCTGCAAGACCCACACAATCAACTGATGTACATGGCAGTGGTTCATTTTTTAGGGTTGAGTGCGATATCCAGGAAACAACAGAAAAGAAAGAAAATATATGAATATATATTATGAAAAAATATATATGAAAATATATTAAGTTAAAATGTGCAAATGACAAACAAGAAGCACTGGCTGTGATTCAGAATCCCTGCCATTTAAAAAATCTGCTCCAAATCCCAGTGAAAACAAGTGTTATTCATAGAGCTATTACTTTGTGGCCTACACCATCTGAATTTTCATTATAAATCAACTTTCTATATTAAATATAAACTGCATTCCTATTTGAAGAAGTATTTATGTGAAATTGGGGAAAAATAAACATTTTGTTAACTTGACATTGCATACTTGAAAATGTAAAATATACTGGAAAAAAATATGAAAGTGTATTGATTTTCAGAACTTGGTTCTGGGTTGGCCATGTGTAAATATACAATATGCATTAGTTTATAGTGCATATTGGAATACTGTTCCTTGAGTGGGTTTCTTGATGTTACATTTTTTGAACCTGTCTCATACATGAAATGCACTGCTGTTTGACTGCATAAACAGTAAATGCATATAGTGCTTTCTGTATACAAGGTTACAGATGTAACTCCCCAGGTTAGATCCCAATGTGGTTCTGCGTGTGTAGCTGCAAAATGTTTCCATATTCACAACATGCCTTTAGCTGTATGTGTGCTGTCCTCTACAGCAGGCTTACAGTATCATAATTCTGAAGCTTCTATTTTTTGTCTGTTTCTTACCTCAAGGTCACCAAAGCACTGGGGAATACAGAGACGAAACTTTCTCATCCATCACCTAAAATAGACACGCACCTTAATTGTAAAATAAGATGAAATGTTTGCGTGAGATGCACTGCTCTGATATTTCAGAACACATGTAAAAAAAGCAGCATGATCTGACTTTCATGGTGACTTTTAGCTTTGTTTTAGCCGTATGTGGCCACAGAAGCAAAGTTCAGCAAGACTATTGGTGACATTGTGTCTGCACAGTGAATACGTTCCTATTTACAGACATAAAATTCCATTCCTTTTAATAAAACAAAGATTCAGAGTACAGTGGCCCTGATGCATTATCTGTTGTTGAATTAACATTAAATATAGCTGTTGAAATACTGAAATAAAAAAGTTAAAAACTAAACAGACAAAGGATGAATATTAAAGAAACAATCTTATGAGCTGTTGATGATGACATAAGTGCAGTCAAATGGTTTAAGCTTTAAAGCTGTAACATTGACATTTAAAAGTTATGGTTCAGTGATATTTAAAGTCTTTCTGATATATTTGGAGAGAAGCAGATCTTTGAAGTCCCCTCATGGACTGTGGTGACGTCCATGTACAGTCAATGCACAGTGAAGAGCTGTTTTTAAAGGTTTCTTAGGTGAGCCTTTCACCGCAACAGTAGACATGCTGTAGCACACTCCACTTGTTCAGTATAGGCATGACAGAAGCACCGCTGACTAATTACACAACACAACTGCACAGTGTAAGTGAAAAGTGAATTTTAAAACCGTTCGTTTTCAACAGTAAACAAGATTTGAGAAAGACAGTTAAGAGTTTAGCAGTGGTTTAGAGTTTAATGCACAATGTTTTGTGTTCCCTGTGTGGAAGCTAAAAATCTCCTTGGTTTGTTCTGTGAGAAAATAAAGTCCAGGGAAAGTGCTTTGTTGAAAATACCAGGCATTCAATAATCTGCGCTGTTAGGCCCATTTATTTGATGCGTTCTTGGTAAGACTAGCTAAAGTTTGATATACAGTACCAATTAAATGATGATTGTAAGACAACCTACTCACAGTTTTTCAGAGAACAACAAACAGTGTCCTTAAAGACAAATATTTTGGAAGTGACATGATCTGTATTTTTATTTTTTATATCATTTTTACATAACGTGGTGGTCTTTGAGACAGAAAAATGGGGTGGCAGGATGCCAGCCCAGTTTAATACTGCATGTAGCTGTGTTACCTGGCCTGCAGCTATTCTTGAAGGCCATCTACTGGGACTGCCTGCAGCGCCACTCACTGGGAGTGCTATACAGGTGTGAGTATGACATGGTTCCCTCACCTTCCCTTAGCCCTTTAGATTTGCTGTAGGATTCCTGATTTTGTTTTATCCTCTGGCATTTTGGTTGCATTTGGTATTGCTTTGTTTCTGATCTAGAGCACATTTCCATCCGAACACATTTCTGGTATTTGGGATCTTGGAGGAACTTATGTTTTCACTGTTCACCTGTTCTTCACCTCAGTTATTGGGGGGTGCTTGGGAGGGCTGCGGGAGGGGCAGTAAAAAAGTTAACCTGGAGATAAGTACGTAGCGTTGTATAGATAGTGTAATTTTTGTGCTTTGTGACTCCAACTTTTCCATGCGGGTCATGCCAATGAGAGGTAGCACAGCATTGCCATCACACGTGTGGCAACGATTTTGTTTGATTGCCGCACGTGTCTGATGCAAACAGGTCGAGCGCGGAAGTCAGGTGCTGACTAGAGCTGTCAGCCCCGTCATCTTACGCGCTGCGGTAACCCAAGCCGCCGCGACACCCAGAATAACTAAATCCCCTAGAACCTTCCGAGTGCCTTTCTTCAAGAAGAGATGACACCGCCAAGATCATCCGTTCAGATTTTGTTGTCTTCCCAAACCACTTAATGTGATCAGAGAATTAAAATTTAAGCAAGTCATTTAATGATGGCCACGCTGCAAGAACTGTAACACCCCAGATTGGGTTTCCTGCTGCTTCGCAATCATATCTTAGGCATTTTTATTTTTTTTAAACATCAGCCGTGCTCTTGTTCCAGAACATTCTCTCCTGGTTTATGTGATCAGGTGGATTTATTACAGGCCGTGAGGTCATTGTGATTTTCTATAATTCGAGGCCTGCTGATTTACACTAAAAGATCCATACAGCAGTAAACTATACCATTTACATTTAATTAGTTTTATTGAGCCGCCAGCCATTTTATTTGTAATGAACCTCGCATTATGATTAAGGACATATTTTAATGATCTTTAAGTAAGATGAACAAATGTTGCCCTTGACCTGACAGACAACGTTTTTTTCTTTTTTTTTCTCTTCCAGGATTATTAATGAGGAGGGAGAACACTGGGAAATTATGACAGTGAAAGAGACATTATAAGGGCATTATTCAAGGGTGTTTTAAAAGCTTAAGGCTCAGGATTAGCTAACCTTTTCCTCCCGGACACCACTTCACTCCTCAGGATAACGTGGGTTTTTGTTTTTTCATTTTGAGTATGAAACCTAATTCTGGTTTCTCCATTATTTCATCATTGTTTTATTCTTTCACAGATGGAGATCTTTTTTGAAATATTTTTTGGTTCCTGTGGAAATAGCAAGATACAGCTTTTTGTTCACTTGAAGTGCAGACCATCCTTTGACCAAGTGTGGTAAATTACTGTCTACTACTACTACTAATAATAATATAAGAATAATATGCAGAAATTATATTTAATATAAATATAGACAGTGGTGTAGGTCTGATAGCTGCCTGACTGATTTCAAATAAAGTCATATCTTTTGTAGTAATAATTCATCATAAATAGTACTATAAAGTAAAATATTTGTGTGGATTAGTAGAGAAGGCACTGGCTTGTTATTGTCACAGGTTCAAATCCTGAGAAGATTTTATCACTTCTGTCATGCCACTGAAAATAGGAATATTACCTAAAATGGGTGATCAGAACTTTCCCTTCAAAGTCATTTATTTATATGATCTATATAAATCTAATTATTTGCCCATATGATTGCCCTTATGTGCTCAGGGGTACAACATAATATAAAATGTGACCCTTGGAAAAGAGAATCGTTTTGTAGAAGCTTGTGGCACAAAAGTATTATCGTTATTTAATACTTGTAATTTATTAAAAGATTTCATTTAAGAAATAAGATATTGCTCTATAATACAATATCGTACATTTAGCAAAGCAGTTTTGTGAGTTTTATAAATGTAATTGAAGTTACTTATCTTACCCCTGAAATAATGTGTGACTCATCAATGTAAATTTGTCCAGAATTAAAGATGTATGGCTACACATTCAAACCGTATGTTCAGAGCACTGTAATTGTAATTGATTGCACTTTGAAACTGAGCTAGGAAGCAGTAGGAAGTTGCTGGATTTCAAAATGCTAGTCCTTTTAATTTCATTGTTTGTGGCATGTACACTGTTGGGGTTGGCTGTGGAGCAGCTGCAGAATTGGCCCTAGAATAACCACAGCATTGGCCCTGGTGCAGCTCTGGCATTGGCCAAGGAACAGTTGTAGAAGGAATCCTGGGGATAGCTGCAGCGTTGGCCCTGGAGTAACCTGTGAGTCGGCCCTGGAGTAGCTATGGAGCCGGCCCATGAAAAGGCCGTTACTTCAGGCCCCGAAGAGGCCGTGTCTCATTAATGAGAGACGGCAGAGTCTCCGCAGGGGCCCTGGAAGATAATATGCCCATGTTTTGCTATGAAAGCGCTTCTGAATGTAACTGAAGAAACTCACTTTACAACTCTAACCCGGCTGAATAATTCAACATTTACAATCAATTTTAACCCCCCCTGCTCCCATCCACCAGCCCCCCAAGAGCCAGGGTTGCAGTCTAATCATGTGAATGTTGACAGGTTACAGCGCAATGCGATCTCTCTTCTTAGCAACACAAGGACTGTGGAGCAGAGACAGGCTGTGTCGAGCCAGGTTTCACGGGTGTCAGGGGTTATTTTTGACATGTTAAATAGCCGCCTACCTGTCCTCAAAACGATTGTGGATCAGTTTGATTATTCACAGTGTCCCTTTTGTTCATTGTTCTATCATATCTATTCAAATGAATATATCCATGTGGCCTCCATATACTGCATGCAACCAAGTAAGTGGTCAAACAAAAGAATCTGTGGTGATCAGCCTTACTATGAGTAAACAGCAAATTATGTCTGATATATTTATGTCTGATTCAGGCCTGTAAAGCATAAAATATATGCATACACTTTTTACAAACATATACTTCCTCAGGCAGTGAACCTGGTGGCTAGAGGACATTGTTGCATATCAACAATTCATAATAAACAGGTATAATTCACTATTCGTTCATAGCAAGGTCACTTGGATCATGGCTTTACAGTTGCACAGCAGCCACTTGTTGAGTGACCCTTGTCTCTGCATCATTTTGACTGTATTTCTGTATCAAAATATCTAGGGCTACAGCTTAAAGCAGGCTGAGACCCTGTGCTTGCTGACCCAGTCAGAAACTGCTCTTGGGCATCTTATGGCCTTGTCACATGACATTTTGAAGGGCTTTGAGGTGGACCTCATCATGAAAAAGCATCTTTCAGGCATAAAAAGTGACAGATTTATTGATTGATTTTCCTGAGATCTCAGTGACTGTGACATGAAGGCACAGGGTCTTTTCTCTTCAATGGAGAGAGAGGGTGAGAGAGACCTCTGTAATCCACACAATGGCCCTTCAGGTTTGATTTAATCCCAATGCCCACCTCTCTCTCTCTGTCTCTCTCTCTCTCTCTCTCTCTCCCACTCCCCTTGTCTCACTTATCCCCTCTTTGCCTCTTGCTCTTTTGCTCTTTTCCTCTCCCTCTCTTTCCACTGAGTCCATGCCCAATTGCTCTTCCCTCCCTCTCTCTCCCTTCTTTTTTTGTCCCTCCCTTCTCTTTTTTCCATCTAGTTCTTCTCCTTCCCCCTCTTCTCTGTCTTTCTCTCTCTCTGTTTCCATTTCCTTCTATCCTTCTCCTATGTCATTGTCCATACAAAGGTGCAGGACTATTGGTCAGATCTGTTGGAATCCAGGCCCACTGTTTTCTCATATATGGGTCCTCAGCCCTGTCACCAACCCCTTTCTGAAGTTTGAAATACAGTCCCTGAGCCGGCCCAACCCCTCCCTCCAGCCGTATGACTTTTCTTACTGTACTGCTATTTGAAAGCATGTCACAGTCTGTTGATTTGATTTAAAGGGAAAAAAAAGGTGTTTTGCCCGGCGCACTTCAGTAACTGTCCTTTTCATTGTGACTTAGTGTGTGGTGTAGGCTTTCAGCCGGCATGATTCAGCCCCGAGACACCGCGGTATTCCTCTGTACAATAGCCCTCGTATAATGGGCCTGGATTATCTCAATTGTGGGTGATAACAGACGGCACTAGAGTGAATGATGCAGATATAGGACACCCCCCTCGCGCGCTGGGGATCGTATGAATTATTTCTGGCGAACCCGTTGACTGCTGGATTGTGGGGAGGTGTGTGTGTGTGTGTGTGTGTGTGTGTCTGTCGTTGGGGGGGACTCAAGGAGGCTGTGAATGGCCAGTGTGTGAATGATTTACAATAACTGGCAGCAGCCGGCAGTGGGAAATAGATACAAGACACCCACTATTTTTCTTTTCATTTTTTTTTTTTGGTCAAACCGGGATTGGTGAATAAATGGATTGTGTGTTGCTTTGCATTTCCTTTTTTTTTAAAGAAGCGGGGAGACAGTGGGGTGGGGAGTGGGTGGTCATTTTTTGACAACGAAAACGAGAAATGTGTGTTTCGGTTCCCGTTTCCCGATCCTAAATCATCCACCGTGTTACCGGTATCCTGATATGCCCTCCTTAACAGTAGGTACCATTGCCGAATGCTATACAGTATGTGGTATTCTTTAACAATGTTAGAATCATGAAGGGAAGCTGATACCGCCGTTGGGCCTGATTAAACTGACACCCCATAGAGTGTCTCGGATACGTTCTGTGCTCTCAATACCTGGCCCGCTTGCTTATTCAGTGATGTCAATGATGTCTCACTTTCTGTATTTAGCCGCACGCCCGACATCATAGCACTACCAATTACAGCGAGTGGTGTAGTAAGCAACACAGGCCGGCTATCAGATCCACCACTGGCCCGTGCATTTCCCACAATTTCCAAACGTAACCACAGCTGCCGTTTGTGTGCATCTGTTACAGCTTAGCTTCTCAGGTTAGCTGTGTTTCTCTGATCTCTGGGCACCATAAAAGACAGTGGATTTGTTTTTTTGTTGTAGATTATCTTCAGTTGTTGTTAGGGTGAATTTTCCTCTTTTTTTCTTCACCCATATATGAGGTTTGTTTTAAAGACAAAATCTTGCATACGATACCTTACTGCATGTATCTCTGATAAGTTCCATTAGGACATCTTTTCACAAATGAGCATAGTCTGAATGTAATCCCTGTATACTATCCAATACTGTTACGCCAAGTGATTTGTCATCATGGCATAGTATGCTTGCTCTTCTTTTTCTACTCTTTTTGAGTAAAAAAGTAAAAAAGTTTCAAAACATTTGTTGTTCACTTGTTACAATTCTGAACTGATTGAGTTAATTTTGTGTACTTTTTAATGTTTAATGTTTAATATGTAACATTTCATTTTGCTTGATACAAAATTTTTATGATTATCTCAAGCTGCAATTCACGTTGTAAAAGGGTGTCTGGAGTATGATAGAGCAATAAGGACATGGTCAAACATAGCACTCTTTTCTTGTGATTTCTCATCAGATTCGTTTGTGGTCTCTGGGGTCAAAGGTCAAACTACTTCCTGAACATCTGTTCCCTGATCAAAGCTCTCTGGGCTGTTATGGAGGGTACACTTGATCGAGGCTTGTAATTAATGATGAGTAGACTATATTTGTTTATTTATTCATTCATTTATTCTCATCTTCTTATCATTCCTTTAGTATCTGTTGGGATTGATGTTTACACATATGTCAGCAAACACCAGCTGCACATGCAGTTTTGAAACTGCAGTATCTTCAAAAGAGTACAACAAAAGAGACAACAGACAAGCCACAAGGACTGAACACTTTTAAAGTAAAGAGAAAAAGGCTTTTTTAAATTGTCATTGTTTCTGCAGAATTCTTTCATACAGTTTGAATCTGTGCAGCAATATCATTTAGGTGAATAAAACCTTCTGTTCAGGGTAAAACCAGACTTTTCCCAAAAAGATCTGCAACCTGTGCAACACAAAGCATTAGCATGCACCATGAATGGCTCATTCTAAATGTGTGGGTGTGCAGCCATCACTTTAGTGTGTGCAAGTGTATACTCAGTGTGTATTGTGTATGATGTTCAGTGGATGAGAATGTTTGTGTGCGTGTATGTGTGCGTACATTTGTGTTTGGATCTGTGTGGAGTAAGCTTTGCATCTTGTGTGTGGGATGTGTGATATGTGGTTATATGCAGGGTGTATGTGTGTGTGTGTGTGTGTGTGTGTGTGTGTCCATGTGTAAATTTGGTGGTGGCAGCTGTGCGTGTGAGTGCATGTTTTTTATGTTTCATTTCATTTTTTTGGTGTGCCTGCATATGTTTGTGTGTGTGCGTGCGTGCATGTGTGGGTGCACGCGCGCCTTCATTCGCGGGTGTGTGTGAGCGCGGCTGCGTCCGTGTGTCACGGAGGTGACTTCATCGGCAGGTTTGTCTTCCTTTTAGGTCACCCCTTTCTGCGGTGGTTTTATTAATGTCAGATTAGCGCACTCCCAGAGCGAGAGCAGGCCCTGTGACGAGAGCCCCGCCACAAAGAGAGCTTTGTTTACTGCCTTCATTCCTGGCCACACACTAGGCTTAGCAAGAGAGCATTTCCTCTTCTGATTCATTCTCCTGTCTTTTGTGTAACTGGTGCTTTTAGACTGGGGAACCACAAAAAACATTTTCTACCAGCTTTCTGTGGCTAGACTTACATATTCATAAACCTACCAGCCCAATATGTAGCTTTCAAATCACTTCTCATACATTTAATCACTTTTGCGACCACCGTGATAACTTTTAAATGGCCCCCATTGTACCAGCTGGGAAATAATAATATGGAACTGTACCCACCTTTTATTTTTTTATAATCCTGTGACTGTGTGTCTTGAGCTGGCAGGATGTGAGCGCTAAGGTATCATAATTATCATATCAGGCCTGTAATTCGAGCTGGAACACAATCTGGCCGTATTCTCCTGACTCATGCCGTTTTGAGCATACGTCTTTAATTAAGAAATGGGGGTGGGGGGGCAGCAACGGGGGGGTCGGGGCGTCACAGAGCCATGAAACTGGAAGCCATCGGAGCTCCATCTCTTCATGAGATCTCTCCTAACATCGCCCGCGGCCTCTTCCGAACCACGCCAGAGTGGTCGGACTGAGTGTCATCAATGGGATTGGGGGCCTCGTTCAAATTGTGCAGGGGAGGGGGGGGGGTGAGGTTGGAGAGGGGTGGGGGGTGAGGTTGGAGAGGGGTGGGGGGTGGGGATGTTTGCTGGGTGTTTGGCCCCATGGCAATGCCCAACCATGGAAAAGAAGCTTTGAGCTCGTGTGGAGGCGGAGGACAGAGCGAAACAAGCTCTGATTGTGTGGCCACTGTAAATCATATTCCGGAAAAATGGATACATGTGCCGGTTCCGCTGAACAGAAGATGATGGTAGAGTGCCTCCTCATTCCTTGCAGCCGCGAAGAATTAAGATATCACTTTGGGCTTCCCATCCCAGTTGGATAAAGGAAGAAAATGATTTTTAAAGGATGTCTTATGCAGCCATCATAATGAAGCACAGTTTACATATTATCCACTTAAATACAACTGGTTAGGTCCCCCGTTGAAGCGTGCTCAAGTCATTGAGGATTTGAGTTGGCAACCTTATGGATTCAGTTCCCTAACTGCTGGGGCAAGCGTAGGTTGATTCTTTCCTCAAGTCATTATGGGTTCCTTTTTTCCCCTCTTTTACAGCCCAGACACACACCTACCCCTGGCACCTATCTCCTGTGTGGCGCTGATATCATGAAGCACTAATTGGGCCACTCTCATGCATGTATTGACAGCTTGTGGAATCAGAGCGGATCCCGATAGCTGTGCAGCTGATATTCTCCCATGATGCCTCCCCTGCTTGCCTCCACCACTAGCTGGGAAGGGGGCAGCAGGCTGTACCTCCTCAGGGGAGACCTGGGTCTGGTTTCCCGCGCCCGTAACTCAGAGCACGTCGGCGGGTCAGGAGAGCGGGGCGCGTCCTGCCACAGCACGTGCTTGCCTGCCCCTCTTGGGGATGGCGGCGCACAGCATTTGGGCCCCCTCTGTTTGGTGGCAGCGCTCTCTCCGTGTGTGGGCCTTGTTTGTAATTATTTTTCCTCCGAAATGTGTGTTTAGGCATCATCTGTAACAAGCTAACCACAGCGTGCTGTCTGGAAAAGTTGCGTGTAAGGAAAACACACGAGGCGGTGTTCCTGCTCTGCTGGGAAACGAGGACCCCGCTCGCCGCAGAGGCAGCGGCGTGGCACACCGGTCGAGGGACCTGACTCATTACCACAGTGTTACAGTTTCAGTTCCTGGCAGGCTCTTTCACAAAGTGCTTAACCTGAACCATTTCAGTGAACATCCAGCTGTGTGAATGGATAATATGTAGCAATGTCAACTATGTTAGTTGCCCCCCGGACAAGGGTTTCTGCTACGCAAATAAGTAATGTAATGTAATCACATATCGCTGACTCACTGGTCATGGACAGATTCTTTTCACGCAACAGATTGCTTTAATTTTTCCCTTGGGGTTGCGTCAACACGCATTGTGCTATGTTGAATATGTGCCACAGGTTTGTGTGTCATGTGATGCAGGTCTGCTGGCAGTAAGATTTCTGTCGTAAAATGAGGGCTTTATGGGACCGACAGGCCGTGTTTGTACTTGCAGGTATTTCTGTGTGATTACAGTGGCATAATGCAAATCATTTGAGCCCTCAATAGCCCTTAAGTTCTAACAAGTATTTATTGTTAAAGTCGATGAGTGCTGAGACCCTCAAAATTACGTTCTTTTCCGCCAGCTGTGCGCTTCTTTTGGTTTGAATTACTGAATTACAGTTTTACAGTATTCTTCAGTAAAACAAAAAAAAAACATGTTGAGAAGGCCCCATTGTCACAGCCAATCAGAGTCAAACATCCTACAGAGGGGGGAGTGTCTTTTGTAAAGATGTGCCACAATAGTGAATAGTTGCCTGCTGAGTCCATGTAATACACTGGAGAAGGAAAGCATCACTCAGAATAAGAGGTTTGTTTACCTACATTTAACATGTGAATGCATCTTAAAAATATGAGATTCCTGTTTCAATGATTGCAGTGACTGATCTTAATCTTTTACACTGCCTGTACTTGCTTAGCAGATGAACTTGTTTGTGGGTTAAGTACAGTGCTCAAGGGTACAACACTAGTGCCCCACCCAGGAGTCAAACCAGCAACCTGGTAACAAGTCCAATTCCCAGAGTGTGTTTTTGACTGTTTAGATTTTTTTCCTTGTTATCCTTCTCCTCACCCCCTGCAGGCATACCCAGTGACCCAGCCCATCCAACAGTGAGAATGCCCTGAGGCTCAGCACTGTGGATCAGGACCTGTGAGTGGACATCCTTTGCTGTCTGTGAGCCGTTTAGCCAGTGACATCATTCATCCAGCTGTATCACATGACCACTGCTTCCATCTAGTGTGGTGCATGAGTAGGGGCCTACAGCAGCCCAAGGGCCTCTGTGTCACCATCGTCAGTCTGTCTCAGGCGCCCGGTCCTGGCCTGGCCCTTTATTTGATGGGGAGATGGTTAATATCTTTGCTGTTTTTGTGAAGCAGATGGCATTTCCTTTAAAGATGAGGTAATAGTCAGTCCTTATGCAGCACTAGTGCTGTGGTGGAGAAACACAGAGCTTTGCCCTGCCACTGTGATCTGGCTGTCCCCAGTGTTTCGAATGTCTCCACCTTGAGTCTGCTGAGTGCGGGCTACCTGAGATATCTACATAAGAACAGGCCCTTGGAGAAAACCAGACCTGCTAATGGCATTATTAGCCGTCTGGGCTTATGTCATCCTCTCCCCCCATGGAGCATGGGACACCCCCCCTCCCACACCTCTGCCCCTATACGGCGGCTTCAGGCCAATCTCTGTCACTGATCCCCGCGTCATCGATCTGCGGCCAGGCTCCGCACGGGGTTGTCATGGCGCAGGCAATCGGAGACCTGAGGGGTCCTTAGGTGTTCCCCAGGCCAACTCGAACCCCCCGTCAGCCCCCGCCCCTCCTCTGCCCTTGGCCTGACCTTGACCGGGATGGCCATCTCACAGGGCGGTCCTGTGTGCCTCATTTTCTCACTCACTCGCTTGCTCACTCTGCATGCAGTGGTTGTGTCAAACAATATGTAGAATATTTGTCTCTCACTAAAGCACTCTTGGGTTCTTGTCAACCAGCGGCAGCACCGAGCACTTGTCTTGGCAAGGAGACATACCTGTAGTCCACACTCATTCCATAATGGTCTCCAAAAGCTGACCCAATCGATCCACAGAAATTCTCCTCCTTCACTTGCTATGTGTGGCCACCTCCCACCAGCAATACATGTCACTTCCTCTAAGTGGAGTAAACTTTTCCCCCCATTATGCAAGTGTCTCAGTAATACCATAATGCAGCTGGAGGCCTGTGCACAGGGTGGCTGAAGGTCGGAGATCACGTCTGCCGATTGCCTTTCCCACCATCCATCCTGTTCACTGCAATGGCCGTTGGTACCTGCCGTGATTTAGCGCAGATAATAAGCTACTTGCTAATTTCTTCCCTCCCCCTCCCTGTTTTTTGTCTGTTACCGTCGAGACGCCTTGCCAGGTGTGATTCATCGCTTCTCATTTTTCCCCCTCTTCCTCCTCGCCTCTGGAAGACCCGGGGAGTGGTTAGAACGTATTTAAGTTTATAAGTGGCCCCGCTCTCCCATCATGTTCATTTAATATTAATAGCGCATCCGTCTTCCGAACAAGGACCCGCGTAATGAATTGGCAAATTAAGATGGGGGGATATTGATCAGAATTTATATGGCTATAAGAGAAGACTCCCTCTAATAACCTGGCATAATAAGCTCACTGTCTGCTTGTCGGGGGAAGAGTCTGCAAGCATAGGTGTCCCGTATAATGCATTTTTTTCAGACTGTACATATTTTTTTATTTGATAGGGATCAGACTGAAATGTGTGACTGTTAATAGATTGTCAGTTTCAGTCCTACTGTTAAGAGGACAGAGGACAGCTGATTTTACAGAATCTTGAGTTAAACAAGAAGCAGCTTGGTACGCACATGCCACCCTCGATGACTGCGGTGCCAAAATAAAGTGCAGGCGTGCTACATGCCAGATAAGGACACGGGGTCGCAATAGGAATGAGTGTCCGTAATCTAACCGAACCTGACATTTACTGAATGTACACCTAAACAGAAGGCCTCCGACGCTCAAGGCTTTTTGCTCCGAGAAGCCTTTGTGCGACTGATTTAGAAACCGCATCAGGCGTTGCGTCGTCTCACGTTTTAGCCCCTGTATTTTTGGGTTGCTCAAAAGAAAAAAAAAGACATTTCTAAAAATACACGACACAGAAGTAAGGACACGGCGCTGGCCTGCGTTATGCTCTTGTCTGGATCTGATAGCAATGCAGATGTTTCGTTAACAGCACACATCTCAGCAACGCAGCCATTGCAATAACAGCGTTGTTTAGGAAAAGGGAAACAAAACGGGGGGGAAAAAACTGCGGTGAGGCAGAAGAGCGTTGTTGTGCGGTAATTTATTATTATTTTTTTTCTTCATTTTAATATCCACGTTATGCGAGGCTGACGGAAACACTGTGTGTGGTCCCGGCCCGCTCCTTCCCAGGAGTGGCTGGTGATGGTAGTCATCTTGTTGTTTTTGACTTCATTTTTCAAGACGAGGCAGTCTTGCTTATAATAAAATGAGATTATGAAAACATTTAGGAGTCGAGGCAGGCAAATGACTAATTCAAACATCAACAGTAAGATATGACAAAACAAGAAAGCACCAAAAGCCTGCAGCCAGGCCTAACACAAACGAAATGAGCTGGTGAAAAAGTGTCGTGATGCATTTTTTCCCAAAAATGCACGTAAAATGTAACAGTGCGAGTGTTTGCAAAGCGAGGACATGCGCATGATCCACCCCTGAAGCCTGTAGGTTCCCCCTCTGCCTTGTTTGACAGGCACTGTGACAGATTGATGAGCTGCAGTGGGACAGGGCCTGGAGTCTGCTGAACACATCCCATGCCAAGAGCAAGGTACTGTAAAGGCTTGTTAGATAAAGTGGCTGAACAGTACAGTATTACAGTATGTTATTGATGTCCCTGTTTAATACACCTGCGTGCTGCTATAGTGTATTAGGTTATGTTATTGTATGGATTGCATTAAAGTGTACAATGATGTGACACAGCACAGGCGTTTGTGAAGCCAAGGTAACAGGTTTGAATCCTGTCTGTAAAAAAAATTCTCACACAAACACACACACACACACACACACACAAGAGAGGGAGATAGATATACATCTATATGTTAATATAAAACAAAGATAGGAGTGTTTTGTTAGCAAATTAATAAAGTAACAGTGTAATGCTGTATTTTGTATCTGTTATTTCAGTCGGGTCCACACCTTCATACTCTCTTTTCATTTGGAATAAAAGCATTGGGGAAGCTATAGACATCATCCTCCAGAGACTTCATCAAACACAGACAGAGCGAGGGAGGAGTTCCTGAACACAACTACAAAATTTAGTGTCATTTGTACTGAAAATGCTTGCCTCGCATGTTACCATGGGGATTTAAATTCGACCCAATGAGGTGGACCGGCTCTTTTGTGTGTCGCGCTCTTGTTCTGTGTCTTACAGTCCTGCCCCTTTGCTTTCCGGAATGCTAATGTCGCTCGTAAATTTAGTTTTGGTAATTCTGTAGCGTTTCTGACCAATAGAACACAGAGGCTCCTATCTGTCTGCAAGAGCTCGTTCTGAATTCCAGTCATCCTCAAACTTTCAGGCGCAGTGTTTTCAGAAACTCCTGAATCACAAAAGAAAGTGGTTGGTGTGTGGCTTGTTTCTATGGGAAAATGAGCCAAATGAACCAATCGGGAGAGAGCTTTTTTCATTGTGTTTTTTTTTTTAATCTTACTGTACAGGGGCCTACAGGGAATTTTGCAATCATACTACATGCAGAGTCTGAAATGAGTGTTTATGGAAAACATTTTAAGGGCTTCTGTAGATGTTTCTGGAAAATTATCAGTAGGTTCCCTTAAAATTATAATTTAATGTGTTCATGTAATTGGAGCTTGAAATTAACACATGGTTGAGTGAAAAAAGTCAAGAAGTATTTGGAAGTGAACACCAGGGAAACCACACCAAACACACCAATTAATTGTTCCTTACAAGGCAATATGTATACTTACTTTGTACGTCTAAACAAATGCTTTCCTGTTTTCTCTCCCCCATGAAACCCTCTAGGAGATGCCTTTTTAAATATGGCATGCATACTAGCTAGTAACATTTTTGAGAAAAATACCCATGGAATGTTGTGATTATGGCAAGCAAAAAGACAGGATGGCAGTATCAAATCAACACAATGTCCTAAATAATGTACAGTTTACAGTTATGTTGGACTCTTGTTGTTTTTAAGAAAGAGTTCCTGGACAGTATTCATTTTGTTGAGTTGGAAAAAAAAGTCTGCGCTCGTCTGCTCAATGTATTTGAATATGTGAGTTTGTGCGTACGTGTGTGTGCGTGTGCGCCTGCCTATGTGTGTCTGTGTGGCTGGTGGGGGGGTGGAAAGGCTGTAGGGAAAACTGAGGGACTACAGAAATCACTGGTGACAGGTTGCCATTTCACTGCCACTCATTGTAATACGTTATTCAAAGCGCAGGACCCCAGTGAAAGGGGCCATAATACAAACTGCCCGCGGCACTTATTGTAAGCCCTTGGGCATATTGATTTGTGTTTCTAATAAAAAGATGCTTTCAAACGTCTCCATGACAGAGGGGAAGGTGATCTGCATCTATATGCGAATCATTATGTCCTCTTTATTAGAGTTTGTATAAGTGCATTTTAAGGGAACGAGGGAAACGAATACTGCCACTACATTATGCCCCAACAGGGGAAGGCGATTTGCCTATCAGCCGTAGGTCTTAAAAACCCAATTGTGGCTTTTCTCTTTTTTAATGTAAATATTAAAACTTTCTGTTCATTCTTCGGTGGTGTATACGTGTTGACATAACAGCACAATACATTTGTCACAAAGCCGCTCCCCAACTATGAAGTGGGATTTTGCTGTAAAAAAAAAAAAAAAAAAACCAACTGTATGTTGGAAGTGTGTGAAAACTCAGCTTTTATAGATACGGTTGTGCAGTGAAGTTACTAAAATATTTTATTTGAAGTTTTACTGGACTCTTTAAAATGAATGTGAAAAATGAAAGCAGGGACTGAATGGTAAGACTCTGCCTTAATGGGTCCCAGTCTTGTAATTATAAATGTGCCTAAGAGCGCACACAGAAGCAGCCATTTGAGCGAAATCGTTATGTAACACACCAAAAAAAGGTGTTTGCTACATCAATGTGCCACAGCGAACACACCAAATGGGAAACTGTTAAGGTCTTATTTTGTCCTCTTATATATTTTATATTATTTCACACAGAAGCATCCCACACTACAAGATGTGGTATTTGATTATTGTGGGAAGTAGCTGTATTGTAACACACAATGCGGCGTGTGATATGGTTTACCTGATGAACTTTGTGGCACTTTTGCTGCGTGACTTGAGCGGGTTCCTCAGTTTGACTCACAGGCAGTGCAGAGCAGCAGCTACCATAGCTGTCTATGTGGTTTATTCGGCTCCTTGAGCCCTTGCCAAAAGTAACTTTAAACGCATCACCAATAATCCCTACATAAACAAGCTTGGCCACCCTGTTATTAGCGGGACTTCAGCCGGTTGTGAACACTGTGAGACATGGTGTATATATAAATACAAGAAATTTATTTCAAATGGCTTTTTAGCTTAGACTAACTCAGGACTCCGTCCAGGGTTTTATGACAGTGGGATAATTGAGAGACTTCAGTCTGCTAAAATGCTTTTTTCCATCTGTCTAACCAATATAAGATAAAGTAGCCTTGCCAATTTGTTCCTAAAAGGAAAAAAAAACTTAAAAACAAACAAAATAGGAAGAAATATAGGTACAGCAACTGATAGTTTCCCATGTACGTATGTGCAACTTTAAACAACCTAGTAACCTGGTCACCTATGGCTGTTGTTTGATCAGTTATCCGTAGTTTAACTTACAGAATCTGAAAATTCCACAAAAAGTCAGTAGTAGAACCCTGGGGGAAAGGTGTAGATGGATGTAACAAGCACATAAACTGGTGGCCCTGAAAATGCTGATGCATGAATACTTGTACATCTGTATGTACATCTAAACACTGTTCTTGGGTTTTGTTCACTGAGTCTCTTTAAGCTGAGGCATATGGGAAAACTGGGGGGCTGTGAAACAGGGCCTCAGTTGTGCGCATTGCCTGAGCATCCTTGTTACAATACAAAATTTTCTATACTAGAGGGCAAAAAACATCCCCTTTCCCTGCCATGGCAAAAAAAAACCTGAAGGAGAAAATCAGATTTCTATGGCCTGCTAATCACAGTGAGTGGTTTGGGTTCTCATAAACAAAGAATAAAAAATTAGGCCACGCTAACAATCTAGTAATTCAGTAGCACATGGACACGCCACTATTTATTCTTCGGGATTATGAATGTGTACGCAACGCCATTGACCCCTTAATGAGAGCTCTTTGATATTACAGCTGCTAACAATTAAATTATTGCACTCCTTAGCCCGCAACCTCCAATGTAAATAAACAGCGAATTTGCACCGCTTTTGGAAGGGAATACGTTAAGCACTGAAATAACAAGCTTGATTTGGACATCTGGTGCAGTATCAGAATGACACTTGTTGCCCAAGCTGTGGGCAGAGAACAACTCTGGGAGCGCAAATGCGATCTCAGCGGCCCCTGCTCAACCGCAAGGCGCTGTGCGGCGATGGTGTCCGGTGGAAGGTTCTGGCGTTTAAGGTTTCGAGCCCAGCTCAGCCACTGTCAATGCAAAGTGTGTTCCAAACTGTTGAGATGCCATTTTGTTTTCCATGTGAGCTAAGTGTCATTTTAACTATATTTTCGCTGTTTCAGAATTAGGGGAGCCCTACATTTATATACAAGTTTGGTATTGGGAGGGTGTCTCTCTCTCATGTTCATAGGATTATAGACCCAGAAAAAAAGATGCAGGGGACCTTGCACCTTTTCCCCTATCACAACACTATCCAGTGTCATCTTCAAGGTCTTTGTCGAACACGTCCCCTACTTGGATAACATCCAGTGTCAGGAACTGGACCTGAACCTTTGTGTCCAGCAAGATCAATGCACGGGTGGAGTTGTCAGGACAAGGCGTGGCCTAACACGCTGACCTCACACAACAAGTACGTTCTTGTTGTCAAGCTGACGGCCAGTCTCAGCCAAAGGTCTCAACCACTTCACTCAGTGCTCCCCACCTTTGGAGAAGCAGCTCCTGCCTCCTTCCCATCGCTTTTAATCAGTAATCAATCTTGTTGAATACATAGTTTTTTAACCTTGACTTTCCTGATAAAGTTGGACCTGTCGATGCGAAAGGTCACTCCCAGATGTTAATTAACCAAGAGGGAAATTAACCAACCAAGGGTTTAGGTGTGACATTTGCACAGAAAGTTAATCCCACAGTAGCTCTGGCTTGCCCCACCCCCCACCACCACCACCACCACAAGGAAAGACAAGATGAATATAGCTTATATTCAGAAGCTAAAATGTGACGGGAGTGAGTGGACAGTGTGATTGCATGTGTCAATAATCATTTGTTTTGAGGCAGGTCCCCTCTGGACATTCACAGTCACTGTGTGAATACATCTTTGCCCCACCGACTTTTGACCATATAGTTTTATTTGTGTTCTATACCTGCGTGCTATCACGTGTCTAACAGTGAAAGGAGCCATTGTTAGCACAGTAATTAAAAGGGTCATCACTGCTCAAGACCGTGACTGCCTCCTGCTGCTCGAAGATAGCAACACTGTACCTGCAATAATCTACAGGGAAACGGCATGTTGCCACGTTCCAGCGCTGTGAGTGGGAGACGATGGGGACAGATGTGGAAGAAATGGAAAAAAAAAAGACATTGACTGAGCTTATTGAAGGTTAGATTGAACATTAAGGAGAAGCTAATTAAGGAGTTCTGACATCATTGTTGATTCAGTTTAATCACTACCATATGTCAGGGATGTTCTATATATAATTTTTTTTTCTATAAAAAAGTGGTTTATTGTAAATGTGGCAGTAGGCTACAGCAAAGACAGAGAAGAGGTATAATTATGCAGGATATGAATCATATTTACCACTTATTTTCCTGTTGTGACCCCTTTCCTCTGGTATGTTTCCATTTATTGTGTATCTGGAATGTGTATCATTGTGTATCATTCATTTTGAATCTGGTTGCGTGAAGTGTTTTTTGTATTAAAAATATTGTTGCATTCATTTTGCATTTTGGTATAAAGGATATTTTGTGAGCTGATTGGTTCAGTAAACAGGCTAACATTTCTTTCATCCTCAAACGAAAATTTTGGAGAAAAACAGTTGAATATCGTATAACCACACTCACATGTGCCAAATTAAATTGTGAAATGGTAGTTATGGATATGGGTTTTTTTTTGTTTTGCTTTGTTTTATGAGAGGTAATTTTAGCTTTGGTGGTGTTTTGGGTTGGGAGTAGCTTAACAATGATTCACTTGGTCATACGCTTTTGTAGTTTTTCATTTCCTGAAACTGATTACTGTTACTTTGCACTACTTTCTGTACCTCTGTGTCCTGAATCCCAGAAAAAAAGTTAAGCAAAAAGATTGCACTTGCCTGTAGAATTCTCTCCTGCCCTTTCACATTTCCGGTGTGCATAATTAGCAAGCTCAAAGGCCTCTTGCATAGCTCAAATGACACTGTCCAGCTCTGCTTGACCTGAAGAGTTCTTAGCGGGGTGGTTGTTTTTGCAGTGTCCAACAATAAGCACTCTGTCCTCTAGATCTGAATTAATATTTGCGTCGGAGCTAACAAAGCCTTTGCACGTGACACATGGCACGGACAGATCTCATGGGTGAACGGGAGAACGGCCAATCCCTGTCGCCGACGGGCCCCCGATCCAAACCTAGATGTGATACATCTCTTGTTTTCTTCCTCTTTTATGACTTTTCATTTAGTTGAAATGGGTCTGTCATTAGTGGTTTTGCCCTCTGATGTAAGGAGCAAGGGGAAGGAGATAGCGGTTACAGAGCTCCAGCCTTTTTTCCCCCCGCGGCGGTCTCTCTGGTTTTTCCGTGACCCTCACCCGCCATCTGGTCCGCACGGGGAGTGCCACTGTCATCTGCAGATAATTAGTGTCACCTGCACGTTGCGTTTGGCGATAAACACGCCGCTGTTACCAACGGCAGCTATGCGCGCGCCTGTTTAGACAGTCCCGCCGCTCGGGGGAGAAAGGGCGCGCTGGCTGAACGTAATGGAGGGGCGATGCAGTCAGCGGAGATCGGTAATTAGAGCCCTGTCCCGGGGATCGGCATGAAAAGCCGCTTCCCAGCAGGCTCCGCTCTCGCCGCGTGCCGCCGCCGTCGAGCGCTGTCGAGAGGGGCGGTTCGGGAAGTTTGCACGGAAAGCGTGATGTCAGAAAATAACTTTGATTTTTGTTTTTTTTTTTTTTTTTTTTGGCCGTTTCTCCCATGTTCATTGTCATTTGTCCTTGTCATTATTTGTGTCGTTGCGTTTCTGTGGGTGGATTGGGTCAGTGACTCATCTGAGACTAGTTGTTTAATGTCACGTCTTGCATATTGCAATAGCATGTCATCTTTTATCCCCCCCCCCCCCCCTACCCCCCAGCTTGATGAATATACATTTCATTTCAAGCTGAGTCCAAAAATAGATCAGTTCTTGGTTAGTGTGTCAGTTCCTATGATTCACAGCAGAGCAATTAAAACTAACCACATTCATTAACATTTCTGACATGTTTTGATATTTGCATGTATTTTGATTGCTGTCATGTGCTGACTGTGGCACATGTGGCTTTGCACTCATATGTTTACACTCCAAAATCATTGACCTTCGCGTGTACAGGAAACTCTCCCAGCCTCATATACAGTATCTCAAAAGATAAATACTTCCTGTCAAATATTTATCATGGGATCAGGCAGAAACAGGAAGATATTAGTTTGAATTAGGCCCATCCAAACTTGCTAAACTTCTCCAAGCAAAGAAGGTCAACTGATGCAATCAAAAGTTAACAACGGGATTGTTGGTCTCCCAAATTTTTACTGTATTGTAGCACTGTGCTTGTATGAGTCCTTGAAAAAATGTAACTTAAACATATGGGGCCTAGATATTAAAATATAAAAAAAAAATAGTCCCTCTCAATACCATAGCAGCCTGTGGCATTGAAAAGGATTGTTCTCTCACAACAGAAATGCAGTTGTGTGTCTGCCGCACAGTGCATCACCCTGCTGCATTTAACAAGCGGTTATGAGGTGTCAGTTGATAGATCACATGGCTGTGTTTTTTTCACCAGCACAACAGTCAGCTGTGGCTGAGCCCCCGCGCTGTGGACCGCTTCCCCCTGCGCTGACATATTTGACGGGGATTCCATTTATTCAATGCCGGACTCGACTGGCCCGCCCGCCACCGCTCTGTGTGAGCAACTGAGGGAAATTCAATATTTCCAGAAGGTGTTGTCAGAAGTGCCAATATCCAAGCCAAGTATAAGAGAGCGTTGGTACAGTACAGCCGGAGCCACGATAGCGTTTTCTTTTACTTTCACAATTCCGTGTGACCCACTGCTTCGTCCTGGGTGACAGCTGGTGAGGAGCAGCTTCGTGGCCGATGCTTGTTTTGTTAAAACGGAGCAAAATCCAAGACTGTCCGGCAAGAATGAGACATGGCAGGGCAGTAGATTCTTTTTAGTTGTTTTCTTTTGTTTGTGTTTGTGTTTTCTTTTTTTTTAAAATCACTTCAAGTGCCTTTGAATCTTTGCATAATTTAATCCTTCACACACTCAGTTTCGCTCTGTGCTTGCGTGGTTCACATGCAGGCCTTTTAAGCAACCTCCTCGGGAATGCCTGCCTGTCTGCCTGCCTGCCTGTCTGTCTGTCCATCATGCTGTCAGTCCTTCGGAAGGGGCCACAGACTCATTTTCAGCTTGGTCTCACACCCTGGTGGCACTGGTGCTGCAGAGCAGGAACAAATGGGAAAACGGGGATTTCATTGAAACTCAAAGTCAACTTCATGGTTCACGTGCCGTGGGCCGTTTAACAAAATTAAACTTGATACTTGATTTTCTTTTTTAATATTGTACTTTTTTTTCTTACACTCAATGACAAACGTGATCACCCTCCACGATGAAGCGCAGAAATGCGCGTCTCCACATCACAGTCTTTTTCCCTCAGCAGCGGCTACTGCACAGCGCCTTCATATCTGTACCTGTCATAAGCCCTAAGGGCATGTGGATGCAGGCGAAAATGTACTCCTTCGAAAAGCAGCACAGACAGGCTCCTTACTATCTCTTTGCATCTGTATCCACCTCTGAGCTGCTGTGCGAGGTGGAGACAGATGCTTTGGGCATCAATAAAAAAGATGGCTGTTTGGGGGAAAAAAAAAGGTTTTGGTCAGGTATCTACAGGTCTGCTGCTGAGCACCGAGGCTGCTCCTCAGCAGCGTTGCTCCAGTTGGGGGAGCTCGCTCGAGACAGAGCCGGAGTCGGGGTCCCCCAGCCACACGTGGGCGCGCGCAGGGCCTCCTGACAGGACATTATATTAATGTATTTTGCTTGTAATTTGGGGAGCAGGAAAAACCTCCCCAATTCGAGGGCTAAGCTGTCCCCAGTGGCCAGTGCGCAGCTGATAATTGTGAACTGGATAGATGTGTATATCAAATAGTTTACAAAATGAAGCCAGCTGTGTTTCCCCGCATGCTGTGGCTTCCTGACACGCATCATTAAACCTTATTAGCTACTTCCTTTCGCCGAGATCCTCGCCGTCCTCTACGCCACATATTAACATTTTCTGTCCCTCCAACTGGAAATTATTCCCTTTATTGTAGAGTGTCAACTTGCTCCAGTTTCTGATGCGCCGTAATTGGTACTTTGGAGCATAATCGTGGCGAGATACCGCATGGCGCTTTTCTTTATTCGGAGATTACAGCAGATTGTCTTTTTTTTTTTGTCTCCGCTCTCCACTTTTCCGGCGGCTCCGCGCGCCAATCTGGCCACCTTTTTCCCACAGGTCTCTGCTCCCCCCTCCTCACCCCCCCCCCCCTCCTCACTCACGATCCATTTCTCACGAAATGGCTCGCGAAATCAATTGAAACTGGTGGCAATAACAGGTAAATAAGAGGTTGCAGCGTTTTAGTGAAGCCTGTGCTTACATTCTGAAAGCCAAAGCTGATTATTTTGTACTGACACCACAAATGAAGCCGAAGTGGATGGCAGTTTAAACGGGCCGCGCATATGAAGCTGTTATCTGACAGCATGCCAGCTGCTGCACTTATGGTTTCAATCAGAGATGGTGTCATTTGAGACACTGAATATACTGTGAGTATGCCACTACATGATTTTGGAAGACAGTATGGAGTTAACTTTTTTTTCTATTGGTGTTTCTGTGCTTGTATTTGTGTGTGTGACTCGGAGTGTGATTGTGTGTGGGTGTGTATCTGTCTGTGATGTGCATCTGCATGTATCTGTTTCTGTGTGAATTAGCAGTGAGCTGGTTTACAGTTCAATACATTTGCTAGAAGTCTTATTTACCAGTAAGTACTCATCATTTTAGCTGATCAATAGCCCTCAACTTCAAACAGGTTTTGCATAGTCAGGTTTTTCAGGTAATCTACATCTTTATTCAACTCCTCCATTAGTGGTACCATTGCACAGGGAGGACCACAGGCATCGCCATTGGGAGTGATCACTGACTCACATCCAGAGGGTCTTGTGTGCAAGTGACACAACAGTCCTCGTTAATGACTAATGTTCTGGTGATGTTTTATCTGATTCACTGAGGACAGTACACTGTCTGTGGACTGCTTTTAGAAAAAAATAGCATTTATTTACTTCAATCAGGCCTCATGAACCTGAAAGTGAGGTGGAATAAACATGCTTGAACTTTTATGAAGACTGGCTCTGTGCATACAAGGAGAAAGCAAATGAGAATTAATGTTGCCAGAATTAAGTCTCACTCCTGAACTCTGTTTAAGAAATCCATTGCTTTCTCAACTCTATAACCGCCCGGGTAATTGCCTTCAGATAATCATAATCAAAAATCAAATTGAATTTCGGAGCAGAGGATTAACATGCTCTTAGCTTCAGTGGAGGCAAGAAAAAAAAAAAAAAACTTGCCTCAAAATGAACAGTGATGCAAAACAGAAATTTGAGAAGGGGCTGCAGTTACATTCAGAGCGGGAAGATATGGAAGTGCACCAACAGAACGATGACTGAAAGGGGAGAGAAGACACGTGGTGAGGAGGTTACCGCGGGAGACCCGGGCCGACGTATGACAGCCGCGCTTTAAATAATGCTCCGCTCAAGAGGCAGGGGCTTGTTGATGTAGCTCATGTTATTGGAGTAATTATTCTCAGTACCTGGGTGGTCCAGCGCAAAGGGAAGTGCTGTTTACAACTGATAGCTTCCTATGAAGAGAGAAATATTAATAGCAGAGTGGGTATGGAAGTCTGACATGCACAGGCTCCATTAACCCTTTCAGTGCTGAGGAAGATAAGCCTCTTCAGATGGTGGAGGTCTGGATTAGTATGCTTTTTTGGAAACAAATACAGATATCACTGAACTAATACAGTCCTGACTGTAACTGTGATTCTTTAATCTAAGTTTTACAATTATAGCCCACATATATCTTACGGACTGATAATATCTTAAAAGCACTCTATGCATATTTTTTCCTAGTACCTCAACTTTCTGCACAAAGTTACCTGCATGAATCTGAACAAATACGGTCTGATTCTTTGGTAAAGTGCCCAGTGAAATCCTTTTTTTGTAATGGGAAGAAATGTTGTTGATGTTTTAAATTTAAATGTAAGTTAGTTATGTGAAGCATATACTTAAACATTGTGCCATGTCCTTGTCAGAAGCAGCTGGCTCATGTGAAGAAGTCAGGGGGAAAATTCATATGCTGCACAGTTTTGCATCAAAAAGCAGCATCAGTCATTCACGCTATAGGATTATGTGTTTAGCTGTCACCATTAAATATATTTATTTTTGTGTAGGTTTGCATTAGTGTGTGCATGCCTGTCTGTATATATGGCATGTTTGCTGCTGAAGGATATTCATTTGTATTCATTTAAACACTACAGGTACTCATAGCAATTCATAACTGATATCAATGGACTACGTCTGGAGTGTGGTTTCTCCTTCAGTCATGTAGTGTGTCATTACAAATGCCCAGGAGACATTTGTCATTGCATCGGCCTCAATATGAAGGCGTTATGTTTGCAGACTCTGAGTGGCACACAACAGGGATGGAAACCCGAGTGGCACAGGGTCTGCCGAGTTCCTTTCTTCTACACTCCTAATTGTTTAATTGAAGCCATTTTCTTAAGTCTCCAGGTATTACAGGTGTAAATCGGACGCTAATTAAGAGTTAACTCTGGAAGCCTATGGGACTGAGGCTCTCGAGGCTCGGAGGTGCCCATCCCTGATGTATAAAGACAGAGCTCCGAGGACTCGGAATTGGAGTCACTAGAGTGGAGAGAAGCTGTTAAAATTGGAAGAGCATGTGTTTCCTGTTACTTGATCCTGGTCTCAGTCCAGCTGTGATGTTCAGAGGGCTGTTTTTTGCACAAAGTTAAAAAAGAAAAGAAAAAAGAGTTAAATGTCCCTAGTATATATATCGAACAGTCCTGTCAGTCTTGGGCCAGGCTTAGCGTGTCCAAACACCTTCCCTGGGTTTTATTTTCAAATACCCCTGGAATTTATTTGTTTGTCAAATGTTTTGTGCAGATGTTAAAATCAAGTCCAAACACCAATGAGGTGTATATGTTACATGATGATAGTAAGGTTAAGGTATTAATGATTTTTTTGTGTGTGTGTGTGTGTGTGGAGTAACCCTAGATACCCTTGGAGCTCGGTGCACGAAATGGTAAATGAGAGAGCGGCGTAGGCAGGCCCTCGGTATTACTCCAGGCGCCCTGGCGATCAATTAAAGGCAGACAATAATAAATGTATACATTTAGACTGATTTCACCCTTGTGACGAATGATTTTACCCTTGAGCTATTGACATTGTCTGGAATACCCCTGGCAGTCCCTGCTGAATATTCCGTCTGAAATTTCACAGCTCTCCTCAGCTGCGATGCAGAGACGGGGTTTGAGTTAGTGGATATGCTTATTGTGAGACGGCCAGTCTTCTTTTTTTTCCCAAATTATTTTTCACACGCACAAAAAAAAGACCAATTCCAGAAAAGCCAGATTAAATCGTTCCTTTCACTTTTAATGGGATTTGGATGAATAGGGTAAAATATGCACTTTGCATTCATTGATAGCATCTTTAGGTTGAGGTAATTGAGTCTTTTTTTCCCCTTCCCTCCCTCTCTCTCTCTCTCTCTCTCTCTCTCTCACTCTCTCTCTCTCTCACTCTCTCTCTGACTGAATGAATAATGACTTCATCTGATCCTCAGCGAGGCTTGAAAACTTTGCTTGCCTTTGTCAACGCAAAGGGGTCCGGGCTTTGAGACATGTGCTCTCTCTGCTGCCCTTAATTTTTCTTCATTTTAATCCTCTGAACCTATTTTTCTCAATAATTCAAGCATAAACCACATCGTTGGTTGAAAAGACGAGGCTGGAGAGATATTTGTCCTCAGCGCTTTGGCTTTTTTTTTTTTTTCTTTTTTTTTTTAAAATACAGCTGATAAATCAAACAGCGCTCCTTCAGAGCCCAGTTCTCAAGGGAAGGGCCAGAGAGGCCTGAGGAATGCTGGAATTCTCTCCCTTGTTTTCAACCATTTAAATATAGTCTTCTTTTCAGAGCCCTTTTCTTTATGTCGAGAAATGTTATGTTTTGCTGTTTTCGCAAGTGCGGCGTGGAGATAAAAGAAGGCCCTGTGACGGAGGTTTTCGCCGGTCGCTTTGGCAGAGGGGGGAAGAAATCCTTCCCGACATAATTTTCCCACATGCCTCATTGGCCGAGAGACGCACTCAAGAGAGAAAAGAAAAGTTTCGACTTTGGAGTGAGGGCCATTTCAATATGGGAACTTTTTTTTTCTCTCCTACCCCCCACCCCCCCTCCTCCCTGGTGCTATTCAGAGAGGTTTATACAAAAATACATTTTATGGTTTAACAGAGGGAGTGACACAAACACTCTCGGTCCCCTCTGTGTCTTTCCACATTTTTGCATGATAATGGCGCTGGAGTTGGGACGGCCCCCATAAGTGGCCACATTGATTTCAGCCCCCTGTATTTTTTTCCCCAGGTTCTGTGTGTGTTTAAACATGCACTTTGAGTGTGGTCTCGAAAATAAAAGAAACGAGGAATGTTTATTATCGAGCAAGAGTACAGTTCTCTTCAGGGCTTGTTTGTTGACATGTTTTGTGCATGCGCATTTCTTCCTCTTGGTCTGATTAATTTAGCTGAATTTCATGTGAAAGTATATGTGTACACCGCATAATGAACAAAACACAATATACACAGCACAAATATCAAGCAGAATGACGTAATGTTTTTAAAGGGCAATTTCTTCCTCTAGGACTTCCCTATACATCAACTAATTAATGAGACACATTAATGAAACCAAAAACATGGCCCTTTCTGTGGCATGTATAGTGCTTTTAGAGTTCAGAAGGGGGGCCGTGCACCTCCTAAGTTCTCTCTGAGCCCACTGATCTCAATGTACTGCTGTCCCAGTCTGTCTCAGGTGGTTGCTCTGGACCTGGAGCCGAACTGGCAGACCGTGCACCTGTCTGTGTCCCAGCGTGTGAGAGTCATTGACAGAAAGGTGCTGTGGAGCTGTGTGGCCCTGGGTCCCACGACCTGTCCTGCCTCTTCATGCTGCTCTCACTGTCGGTATCAGGTATAGCTGCCGCGTGTCCTCACACCTGATCGTTGGTGTGTGTGAGAGTATGTGTATGTGTATATGTGCGTATGCGTATGCGTGTAAGCGTGTGTGTGTTTGCGTGTCAATGTTACTTGTGCTAGGATTACACTTTGATGGAACTGGTTCATGCACATGCGCTTCAACTCGTTAGTGCAACCATTTGCCGAGTTAACCAATGCAGTGCTGGTCAGAATCCAGAGATGCTTGTGGGTTGTGCTGTATCACTGAGATGCACCCTATTTCATCATATGTAGCTGCGAGTCAGGGCGGGTGGACGGTAGCCAGTGGATGGACGGTCGTGACAAACGATAATTGCAGGGGAGCTACTGATAATTTGTGCGGAGAAAGGCCCCAGACGCTGTTTAAAGGGCGCTGGTGTGGGCTCCGCTGACGGGATGGAGGGCAGAGAGAAGACAAACCTGCATTGCAGCAGTGCTTCTCTGCAGGGCAGCGCGGGAGGTCGGCCCGTTCGTTACCTGTTTGTCAAAGGCAGTCGGCCAGCCACGCAGAAAAGGGAGACGAATTGGAGTTGTTGGGGCTGAGGAATGCCACGGCACTAACATAATTGGAAGGTGGCCGCCTTATGACTGCAAATTGGGTTTTGCGCTTCATCAATACACGTTTTGACAAGCGGGCGTCCATCACCGCGATCCTTGCCTTTTGCCACGACAGAATACGAAATGAAGTGTCTCAATAATTACATTACGGGTCCCTTATTGTTGGACAAGAAAGCAATATGGTATAATTAGGTTTGATTGGAGTGCATGTTTCCGGTACGATCCGAGATGAACGATGTTGCTATAGTGACACACATCTGTGGCCACCGGTGCGTGAAACATAAAGCCATTCATTCGACAAGAGAAGACATCTGTTAACTGCGAGGATGCGGGGCATATTGACACTGACCAGAAATACTAGACGTCGGCTGATAAATGAACTAATGGTGCTGAAACAGAGAGAGACAGATCATTTGTTCTTAATCTGCTGGGAGGGTATTAATCTTCTCACTGGTTGCATTTGAAAGGGCCATTGTCAAAGGGAAGGAATTGAGGAGGAGTTTTGTGAGTTTCACAACTCGTCTCCGGCCAAACGGCCAATTAAATACGAGAGTTCCCCTCAGCACCGTGTCTGCCGAGAGCACTGCACTATCACCCTGGAGTCAGTCTAACTGCAGTGCAAGTCAAGTAACACATATAGTGTTGCCACCTTTCTGTAGGTGGCAACATCACATTGCGTGCTTGAGGTTCACTGAAATTTACATGAACATGTTTCACCATTACTGGCAAAAAATGGTGGTACTCGCTTAAATCTATCATCCAAAGTTACAAACAAAGGAAATGATGTTTAGACATAACAGAGGCCATTGCTAGAGAACCTTAATTCATAATTTGTAAAGTAATGAATGAGGATAAGTGTGATATACAGTACACATGGACTTGAACTGAAAGAGCACTATTACTATTAATTCTTTATAATTACACTGTTGGCCCATGTAGGTAATAATGTTTGACATGCAACAGAAATGGTGAAGCTCATAGATAAGGTGGGCTGAATATTTGTTGGGCTTCTCTCTGCCCAAATATTGCTTTTAATTCCAAGGGCAGGAGGTTGAAATATTACTCAGTGCCTCTCAAGGATTTATTGTCTAATACCTTACATGAATAACTTGTGTTTCCACATGCATAGAAACCAGGTACACTGTGGAGGAACAAAGGGTGTAAACTACAATTTAGCAAGCTGCCCTCGATCACAAAGCTAACATCCTCTCACAAATGGCAAACGCTAGATATTCAAATTATGGCAACAATGTTGAAGTTTGGAGATGTGTAACATTAAATTTACTTGTTAATTTTTCCAGGAGGCATGAAATCTGTTAGTGTCGCAGGCCACATATTATTTTGTTCAGACTCAAAGGTCAGTGATCCCCACCTTTGGAATTAAACTTTACTTCACTAAAGAAGAGGCCGCAATGAAACAAGTTTTACAAATTCTACAAGGCAGTAGGGCATCACGCTACATGATATGTCTGTTAAGCTGATCAGCCACTCCACAGCAGCGTTGCATCCATTAAGCAGACCTTCAGTGAAGTTCATTCCTCCATATTTAGTTTTGATGTCATGTGAAGTTGTCTTAAGTGCCACTGTCTCTTAGAGCTGTCAGCGGCTTATTCGACATCTCCCACTCACGAACACAAACCCTCGCAAATAAATGGATTGTTTTGAAAACAGCAGGAAGTGACTCAGCAAAAGGTATTATTTGTGGTATGGTTTTGATGTGCCATTTAGTTTGGTTTATATATTTTTTTCTGTTTTTGTTTTGTACTGTTTAAAAGTTTCGTCGGAGATGTACACAGATAACCATTTGTTTAATCCGTTTGGTTTGTTTAGTCTTTTGTGTGATTGTTGTTCCTATCATAACGATGACAGTAATAACAATGAATATTATCATGATTAAAATAACAAATTGGACTGACTGCAGCTTGTCCGATATTTGGCTAAACAAGAGAGGGACATTTGAAATTTTGGCCTTGATGTTAGGAACTGGGTTGTTGCAGGTTAAATGTTGCGACTTCCTGTGAAGTGACAGCTGAAAATGACAGATGCACCCAAGTCGATGTGACTGTTTGTAGCTGCTTAATACTGCTGCAGTAAAGCCAACTTGAAAATTCTTTTCCACGAATCCAGGAGACTTTTTTTCTTCCCTCTTCCAGCAGGTGTTCATGTGTGTGGTCCCACCATTTAATAAACGGAAACTCGCGCTGGGCATCTGAGCAAGTTAATGACACACGTGACTCACGGCGTGCGCTATAATTTTTCTTTCCATTCACCGATGCTCGTTTACTTGTTTGCTTAGTCAGTTTTGTTTTCCTCCATTCCTGTTTTCCTAAAAAGAGACCAACACACTTTTTTGTGCTGTTCTTTTGTAAACTACATCCATGGCTAGTCATGCAAAACAAGATGCTGGGGGCCTCACTATGCTCATCGTGGTTTTATAATGCTGTTTGTGTTTCTCTTTTTTTTTTTTTGAGTCACACAGTTTTTAATTAATTATTAATTATCAATAAAATTCATAAAATAGTCAATGAAAAATGAGCATAATAAGAATTAAAAAATATTTTACAAAGATTTCTATGTGTGAAGCAGAACAATTGTGTTACTAATGCCCAAAGTGGCACTGCTTTCCAAATGATACGGTGGAGAGATTCAGCCGGGGTCTGCTGTGAACTGAGTGAGGTAAGCTCATTGTGCCAATGGAAATACACAAGGCAGCATAGAGGGAGAGAGGTGACCATAGGCTGTAGGCTTCACAGTGTGTGTTTCCATTTCTGGTAGTTCCACCAGGAAAAAAGCGGTAAAAATCACCTTTTTATTCGGTAGCATATTTCCTTTAGATTAGACAGACTGAAAACATGCAATAAACCTAAGTGCTACAATTAAGAAAAAAATTGCTTCTAAAAGCCATTCACGTTGGAAGACTGCATTGGAGATTGGGTGGCCTGAAAGATATTAAAGTAGCCTATTAATCCTGTATAACAAGCACTCGCGCAAGGTAAATAGAGATTAAGTTCAAATACAATGGGAAGTGCATAGGTTCTTCCGAAAGCAACTTGATAAACGCTACCCCAGACATTACAAATGACTTTTTTTAGGTAGTTATTCTCGATAAAACTGTCACATTTTTGTGTGTAGCATGTAAATATCTAAAAACAAGACTTCTCAAATATACATGAAGCTTAAACCTCCTTATTATTTAAATCAATAGAGTTCCTATTCTTCTTTTTCTTATTATTATTATGATTGTTATTATTGTTGTTGTTGTTATTGTTCTTGGTGTTAGTAGTAGTATTTTTGTAGGTAGTGCTAATGATAATAACACTAATCAAAAGACAAGGCTACTGTGGTAAGATACATGAAATACGTAGTATTATTGTAGGTAGTGCTAATGATAATAGCTCTAATCATAAGATAAGGTTACTGTGGTAAGATACATGAAATACATATGAGTGGAGTATAAGTACCAAGAACATAGGCACAGAACAGCCATTAACACAGTAAATCAGAATCAAGCTGAACAGCAGTGCTAAACCACAAGCATACACTATAATTCTGTATTACCATACATGTGCTTTAGTGCCTAGCATTAATCGCATGCGCACATGTCAAGATGAGCCCAACCACGTTACATGATGAATTACTTGCATTAAAATCAGTTTCACTTTTTATTGAATTAGCTACTTGTAAAGTTGTATATAGTCTTTAAATATAAAAAGTAACTATTCAGTGAAAATAGTCATTAAGAATGCATGTATTCTCTTTATTGTTAGTTTTAAGTGCAAAACAGCACTTAGAGACATGAGGGAATTTCTTCCACTGTACTCTTCCATTGAAGTGAAGTCTATAGTCCAATGTATGTCCTCAAACACATGATACAGAAACTACATTCTTAAAACATGTTAAATGTGTTTTGCTATCTGCATGTGTTTAATGGTGATATGTGGTACAAAATATGCACTAAATATTTTGAATATAGTAAAATTTCAGAGATGCTCATCTAAAAACATTACAATTGGTATGTCCTGTCACTGAAGTCCATAGCTGTCACTGTGGTTACTTTGCACAGTAAAAAACCAGCAGAAATCGCCGCAGCTGGTGTCCCCATCTTCGCTGTCACACTGGTGATCACCCAGGCAATGGGGCCTAAGGGACAAATGTCCTCGTCCTTCTCTGTGCATAGTGTCATATGGTTAAGTGTTTATGGCAATAAAAAATATTGTTCTTCTGCCTATCCTTTTCCTTTAACTTGATTTTATGTTTTATTTTTTTTGGAGTGTCTATGTTTCATAATAACGTTGGTTAACACTCTAACACTCTCTGATTGTGATTGCTTAGGACAAATAAATGACAAAATGAAAACGTTGCAAACAGCAAAAAAAAAAAAAAAAAAAGATGTTGTGGAAGATTATGGTTTAGAAACATGAGTCACAGTTGGCTGACATTTAACACAGACCAATCAGAATCGTCAGCTAGCTCTTAATTCCAGTTATTATTCTGTTTTAGCTGTTGCATGATGGAGCAGGATGGGGGCAGAGGCAAGCGACATCTACATGACAATTTATGCTGAAACCAACTTTCCCCGCCACAGACATTTCATCTGAAGTGCTCTGCCTCTGCCCTCTGTTAGTCTTGCAAATAACGACATTCTTTAGGCTTTACTGTTTATTTATAGCTTTTAAACAATGATAATAATAATAATAATTATTATTATTATTATTATTAGTAGTAGTAGTAGTAGTTGTTTAAAGAAATTCAGAAGAATTTTTTCTAGATGTAGTTTTGAGCCTAATGCTGATGCATTTCATAAAATCTCTTGTTTTTGTCAGCTTTTATTTGACTGTTTCTTTTTATTTGTGATTTAATTTTGTGAACTGCAGGTGATTTAATTTTGTGAACTGCAGAATTGGTTAATGACCCGGCGCTTATACCTTCACACTGTAATCTGTGATACAAGTGCAGGACACAAAATGTAAGGTCATATCATTGAGTCACATGCACAGGTAACACTCCTCTGTCAGTAGTTATACCTAATCATTCCAAGCGGGAAAGATGCAAGGCATATTTACTGTGATGAATGAGTGACAGGTGGGAGTTGATGCATCATTTCATCCTGAATGAAAAGTATGCATGCAGCATCCATTTAATTCGGTACACATTTAGATGTAACAGTCACAATAAGAACACTTCAGAATGTCAGTGTTGTAATTCAGCAATATTAATCTGTTTTTCCTTTTTGCATTCTGTAGTAAATTGTTTCTTCTTAATCAGATTTTGTCACGTGAAATACTTTTTTGCCAAAGGTCTCCAATTCACTCTCCTTGTTTCTTCACTCCATTAAAATTTGTTGCTGTTGATGCCATTTTAACCTTCATGGTATCATGAAAGCTAAGCCCAGGCTCTTTTGTTTAACTGAAGGGGAGAAGAGGACGTAGGAGTGGTACACGGACTCAGCAAACACCCAACAGTTGTTCCGCTCTGAAGCCATCTGCCTGGTGCCGTGTAATCTCTGGTAATGAATACTGCCTGTCACTTAGTACGGTTTGGCGGCAGCGATATGGTGCCATCGATTAGTATGCCGTCGTCCGTGTGCTCCTTTATTATTGAGATGACAATAGTCTAGCGGGTCCACTGTAATGCAACACGCAAATCTATTATAACCTGATTATATTTCCCCCCTGGAAGCATTTCGTGACAGAGGGCATAATCTTTAATGGAATTTGTGTGAAATTAAATTATACAGGCATCAATAAACATAACATAATTCAGAAGAGTAAATCGGCTTAATTTATTTGACGGCGTAATGGCACCGGTGTTTGGAGATCGCAGACGCGGGGCGCGGGCTGAGGGCGGCTGACAGACAGATCCAGAAGAGATGGAAAGTCAAACCTTTTATTAGAAAACACTGTAATTTGATGGGCCGAGTGTTCACGGTTCAGGGGACCGCACACACCCAGGCGGGGGCCGCGGATACAGGGAGGGAGTGAGCGAAGGAGCGCGGGAGAGACCGGGAGGACGCGTAGACGACAAGGGTGGAGGGGAGGGGAGGAGGGGGGGGAGAGAGAGTGTGGGGGGCGGGGGGAGTAGTTGAAAAGGACGGGTTTGTGATTGAGCGGTTCTGCAGCTCGAACAGTCAAGTGTTTGATAGCCCTGGCGGGATCGCGGAAGGTTGTCATTTCACATCTTAACCTTTAAGGTGCCTTTCCGCAGGCGGGAGGTTAATAATCAAAAATGATCTGGTTCACTAGAGCAGATAAATTCTGTCAAATACAGCTGGGACAGTGTGGGGCCACCCAGCCACCGCCGAGCTAAATTGATGGTTGTTGCAAGAGGGAGGAAGGGGAAAAAAAGACCCTCAAACTACTGTATGACATGAAAAGACTCTGAGGTGTCGCTTTTTTTTTTGGTACTGTGTCATGTTGCGATGAATCACAGTTCAGTGGAAGCCCTCCAGATGTAAACCATCTTCTATATCATGTGTGGGAGAAGTGTTTTAAATCAAGTGTTATTATTTACTTCACTCCAAGACTATGGATGATAAAATGAAAAAAGACTTTAAGCCAAAAAAGGCCAAGATATGTAGATAATGCTTTCTCTTTTTTGTATCTAGTTGTTTTCATCAATTTACCACAATTCAGATCTGTATGAGAAATACAAGAGAATACTCTCCTTTGCTGTTGTTGGTGCTTTTTTGTCTTTTGAGGATCTTCTGAGATGATGTGATGAAGGTCTGTACCACAGTGATTCACACAAGATACAGAGAGCAAGCGTTGCTTTAATTTTTGTTGTTAAAATCGCCCCCTTAGTATTTACTTTTGAGCAGGCCATTTCTCAGGGTCAAATGTGAGTGAGAAGAAGTCCTTTGTCAAGATTTCAGCAGACTGTCTTTGTCGGTGGGCTTTCACATCTGATTTTGCTCAATGTAAGTGCATGCACACTTACTAACGTGAGAGTGTGTATAACCAATAAAGCTTTATCGCTACTTTAAGTCCAATGTGCTGTGTCTCATGCACACACAAAAGAAGTCCTGAATCAAATTCAGTTGGCCTCACAGAAAAACCTAAAACTAATCATCTTACACCATTTCACGGTCTGAAAACAAATAAAAAAGAATACCAAGGCAGGAAGCTGTTTTGGGTCAGAATACAGAACTGATGATGCCAGTTGTTTGTGTTTTTTAATTATATGAAGATATGCATGGGAGAAGCTAACCAAAAACTAGATTTTGATCCTGGATATTTATGATTGTGATATTTACATTGTCACAAATGTTTTTCAGGTTTTTTTTTTAAATAATACCATAGAAAGCTATCTAGTCTGTTATATTAGCATATCTTCAATAACAGACCTTATGAACATGACATATCTTGAGTGTAAGCATGCTAACATTGCATCCAATTCAGTAAAAGAAACAGAAATAATATGAGGATAAAATATGGTTTGAATTAATGTGATGCAGCCAGCTAAATAGAGCAAGATGTGGTCCTTAGACACAGTATCTTGTCACAGTGTTATTCCTATCTGATTGTGTCATTCATAATAAATCCTGAATACTGGTAACAATGCTGAGGAGACCTTTTTTTTTCTTCCATGAACATTTTGGAAAACATTTCAAGGCATGCAGACACTTATATGAAAAACCACAACAGCTCAACACAAATAACCATTGACATAGTGAGCAGGTACGCATGTGCCCTCAATACATTTGCATTTAGTGATTTGGCAGACACTTATCCAGAGCAGCTTACAAAAGTGCGTTCAGTAGGGTTTGGCAATTAGCTGCACAGACACTAAAACATTGCTGCCATCCTTGCCACGACTGTCCTTTTATAAAGAAGACATTTAGAAAAGGATACCATAATGTTAGAATACTGTTGACGTTGATATCCTGTACTATATTACACTGAAGCCTACACTAGCTATAGCTACATGAGCTCACTTTGATTGAAGTGATTTAGATTTAGTTTATCCCCCCTGAAAAAAGTGTCAGTTAAAAGTAGTTTACACAATCTTCATTTTAATGTTTTACTCAGTCCTTGCCGATTTTCTGTTGTATCAAAGACATTCTTTTACCGCACTATAAATCAGATTCTGACTTTTAAAAAAGAAAGAGGGTGGATTAGTTTACTTTATCATCTTTACTCTGCCGGATTTATAGGCATAGTTGAGGATAACTTACAGTATAATCCTGTTTGTTCCTTTCTTAAGTGGGGAGATAACATCACCCGGGATGATGGGTATGGGGGGGCGGGGGGGGGGGCGGAGAAATGTTGCGTGTCTTTCTTTATGCCGAAACCTATAGTTTTGGCGTTTACGACCAGGTCCCGCACCGCTCCGCACAGCGATTTACGGCCCTCCCAGCAGTTAACATAAACATCGCGTTATCACGAGAACCCACGAAGGAGTGTAGTAAATATCCAAGATATAAGGGGTCGGCAAAGGTCGCCGGTGAGGAAGGTCCCTGTCATAATTTGTTTAAAGAGCTATATTCGATAGATGTTTGTGGCTCGTCGATGCCCCCGTGAATAATGCAAATGCTCCATCATTTACCTCAATGAAATTTGCCGCAGTTTGGGCAGATGTGGCTGACCCTCCCACCAGCCCCTTATTGAATGAAGCATCTGAAAATTGCCCCCCAGGGCTTTATGTAGGCAACTAGTTTTACCCAAGAAGCTTGCGTGCTGGTGTATTTTCGTAGCATGGACGGACTGTACATATGTGAGCTGTGTATATCCTGCTGTACATGTTTACATGAATCAGATAGTCACATATGTAATTGTATACACAGAGATACTTTTCACCTGCACTCATCTTTAAGGGTCATCCAAGACTGCAGTCCGGTCAGGGAAGGTATATCTTTCCGGCACCTTCTGTCCACTGTTGTATTTATTTCATGTAAACATCTGAAATCATCCCCTCTCATCCTCTGTCCACAGGAAAGGAACCGTACTGATCAAAGCCAGTCTGGTCATGTCGCAAAGAAGAGCTTCGTAAACGAGTGGCCCATTAATAATTAAAAACCTGTGCAGGCTGAAACACTCAGAGAGGAAAATCAAAGCGAGGGTCAAGCCTGCTCATGCCTGCGGTCAGAAAAGGGTTTCGTTATCCCAGGGAAAGACCCCAACTAGTTTTCAGGTGTAAAACCACCTGAAAGAAGCATGTTATTTTCATCCTTGCCCCCTGTACAGATAGAAATAACAGCTCACACAATTGTCTAAGAGCGATTAAACTGCTTGATGGCGCATCGGTCCTGTTATTGGTATTGCAAGCCTGCAACAGTAAGCAGACCCCACTGTTTTTGATGAAACCCCCGGTTGCCTCAATTATCTCACACCATTTAATTTGATTCTCTCTCTCCGTCTCTCTCTCTTGGCTCATGATGTTTTTGGTGAGGCAATCACACCTGTGCGAGGAGACTCTGGGCCTTTCTGTGGGATGGTCCGGGTTCTCCCTGATGAGGGCGTGGCTGACAATCGGTTCCCTTTTCATCAGGTCTCCAATTGCCCCTCCCCCCCCACCCCATGCCAGGGTCGTATATATTTATTTATTTCCTTTAATACTCTTCTTTATCTCTCTCATTGTTTGTAGGCGCCAATTGATCAATATTTAATTTTCTTGGAGAGGGACCAGGAGGAGGGGGTGGTGTGTGTGTGTGTGTGTGTGTGTGTGTGTGGGGGGGGGGGGGGGGGGGGGGCTGGCGTCAGGAACGCTCTCCTCGGTGTGGAGATTCTTTGAGCCCGCCGGACCCACAGCCTCTCAGCACTGATCTCCCCATCAACAGGATCCAGGCCGCTGTCAGCGTCCAATCCTCATAAGTGTAACTGGTGTGGAGCAGAGCAACCGACAGTGGGGGAATATAATGCTGTGACCCTAATGTAATGAAGGACCGTAAAAACAGAAGAGGAGGGTGGGGGGGTGGGGTCAGGGGGTCACGGGACCTGCTGCTCGGGAGCCGTGCTGTGAACAGGGCCCTGGCGAGACCTTTGGTCGCCTCCCCCAGCGGTTAGAGGCCAGCGTTCAACATTAGTCTTTAATGACTGTGGAGTCTCATGAACTAGCTATTTATTATCCTCCTGGTGTAATGGGGGGCCTTGCGGGATGACTCCAGTGACTCCCATTGGACGTCCGTTGATTTAAAAGGGGAGCACGGTCACTGTACAGCTGGGTTAGCATGCACCTGTGTGCGAAAGAATTCTCATGGCTAACGCTACACCATCTCAATCAGAGACCAGCCGGACCGATATACAGTACTACCTGCTGTACGAGAGATAAGGCAACCAGGGTGCACCCGGACGGCTGACGAATGTCGAGGCTACTGCTTACTCAGGCTCAACTAATCATGTCCCTTTGTCAATGTATTTGAGAAGAGCGAATCATTGTCATTGACATCAGCCATTACAGCCGTGACCTCGTGGAACCAAAGAGGATAAACAACCCATAGATTTTACTTAAAATTGACAAGTGTTTTATTTTTATGTATTTATGAAGTAAAGGCTTTTTTATGTTTCCACTGGCATTTTAGAAGGTTCAGAAAAACAAATGAGCACAAGTGAAATTTACTTTGTTTTTATTATAGTTTGCCTTCAGTTTGCTTAAATTATGATATCAAAGTCCAGAACAAAAAGAATTGGCTCAATTTTTTTGTCAGTTTGCTACATGGGACACTTCTGTACTCTTTATAAGGCTGAAAGCGGAAGTAAAAATCACATGAAGTGAACTCAGAGTTGTAATGTTGTGTTTCATGTAATAACCAGGTTTCTCGTTTTAAGATGGAAATGGCTGGCATGTACTGACTGTTCATACCTGTGAATAAGGTCACATTTTGATCCAGATTTTGCGCAGGAGACAGTATCATGTCATTTGCAATAGGAGAATGAAGTGGGACAGAGAGCTGCAGTGAGTCCATACATTATCATCAAAAAGGCTTAAAGCTCTGCTCTCATTTCTGTCTGATCATGCCACGATTAACATGAAAGGGGACAATAGTTTTCATTCCCTCCCATATAAGGTCTGCCATGATAAAGTGCCCAGTAATCATCTCTGCTCATTATTTAACCAGATGATTGCACATGAGAAGGGAAGGAATTTGGTACACATGGTCACATTTTGTGCAGAATCTAATGCATGTTCTGTTATCCATTGATAGTCATTTTTACTTTCATACACAGCAAAAGAAACCGCTTAGATCTACCACACAAAATTAACTGCCCGCTTTGAAATGCCCGCACTTTAGTAGTAGCAGTGATAAAATGTTATCTCTGCTACCAAATCTGTTTTTCCTCTTCAACTCCGTCCAAAAACACACTGGTCCAAATAGTCGAATAATTGTTTTTGGTAGCACTGGGCCCCAGGTGTCTCAAAGCAGGTGTTTCACATTAGGCTCCATCCTCCGAGCACCTGTTTGGATGTATGTTTGCCCTTCTCAATGCAGAATTTGACTTGGATAGCTATGCGCCTTGTTAGCAGTGTTATTCAACCAAGAAACACTTTAAAGCTGTTTAGCTTCAGAGCTAAAGCTGTGTATGTTAAACAATTTAAGAATTCCTGGAAGAGTACAGGAGTGACTGATGCAAATTCACCACCTTGTGCCAGAGCCTGATAAATATTTCCATTGTGTGGTAGTGATGTTCAAAACAGGGAGCAACATTATTTTGTAAGCCATGGCTTACAGGTTTTACTGGCCTGTTGGGAGCTACACACTTTTTATCCTTTCTTAATAAAGAGATTTGTCTTCTATATTAGTGACGGAAATGAACCATTTCCTCTCTGTCATATAGTAACCCTCTGTCATGCTTGCAGGTGGGTGAGGGGTTTTAACATGGTGCAATATGTCTTTATTTAAAACGTCTACTTTCAGAGCAAACAAAAATCTCCAGAGAGAAATGCCACATTTTTTTATAATCACAATAAAAAATGCCATTGATATGATCCTCTGTTGTAATTGAAGAGACACTCAAATGGTCTCTCAGCTAGTTTTCTGTGAAGTTTTCTCATATCATCAAAGTTAACATGACTTTAATAGGCCCAGTGAGACTGATAAAGTGAGTTCCAGGGCCAGGTACTGTAGCCTGAAATGTAGGACTGCAAGACTCTAATTCAGACTGGCTGTGTAGCCAAGCATGAGCTCAATAATAAACAGATGTTAGTCCCCAAATATAGCATGCTTGAGTCCAAACTACAAAGGGACACAAAATGAAATGATAGGGTATTAGCAGGAAGATGCAATTTGCAGGTCAAAATGTAATAGTAACCTTTCACTGTGCAAATTGAAAATTAACCTTTGGAGTATTGAATCATTCGCAGCTGAGGCCTCATGTTGGGCGGAAATTTCTCTGGAGCAGAAAATGTGAAAACGAAAAGGGAAACGATCATCGGCGATGATGAAACAGGATAATATTTATTGCTCCGGGGGTTTGTCGTTCACACTTCAGGACCAATTTCATGCAGGCAAAGAGGAGCAAAATTGAGCTCGAGTGAGTGCTGAGTCCTGGCTGGGGTTTCTCCGCTCAGTCCGGCTCGAGGGTTTTGCAGCAAGGGGGTTTATTGTAAGATAAGGAACGCGCGCCGGGCAGGTTTTTTTTCCAGCCATAAACAAGGTGGCCTTGGAGGCCAGCCGTATTTTTTGAAATGTTTAGAAAATGCAAAAAGCGATTGCCATGGTTCGACATAGACGGCAGCCAAAACGCCGTCAGGTTCCTCATGGAAGTATGATGTGTAGAAAAACAATATTTACCTTTCACCCTAATGAATATGGTTACAGAAAACGCTGGCTTTACTCCAGACCCACCGCGGATTATGCTGTGATTAAATCCTCCAAGAGAAAGGCTTATAATTCGAACCTTGTCATATTTAGCCGCTGTCAGCAAAAATGCCACTCTATTGAGGGAGACACATAAAGTGCCCCATTCATTATACTAATCTCATTAGTTAAGATCTGTTAAGTAGAGAGCGGTTTTAATGCATGCTTTTCCGTTTTAATTATTGACCATAAATACGTTTCAGTACATTAGGGTCCCGAGTGAAGCTCAGAGCGTTCAAATAGATTAGGGCACAAACACATTATCTTAATGTACATATTTAACTAATCTTGCATCTTAAGGATATCAATGCAGGCATGACATAAATTGCAGTTTGACATTTGACCTTCGGGTTACCCTCTGAAAGCGAGTCGAAGAGCCTTCGTGATCATTTCATTGGACCTCAGCATTTAAGGTTTAAACAACCACTTGTTTTGATTGCACTCATTTTTTTTGTAAATGCTATTGGAATATTTCTAAATTGCTTAATATGTAATCCTATTATAGATTAAATCATTCGCAGATTAGTATAAATACATGAATAAGTACTGCATATTAACCCACATGCTAATCTCAGGTTAGAAAAACCCCTCTGCTGTTGTTTGTTACTTTGCCCCGGCAGTTGAGGGAGTATAACGTTCATCTTTCTTTTCTCTATTTCATGTATCATTTCAGCACACATACAGAGCCACAAGGTTTCCGGGTGGAGTCCGAATGCACTTGTAGTTGTTGTTCCCCGCGGTTATGATCACAGAGACCGGGGCCCTGCATTGAGACTGCACACTGTCCTTCATTGTGCTCTGATTGGCCTGCTGAGGCTGGGAGCGGGCGGTCACACGTGCACCAACTTCCTGTGCCGGACGAGCTGCTCGTGCAGGGGGACGAGGAAGTATGTGGTAGGGAAGGTGACCTCCTACCTTGACCCTGCTTCCTCACTCTGTGTGTGTGTGTTTGTGTGTGTGTGTGTGGCAACAAGCTCGAATCAGTGTCCAGCTCCCGCAGGCGTGTGTGTGACCTCTGACCTCTGACCTCCGCCCATTTCCCCGCCACTCCTCAGGTGGCCCCCGTTCACTAGATTGGGAGTGTGGGCCTGTCGCCGGGGATCAAGGGCCTCTGACCTCCATGCAGCTGAAGACCCCTGCTGGACGAAGCAGCACTCGCCACATCCTGCCGACTCTCCCCTCTACGTCAGAAAGCAAAATGAATGACCATCATTGTGAGGGTGAGGGATTTCTTTTATAATCTATTAAAAAAATAAGGGAACAAAGCAATGCTGTGTGTATGTGTTTGTGTCCGCGTGTGTGCTCAGGCTGATTACATTTGTGTGTAGTATTAATGTGTTTGTGAACAGATTCTGAAAAAAGCAACTGGAATTTCTTTTCATCACACAAAGAGTGTGTTGATAAGCAAGACAACAAAATGTGTTTTAAATTGTGATGCATGTTTGAATTTGATCATTCCATCTGTGGAGGTGTGGTAGGTCCTTTCAAGGGTTAAGGGTTTTTCGTAACTATCATAGATATATGGCATAGGATGCACTACACCACAAACATGTTTTATAACATAATTATATGTATCTGTGGCGATTAAGTTGTTTGAGAGATTAAGTCCTTTCAGCATAATTGCAGGCAGTGCAGAAACATCCTTGGATAAAATTATGCACTGAACATACTAATGAACACCTCCGTTCTCTCAGACTGAAGAAGCACACATAATTGAGTATTCAAAATAATTATGCTAACAGGAGGCAAAAAGAAAAGAAAATATTCCTTGCTATAAAACACAAAAGGAGAGCAACACACGTTTGCCTTCCCCGTTTGCTCTTAATTCTCTTCTTTCTACAGTACAGCATGTAATGACCTTTTCAGCGCTTGATAATTATCCGCGTGTCCTACACATTATGAACTCCTAATAAGCGCAGGCAATCATCTAAAGACCAACGCGGAAAGCCAGGGACAACTGAGTGATTTGTGCGCGTATGTTCATAATTGTATTGGCAATATTTCGGAGTCAATAACCGCCGAGGGCACTTTTTATTTAATTAGTGACCTAAATAAACTTACTTCCCAGGAGGCGGTGTAAAACGTCATAATCATAACGATGGTGTTAATGATGTTCAATTCATTGTAATATCCTGGTGCCGAGGCAGCGGGGCTATGAGGACATGTCAATAACCACTCGGTACAGCCGATTCAGTTGATCGGATTTTAATATCAGATATAAACAAGCGCAGGCTGTGTTTTCCCCCTGTCCTGTCCTCTGAACTTCGCCGGCAGCTGTATGTTTCCGCATTGATTGCTCTATGGTACACGGCACGGTTTGAATCTCCGAGGCAGTGGATAATTGGGGTTCCGTGTGCTTTTCGTCTGCATTAAAGTATCCTCGCTTTTTGTTATTATTATTATTTTGCGGGGATAATTTATTCGCCCCGTTTGTCTGTTCGTTTGGTGTGGTGTGCACCGAGGGAGCTACCAGTTTTGCCCTCTTCGTGTTGTTCGTAAAAAAGACAATTTGTAGTATGTCAAAGTAGACAGCCCCTTTCGACCTTTCCCTGGGAGCTGAAATGACTGTTTTTCAAGTTACCCCTCTTTAATGATGTCAAACTCTTTTATCTTTGTAGGGATGTAGGGAGAGAAGATGCAAATTGTCAGAGATAAAGCAGACTACGGAGGTCAAGTTGAAGAATTTCATTTTTAATCTGTTGTCGATTTTTGTAAAGATGAACTAGCTCTGAAGGGCAGACTAGCTTTGTTTATAAAGGCAAATACTTTCATTCTGTTATGGATATGTCTGAATGCAATTTTAAAAAAAAAATGTGTAAAGGGAAAATCAGTGGCATCTTTGGTTTGGCCTGGTGCATTCGTTTTGGAAATTAAAGACAAGCAGTGAGGGACAGATCAATGATTATTTTTCAACTAACGACAACTAATGACAACTAACTGTGATTTTGGTCTGCAGTTTCTTCATACTATGTGCACAGATCTGTTCTGAAGTGGATACAACCAGGCCAAACCAAGACTGACACAAGCACTAATATTCTTTTTTTTTTTCCAGATTGCCTTCTGACGCGATCATCCTTCAGTTACAGTACTTGTCCAGTGCAAGTCTGCCCTTGGGGCCTCGTCCATCTGTTTCAGCAGTGACGGAAGGACCGATATTGTTTGGTCAGCTTTTCATAAAGCGCTTTTCAGTGGGTCTCAAATTACTGGCCTAAGGAGATAAAACAGTCCTGATAAACACATTTACAGGAAGTGAAAGATGGTGAGCTGGGATGTCACAGGAGCACTCCGTGTTATGCCATGGCAGATCCCTCCCGCACCATGCGCACTGCCTGAAGAATCAGATCTCTTTAGGTCTCTATCAGAGGTCCATCCTCTCGCCCACAAACCCTCTATTGTAGCATGTCTGACATTCTTGAACTTCCAAGTGCAAGTACATTCAGTCCATGCCCTCTTACATATTATGGATGTCTATCTAATCTGATAGTTTTATTTATTTATTATTTTTATTTATTAAATTACTTTTTGAGAAACAGGAAATTATGTTGGAAAAACTGGGTAGCTTTCTCTTTTCTCATCCTTAACTGAACAGTGATGTATCTTCAGCACTAATCTACAATCTAAGGAATAGATTTAAATTTATATATAATATAGTGGATAAACTATACAGCATAAGTAATAAAATATATAACATGTTGCCTCTTTTATGTATTTGCTATTCATTTGGTGGAATGTCTTTATTCAAGGAGAAGTATAGGGCAATAGATACTACAGTATAGAATACAGATGGCAAACATGTCATTACAATATTTACTGTACATGTATGTAGTTTCACAAATATTATGTAGAATATGCTGCAAAATCTTATACAATGACATTGCATACACATAACTGAATTACAATGCATGGAATTGGCCATATTGGTATATTTTCCTAAGTATTCTGTTTCTTTTTACATGATGCTGCTGTGGATAACATGCAGCTAACTTTTAAAGTATTTCATCTGGTTGCATATTCTTTCCTCTGTTGCAGGTGTGGGTGTTACACAGGAGACCAGCTGCATTAAAATGAGCCTTTATTTGCCAGCAGCCAAGATATTCATATCTCCAAAGCAGTGTGCTTTCCCCCCTTACTATGTATACAATTAGATGACTTGCCCCATGTCTCTAAACTCTTTAGTGAAATAATGCAATCACATCAAATTCTAGGCAAACTTAACATTTAGCCTTTGTACATCTGTGAAATTAGGAGGGCGAGGGTTTTTGGGAATAAGCCCTGAACCCAGCATGTATTATAGCGAAAGCTAATTAATTTGCCCACATAATTATTTAGATATAATTTACATATAAATGCATTTTGTAGTAAAAATAAATAAATAAGGTAAATAAATAAAATAAATCAGAGTAATAAATGACACCCTCAAGACTGCAATTTACAATTAGAATGTTAAAGCTGCCTGATTGTATTCAAGTACAATTTCTTCTTGACCTTCTGAGCTCCAGGAAAAAGAAAGCATTTTTGGCTCCACGGAAACCCTTTCCTTCGGCCTAGCGACATTGTCTATGAATACCGAAATTTTGCCCTCGTGTCACCGCCTGTGAATACCAAAACATTGGCCCCATGTTCCTGTTTGTGAATACCCAAATTTTCAACTTTGTGTTACTCTCTGAATGCCAAAGTGTTTGGGCATAGGTCTACACGCCCAGCTAATAATGAGCACAAAGGCGTCTCTGTTATGTCGCTGTTGTGCATTGGTCGCACTGTCCATGTTGTAGCATTACACAAGCTGCCAGCTCTCACTTCAGAAACGGGTTAGTCCCACTCCTCAGAAGTAGTATTGTAGCATTGCATTCCACAGCGGTGTGCACTGCACCTCTGTCATGGCCTGAATCTTGAGTTTACTGATCTCCTAAAACAGTAGCCTGTGGTAAGCTTTTTAGTGCTGTACGCTGCTTCACCAGAGGTGTGAAAGGGAGTGCTGGTAGGAGATGAAGTTCGTTGCTGAGGGTTGTGGCGTTTACAGTATGCCAGCTCCACTCTTTACTTTCCATCAACACTGCTGTGAAACACTGCAGAACGCTCACCTATTGAGCCCATCCGTTTTCCTTGTCAAACCTGAGCCAGGATCCACTCTTGCCTGAGTTGATAATTGCCAGTACTGAAAGACGTTTGCTGCACCAACACAGTTCCATTCATTTTCGGTCTTGGGCAATAATAATAAAAAAAAGCCTTCGCTTCTATAGACTTCAGAATGTCGTAATACGAAACGGATGTCTGTATTACAGGCCGCACCAATTTATCACAATTACCCCCAGTGAGAGCTTTCATAATGTGCCCCACTTCATAATGTTGCATGTTGTGCCCCAGTTATTACACAGAAGACATTATTAAGAGCTTAACTTGACCCAGTCTCTTAGGGTCAGACGTGACGCCTGCTTGTTTTCCGTACGTGCAGATTTCTGCATGGACTGGCCAGCCGGCAAATTGCATTATCCAAAACGATAGCAACGATAAAGCATTTTCATTGGATTAGGAAAAATCTCGCTTACAGTAAAGTATCAGAATTAGTGGTGGAATTGAATTAGCGGGGCAGTTAAAGCCCCCGGTGATGATTCTGCCAGATGAAAAATGAACAGGACCGACAACAATGAGAAGGCAGAAATATCACTGAACACAAACTTGTCTGCAGTGCGTACAGTATCTGTTTGAGCAGTTACCTTTTTCACATGATCAAGTCTATCTGTCTTTATTCGTAGGACAGGATTGAAACAAAAGGCTAGTTTTGCTGCAGTGGTGTGATAACTGGTCTCCTCACTCACATGACCCAACTCAATGACACCTCAACAGGACTGGAGTGGAGAGGAGGTGTCTATGTTGGAGTCATTTCACTTCCGCTGTAACGTAGTGCAATCAGTGGTATACATTATATGTAGTCATAAATGTTTCCTTGGCTTCAGTTCTTATAGCTGTATTGTTATATACGTTTGAATTAATTCTTTGTTTAAATGTAGATAGTATGTAGTTACTGTATATTATTGGTTCTTCATGTGAATTGCTTCAGTAAATATCCAGCTGTATAAATTAATGAAATGTGCAATGTTAACTTTATTCTGGGGAGTGATATTATTATCTGCTACTGTGTGTTAATAAATGATCTGAAATGAATTATCACTAACTTGATGCAGCAGAAATTTTATTGTCACAACTTTAGACCAACCAATTTTTTGTCATAATAATTTTTGATTATCGTGTAAAGAGTTCAAACCATATTTCAGTATTTCTGTATTTGTCTTTGGGCTTTTTGATTGTGACTCACAGTTTAGAGTTCCTGGCTCTGGCCTGTGCCAAACGCTGTCCTCTACACACATGTGTGGGTATCTGTATGTGAGTATGTACATGAGTGTGTTGGTGTGTGTTTGCATGTGTCTTCTAGGTGTGTCTGTGCTGTGCTAAGGGGAAGGTTGATGGTGTACTGTCCAATGTCTGTCCTCGGTCAAAGCCCCTGTGATTCAGCCTACACATTAGGGCACAGAACAGAATATATCTTAGAGGAAAAAAAGTAAAGCATTGCTATAACCACATAGGTCCACAAGGTGGCAACAGTGAGGCGGGAGCAGCTGTTCAAAGCAATCTGTTCTCAGGCAATCCTGAAGGGCACGAACAAGTAGATGCCCCTGCTTAATTTCCTTGCAGATTTTTTCTGAGCGAGGACATCATCTGGCCAGGGACTCAGACCCAGAATCCTGTTGTGCGCCTCAGGTGAGGGAGGAAATGATGTCGTCTCAATCCAGACAGCTGAGAGCGGGATTGGCATAGGAGGAGAGGTAATGGGATGGGAAAAAAGACACTTGTGTCCAACGCGCCTTCATTTGTGCCCTAAAAATAGTCCCCTTGCGCCCCCCATATTTATCAGTGATGATCGCGCCAGTCTGTGTGACACTGTGGGCTTGATGGACGCACTTGCTTATTACCAGTTAGTGATGCATCAGGAGACGCAGTCTGGGCACTGTTAGAGTCATCACTCAGCTAATGTCTCGGTCTGATTGTTCAGAAGGCACAGCTTATTAAAGAGATCCAAAAATACTGTCTATTTGCAACAGAAAGTGTCTCATGCAATAACTGTAACTCCCTGGATAAAAACACCGGATTTTCATATTCGCTTCTTTTAAGAGTGAACTTATAGGGGATATCTAGTCTATTCTAATAAATTTACGTTAAATTAAATTAAATATAGTTACTATTAATTCATGGTTTTATGTTTTAATAAGAATTTAATATTAATTTGTCTACCAGCTTTTATTCCTTTGGAATATATTTAGCAGAAAGTCATCAAAGTCTTGTCAGTTTGAGTTTTTTTTTATTAAAAATGTTTTTATTGCATCCGTTGAACACAGCACATCTCTGTGGGCTTAGGTTTTTGTCTGTTAGGCTTTGTTTGCTTTTGTCTGTGTACTTTTTACTGTTATGTGGGGTTTGAATCCGTCCATGAATCCCCCCCCCCCCGCCCAGTGATATCTCTCTCTCTCTCTCTCTCTCTCTCTCTGTATCACTGTCTTTCTCTCCCTCTCTCTACAGTCTTTTTTCCCAGTAGCTTAAGTTTCTTCATGCCATGAGCACTCACATGCCACTTTTTGTCTATGCAGTAAATTGATATTTCTGTAACCACGGTGCACCAGAAAGTCCGCTATTCCTATCGATGCGTAACATCCAGGGCGCTCCTGTTTTTAATTAAAGGCTAATACCGGCAGACCAAAATGAATAGGGAGAGATATGAGCGAAAATTCAAATCGCTATCGCGTTTCGTTTATTACACAGAGTTTGGGTCCCTGGAATGGCCAGAATGTATGAAAATACAATTGTGCGATCAGTTAAAGGCCATTGAGCACAATTTATGCAAGGTTATAAACTGATGAAAGACTATCAAAATACAGTAAACGCAGCACCTTAATGAGTTTCGCAGAAAGCCTAGGGGATTGGGGGGCATTTTTCTTTTTTTTTTTTTTTTTGAATGCTCTAATTGCCGCTCTCCTGTTCCCCCTGTGACCTCTTGTTGGCTCTAGTGCCAGCTTTGGAGGCAGACACGACCCCCACTGTGATTGGATAATCCCCACATACGCAAGTATGCAGCCTCCCGACTCAACAGGCCACGTCCCACTGAGGGGCTCTTCTCTGAAAAGGCACTAAGTATAGTGGTTCTGTATAAAAATATAACCCAGGGAAGGTTTTTGGTTGGACGTGCCATACCGTGCATGTCAAAATGAGCCGTGTGAGGGTCGTTGGTGCAGTGCATGTCTGATCACAGTGCAGCCAGCCTAGGCCCTTTCTTTGGGTCTAAGTCGAGTTAAGTCGAGAGAGTTCAGATAGTCTTTGACTTTTGCCTGAAAACTTGAAAAAGTGTTAAGGTTAAATGTGTTAAAAGTGTCAAAAAGTGTTGTCTTGTAACCCAGAGGTTGCTGGACGAATCCTTAAGTGCTTAAGTATAACTGCACTGCTGTTGTACTCGATATCAAGGCACTTGACCGCATAAGTATTCAGCTGTGTACATGAATGACCTGCAAGCTGTGTAAATCACTATGCAAATGCAAATGCATGTATGATGAGCAAACAGTGTGAAGAAATGGCCGATAACTTTCCAAAGAGCAGCTCTAAGCCTAAGCGTGCTCTAAGGTGGAATATGGGAGTGTGGGAGGGGTGGGGTGCCCACGTGGTCTTGTGTCCTTGTAGAAGTCTTTGGCTCGCCCCCGTGTTTCAACATTGCAGGGCTTGGGCCAGGACATTTCTGTGGGTATTCTCTTAATGGCTCTTTTCCGTGTCAGTGGGACAGCCTTTGGATATATATTGGGTATACACAGACAGTCTTGTATACAAGCACTGGCGTCCCTGAGCGGATGGCCTGACCTTACACACGCATATCCCACAGCAGGAGAGAGAGGGGGGGGGGGGGGGGGGGGTGGAATAGAGAAATAGAGAGGGGAGAGAGAGAGAGAGAGAGAGATTCCTCCATGTGCAGGGGCGCAGATGTCCTCAGTTTGCCTTCACCACACCACAGAGGGGCTCGGCAACATCTCTAATTTTTGCTTGGCTCTGGGCTCCCTCAACTGAGAAAGGAGTGAGCAGTTAATGCACACACTACAGAGGAAGTCAGGGATGGGGTCATCCCCATACTTGAATGCAGGAACTTAATTGTAGTTAATTCTTTAAGCTGCAGAATGCATCTCATGTTATTAATTTCTCTCATACAGATGGCATGCCATGTACAGTTTGAAGGCTGAAGTTCAGTTGTAACATTAAGAGTTGGCCTGCTGTTGCTTTGCTTCTTAGATGGGGGTGCCACTGCTCTTCAAGGTGGAATAGGTTCAGTCAGTGTCCTTACTCCTTACCCATTCTCTTCCTCGCTTAACTCTTAATGGAATGGCTGTAACATATACCTGCTGCTGTCTTGTAACACAAGACAGATTCTTGTGTGCCATCTGCCTCTGTTCGATTTGCTCAGCCAGTATGTGTTAGTTACTCAGTGATATCTCATGCCCCTGGTAAAATGCTGTGTGCTTCATATTATTGTACTGTGTTGATTGGAGAAGAGACCAGTGCTGTTTTAATGATATGTACGGCCATGTACTTCTGCTCCACTCCCATTTTCTGTGTGGATATTATACTATGTTCTCTTGATGTTCCACTAGAGGGCGTCAAAGGCCTTTGTAGAGCAGCCTGCAGAGAGCTGAGCTGCCTACATGCTGCAAACGCCTGCTTTTGTGTGTGTGTGTGTGTGTGTGTGTGTATGTGTGTGCGCGCATTTTGTGTGTGTGTGTGTGTGTGTGTGTGTGTGTGCGCGTGCTAGAGTTTGCATGTTTATATGGTCTGACGGTACTGCAGAAAGAGGTCTCTCAGGCTCATGTTTATGGTGGGTATATGAGGTTCATTTGTGTGTCACTTGACCTCTCCTTTTCCCATTGTTTGGCTTCAAATGTTTCCTCAAAAAGCTGTCACCTTGCCCTGCTCCCAGGCAACAGCAGTGTACAGAGAACATGGATTTGAGCACAGCAGCCTTTTGTAGCACCATGTGTATTTAAGTCATCTATCAATCTGTGTATACTATATACATAAAATTGTCTTCATATTCAGTCACTATGGATGTATCAGATCAAAAAAACCCCTCAAATAATGATTGTTTGAATTCTTATATGTGTTTTTAGCTTTAAAAGAGGATTTAGAGGGGCACACAGTACAGCATAGAAGCACATCTATAAACTTATACACTAATGCACTTGGCTTCCCTTAGTTTCTAGGCTGTCTAGTCAGGTTGGACAAGTTAACTTGGGGTAGGGCTTGAGTGGTGTTGTGCTCACACTCACTGGTCTGGGAGTGTTGTTTGCCTGGTCCGACTGTGCTGTTCATTCAACATGTGTGGATACACTTCTGTTCTTTTGTGCTGGAAGTCACTCTGGATAAGAGTGTCTGCTAAATGCATGTGATGTAATGTAATGCAGCCAGAATCAATCTTGGTAATTGTTAAAGAGCACTGTATGCGTTTGCCAGGTTTTTGTGACAAACAAAGTGAGCGCACATTTTAAACTTTACGCTGAACTGCAGTTAAATTATTCTCTCCACCTGGGGGCAGTGTTTGTTAATGTTAACTTGTTTCCATCAAAAAAAAAATCATTTGTAAAATTTCTGTTAGTGTGGAATTTCCCATGTGTTTTGGCTCCAGACTGAATTTTCAATAGACAACTTCCTGTGTTTGAAAAGATGTTAAAACCCACCTGTGGAAAGTTTGAAACTGGTGACCATACTGTGTCCTCAGTTTGTTTGCCTGCATGCTGTACTTCTTTATGACCAGCAGATGGGAGCAATTAACAATTATTGTTATTGTTGTTGTTAGAAGTCTGGGGACGTAACACTACTGACCAGTCATTTGTCTGGACTGTGCGGTATTCATAGCATCATTGCAGATTAACGTCAGTGTTTGTTATGGAACAATGAGCTTACTATTAATGCTGAAAAGATATCAATGGGTACTGCACCACCTCTCTTTACAGCAGGTGAAATAACTTACTTAATTGACCCTTTGCATTTATATCATGAAAATATTTGCATCTGGCAATAGTTCCTGTTTATCAAACTGTCTATATCACTTTCCATTGTGGTCTTAGAAAGAAGAGCCCATTTGGAGCTGTAGGCGTTGCTTCTTACATGACTGTTTCATACTTTTATGACTGTAAATATCATGTAGGTTCATAATTATGTGGCAGGAGGGCACAGTTTTGCTTTTTGGGTCAGAGCTGGAAATGTATTGGCACAGGGAGACCCCCCCCCCCCCCCCCCCAGTGACCGAATCTGTCTCTGTCCCCCACATGTCCCCCAGCCGAGTTCTCATCACCTCCCCAAATGAGCGCGAGATATATTGAGCGTGCTCAAATGTTACTGAGGGAATTTTAATTGCATTTATTTTATACTGCTTGGCTCTCCAGCACTGCTCAGTTTTCCAGCCCTGACATTTGCCTTTCGTTTGATATATATAGTTTTTTTTATTTTATTTTATTCCTTTGCAAGTCGACGGGATCCCGCTTTGTCACAAGTGTTCCTTAATAAATAATTTATGGCCTCGTTCCATATAATAACTGTAAGGTGATAGCCTCAAGACTGCGATATTAAAATCACGGTTGGAGTTATGCATCTGCAGCTCCAGCAAGTTGTCGCCCTGGGCCCCATTGCAGAGGACTTGAGTCAAGATGCTGTGGAGAGTAGATTAGAAAAAGCACCATTGAATATTGTCTTATCTGTGTAATTGCACAAGTGGTTGTGTCCAGTAAGCAATTACTCATGTTTTGAGATATTTGTAATGTGAAGTTTGGTCTTTAAAAATGGTGCAACAAACACAGTTGGATGTAAGCCTTACAGCCCAGAATTCCCAGAAACTAAGCATGAAATCTGGATATTAATAACAATAAGAACTGACTGAACGTAAGCAATAACCTAACCAGTAGAATGAAAATGATGAAGATGGAGGAAACAAGCATGATGATAATTCCCTACTGTTCATGGTGACCAAATAGTTTGTGTGATGGTCCAATGACTCTAAAATGTTAGGGTTAAAGAGCCCTCTCTCATATTTGCATTCACTTATGACTTTTTATTCATGAACGAATGACCAGATTGCTCTTCAACTTCAGAGAATGAAAAAAAAAAAACACGTAAAAGATGTTTACTTTCTCTGCAGAAGAAAAACCTTCAGATTCATATAACTAGGAGGATTGTTGCAATAATAAAACTCGAGTCTTGGTTCTGTCAGTCAGCAGAGTTTTGCCAGTCAAATCGGCATACTCAGAATGCTGTGCGCAAGGGCGGGGGTGGAGAGAGGGTGTCCCGTCTGCGATTCCCTGCCTGTTTTTCCTACCGTGAGCTCTCCCCCGCACTACACGCAGACAGACACACATACACACACACACACACACACACTTCTTCCCAACCAGCACAGAGCCTGTTCAGCTTATTTACATCTGCCTCAATGCTTGAAGGGCAGCCCTGCTGTAGCTGCACATTTGAATCCTTGGGAGTATAATATTTCCCTACATTAAGGCACGTGTGTGTGTGTGCAGAGAGACAGGATATGATGTCATCTGTGGCACGGCTTCTGTCTCCACGCAGAAGTGACTGAATGTGTGTGCATGTCTGAGTCTGTGTGTGTGTTCTGACATCTCTTTGGGCTCATTTCAAAAGACATTCTTTTCTACCTTTCCTTTGAGAATTATATCTATTCGAAAGACATGTAGTTCCAACAGCAGCGGTTTTCTTCCTAGAGCATATTTTGCCTTTTTGAATACTTGTGTTCAAATATTAATGCATGTAATTAATTTTCCACAGGGTTTACTCCCATTTTACTTCAACACAGTATTTTTCTTCTTTTTTTCCAAGATTTTTTTTAAATCACCAGCATAATTTGTTTTGGAAACATGAAGCAGATATTGTGTTGGAGAAATATGCAACTAGTATCTTCTCATAATAAGTAAATATTTTTATATACATACCTGTTTAAAAGCATGTATACTTCTGTCTAATTTAAGTAAATAATACAGTTAAAATGAGAAAATAGGAAACATATTGTGTAACTGTGTGCTTATACTGATGGTTTTTCTGTAGCCGGTCATCTGGTTTAGAGCTGTGTCGGCCGTAATGGGAACTCACTTAAACATGGCGAGTAAGCTGTTTCTACACAAGCTGCGTTACAGTCATGTAATTGGGCTATTACAGCCTTTTGGTAATAGGGTTCGATGTCTGTCTCAACATTTGGCCACCACAATGAGGCTCCCCTTCTCATTACCCAGCTGGGACATTTACATGATCAAGAGTAGCACGATGGCTGCTTTGAAACCATTTCCATCCTCAGTTCATTTTAGGGAGAGGAGTTAAGAACAAGAGAGTGAGGCTGGTAATATGATCTGACACCCCCTCTGGAAAGCGAGGTAAATCTCAGATGCCTCTGAGCTTACAAAATCACACTGACATCGGGAAACTGTGGAAAATGACTCACCAATTTTTACATGCAGTTCAAGCTGTTAGCCCCCCCAAAACCGTACTGAAAATGACACAAAGCATGTGTCCAGCCTCATTGTGGCTTAGATGGTTCCTCCTGACAAGAGCTAAGCCCCTGTCTGTGTGTGCATGTATTCACGTGTGTGTGTGTGTGTGTGTGTGTGTGTCTGCGTGTCTGGGTGTCTGTGATGACGCTGGTAGTGGTGTTAGAGAGGGGTGTTCATCAGGTGAGTAGTAAAGACCTTGTCTTGCATCCCTGACTGGAGATCTGGTTATGTCCATCAAATATTGTAGCCAATGCCAAGGCCTCGACAGTGTGAAATTCGGCAATAGGTAGAGAGGCGGGACCTGCAGGTCTTTTACTGAACAGAGCACAGGTGGGAAGTGAGAGACGCCAACAGATGGGCAAACAGACGGACCTGCCATGAAGCATTGGCCCTGCCAGTTCGCCTTTAAATCTGTCAAATCAGGTTTCTTCTAAAAGCAGTCAGGGTATGGAGGTGTGGGGTCCGACCCCATTCCAGCCTGTTCCCTTACATTGATCGGAGCACCATTTCAGACGGCTCTCACTTGCTTTGGTTTGATTTGGCTGGAACCCGGGCCATCCTGTCCACGCAGACAGATGACTAAGAGTGCAAGGAGCATTAGGTTTCCCAGAAGCCCATGGCAACAGAGTCCAGATCTATGACACACCCTGGTGCTGAGTAGCATGACTAGCGCGCTAACTTTGGCAGACCTGCTGGAAGACCACACACTATAAATGCACTTGTGGTGTTGCGACTTCTTTTCAGTGCATGAGGTGGGGAAAAAGTGTGTTTTTTTCAGACTTTTACATTTTTTAGACATATCTTACATTCATGCTTGAATACATCCATAAAAAACTCCTTACAAAAAAGAAATAAAAGCTATTTCAAGTTGACAGTTCCTTTTACCGCAAGTAGTCAAAAGACCGGTCACACACACTCACACACACTTGGTTTTGTCTTATTCCGTTTATATAGCATAACCTGGGCCCAAAATGTGACTTGAGGCATGGGATAACTCCGGTGTGCCTGTTTCATTTATCAGGAAGGCAGCATAACCGTCTCAATGTTCATGGCCACCCTCCATGGTGCCAAATATTAGGAGGTCCTTTGTTTGCCCGCAGAGAGTTCCCGTTGCTTAAATACACAGTTCTCGCATGGCCGCTCAATAAATCCGCCCTGTTCCTGCGGCTCTGCTCCTGTTGGCGCACTGAAGGTCGTCTGTTTACGCCGATCCTGGCTCTGCCGTCGCTGGACGTGGGAAGGAGAGGCCACACATCCTGTTTACCCTGCTCGCCCAAAGCGCGCGGAACCCCTTCCGACCCGTGAGGTCTCTGCAGAGTATTTGATTTCGCCTACAGGTACCTGCAATATTACTTAACTTTTTTTTTTTTTTTTTTAAATATGAGCTTGTACTACTTCATGTCCTGAAAACAAAATTACAGTTCAGGGTTGCCAGAGACTTTTGAAGAGTTTTTGGGCCGTTTGACCCAGTTGAAACGGGCTCGGATGCTCGGTTATTTAACAAAATATTGCTTGCCTCAAAAATGAACGTTGAGCCGCTAGCTGGATTCTGGCTGGTTTTTCTTGGCCACCTCTGGTTGAGGAAAAATGACCATTTTGATAAACGTAATAGTCTCTTGCGTTTAATAAGGTGCTTGCCAGGGTTCCTCTTGGTCTCAGGCTGATCTGTGAGATATAACAGTTTCAGGCAAAATTGTGTTTCCATCATTGATTGTCCGGTTCGATTTTGAGTTTTGTGGCACGATGTTACTAAAATGTGTAAACTTGCCTCTGCCAGCAACATGTTGCACAAGTTCAAAGCCAAGGGCATGAAAGAGAGATCGTGAAAGCTTGTGTGAGGCTGTAGCCAACAGAAGTAAACACTACTTCATCAAAAGGAGAAATGCTCCTGAAATCAGACCATTTCCCTCGGCTGTCATGATTCCCTGTTTGAAATACACAACCCCTGTTTTACACTGGACATCTGCACTCACCGCAATATTCCTTGTGTACAACTAACAGAAGATGCAACAGTATAAAGTAAAATATGGCATTCATAACATAAGGAATGTATTTTAAAGGATGTATCAACATATATAATCTATAATCTAAATACAACGGATCTATTTTTGGCACTTCTATATATGAAACTGTATCAGTGTGTTGTTAACTATATATTACAGCAATATAACTTTACAATGTAATTCACAATGTGCTCAGATCATTACATATTTTGATGGAATTGTATTTATATATTTCAAAAATATGCATCATACATTCATGTTTAAAGACTGCACTAATGGGATTTAGCCTTTTAGATTTTAATATGCAGCACTTCTGCCTAAAGGGTAAGGCATTGACACTTGGTGCCAGGGGAAAACAGCAGCCAACAGGGCAGCAGAACAATCACACGGAACATTTTGTGAGTCAAAGCATTTTTTGGGGAGAAAGGACTCCAATTATGTTATTATACTATTCGGTTACAACGAATGAGTAAACTGCCTCTCTAGCGGTATTCCAGTTGATTGGACTCGCTGTAGAGTTTAAGAGCACCCTGTTTAAATTAACGTGAAAGGGGACCAACGCAGATGGAATTACCAGCAATTGCGGGTCGGCTCTTGGCAGCGGTGAGGGGCGCGACTTCAAACAGACAGCTTCGCCCCGCACTTTCTGGTGGGGATATCTTTCAGCGGCTGGCGATTACGTCTCCACGAGCCGGGAGGCAGACCAAATCGGCCGTCTTGTAAATTTCGGAGGAAATGAAAATAGAATGGCACTCTTGTGTCCCGCAGACCGTGCGTTGGGTTTTTTTCTTTTGCTGTCGTAGTCAGAAGGGATTTCCGCATTAACCTTCAGTCAAAGGCGTGTCCGTGAGGGAAGCGCAGTGGAACGATGTTTAGCTTTATTTTGCCATTTTGCCCACAAATGGCGCGGTTTTGTTTTTACCATCAGCGCCAGAGGAGTTGCATCTACTGTACCAGAATGCCACCCAGTAAGGGATCGCCCCCCCCCGTCACACATACAAAGGTCCTCTTCCACTGGGCCGAGCAGACAGTGGGGGTCAGAAGTTAAAAGGGTGAAGGTCAGGGTGTGTGATCCTGGGTATGCAGCAGTGAGCCAGCTCGGTGACTCGGCTCTGCCGGCCTCTGCCCTCTGCTCTGGTTGGCAGATATACTGCCCGTGTCCCGGGAAAGGGGGGAGGGCGGTTGGGTCTGACGTAATTGTGGACAGAGGGCTTCTGGGATCTCCCTGTCCCCCGAGGCCGGGGAGCCCCCGACCTCGGCCCCTCCCACATGTGTGTATGTGTGTGTGTGTGCGTGAGCATGTGGGTTTGCGTGTGTGTGGGAGGGCATCTGGTCAGTGGGTGAAATGCCATCCTGAGTCACTGTGACCCGCAGACGAGTTCACTCTCAAGGCACCGGAAGAATGAGGTACTCCTCTGTGCTGTCCCAGTGCTGGCTCTGTGTGTGTGTGTGTGTGTGTGTGCGTGTGTGTGTGGGTGTGTGTGCGTGCGTGTGTTTTCACCATTCGGGAAACAGAAACGGCAGCAACGCCTTTGAGCTCCCGAAGGCAGAGTTGTCAGTGAAAAAGTCTGGTTTCATCAAAGGCTTTCCCCTTCCAGGCTGATGGCTAAACCATCTGCTCGCACCAGGCCTGGCCGCATGGCTGCTGTGCGCGGCTCTAGCCCAGCTCATTCGTCCTGCTCCCCAAGCATCCATAAATACGCCTCGGATATTTACCTCACCAGGTCACCATTCCTGCTTTCCCACATATTTCTGTCTGAGTGTGACCAAGACAGACAGCGCCGAGATGCTCAGATGCATTCTTACAGTCGCCACGCTGCCTTCCAGGAAACGTCCGCTGTGAGCAACCAGAGCTGCAGCACCATGCTGATGAATCTGTGAAGGATACATACTACCCCCATGGGTTGTCATGATTCCTTTACTTATTGTTTCAACTAAGGTTGTTTTTAATACTACTACTACTACTAATAATAATAATAATAATTATAACCCTCATCATTATCATCATCCAAGGTGACTTGAATAGCATATATAATGATTTATATTGTATATATTATCCAGTTCTATAGCTGGATGCTTATTGTGGTCATTTATTTTGAGTACTTTGCTCAAGGGTTCATACAACTGCAGTGCCACTGCTAGGGTTGCCATGTACAGCCTGTTGGTTACCAGACTGGCCCCATGCCCACAGATAAAAAAGGAAGACCACAAAGGTCAAGCCTGGCAGCCAAGGCAGGCAAATCTTTCTGCAGAGCCAATGGGAGGAGGGGACCGTGTCACCAGCGCGCAGCCAGGTCTCATCATACGCCCCGCTCTCTGAAGATGGAGATGAGCCTTAGTGACAGCAAGGTCAGAGGGACAGAAACCAAGTGCGTCAGATACGCTCCATCCAACCACAGGTGGGGGGTCCTTGGTGGGCGGGGAGGAGTGGGGTGGGTGAGGCGTGCCATGCACCTGTGTGAAAGATCAAAATCAAGACCTGTCACTCCAATGATGTGGGATTCATAGTTCATGTGACACTCAGTCATGTCATAACAAAAAGAGGATCTGGGTGTCTTTTCAGAGGATATCTAAAAATACAGCCTGAATCACTTAAGACGCATTCAAGGTTTTTATTCCTTGATTTTAATATAGTCTAACGTGCAGCTTCCCCTTATTTTGTGCCAAAGGCAATGATATTACTTTGGTGCATTTATTTCTCCTCAGTTTGCATTATAAGTTACACTTATCATATGTTTTACACTGACATCATACACAAAGGCTCCATCCATAGGGAGAAAGCTGGTAATTCGATAACAAAGATATCGCTTGTGTGTTATCCACCGACCCTTGCGGAGAAGAAAATAAACATGCGAACAAAAAGCGGCTAAAGAGGCGGCTGTTTTCCGTGTCAGAATGCTATTGGTCAAGCCCCCCCCCCCCCCCCCCCCCCCCCCGCCTCCATGCTGGAGTAGGAGTCGGAGATCTGATCTGTCCAACGTGCCCCGGGGGAATCCGAACTGGAGGGAGGCCACCGTAACCTGGCAACTGGCTTAAACAGCAGGAAACAGACGAGGGGATTCCGTCACTGGGCCAGAGAAAAAAGGAAAGCTTTGACGGCAGACAGGAAAGCTCCCTCCCCAAGCTACCCCCCGTCCCCCCTCACCTCACCCCCCCCCACCCTGTGCTCAACTTCTGGTCAGTCTGACCCTCCTCCTACACACACAAATATGTAAGTTTGTCGCTGCCTACAGTAGCCCGTTCTGCTTTGAGTAGAAAATGTCTAAGAGTCTGAACAGTTTCTCTGGAGTGTGTTTAGTTCTGTCACTGGAAACTATGCCGTGACTATTTTTAAGCATTTTATGGCATGGCAATGAGACGCAGATCATAAAATTGCAGCAACAATTAAAGTCGTACTCTTTCTGGAAAAAAAAGTACACACGTACACACAAACACACACTCAGTCGAGCCTTTGTCCTTCTGACTAATACATGCTTCAGTCTGGTTTTCTCTCAGTCACTGTCAGCAAGGATTCATCATCAGCCCAGATTCCTTACTCTTTTCTAAGTTCCCTATTCGAAAATATAAACAGAATTGTAACATTATACACTGTGTTTCATCGGTTCCCTGTTATCACACATTGCAGAAGCTGTGGTATTGATTCACTGTGTTCTGACAGATTGGTGTTGACTATGTTCAGACAGAGGATTGGTGCTGCTTCCCTGTGTTCATAGCAAGGTGCAGTATTGCCTCACTGCGTTGAGGTTTGCTGTTGTCTCCTTGTGTGCAAACAGGTGCAGCATTATTTCGCTCTCTTCAGCCTGAGTTGTGGTGTTGGCTCACTGTTTTGAGGTTTGATATTGTTTCTATGTGTTTCACTGTTCAGATGAAGGCGAAGGTGTTGCCATACTGAGGTGTGGTATTCTCTCTTTTTGATATGGTTCGTTCACTTTCCACTGATCATTGAGAGAATTTAAATCTTGTCCTTTCCACAAATTGTTTATGTTTTTAAAAATTTCAGCAACAATTATTGTGCTTTCTGCCTCCAAGAACTGATCCCAGATCACTTTACCAAACTCAAATCCTAACCACAGCCGTGACATGAGGAAAGCATGAAACAGATCCAGGGTTAAGAGTAAATTATGCTAGGACAAAGTAATGCCTCTGCACAGAAGACAAAGGCTGGCAGCAGATTCACAGCAGGAATCATGGAAAGAAAAACGAGCCAATGCCCTCCATCCCCATGCCCCTCCCAGCCCCGCCCCTTGGTAACAGTGTCAGACCCACGTCAAGCAAGGTTGTAAACCCTGCAAAACAGCTAAGACCAACATGGAGCGGCATGCGGGGTCAAGTGGCCTGTGACATCAAAGAACCTCCCATCTGGGATCATGTTGTGTTCAGATGTTGCAGTGGGGTGGGGGTGTGTGTATGTGTGTGTGTGTGGGTGTGTGTGTGTATGTGGGTGAGGGAGGCGCAACTGAAGCAGGTGTCCCACAGTGCAGTGAGATGCCCCTGTCGTGCTGGGGAAGAGAGGTTGGGGGGCGGGAGGCGAGGTTCAGCTAGGAGTCACTGCACTTTGACACCCGGCTTAAATTCATGGAGCCTATCACAGCCCTTAAATTAGCCCTGGCCCCTGCGTCCAAGTGCTGGCAACTCACGGACACACTGGCACTTAGGGAGAATTTACACACACACACACACACACACACACACACACACACACACACACACACACACACACACACACACACACACAGGAAGAGATCACCTCTCCACCAAAGTATTTTTGTTTACTAATTACTTTAACTAATTGAACTGGTTTAATATGCTAATATACAATAACAATGGCTAAAAACTACATTTAAAAACTTTAACCCAAACAAAAAAATCTATTAAGGCCCATAAATGTTAAAATGCCTATGAGATTATATCATAATTATAGTGGAACACCAAAAATTATTTATGTGAAATGATGAAATAGTCCTTTCTTCAACGCTATTGTCACCCCAGTCCCTTTTCTGTACTTTATCTGCACTTATTAACAGTGACAGTGAAGTACAGTCTTGAACTCATTGATAATATGAGAAAGATAAAGCAGGGTGGGGAAACACAGACAGAATGGGAGAGAGGGGTGAAGAGCGGTGAATTTAGTGGCTTTCTTTTCTATACCATGATGTTGGTGATTATTTATCATTCTGATCCAAAGGCATATTCTTTTCAAAGCCACCCGTCTCCCCCTAAACCCCCACCCGCTCCCAGACAATGTGTGACGTACAAAGCGTAACATCTGTCGCGCGATTCTTGGAAAGTAAAGCTCAAAAAATAGCCATGGCGGCTTGGCACTGTGCGATAGCGGCATTTGCATGGGCAGGCAAATGCAGGGCGATTAAAGATTGCACAGTGGGCCGCCTGTGCTGAGCCGAGCCATTGCACAACACGGGGAACGCTTGTGGGCGATATTTTACCAAGTGGTTTATTGGGATTGTGTCATATGACCAGTGAAAAATCCAGGGCAAACGTCTCTTTTGTGCTTGTTGGAAGGGGATGAGACGTTTTGTGAGCATGAGTAGGCATGCTTGCATAAAATGCACACGGTGGTGGGCGATTCATTATTTTGCGATCTGGCCTAGGAGGTCTATCTGGAGCTGTCCTGCACACCCTCACCCGCCCCCGCACCCCTTCCTCCAAGTATATCCACCCCTTTTACCGTGCTCTGTTAGATTGTATAAAGGCATTTTTAATGCACTTCAGGCTCAGAAAGCCCTAGTAATAAAAAGGACTTGGCATGTATACCATGGTTTAAATCATTATAATAGACCTTGATGTGACAGTCATAGAGCAGCCAAATGAAACCATTCAGTCTCATAACACCATATCATTACTGGATTTGCAACAATACTGAACTAATAAACATTTCAGGAAAAAAAGTGAAATAAAATAAAATGTAATCTGCTCTCAAATAGAATTTTACTGCTTTGCCAAGGAGTCTATTCCATTTTATAGCAGAATCCCCCTTCCCAGCTGCCATGAGATCCTCTGCATTATGGCATTAGGAAAATGTCCTCTCACCAGCAGGGACAGAGTCGTACTTCACTGAACCATGGACTGTTATTAGATACAAATTTTAATAAAAAACATGCAGGAATTGTCAGTCAGCCAGCGGAACCCTTTAGCTAGGCAGCTAACACCCTTTAGCTTTAAGAATCGAGGTTAAACAATTACAGAGTATAACCCTTATAAATCATAATTGATCAATTCATAGTGAATTGTGCACTCCACTATAAGTAGTCTTAAATATATTAAAGTAAAGGGCATATACTGTTTTGTAAAATATATTTACATTACAATGATTGACATTTTCTCTGTATATTTCTTTCTCTCTCTCTCTCTCTCTCTCTATATATATATATATATATATATATGCATGCACAAAATTAGACAACTTTTTTAACATTATATTGTAATGTATATTATCAAGGGAAAAATATATTGATATGTCACCCACAAATGAATGTGTTCATGGTTGTTGATACATTTATGAAAGGGTGTTATTCTTTTTTCTCATTTTTACGGTCTAATATTTCTTCATGAAGCCTGCATGACAAGCCTGAATAATTTATGCTTTTAAACATTACTTAGCTTTTAAGCTGGGGTTCACATCTCAGGATGGTGTGTTCTTTTAAATGATGTGTTACTTTGTTTTTACTGCGCCCACTTCCCATAACACAGCATACAGCAGTTATTAACTCTTTGGTCTATGGGTCTAGCAGAATGAGTTGCTTTCTGCTCACATGCAAGACATTTAAGGTTACCATAGGGGGCATCACTTGCTGAAGCATTCAGTTTGTGCTGCAGCAACAGATAAACAGCACACTGCAGCAAACAAGACAAAAACCCACAGACCCCCGCAGAGTGGTCTTTGCTAGCCGAGGAAAACGTTCACAATAACACAATTCTAAAAGTCATATTTCGAGACAGCAGTGATTTCTTTTGCTGCTTGCCTTGAGACTGGTGGAATGACTTCCCTTCAGTTAGAGGATTGCTTTGGACTGTAATGCTACATTCACTGGAAGGCACACCCAATTTTTCCTTGTAGAAGTTCTTTTGTTCATCTAGATACCAGGCTTGGGGTGAAATACAAAGGCCCCATGCCCCTATTTGTATAAATGTGACTGAACTTGTTCATCCCACACATCGGGTGTGAAATATTCGTGATATTCCTGTATTTTGAAAGGGCTTCATTCCTGACAGCAAAATTCCAGGCACTGAAAATATGTTTATGGTGCTTATTAGAAATAGCCCTGAGGTTAGTTTTAGCTTTCGTGGTGAATCCAAGTAAAGGATTGAATCCAGCTATCCAGAGAAAGGTCACTTTGCAAAAAGTGCAGATGTCATACCTGTACGACTGGTGGGTCCAGCATGGAAGAAGGCAGGATGGTATAACAGCTGAAAGAGAGGGAAAACATATGAAATTATTATTTCTCAGAAGCCACACTATAAGGTGGTGGTTTTGCAAAGGCTTCTAGGAAGTCTCTTAGTAAGCGCCCATGTGAGTGTTAGCATCTTCCCATTGTTGCTTGATCAGACATGCACGGTACAATCACTCCTCTTGAGGAGGTGTATTTAAAAAGACTGTTGCTAAACATACTCCCCCTGAGTCGTGCGGACTTGCCTAAGATAGCTCCTGGCGATTGTGCGCGGTGAACATCAAGCCAGCGGAACGGGCATTTTCTATAAATAGCAGCGCACGGAAAGAAAAGGAGAAGTCAGAAATTTCCCGCCGGTCTGTGTTTCCGAATGAGTGGGCGCTACAGTCACTCCCTGTAGCATGTATGATCGTGCTCATTCCCCGCCCGTCTGCCTCGACGCCGTCCTCTTTTCTTCAAGGTGATCGGCAGTAACAGCGGCTGGCCCATTCATGCGGAGCGCTCTGCGCAGAAGTGAGACTATTGGGGCTTTCCGATGGCACGGTAGATTAAGTAGGGTCAACTGTGTGTGACACGGGGGCGCAGATCGGTACAAGCACATGGGTTATTCTTTTTAAATAAATGGATCTGAATAACCTTAAATAAAACCTTCAGTTGTGTATTACAAATGCATTTTATTTATAGTCCCACAGCAGAAGAATTATCAGAGTTCCCACGTCTTTGAAAATGTAACAAAGTCACTGAAAGCAATCTCATTCTGAAAAATTCATAGAAAGTGGTAAAATATCCTATTGCCTTCAAAATGTCATGCAAAATTCCCCTTACTTTTATCAAGTTTCAGCAAACTTGAAATATATCTGGCTGTAATTCTAACTCATGAGCTTGATGTCACTTACTGTCAACTGTCACAAGTTCAGGGATGAGTGCTAGCTCACAGACTTGTACTGGCTAGCCCATAGCCAAAGTTTTAGCTGACTAAATATTTTGAAAGGATTTCCCTCCCTGAATTCCAACTTCAAACTATCCCATTTTTCCCTAGTGTTTCACGATAAAAACAATCCCTGATAGTATGACACATCCTTAATGTCATTGAGAAGTCATGGAAAGCTGGATGAGAACCTCTAATTTCATACTTTTCAAATTTTGGGACCTGTAGAGCCATGTCATTTAATGAAGAAGCACTGATCCAGTTGATGATGTAAATGTTACAGGGTAAAGTACCAGTTATTCTAAATTGCCTATGATGGGAATCTGTTGCTGTAAATATATAAATAAAATGAACATGTGAAAATTACATACAGGATAACATGGCTGTAACATGTAGTTTATTAGATGCAGGAGTTAGTCTCCTTGACTTTTATTGCGAGCATTTACTTGCTTATGTTCTTTTATGAGTCAGAATGACTAACTGTGATTCCACCGTTCTCAATTTAGGTACTTAAGAGCTGAGCCACAATCCTGTTCCAAATACATATCTCTCATAATTTAACTTTTTCCAATAATAACGTTCCCCATGTCTGTGCAAACAAACCATAATTCCAAACCCAATCCATAGGCATAAGCCAGGGCTTAATCCTCTCTATGAGGAAAAAGAAAAGCTACCAAAATAGCCAGTTCAGTGCTACTACAAGGACTAAGAGTTTGAAGCCAGCACAATTTCCCAACATCCCTAGCATAAAGTGTTAGGCTGAGTATTCATACCTTCACTCTTCTAAACTATGTCTTTATGAATTAGAATGTTCCTGAAATGTCCGTAGCTGTAAAAAATAAGATCTTATTGAGAGATTACACTGCTTCTGTGGAGAGGTGTCATCGAAGTATGTACTCACATAATGTGGGATAGCTACATAGTGTTTATTTTGGCTTTGGGACAAATGGAGCATCTTATGGAAGAATTGAGAATAGACCTCAGCGTTACACTGCATAAAACGCCCCATTTATGCAGTGAGGATTGTTTGGTTTTAACAATAAGAAAAACAGAAGGAAATACTTGCATCTATATGGCATCTTTCACCATTTTCAAAGATGTAAAAGCACCAAGGGGACTGCGGGGACAGGATACCACACTACCAATGTGAAGCAACCTGTGTCAGCAGCCATTTTGCACCAGAATTCTCACCGAACTTTATCTGAGGTGGGGTAGGAGAGACTTAATTGAATAGTGACCACAGTGAGTCAGGGTCTCAGTTAATGGTAGCGGTCTCATCTAAAGGATGGCTTCATGGCTTCTCTTGCATACCAGTATGTGTCCCTATCAAAATGCAGGTGCATTTTGCATGTAGAGGACCCCCCACCCCCACTGGACAGTCAATAATTGCAATTTGGTTTCCTCAGGTGGTTTCTCGTCCAACTACTAACCCATCTCCACTTGGCTTTGACTCTTCTGGCATTCTCTGTAAGACTCTGTGTAAACATAAACAAACAGAAGGCAACATCAATCCCACGCTTCCAAGACTATGATGAAGATCTGTTTACAAGAATAACCAGTGAAAGCATTGTTGCAGAGTCGACAGCCCGTAAATCTCCACGGAGGGGATGTTCTATGTTTCCAGTGTCCTATGCAGACATGCTGTGGCTTCTCCCAGACTGCGTGATGCCGTTGCGCCAGATGTAGTGCTATAAATTATTTCTTCTGAGGAAATGTATCATTATGGAAAATTGAGGCAATTGCCTCTGGAAGAACATCCTGTTGGGTTGATGAATTACCCCTCCGCTTTCGGGGGGATACGGAGCATCAGTGAATCGGGAGCAGGGGACACTGAGAGCACAAGGTGATTTTTCTCGTTCTGTTGGGGACAGGACATCGAGCAAGTGAACAACTGCGAGCATGCTGCTATGCAGGCCACTCTGCCAGGAGATAATGATGGTTGTACTGTGTTTTGTCTGCCAACAGCACAATTCTTCATTTGTCCTCAGGCAGGTAAGGTTAGCTCTGAGCACAAGAATGGTAAAACTGTAGATCTACACTAGGCACAGGAAACATTGTGGTCTTCCTATCCAGTCAGAGATCAATGGGAAGCTGGTGGTGTAATGGTTAAATCTACAAGCTCTGGACTTGAAAGTCAAGGTCTGAATTTCGGACAAGACAGTATCGTTGTATTTGTACCCTCCTATCCACCTTAACTGCTCCAACAGCAAATATTTACTTTCAACAGTAAATATTGAGCTATATAAATGGATCACAGTGTGTTTATAATGTAGGTCACCCTGGATAAGAGCAAAGCCAATGAATAATGTAATAATGCTTGCTCTGTGCTTAATGGCTTGGTGAAATCTGTTTATGATTATTTATATGTGACAATCATCTTGTTCAGTCGCCAAATAGTTTTCAGGTTCATGGTTGCAGGGGGCCTCTAGTGCAGGCTCCCGTTCCAAATGTACTACCCCGCAAATTATTCAAACTAATTATAGACCAATTATAATTATAGACTAATTATAGACCTCCTAGGACTGAAGAAGATAGTACTGTTTCTGCAGTGCAGTTCAGCAGAAGGACATTCAACCAGAAAGGCCAAAGGCCCTTTGACCACTAGTGCTAACAGATTTCATGGGATCCCTGTGAATGGAAATCTGCTGCTTTATGTGAGTTTTCCTGAAATGCCTTGTTGAGCTGTCTAGTGTCTCTTTTCAGACCAATTAATAGGGGGGGGGGGGTGCACTGCAGAATGAAATGGAATGCCTTGTGTTGAGTTTTGGCCTCATAGCACAATCATTTTCATGCCACAGTCAGTTAACACCATGTTAATAGAATTTCATGGACTTGGTGTTGATGCTAATTATTAAGAATATGTGAAAATAATTTATATAATTATAATCACCATTTATATTACACAGTACTTGTTACATATTTTCTGCTGCCTGTTAAGTGACCACAGACATCCGTCGTCTCTGGCGTATAGGAATTTCAATCCCAGCGATGCATATCTTTTTGTCTGTGACTGGTGGTAGTCTTGTCAGTATAATTTGAAAGCGAGGTGCCGTTGACCTACATCTCTGTAGTTCTCTGGATGTTTGTTTCAGCAGCATGTTGTCTGTGATGAACTTATTCGCAACAGACGCACTCAGCTGTTGAGTGATACCCAGCTAATAATTCTGTCTTCGAAATGTGGCTCCCAGAAACATTGGACGCCGTCCTCACTTTGCGGCATCCACGTCGTTAAAAGCGATTAACATCATCCAAAGGTGGTTTTCAAAACGTTCACCTTCACGGCATCTCGCACTTTGATATTCATCGGCTTGTCCGTCGAAAATTCAGCGGCGCAACAAACAAGCAAACGGGGGGGGAAACCTCTCCAATCTCCAAAACAAACAAGTTGCCTTGCGCGCTCCGCCTGCCGAGATCCCACGTCTGCAGCTGGAATCCCTCGGCGGAAAGGCTCGCGCAATCTCGAGGCGCTCGGTCGGCGAGCCAGTGAGGAGTTGGCAAGGAGGCAATAACGTCATTCGCGGAGGGGCGGTGCTTCGCGCTGGAGGTGTTTTCCAGCTTTAAAAAGGGGAGACGTCTGCTGTCCTGACAAGCTCTGCGTCACGTTAAGCCGGAGTCTCTGGAAATCTCGAGCAAAAATATCGCCCGGGACAGCAAAACACAGTAAACCCTTCCCTCTCTCAGAGAAAGAGGGACAGCCACTTTATATTTAAGATTCAAATCTAACTCCAGAAGCTGAGCACAAGCCCCTCGTATTGACATCGAAATATCTTTTTTGCTGCCACTTGGATTTTAGTGCGTAAATTGAGCGCGTCAAGTCAGAGTTTGGATTTTTCAAAAATCTTTGTCTTTTTTTGTATTTTATATATTCAGACATTGTTCATACTTGCGTAGCCGATGTTTTTTTTATACAACGCGATCGATGTTTTTACAAATTATTAGCATGTTTTGAAGTTTTAATTATTTGGTATTATAATCACCACCACCTAAAAAGTAGACCTGCCGCTAGTTGGATGCAGAACAGCTGTCTGCAAGTCTTTTCAAAGTTCAGCTGCGGACCGCTCGTCCCTTCAGACGGGGGAAAGGAAACGGGATTGCATTTGCTCTCGCCTCGCACCACCAACATGAAATCTGCCGAGGAAGGTAACACACTCCTCTTGCTTTTCACATGGTTATCTAAGTTTGTCTTACATTTACATAGTTTCATGTAGTTTCCATTTAAGTGACGTAACTTTCAATATTGTTACTGCTATTTTAAGATTTACATCTATACTTTAGACATATTATAAATAGCCGTTATGTTAGAAACTAACAGAGCCATGAAATTGCATGATGCTGTGCTCTGAGAGCGCGAGGGTAACTCTTCAGGTAACTACCAATAGGTGTCTCCTCTGTATAAGTGAAAAGCGTCCACCTCAGTGCACTAATGTGCGAGGTGCTACTAGAATTACTGCAAAAGGCTTATTTTATCATTGACCTTTTGTGTGTGGTAGTGCTACAGAGTGCAGGATAGTACAGTAACGCCGTAATAACAACAAAGTCAAGACTCCGTTGACATAGACGGGCTTGTGTCATTAGCGCGTGCCCTTGCTAGCCGCCAGATGGGATGGGTGGGAGTGGCCGAGAGGGTACTAAAGCGGTCTTTACTGAGGACAAGTTGGTTAACATGGCCCCTTGTCTTCCAACTTTCTGATGGGCACTTACATGTTCATCTGATGCTGAGATGTGAGCATTTGGAATTGCAATAAATAAATAAATAAGTAAATAAATAAATAAATAAATAACTTCAAGGGCTGTAGGTATCGTAAGATGGAGCCCGGGCCTATCCCAGTCCTAATTAAAATGCTTAAATATTTTTAATAAATGTTGTCGTATAGCTGTTGTTTGGACGATGTGTGTTTTGATACAAATGATGTTTCTTAGTTGAGTACTAATGGTGGCAATCTGCTATGATAATGATGATGATGATGATGATGATGATGATGGTTATTATTATTATTGTTGTTGTTGCTGTTGTTGTTGTTGTTATTACTATTATTATTATTATTATTGCTGTTGCTGGTGGTAGTGTTATCGACACTATTAATAATGCATTACTATTGCAATTAAACACGTCTTGGTTACTTACTAATGAATAATCACAAATGTTGAGTCATTAGATATTTAGGTGATATTAATGCGGTATCAATTGCATGATTTGTGCCAATGTTGTAACTCTAGTAATTGTTATGAAGTAAAGGTTATGAAAGTAGCATGCCACAGTGTGTTTGCACTCCCAGCCTTCAGTGTGTGTCTATAGTGGGTGTGTCCTGAAGACCTGTGTCTATGCCCCGCTCAGTGCTGCTACAACGTTTTAAGTTTGGCCAGCGGCATTAGCCTACAGATAGCACATGCATGGTTTTGGCATTATCTGAGGGGCATTTAGCTCCAGAGCTGGAGCCATGGGCTTTGTCTGTAAATTTTTTGGGGGGGATTTTCTTTCTTTTTTTTTCTTTCTTTTGGTGGTGGCGTTGGTGGTAGAGGGTGGATTACTATTATTCATTTCAGTCCCCTCAAATGTTGACGCGTAAGTTTTGTAATTGATAGCAGACATAAAGAGCGGTGATCGTGCGCTCCTAAGACTGGTGGAGACACACCACCCCTCGTTATTACCAGTGTGCTGACTGCAGCGATTTGTTTATCCCCCCGCTCTCTCTGCGGCTGGCTGAGCCCGCACCGCAGCCAGACGGCCGCGATTAACTTCCACGAGACTTCAGACGGCGCGGGCATCTACTTCTGAGGTTCCCCTCGGCTTGGCCGATGTTGCCAACGAGCTCCGCAGACGCGGGGAGCGCCCCTGGAGACGTCAGTCCGTCAGCGTTTTTTGAAATGGTTCTAGGACGGCGACTGGTTTGGCGTTTTGGCGTGAAGCTGTCTTCCGCGGGCGCAGACGGCGTTGAGATCAGGGGGACGGCGAAAGATGAAAATACCACAGTGTTAAAGATTCATCGAACAGCCGCTTGTCATGCTGTGATGTGCACGTGTTCTGGTTTGCAGAAAGCACAGTTCAGTCTACACACAACCTGAGTGCAAGATCAATGTTGAGGATTATACATACATGCAGTAGCCGACAGAATTTGAATAGTGTCCTTTCCTGCAGGCCTTAGTGGAAGATAGAAAGCACAACTGTTGCATGTGCTTTTTTTGGCTCCAGTATGACTTTCTCTTTGGCTGTGCAGACAAATCCGTTCTAGTCAACTTTATCTCTTTCCTGAGTGCTTGGTTGTATTGTTTGTCTCATTTGTTGATTTATTTACAAGACTTTCACTGTCACCGACAGCTTGTCCTAGTGCCATGTCTCATATCTTCCGTTGGTTTTTGCAGACCCGGAAATGCATAAGATCTAGATGCACAGAGATAGCATGAGTGAGTGAAAGTCTCTGAACTTGTTGTGTGGGTGTGTGCATGTGTTAAAGAGAGAGCCAGATATGGAGAGAGCACCCGAGACACCCTGCATGCAGTGCGCAGCTCTCAAACCCTCAACCCGGCACCTCGCCGCCAACCCGCACTTCCTCTGTCTCTGGGCTGTGTGAGTTGGAGCATGCCTATAGCCCCATGTGAGGGGGAGTCTTAGAGGAACCAGCCAGTGTCTGATCAGATGCCAGCGTGGACTGACAGAAAAGCATAAAGTCAGGTATCCAACGCGACTGAGACCACATCAGTCCTCGAGGTTAGAAGATGTCCTTGGTGCCCGAAGAGCAGGAGTTTGACTTTAACTTTTTGTTTGAGTACAATCAAGGAGAAGACTCCAGCAGCCACAAAGGTCTGTAAAGGGAATTGAAAGGGGGTTGTTTGACAAATGGTTCCTCTTTATGACATACGTTACTCAACAGCAACACATTCAATTTTTCTGAAGGTTATGTCATGTTTTTATGTTTTTGACAAGAGCAGAGACAGGCAAGATCTTAGCCGTAATGCCAGACCACTTTTCTCAAAGCGCAACTTTGAGACTTTTCGTAAAGTTTCTTAAACGTTAAGTTTACAGTTTCTGAAACTTTTCTTGCGCGGCATTTTCTATGTGTGTGATCTGAAAATCCAGACTAATTTACAGTTGTACTGGGTCGCTGTGCCTCTTGATTTTACCTTGCCAATGATGTTAGGCATAACAATCTGACCTTATGTCTTTCAAACCTGAGATCTCATGGTGGATACCCTCACCCTCGATTTCATTCCGCCTGCTATGTTCAATTCCTCTTGTGTGTTTGAGGTTGTTGTTTTTTTCAATTGTCACACCAAAAAATAGATGTCTGTTGTATATGCAAACTGTTGTGGAAATTGACGGTCACAGACTAATTTTAGATATCCTTCCCACGCATTCTGTGGTGTGTGACGGATGAGTCACTTTGCATGGTGTAAATTTAGTGCTACTGTTGTCATATCTAGAACACAAGGTTGAATTAATTGTGAATCGTGCGTGGTTGTTGTTTATTTACATAGCTAAAACCCTTACCCGGGGGGACTTGAGTTCCTCACATTTTCTAATCATCTTATCCAGTTACACATCTGGATATTTAATAAGTCAGGTGAGGTCATTTACTGAAGCACGCAATAGTGGTTTCCTGTCATAGATTTGAACCTGCAGACTTCTGACTACAAGTGCAGCTCCTTTACCATTACTCTAGACTACCACGTGGTGTGATGCTGTTGAAATGTAGATTATCTTTACTCCTTTATATATAGCCCTATTTATCAGGATGGAAAAATGAAGTGTAGAATATGACTCTCTTTAGGCAAGGCAATAAACTATACATCTTCATTTGGAATGAGGAGTATTTGGCACGCCTATCGCTTGTAAGGGTTTTAAAAAATTTATTTTGCAATATGTCACATATCACAGCATTCAGATGTAATTTATCGCTCATCGCAAGACTAAAGTCTTGAAAAGTGTTCACCTGGCAGCGTGACAGGAGTTGATGACCCAGATGAGATTTCTAACATGTGCCTGTTAAGCCCAGACAGCTATAAATGTACTGGTTTAATCACAGCTTCAGTTCAGAACCATGCATACTGCTGTCAGCTTCCACAGGGGGAAAACACTAATCTACTCAACAAGAACTAAGGTGAAGCACACAGCCCAGTAAAGTATCTGTCACTGTCAGGAGCTCCAATGTGTTTGAACTCAGACTAGCTCATGGTACAGATGTGAGTGCATTTCAGCAGCATGGTTTGCAATATTTTTTCTTTTTAAATGTTGTGTTGTTACTTTTTTACCTTGCCAGTGAACTTGACCTGACATACCCAAAAATAGCTTTTGTGCACAGAAAGATGTGGTTTATGTTGGAAAATTTGGGTGAGACTTTTTAGAGTAAGCATATGTGACGGGTTATAAAGCCTTCATAGAGGGTTCATTAAGGGTGATGTAACAGCCTTCCCCTCTCTTTGTTTTCCAGATGCGTTCAGCTACACTCCAAATGTCACCCTGTCCCTGCCAATCAATATGGGCAACCCCTGTCTGTCCACTCAGTACCACAACCTACAGTCCAGCCCGATTGTCCCCGTGTCCTCCTGCCACCAGTCCAGCTATGGACTCCATGAGGACAGTGGGGCTTCTGGGTACTACCTGTCCCCTAACACCCGGCCCAATGGGGCCCCAGCCCTGGAAAGCCCACGGATCGAAATCACGGCCTACGGGCAGTTCCCCGAGGACGAGATGGAGGAGCCGGGCAGTCTGCCCATCACCAAACGGGTCAACTCCATCGTCACGCTCACGCTGCCCAACGCCGACGGCTACCGCGACCCCAGCTGCCTGAGCCCGGCCAGCAGCCTGTCCTCACGCAGCTGCAACTCTGAGGCGTCGTCCTACGAGTCGGGCTTCTCCTACAACTACGACAACTCCCCGCAGAACTCGCCCTGGCAGTCGCCCTGCGTCTCGCCCAAGGGCTCCTCCTCCCTGCACTCCTGCACCCACGCCGGCTCACCCCGCCACTCACCCTCCACCTCACCCCGCACCAGCCTCACTGACGAGGCATGGCCGGGGCCCCGTGGCTCCCGGCCCAGCTCCCCCTGCGGTGGGAAGAGGAAGTACAGCTTCAACGGCGCCCCCTGCAGGCACCCGTCATACTCCCCCGGCCACTCCCCCGCCGCCTCCCCGCAGGGCTCCCCCAGGGTCAGCGTGACGGATGACACCTGGCTACCTAACACCAATCAGTACACCAACTCTGCCATCGTGGCAGCCATCAATGCCCTGACCACCGACGGTGTGGCAGACCTGAGTGAGGGCATCCCAGTGAAATCCCGCAAGACCAGCCTGGACCACAGCCCCACCATGAGCCTGAAGGTAGAGCCAGGAGGGGACGAGTCCAACCCAGTGGAAGTGGGCCAGGATGATTACTCTGGGCCGCGCCTGCCCCCCTTCAAAAAGGAGAGCTACTGCGGAGGCTTCCTAGATGTTCCACAGCATCCATACTCCTGGTCCAAGCCAAAGCCGTACATCAGGTAGGCAGAGGAAACAGACTTAAGCCTTATCCGAACGTAAAAATACAGTCCTGTCCCCAGTGATGATAATCATATTTCAGATTAAATTTAATCTGAAATACGATTAAATTGAAAAGCACCTAGGCTGGTCCTATAATAAAATACATCTCTGTGAAAGTGTTTGGTTGGACATGGGAAACATTCTATAAAAACACCTACTTACTATGAGTGTGCCCTAGTATCCACAATTAAAGCCTTTCCCAGGGGGTCATTATCAAATACTTATTGACTTGTTCAAGAAAACAGTAAATTAATTTTCAATCAGATTTAAATGGTAAATAAAAAGCTAAAAGGGGAGCTGCTTCTGCTTTTTTCATAAAATAGTCCAAAAATGCCCCAAATGATGTGTTGAAACAAGAGATTTTAAAAGTATTACATATCATGTATTATATTTTAATGACCATGAAGATGTAAAGAACATGGCAGCTTTTTTTGAAAATGTTGTTCTATGAGAAAGAGAATGAAGCTCAAATGTGTTTATGTATTTTTGGGATGCGTGGACGCTGCTACGTCCAGCCCAAAGGTCTGCCCTCTCGTTCCCACAGGCAAAAGAAATCAATCCAAGCATGGAGCTTTTTTCTGCATCCTACGTGCTTTTTTCTTCTTTTACCAAAATTAGACTTGCTTGTTTATCGCGGCATGATGTTGTTTTATCTTCAAAGACCAGAGCAAGCACAGCAGCCGTAGTTAGTCACTGTACGCTTCCAAAAAGGATTCTCTTTGAAGATCAAAACATGTCATAATTCATATTTTCAGGGAGGAGTAGTGTATGTGTGTGTATGTCAGTGTGTTTCTGTTCTTGGGTTGCCATAGGAACACACATATACACACACCATTACTGGCTGTACTGTCTTTTAGCGACACTTTTTTTTTTTTTTTTTTTTTTTTTTTTACGTTTGCTTTGGCTTCTTAGACTTTTTTGTTGTACCCCTGGCACATTTTCCTGTAGGAAATCAAGTGTTTGATGAAGATAATCTCGAACAGGAAATGATGGTGACAGGCAGGCAGAGGGAAACATTTGGTGGAATAATTGCATTGCCTCGTGCCTGCAAGCTGATCCTTTCTGCTACCAATGTGATGTCATGCTTTGAGTGCTGGCGATAAAGAAGACAGGAAATTGGTGCGTTTTGGGTCAACAAACACACCACAAGTTCCAGTGCGACACCAGCGATTTCTTTCACGCACATGTTTAGGTCATGGGTTTACGTTGCACAGACATCCGGGACAGTAGAATATTTTCTTAGAGGTGTTTGTTTTTGTTAGATATTTTCTCAGCCGGTGAATGATGAAGTTTTTTTCTTTAGCCACTGGGCTATATCCTGAGTGGCATTCTGAACCAAGAAGACAGTGGGAAGGCAGTTGATGCAATTGTTTTATTTAACCATTCTGAAGTGGAGTGGGGGGATATTTAGTAGTGTTTGATTCCTTGTCTGTTTTAGTAAAGAGGCAGTTTGTAAACACATGGTGAATTCACAAATACTGTAATTTGCCCGTGACTGGTTTGAAAGCTTCTGGTAAGATGGAGTGGTAGAAGAGTGCAGAGAATGTAGAGAGAGAATGTAAATGTGTGTGTATGTGTGCGTGTGTGTGTGTGTGTGTGTGTGTTTAGGGAGAATATGCATGTGTCTGTGGAGAGAGAGGGTGTATGTGTGTTGAGGGAGAGTGTTTTTGTGTGTGTGAGTGTGAGAGTGTGTGTGTGTGTGTGTGTGTATGTGTGAGTGAGGGTCTAAAGGAAGGGTTTATGTGTGCGTTTGTGAAGAATATATGTGTGTTTTTACAGACATTGTGTGTGTATGTGCGTGTGTCCGTGCGCACATATGGTTTGCACAAAGTGCTAAACTGCTCTTTTTTCCCCTGCAGTCCATCTCTGCCTGCTCTTGACTGGCAGCTGCCATCCTGCTCCGGCCCATACAGCCTGCAGATTGAGGTGCAGCCCAAATCGCACCACCGCGCCCACTACGAGACTGAGGGCAGCCGGGGGGCAGTCAAGGCCTTGTCTGGAGGACATCCTGTGGTGCAGGTACGATTTGTTGCTCTTTAATGAACCTTGACACCCTTTTGTCCCAGACAACACCCCAGTTGACCCTAAAATGTTGAAACTGCAGCTTGATGGTATGACTCACCAGCCCTCATCAACCTCAGTCTTACAAAATAGGCTTGAGTTCATATTACTTAATGAGTCTAGGATTAAAGCTAACCAATGCTCTGTTATGCCAGTCCAAAAAGATATACTTTTGTATTGTGTTTTTAGAAAATTGCAGAGATTGGCAACATTCCTGGTGCTGCTGCCTGATAAATCCAATCTAATTGCACAACTAAATTTGTATGACACAAGGTATGGCAAGACTTCAGGCTGTGTTATATGTATGTGAAGGTGATTTGAAGGAATTCTTGCAGCATTTTGTGGGAGTGCCAGCTTGAATGGTCTCGTTATGCTGGTTAATTATTGTTAATGACCCATGATACGTGGCGTGTTGGCATAGCCCACATTCCGGAAACTTCCAACAATCATCAGACGAGTCTCTCGCGCATTCAACAGAACCTCTTTTACCTCCTCGCTAGCTTCATCATGGCATATGTGTGTGAGAGTGAGTGAGTGTGTAAGACTGTGCTTTGAGCGAGTGTGTTATTAATGGCCCGTGAGCCAGTCCTTTGCCGCACAAGGCTGCTCTGGATTGCCGTCACACATATTGACACAATTAACATCACGGCAGACCATCATCCTCCAGTATTGTGCTTGGCATTGGCCGAATGGTCCACGTCACCCTCGCCACGACAGTCGCACACAAAACTCCTTTCACCCGCTTCCATTCTTGTCAGATTGTTTATACATCTTGGTTTGCTCAAGGAGGAAACCCACATGAACCTGTATGCGCACCTTAGGAATAACCTAATCCCTCCCATCAATGATGAAAAATGGTTAAGGAAAAAAATAAAAATTACATTTTATTTGACCCTACTGTATAGCGAGGAACTTCTCACCCATGCTGGCAGTGTAACAGCTGGCTATTTCAAACTTCCCTGTGAAAGATGTTGCCTGGTTAGTTAAAAACTACAGAAGGAATTTAAAGGTAAGCTCTGATCAAAAATGACATTTGAATGAGATTTATTATACTCATTAATTACTTCCACGCATGAATAAAGACTAGGAACCAATCCCCCTCCAGTCGATGATGCAAGGCACCTAGCCAACAAAGCGAGCTTTTCATGAGAGTGGATGACTCTGATTTTTCTTTAGCTTTTTGATCACTTAAAGACGCTAAAATCACGCATAAAAGTTAGTGTGAGTGTATCTTTGTGCATTTTGGGCTTTTTGACCAATTAATGGTTTAAAAATTTCAGGCCTGCATTTTTGGCAGGTAATCTTCCATTGAAAAGAGTATCAACTCTTGTATTGTTTTAGATTCGATGTAGCCTGCTCTGCAGTCATCATTTTTTCTTCAAACTGCTTCCTGGATTTCTTAAAGTAATCAGACAGCTACCCATGGAAAAAAGCAGTTTTTCCAATAGGATTTTGTATTTCTCTGTTCATTCTAATGAAAAGCTTTAGCTGGTAGTAAGGCTAGCTTGTGTCTTTGACTGGGATCAGAGAATTGGGCTCTGGTCTCAGAAGGGCATGGTCTTGAATGCTCTATCTAGCACGCGAGTGCTTGATGTATATCATAAAACATCACGTTTTCTTTTTAGACTGGAGTTCTCGTTTACTGTTGGCTTTCACTGAATGCCTTCCCTTTGAAAGCATCATCTGATAGTTGGCCGAGCGCGGTTAGGCCGATAGTATCCTTGGAACTTTGTCAGCTCAGATGAAATGTCTCTTTAAGCCAAAGAGCAGACAGCACTGTGACTGGAGGGCTGCTACCGCACATTGCCAGCTCACCAGCTCAAAAGAAAGCAATTTATCTCCACTCATAAACAGTTAGAATTGTGGCGGTCTGCTGAGCCACATCGGTAAGTAACACTGTGGAGCATTTGTTCGCTCTCTGCCCTGGATGTTAATTCCGCGGTGATTCACCCAGCAATGTCGTAAAGGTTGCTTTTATTGACGCACTTCTGTCGTTCGACTCATTGCTTCACGGTGGATCCAGACTGGATCGGGTGCTGTTCCGCAATGATTTAGCATACTTTTCCTGCTATGATTTAATACGTAAACTATTCATTTTTGAGTGGAGTATCTGTGGGGAATATCCTTTGAGCCAAGTAGCTCAGTTTGTGTGGAGACAGCACTGAATTGAACTTATTTTCTCAGTTTCGGGGAAGCACTCCCATGTGTGGACGGCACAGCACTTAAAGAGACGGACTCAGTTTCAGTCATGAACTTTCACCCCCTCTGTTTGGTGGTTGAAACATATCAGATACAAATGACAACCACTTTTTCTGCCCTTCGCAATACATGTTTTATAATCTTTGACAGATTTATACTTCTAAATGAACTTGAATGTCTCAATTATGAGCATTGGGAAAAAGTGTAAATATCTTATGTTGGTTAAGTCATGCTTTGTAATGACAGTAATGTCCCTGAATTACAACACTGTGTAATTAATCACAAGCTCAATTCAAACGGCAGTGTACAAAAGGCCAATAATAACCAAATCCTCTTTTGATAAACACATCCTGATGTTGCCAGGAGGGGTCACATGACAGTAGCTTCGCAACGGGACTGTGATGCTATGGGTCTCCAGATCAGTATCGGCATCGGAGCCCTGATCCGAGAGGTACAAAAATCAGGCCACCGGGCCCGCACACATCGTAGAGTTTCTCGACGGTTCCTCCAAAACAAAACAGCCGTCAGGGGGGCTGCGGCGAACCTCGCTCTCCCTGTGGTGTAACCGGGGCTCCGGGCCCCCGTCCCCAGCGTCATGGTGCTAATGAGTTCCAGGCCGTGGGTACCGTCGCGGAGAGGAGAGAGTGAGAGAGAGAGCAGAGGATCCGCAGGCAGGCAGGAAGGCAGCTGGGGCCCTGGTGTTCCTCTGGAGATGCCGCTTCCGGCTGATTAGAGCCACCCTCCCCTCCCCCCCCAGCCCCCAGCGGACCACAGGACCCATCTGATGCTACCTGACTTCCTCAGCTCCGCTTCAGTGCTGGTGTCACCTTCAGCAGAGCATTCATTCTTCAAACCTCTCCCAGCCCGGCCACCCCCCGGCTCCGCCAGCCCTCCAAACGCGGCTTGGTGTTTTGCTCAGGGCTGAGCGTTCGCACACCGGAGCAGTTGTGACACATTTATTGTTGTGCGGTGGCTGCACACCGCCGAAGAGATACTGTGTCACAGCTTTGTTTATAAAGTGTCACGGTACATCTGTTAGCATCCACGCTTGCTGTTTGCGGCTGTCACGCTCGGAGAGCACGGAGTCCGGGCTCGCTGAAGAACGCCTCTCTTGGATGCCGCTTTTATTGCTTGGGTCTGGTGAACCGCCTGGTGACTTCACACCTCCGTACCCCTCCGGGATCGGTCCCTTCAGCTGCTTATTGGCTGTTGATGAAGTTTCGCACTGCTCCTGTTTCGAAAAAAGAGATGTTTTTCTAACCCCTCCGCAGCTGCTGCCAAATGTGCAGGCTCCTCTTTGTTTAGGAAAGTTCCCTTTGTAATGCTGACATCATACAGAGTGGCGTCCCATTGAGGCCGGCCGTCTCCACCGCACGGGCCCCTGGCGCTCGGACGGGGAGATGTCAGAGCGGCCCTGAAACAAGCCACACAATCATGGAAACCTCCAGATTATATGGTACTCCGCTCTGTGGGCTCTTGCAAATCTCCCCCCGACTCACCCCCCCCCCCCACCACCACCACTTTCCTGCAGTCTTCCCAAGCTTCCATCGTGACTCCTGGCCCCCAGAGGCGATCCCCTTGGCGCACACAGCGCGTCCTGACCCTCCAGCCACTCCGCTCGTTTGCGTCGGCCCGCCCGCCCACAGCAGACCACACGGCCATTACGGGGATGCCTTGCTCCGTCCTCTCGGCGGACTCTCCCTGCCACAGCAATGCGGCAGCGTCTACACGCTGGCTTTATGGCTCACTCAGGAAAAACAGGGTCCAGACCCACCTTCAGAGGAAACACTACCTCATGATTGAGGGCTTTCTCTGATGGGGGGCTACGCATCGGCGATGTTTCACTGAGGCAAATACGTCAAGATGCGGTCGGTAAGGTATTGTTTTTGAAGCGAAGGCCTGGAGCCGTGTGGCCTTGAAAGCGCAATCTGATACCAGAACCCCATTGGCCAGTTTTCAACCAATTAGCTCTCCTCAAAAACCTCTAAAAAGTTGCATTGTGACAACCGATCATTATATTAACCAGCAATGATTCAGAGCTCATAAAAGTATTTACATTCTGACTTTTTTGGCTTTTTTTTGGGAGATCATTTGAACAAACAGGAATTTTGGGGTTGTAGTGTGACTGGGGGTGGCTGGTAGACTGAAGAGTACGGTAGGTAACACTGTGGTAACGCTCTCTCTCTCTTCACACACACACACACACACACACAAACACACACACAGAGACAGTACTCAAAAGAGTTTGATTAGAGACAAAGGGGCGTTGTCCGGTGTTAGCGAGCCAGGGAAATCGCAGGCAGGCGCATGGATCTGACAGTCATATTCATAGAAGGGTTCGCTGTGTAAGAAAACAACACCTGCAAATTATTATGCCTACTGTAAGCTGCTGTCGAGTATAATAACTGGCCATAAGGGGTTTGCTTGCCCTGGGTTCTTCTTGTTAAGTCTCAGGGCGGAAAATGTGCACAGAAAACAGCTTCATAGGGTGCAACTGTCAGTAAAGCAAATTTGTGCAGTGCATGCTCCAGCAGCGCTCGAGTAAATACACGTTTGCTGACAGGATCTCGAAAATCCCGTGCATGTCAACTGTTTAGCTATGCTGCGTCTGAGAGGAATGCAAATATCCGGCAACTCTTCCTGCATTTCCAGACGTTCAGTCTATTTGAAGTATCTGAGCGTGAATGAACACTGTTCCCTTTCAGGATGTTCGATAGGATCTTAATTCACCCAACCTGCTCACTGTGATCTGTAAATAAGGAGGATCTAACAAAGCTCCCGGTTCAATTCAAACCTTTAATGGAGTAATGTACAGCATGTGGATTTGCAAAAAAAAATATATATATATATATGAAAAAATAGATATATTAAATATATATATTAGAATATAGATGTCTTGTACAATGTTTGCATAGAACTACACCTAAAACATTTGTATATTTTGGATTTAGGCAAAGCACTTAGCATGTATTTAAAATATATTTCTTAGATTTGGGGTATTTTGTGTTTAATATAGATATATTACGTATTGATCAGGTACAATGCAGTTATCTTATATGTACCCATGCTTTGGGATTGGAAGAGGGGGCCACTCCAAGTTGCACCTGCATTTCAGGGTAAATTTACACTTGGCTCATATGGACTGCACAAAGAAAAAAACAGCTTAAAGGAGTGCGGTTTAGTCTAATTGGAAACATATTGTGAACGCGAGGCAGCTTCAGTCTAGTCGTTCTAGGCTTTTTTTTTTCTTGGCTGTATCAGCCGATACTGTTGATGGTGAAAAACTGAATGCTGACGGTTGGGTCGCCGAGGGAGAGTGGAGAATTACCGAACCTCTATGAAGTAAGGGCTTCCTCTGCAAACAGCAGCCGATCTCAGCCTCTCTTTTTTCTTCCTACCCCCGTGAGTGAAAAGTAAAGGGAGACCAAGTTTATTCGTGTTTTGCGAAATCCTGCGTGTCAGTTTTTTTCCAGTTGTGAGCTCCCTGCTCTGCGATGAGTGGAGTTGATTTGGCAGTGTGAAAGTGCTGCTGGAAGACGCACACAGTGCTGCTTTCATCTAGGGGGGGAGCTGCACTCTCGTACACAGCGTCGAGTAACCACAAGCTATGCCGGAGTGGCAACTGGAAAAATGACACAGAAAAATTGCGTTCCCAGTGGTCAGAGGTGGTGACCAGAGCTGGAGATTTACGAGGTAACATACCCAGACAGCTTTGGTTTCTGTATCATTAAAGTCAAACGCACGTCAATCTGTCCAAATGTCTCCTGCACATCTCTTTTTTCCCCCCTGTCTGCTGTCTGCAGTTTATGTCACGTATTTATGTAACACCCCGCTCTTTTCAATCTCTGATTTATAAGGAGCTGACGTTTCTCACACGACACATCGCTCCCATGGCGTAGTTTAGCGACACTGCAATACACACGGAGAATAATATGACCGCTCGTGTTGCTCAGAGAGGAACGTGTGCACAGTAAGTGGAAAAGTCAAATATAATAAAATGTCACACGCAAATATTGTCCAGACGTGGTTTTTCTGTTTATGCCGAACAACCGGGAGGAAAGCGAGATGGGGCAGAGCGAAAAGGACGACTTTGGGGAGTGAGACGAGTCTGATTTAGCAGCGGTTTTTAGCGTGGCGCAGCCTGGAGGCTCGCCGTTACTGTCAGCACTCGGGTGGGGAGCGTGATAATTGGAAAGGCCTGCGAGCCCCGACCGGGAGCCCCGCTGCCACCGCCTCTCCCCTCCTCGCTGCGCCACGTGGAGCCATAGTCATGACATTCCTCCCCGCGGTGATAAAATGTGCTGGAGAGGGGAGAGCGCGCCTCGCGCGGGGGCCCATATTTTATCACACAGCTCGGCGCAGCCTAAACAAACAGCGGTGCCAAGCAGCAGCTCATTTTCTTAAGCAAATATGTGCTTTGCAAGTCGTTAACCCCTCGCGTAATCGGCCATCAAAAAAGCGCCCGGCGCACGAGTCAGACAGGCGTTTCAGTGTCCTGTGTGACCTGCCCCTTCCGCCAGTGCACATCCCAAACCTACCGACACGTGGCTCCCACAACCAAAACAGTTTCGTCAGACACGAGAAACTGAAGGATCTCTGATGACAGCCGTGATGCCAGGGAATAAACCTCAAGCGTCTCCATTAGCTGTTAACTAAGAGGCTCTGTTTTCTTAGTCAACAGCAAGGGTATCTTCGCAGTACCGTTTCAAATTCCATTTAGACTGAAAATAATGGCCAACTAAAAATAGAAATAGGATTGGGAGGAAAATAGAAATGATTAAATTAAATTAACCTCCGTAGCCACAAAGTTATGCATTCGAGACGGAAATGCAAAGTTCAATATGGAGCGCACGGCAGAAGGGTGGGGTTGTGCTTCTTAGCTCAACAGCCCAGCACATCATAAAAAAAGCACAAGGAGTCTGCACAGCTGCACATGATTAAGTAATTGATTGGACAGCTGACGAGTAGGCCGTTTTGTTTGAGATTTAATAAATGCATTTTGACAAGTGTTATGAAAAAGCGGTAGGTCGGCCCATAGGTGGTAGTTAGAGATGAAAATCGATAGGGCACAGTGGCAAAGGCTCTTTTTTTGGAGATGGGGGGGGCATGCCATTTCTACACTTTAGCATTACGTACTACGACCCAAGCTCAACACAGAATTGTTTTTGCAGCAATTGAAATATTTTGTCCTGATTACACTGGTAGCTGGGGGCGCACGCGTCTGGTATGAATTTTGATTTCCATCACAGGCTGACAGTACTTGAAACCCATCTGACAGTCAGCCGCAGCCTCGACCAACGTGGCAGGTGTTTGACAGCTTCCCACCCATAGTGTGTTTTGCAGTATAGATTTGCAGTTCCACTCCAAAAATGACTCCAGTATTTACTCTATCGAATGCAAGCAGGCAAAGCCAGTCTTAATCCGTGGAGCCTGCCTGCAGCATTAACGTTTTGCAAAGCGTAGGAACTGAGAAGAACAGTGGCGCAGGGAGACATGTGGTAAATGATTTTGGTGACGACCCCAGGGGAAGGCAGTTGTTTCAGGGCTATCAGAAGCGGCGGCCGTCACTGAGGTTTTTCGTCCTCTCATTAATCACTTCCTGCCGTGGATGAGCTCATGCTTGCTTTGACTAAACCTCTGCACCACAGAACTCGTGAATGGATGAACTCACCCCCTCATTTCCCCATGCAGCCAAGAGGTCAAAGAAATGAAGAAAAGTAGCTAGCGAATTGCAACAGTCCAAATGTTGTACTACTTGAACAAAAGTCATACAATATAGTAATGTGTATATAAATATATAAAATGTAATATAGTAGAATATTTGAAAAGAAGGCTTAATATTATACTGACTATGCATTGATGTCCGCTGAACTCACTAGGTCATTGAGAGTAGTGGGAGCGAGCACATTGACTTCATTTGGGCTCTGCCACGGGTAGAATATGTGATAATGATAATGGCTGCTGTGAAACTGCGAGTAAAACATAAATTACTGAGGCTGCCACCTGGATAAACTCATGGTTGAAGTACCTTTGGGACCTTGAAGAAGCTCCTGACCTCAAAGTAACTCACTGATGACTAGCATGTGTGACTAAGAGTTTGGTCAGGAGAGTTGCTAGCCTCCTGGAAGGTGGAGGAGAAAAGTCAAAAGTGGATGGAGACAAATGTCCAGACAGCAGTCATACCTTAGAATTTTTGGAGCGGATTAAAGTCTAAGTTTTAAACAAAGGCCTATAGTCAATATAACCACAATGCGGTTTGTCCTGAACACTGAGTAATGAATTTATGTTACTTTTCTTAGGTTCATATACAAAATTATGTGTTTTGTGGCTACTGGAAGCAAAGAAATGTGGTATGAAGGAAACAAAAAGAAACAACCTAACAGCTACTTAAAGTGCCTAACTCAGACAGGAAAAAGGGCATTGCAGTTAGATTGAATAGATGTCTAAATTAGCCAGTTTATGCCATTTAATTTTTACCCAGGATGTGGAACTCTGCAGCTGTCCCCTGCCGAGTGGCTGCTTTGCTTGGTTTGAAAGTCATTTGATATTCAAAGGATCACCATGCTCTCTGGGTGGCTAAAGTAATCGGGTGCAGGCCTTTGTGTGTCACAATGCACCTGGGGAGATTGGAGATTTTGCACCAACTCGACAGGCGTGCACACCAGCCAATTTGCACACTCACTAATTAAATCACTCAACTCCCTTTACAGTTGCAAAACAGGCTCATTAACGGATTGACTCTCGGATTAAACGAATTTAATTAAGATTTTTGCTTCATCCTCCAAAGCGATTGCTCACATCCCTGTTATGGGAGTTGATGCAGTAAAGCATTGGCCCCCAGTTAGTTTTGCCATGAAAGATGACAAAATATTCAAATGCAGCAAACTTGGATTATGAGATCGCAAATTTAGATGACGCCACCATACCGACTGCCCCAGCCCCCTTGCAGTGGTAATTAAAACTCCATTCATCAGATTATGTCATAGGTTACATGTGGTCTGGATTTTGTTATATGACTCAGTCAGTTAAATAAACACAGAATCTTTATTTTGTTTGACAGACTTACTGTTATTACTTGGTTGCAAATTGAACTCGGTGAGATAGATATTTAATATTTACATATGTATATGAAGATAATGGAGAGCAGTTTGTGGGATTTTCAGATGGTTGTTATTCAGAAGGAACCACCTCCCCTTACAATCCATACAGTCTCACATGTGGTCAGGAACCCATCTGTTTCGAACCCAGTCCACAGCAAAGTTTGCTTTGCATGTTTAATGTTCCGAACGTACACCGCTTTCCTTAATGTGCTGGCTTGGGGCGAACTTCCAATGGCCCACACACATCTGAACAAACGCAGCCCAGGAAGGTAATGGATCAGAACAAACCAGAAGCTCTCCTCCGTTTCGCAAACACCTTGGTCAGGATTCCTTCTCAGAACATCTCCCACCAGTATCCACCGCACTGGTGTCAGGCAGTGCTGCTTTGGGGAATGTCATTGTTCTGCCAAATTATTCTGTGATTTTTCCCCTTCCTCCAGTCATTTCAACTCACAGCCTGATCTCTTTTTGCATGAAGAATTGTTCTGAAGAAGGAGTGAATGTTCTGAATGGAGGGGTACCTCCTGCCATACCTCCTGTGACCAAAAGTTCTTTTAGGGTATAACCATCTGACACTCAGTAGGGGGGTAGGGGTTCAAAGACAATGGTTGAAGAATACAGTAAGAGTCCATGAGACCTTATTTCCTTGTTTTATGGGGTGGAGCCTGTTATGGGTCAAATACTAAACCAATGGCAAAGCACTGCAAACAATGACAAAGTAGACCGTCGTGGAATGATAACCAAGCTGCCATTTCGCTTTGACTGTCTGTTGCTAATTGTCATGGGGAACATGTTTATACCATTGCGTCAGCAGATTCCTGCCTTGAATAGAACTTTCCGGAAATATTGTGGCAACGGAATGAGTAAGGGATATTTTTCGGTAGTCTGAGAAGCAGACAAGAGTCGATGTGGAACACAGACTTGAAACCGAGAGAAAGGAACTTCTCAATATGAGTTATGCTTTCCCCTTGTCTTCCTTTATTGAATGGCTACATTTTAACCAAAGAAAAAACATTTTGAGATTTACGGGTTACAGCACTGCAGAGGTGCTTATTACAAACTGGCTTTCGACCAAGAGACCACACATTTGATTAAAACGTTTATGGTCAGTATAAATATCCCACATGTAGGCAATTCTTGATGAAATCCCACAACGGGACAAGTCCCAGAAGTAACCGTCCCCCCCCCCCCCCCCCTCCAACAGGACATCAGCGGTTTATGCCATTTTTTGGCTCTTGGGTGTACCCAGACTGGGTGGAGCCAAGGGTCACAGTTATAGTGGTAAATGACATCAGGGAGTTGAGAGGATCATCAAACTGTGAACAACGCCAATTTACCTGAAGGGCCCTTGTAAGGAGAATGTGAAAAGTACTACATTTCTATAGTTATGGTTTTAGAAGTTGTTAAAAACCTGTGTATCAGATAATGGTAACTCATAACATGAGTTGGAAAGGATCAGATGTTTCACTGACACAATAAATTGTCTATCTGTCCATAACTAACAAATAACAAGTGTTTCTTTTATAGTTGTTTACACAATATTGTTAGTTTGGGAATTTGCCATAAAAGTTCAAAAAACTAAATGAATTTTTTTACGCAATTAGATGTGTTTCTCAATTTTAAAATCAAAGCACATTGCAGTGGAATGAAGACATGAGTCTTTTTCGTTACTGAATGTGATGGAAATGACTAGCATGTAATAGCTGGAATGGTAATAGATTAAGCAGACAAATTGCTTTACAAGTCACTGTGATGAATGAATCTGCTGAGTATACAACCACGAAATGTTACTGTGGCTGGTTGAGCAAGCCCACATTCTACGGTATTTTATACTGATTATTTTTAGTGTTTCATCTCTGTCGTTTTATTGGAAAGCAGTAGCTGTTAATGGTTGCCAGCAAAAGGAAGCTGTACCTGTTTGAAGTGGTGGTTCTGATACAGTACCCCTTTCATCTCCGTATGATAGCCCTGGCGCCCAGCCCGCGGTTCATAAGGCATAATGAAAATCATAACGCATGTCAATTTCCATGTGAAAGAAGCAGACAACACCGTTGGAGCGGCTGTGTGCTCTGGCATGAAACAGGCACCACCGTTTCAAGGTTTGTGAGTGCAACCTCTTATTCGCTTAGTGCAGCGTTTCCCAAACCTTTCCTGTAGGACCACTTGTCCTGCATGTTTTAGATCTCTCCCTGCTCCAACACAGCTGATTCAAATGATCAACTCGTTATGAACTCCTGAAGCTGCTGAATAGCAAACTGATCATTTGAATCAGCTGTGTTGGAGCAGGGAGAGATCTAAAACATGCAGGACAAGTGGTCTTCCAGGAGGGGTTTGGGAAACACTGGCTTAGTGAAATCCAAATTTTTACATGGTTTATTGTAAGGTGCATTAAATCCAGTGCAACATTTTATTTGTTTGTTTAACATTTCATGCGGCATTGATTATATGACATTACATTACATTATTGTCATTTAGCAGATGTTATTATCCATAGCAACTTACATAGGTTACGATTTTTATCCATTTATACATGGATATAAATTTACATAGATTTATGACAGATGCAAAATGTAGCAGCTTTTCCAGAGTCCCAGCTGAAGAAGAAAATGACAGGGAAATTAATATCACCCCTATAGATGCAATATTCTGCTACTCTAGAATATCCTTGCAAAACTTGATTTTATTACACTGTTGTGATATTTTATCAGAAAATGTAGCATGTGCTTTAATTTTGTGTCATATACTCTAGCCTCACTCCTTTTTATGGCCATAAACAGAGGTTTTGATCTACTGTGTGTTTGAAGTTTATTGAACACATGTGTTGAGTTTATATGGCCTTGGATTTATGATTTTTAAACAATAATCTTTAATCCTAGAAATAATTCAATTAAAACAACTGCAGCATCTTAAAATGAAAATAAATGCGTCAAATTCTATTTAAAAAATGTAAAAATTTAACTCCTTCTGTACTGTGGAAATCATTTGTTATCTTCAGTTCTTGCTCAGCGAGTCTGAATATTTCTCATTAATTATACAACAACACTATATAACAACACTTCCCTGGGTAGACTTTTGAATAAGCATTTTGGGTTCTTTTTGTGTCTCAAAAATGATCACTTTCCATTGAGTCACTGAGAGCTGAAAGCCAAGTCCTTCATGGCTTTTTTCCTCCGTTTTTTATGGCGTCTGAAAAAATTTAATGAACGGTGGAAGACCAAGAGCATGCGAATGAAGAGCACAACTACAGACGGTCTCAGAAGATCAAAACAATGAAACTGATGCCGAAAAGGACCCCAGTTAGCGAATGGCCTCTGGATGAAAGGTCTCCACCCGATGCGCCAAAACAAAAACAAAGCAACAAGCAACTTAAAAACTGAAGAGCTGTCATTAAAGCAGGCATATCGGTAGCTGTCAAGTGCTCGGCCTGTCTTTATTTCACAAATGAGGGCCTATTAAGAGAGGGCAGTAATGTGGTGGGGGTTTGTGCGCTCGGGGGCTTAGCTGGATCCCTCTGTTCTGTCGCCAGCTGTACGGCTACATGGAGAGCGAGCCCCTCACCCTGCAGCTGTTTATCGGGACCGCAGACGACCGCCTGCTGCGACCGCACGCCTTCTACCAGGTCCACCGCATCACCGGCAAGACCGTCTCCACTGCCAGCCACGAAGTCATGCAGTCAAACACCAAGGTGCTGGAGATCCCCCTCCTGCCAGAGAACAACATGAGGGCCATGTAAGTCTGTCCGTCTTTCTGTCCGCCACACTGCCTCTCTCTGGGGCTGTGCTACGTCTTTCTGCCACTGTTAGTCACATTTTGTGCCAACACACATCTCTTTCTCCTCTTCTCCCTCTTATTATATCTCTGTTACTCTTCCTCTCCCTCTGCCTTTTTCTTCCTTTCTCTGTCTCTCCTTCATTCCTTCTCTGTCTCTGTCACTCACCCTTTTCTCTTTCTCTCTGTCATTGTCTCTGTCCTTCTGTCTTTTTCTCTTCCCCTGTCTTTTTCTTTGTCTCTCCCTGTCTGCATGGGTTTTTTTCATTTTGTCAGTGTTCCTTCACTGATTCACGTGAGCCATAGGGGAAGCTGACTGTTTGAGAGGTCTTGAGAGGGTGTTAATCATGGCGGATATGAAATGAAACTGTTTCATTGGCCTTGTGGGTACAATGTGTCAGCCCCAATGATGGAAGAAGCTTGTGGGCACAGCCAATCCCCAGCTGACTCACACCACAGACTCTGTCTACACAACAGTGAGCTTCTGATCAGCAGAGCCTCCAGAGCTGGATCTTGGTTGCGTCCCATGAATTGTCTTGTGGAATGCGCTGTATTTGCATCGTAATAATCAGGATAAATTTGTATTCTTGAATACAGGTTCGCCAAAGATCCCTGAAAACAGAACATGCCTCAGCTACACAGAAGGCCTGTCATCATCTCAGGCCTAATTAAGGCTCTTCAGCACAGATATATTAACCAGTGTCACAGTATGAACCTGATAAATGTCTCGGTAATACAAATATAACAAAAAGTGTTAAAATGAGAGAAATTAATTAGTATTATAGTATTAAATAAAGCATGATTGGCCAGTGGATTCATGAATATCTTGCCAGGAAGCCATTAGTTACCCAGTCTTGCCCACATGCCGTAGGTTTTCCTTCCACAGACCATATCTCACACCAGAATCCAGGCACTTCAGTTCATAAATGCCCTTCTCCAGCCCCCAGCACACCTGCTACCAGGGGATTCCCTCTAGCAGAAGCTCCAGAGTGAAGGTCATTGGCCCAGGGTTCACCTCAACCAGCCAATCACCTGTTTAGCAGCACACTGGGCCTCAGCTGTGTTTTGAAGGGCTAAGGGGTGTAATTCTTAACTGATGTTATGCAACCGATTCACCTCAGGAAGGCGTCTTCTAATTCCAGTCACCAGACAGACATACTCCAGCCCCTGGGAGGAATGTTGGCAGAAAAGGAGGGCTTCCCTGAAATTAGATTTTTCAAATTGATTTATTCACATTGCAGAAGGCAACAAAAGCATTTATGACTTGGCCACTGAGAGGATTTTACACATGGGATTGATAAGAATATATCAGACAGGGTTTAAGCATTAATAATATTGTAATGTTCCTTAAATATCTCAGAAATATTGACCCTGTTTTGCAATATTTGGCATATAGTGGACGGACTCCATTGGAACATATGGCACCACCTCTGAATCTGAGCCTGAAGATTGATGGAACGTTTATAGAACTATTGCTCTGTCACAAATTTTCATGGTGATGCACGGGGTTCATGCGGGCAATCTTAGAGATGTCGGTTTCGGTCATATACAACAATAAATATTCTGTATTTGGCTTCCTTCACCACTATAACCATGCAGAAGTGTTCTTTTTGGCAAGACAGACTAATTCCCTGTTGCTTCAGGCCAGCTCTCAGAGGGACTTTTACAGGCGCTATGTGACTTTTTTTGCACACCCAGCCGTTCGATATTGCCCGTTAAATGAGAATGCGCTCCGAGATTTGATTTCAAGGCTGTCATGCACTCAAACAAATCAAAGAGGAGAGCAAAAGTGGATCTTTCCTCCGGAGCTTTGACAGGAAAGAGTGGGCCGGTGGCTATGAAAGGTCACGCCAGGTCGAGCAGTGCTGATTGAGTCTTTCCATGGGTTGTTAAAAAAAAAGAGGCATCTTGATAACTCCAGCCGCCACTTTGTTCTCACTCCAGCATTGCAGCCCCGCGTAGGAGGGGGACAGTACAGGTTATCTGAGCTTATTGTTTTCTCCCCCCTGGTTGCCTCGCCAGCCCAAGGGCTTTGCCCGTTTTTCAAAGGCTTTCTGAACTTCCCGGGCTGCACATGGCGTCGGATACATGATAGAGAAAACGATTAATAACGCATAAAGTCTGCAGAGACAATACAGCCTCAAACACTAAAAGCTTTAATCCTGAAGGTTTTAGAAAATAAATCACTTGTGTTCATGCACAGTATCAGTAGGTATGAAGTAGGTAAATATGTTTTTTGTAGCTAATTTATCATTCTTCTTTTTGTGTCCCCTTATACACTGGATAAGTGGGGTAGACTTCAAAACTAAAATGAGTCCATGAGAACATTCTTGCCTGGTTTGATCCAAACAACCATTTGACTGCATTATAGTGCATAGCAGAGCCCATATAATGCCATTTCATGAAAGCTGCATTTCAGAAAAGTTACATCATGCATGGCTACCAAATTGCTTGTAGTAAGTGTTACTTTTTTATTTATCCACAATTTAAAGACCAAAGTTAAGGGGAAAAAGAGATTTGTGTAAAATTTGACATTTATCATGTTCCAGGAATTTATCCCAAAAGCTAAAATGTAAAATAAAATGAAGGCCAAGACGTATCCCATTCGGATTCTGTTTTGTTTTTTCAAACTTTTCTTTTTTTTAACCAGCCAGTCTAGTTTTATTTAATTTCATGAAAAGGCCAGTCTGAAAAGTGAAGCTTTTTTTTCCACTGAGCAGTTATTCAAAGGAAAATCCCCAGACAAAAAAAAAAAAAACTCCAATGCTAAATGTGGCATTGGTTAGCGAGGTTGAAACCGTAAATGTTTGAAATGTTAAAAGCACACAGCCTAAACGGAGGGGAGGGAGGACAATGAAGACGTTAATAAAGGCTGTGATGAACGGTGGAAGTGGGTGTAAAGAGCGCGGCCCGCGCCAACGGGCTCCTCGACTGGAAAGATTCACAGAGAGAGACCAAAGTTAAAGAGGTCCCACGGGAGGCTCCTCGGCGGACCATTAAAACCCGAAACGTCAAGTAATTAATTTCCAAAACAGTGGTCTTTGAAGGATTTGGACTGGACGTGAAGACGGCGCAGGCCGTTCGGGTTGCCACAGAATCTCCCAGCCCGGGTACTGCTAGGCCCGCGGAGGCTCTGGCTGGTGCTGCTTTTCTTTACCCCGCTGTCACACTGAGACTGCGCAGCGCCGGGATGACCCAGCCAGAGAGCGCGTTCGCTCTTTGATTGGAGTGACCCTTTGTCCTCTATGCAATTATTCCAGAGTTTGGGTGGAATTTGTGAATAGCACAAGACGTTCGATAGGACACATGTTTACCCTCTGCCCTCTCGAGCTGAATGAGCTTCCTCGTTGTCTCATCTTTTTCCTTCTGCGTGTTGCATTGGCCATGATCAGAAACACAGCAGGGAACACTTTAGACAGGTGGCAAGGGGGAGGTGAAAGAAGAAGAAATTTTGTTGCCTTCACTGGCAGGCTTCCGTAGTAACCCTTTTTCCATAAATTTATCAGAATCGACTGTGCCGGGATCCTGAAGCTGCGCAACTCTGACATTGAGCTGCGGAAGGGCGAGACGGACATCGGGCGCAAAAACACCCGAGTGAGGATGGTGTTCCGCGTCCACATCAACCAGCCCAACGGCCGCACCGTCTCCCTGCAGGTGGCCTCCAATCCCATCGAGTGCTGTGAGTACCCCTCAGAACGAGGCCACGCACAGTGCTATTGGTGGAGCTGTTGCGTGTTTAGCAGAGACTGTTCACAAACCCCAAATCCAGATGTTTTCTGTAATTTGGAAAATTACGTGGGAAACAAGAGTAGAAATTAATTTTGATGTCCGATGTCTGTAATTGTACGCTTGTAATCTCCATCAGTGGAACTTTGTTGGAAGATTGGCAAAGATCATTTAGAACAATAGAATATACTGCCAATGCTAATTCAAAGGTGCAGAGACAAACAATGAGTCCCAACATTTACATATGTACAGAGGTTCGTCTTTATCAATTTAGTTCTTTTCAAAGGTTTTAATTGATATCATAACGATACAATAATAATGTGGAGTCTTACTGTAGCTGACTAGATTTTGATCTAGAATGGAATGGATTATGTGGAATGGATTATGTCACCACCATACGTTTATCACTGGCTGTGAGTACGGCCACAGAGACTGAACGCAATTAGGAAAATAAGGGCGAGAGGTCTGAGAGTTTAATGGTGAACTCTGCCTGTAAAAAAGTCTACTCCGTGAATTTCATCACTCGCATATAAACTACTCTACTGCATTTAAATTAAGGGTAAACTACTATAGTCCTACTAGAGTCCTATGAATGATTTGTACCAAGGTGATTGTAATAAATACATCATTAGGTCACCTTGACCGATATTCACACAAAAAAATCACAGAAGAGATAACTGCAAATGATATTATAATGTGTGTCATAAAAAGGCTGAACTATACACAGATCAATGCACAGCTGAGGTGAATAGTACAAATGTCTGTTGGGAGGAAGGTATTTTAAACAAGAACAGTCAAGCATACAGACTTGCCTCATTAGTGTCTCTGTATTTGTGAAAGTAATGTAAATAATAAAACACTATGTTGGTCTTGACAGTAGCTTGGTTTGATAACTTTGTTCCATCTGAAAACAGGAGAAAAGAATAGCCTAGTCTTGAAGAAAAGGGGGGTGGAGGCAGAGAGGGATCCTTCAGTCAGCTCATTGGATAGATGCAGCCTGGAGGTTCAGGGGTGGATGGGGAGTGGGGTAAGAGGATCAGGGGATTGAGGAACCTCCTTCTCTCCCCCCTGGCAGCCCAGAGATCGGCCCAGGAGCTGCCACTGGTGGAGAAGCAGAGCGTGGATAGCTGCCCTGCCACCGGAGGGAAGCCCATGATCCTGAGCGGGCACAACTTCCTGCCCGACTCCAAGGTGGTGTTCGTGGAAAAGGCCCAAGGTAGGCGGACCGCCTCTCAGAAGCTAGACACCCCCCCCGCCCAGCTTCTCCATGTGCCTGCATGCTCCCCTCTTGGAGAGACCGCAGAGCTTCTCTCTCTCCCCCCCATCTCTCTTGCTCTCTCTCTCTCTCTCTTTTTCTCTCTCTCTCTCTCCACCGTCAAAATATTCCGGGTCCTGCCAACGAGCCACATGTGGTGCGCATTAAGACACTATATTTTTAACCAAATGTATTTACATTTGCAAGAAGTTTCCATTGCCTGTTCGCTGACGCTCGCCACAAGTGGAGGAATGAATCACTACCAGGGCATGTGCGCTTTCTCCAGCGCTGGAACATTTGTTTCCTTCGCTCGGGACGGGGCGGGAGAGGCGGGCGCTCCAAGATGTTGATGTTACGCGTTTACAAACAGCAATTTCCGCCGTTCGTTTTTAGAAAAGGAAAGCGCGGCACGGGGCCAAGGCCGGGGAGCGTAAACACACGTGATTGAGGGCTTTCGGGTGGGCGTGGAGGCAAAGGGGGAAGCAATAAATCTTTCCACCTGTGAGGAGAGACCTTCTGGAAGGGCCAGGACTCCTTAGCAAGTCTTAGCTCTCGCCCTGCAGTGGTGCTATAGAAACGTACATAAGCACTCCGTGCTGTAGCAGACAATGGCTTTTTTAAAAAATCTACGCATTGTTGACATCCCTCCATCCAGTGCTCATTCTGTTCCATGCGTGTTTGTGTCTTGCAGGTTTGTCTTAACAGCTGTGCTTGGAGCTCATATTCACTCTTGGCCTCATAGCACTTACTCATGACAGAAGGAGGGTGGTTTGTCTGATATGCATACAGTACTTCCTGTGAGGAGTTGGGCGGGAGGAATTGTCTACTGCTCTCAGATCAGTGGGAATAAAAGTGGTAATAAAAACTGTTTCATATTTACAGTTATGTCGCAGGAAACTCTAATGTACCTTTGAAATCAGAAAGGAAATTTACACTAGCCACATATTCCAACACCCAACTGTTGCTATGCAGTTCGGTCTTAAGCAATGAATCGATAGAACAGTGCTCTGCCCAGACGTCTGCCTCCCTCAAATATCTGTCTTGGCAAGCAGCTTGCACAGTACACTGTGTTCTAGTGGGCAGAGTAGACTGGCTCTAGGACCCAGCGTGCCCACAGGATGAGCCTTGAGCTGTGTGGGTTCTTGTTTTTGAAGGGTTTCCCTGCGCCTGGTACCGGCCTTGGATTCCACTGTGAGTCTGCCATGGAAACACCCCTCTGCCAACACCCACAACCCCTGCCCTCCCTCCCCGACACACACACACATACACACACATACACACACGCGCACACACACACACACACACACACACACACACACACACACACACACACACACACACACACCCACCTTCACTCCCTCTGCCCCCGCCACTGCCGTCCCTCATCGAAACACTCCAGCGGCCTGACATCCTGACAGATGAGTCCTCAACCTTTGAGAGGTCCTAAGAGCCTGCAATTGACTCCTTAATATGCGGGGAGTCTCTCTGTGTTAACTCGGTCCTCGTGAGGGGAATCCTCACGAGGAAAGCCTTCCGAGTCCTCCAGCCACACCCCCCTTCCTCACACACACACGCACACACACACGCACACACGCGCACACACACACATTGGCGCTCCCTTCCTTTCTCCCACTCTCTCTCCCTCTCTGCCAGCTATCTGGCCTGCTAAATAGATTAGAGTGCTGAGCTTCAGGGAGTGTGCACCACTGCCTGCTATTGACATTTCAGAGGGGTTGTTTGCGTTCCGCGCGTCCTGGGAGATTCCGAACAATGCAAAAGTAAAGGTTTTCTTCATTCAGGCCCTATCTGTCTCCTTTAAATCCCCTTTTCAGAGAAAGCTGTCGAGTCCCCTCACCCTCCACTTCCTCAGTTTATTGACAGAAAAGCTTATCGCAAGCCTTATTTTCACTTTCGAGGACAGCAAAGACCTGTTCTCTGATGAGAATATCCACATTTAACCTTACTGCAATCATGTAACATGTGTGTGAATATGAATGTGGAAGTAAAGTTTTCTAGAAATAAGTATTTGAAATTTATTCCAATTATTTAGCTGGACGCACCAGCCACATGCCAGGTTAATGGCCCTTATAATGGCTTAGTATAACTTGCTAAATGCTTGCCCTGGGCTTAATTTTCACATATAACAACCCTGAAGGTAGGTTCCTCTTCAGCAAGTGCGTTCTACAGGAAGGTTTATCACGACTAACAGATTTTTTTTTTACCTATATTTGTGTTATATATAACTGTTTCATGTTATGACTTATAAAGTTATGGTTAAATACATTGTCATGTTTGCCATTGTTATCCTTGAAGCACAGAAGTACAAAATCCATCAGCTAAAATATGCATTTGCCTCGTTTCTTTCAAACAGTACTCCTGCTTCCTCAAATGAGTGTTTAGAATTTCCTCTTAAAGCCATTGCATTTCCAAAAGCAACAAGCTTTCTGTAGCACGTCAGTGTTGGGGGGGGGAGAAAAAAAGAATAATAATAAAACGGTCCTAATATAATAAAGTTTTATATCACAAACCTGAAATTCTATTACTTTGGAAAGTTCATGAATAAGTCCTGTAAAAGCTAGCATTCTGCATAATATCTCGCTAATTACGGCCTGCTGGACCATTGACAGCCATTACTAAGGCCGTGATCAAAGGTTAGGAGTGCTGTTCATTTTCCAAGATGTATTCCAATAAACACCTCCCCGAAATTCCGGGATTTTAAGTGGCAACAGACGGGCTCTTGCATTCCATTTCGACACATGCAGAAGCTGAAAGCTAAATCAAGAGAATTTTTTTGTGTGTTTTTTTTTTTTTTGAACGGAGGAAGTGACAGCGTGCTGTTTAATTGCACATCTCAGACAGGGGGGATCGTTGGACCATTCCGCTGTTCACCGACTGCCAATTGAGACTCCGCCGCCGGGCTGCACTTAACACTGCCGCGTTATTCGAAGAGAAGAGTGTGTTCGTTTGGTCCCAGGCACCGGAAAGCAGATTTTATTGAAAGTGATTTAATAGGACACATTGTGGGCAGGCCGGGGAGTGGACGTTGGACAGGCCCACAGCTGCTCAGATGACTCCACTGGAAAAGGGAACACGGATGATGGTGGAAACACATGCAGATGGGTCAAGGAAAATTTTAATTACATGTACATATTGATGATCGGGCAGGGTGGAGTGAGAGGAAGCCCTGTTTGGAGAAGAATGGAGTCGCTCTGTGCCACTCCTGAGAATCCAACAGGGAAGACTTACAGGAGAGCAGGAGGGTACAAGACCACAGTCAGTCTACAACTAGTGGGAAGGGTTACACCTCTGTGTTTGCCTGTGTGTTCCTGCATGCATGTCTGTGCTTGCGACGTATGTGTGTGTGCACGTGCGTGTGCGAGGGTTTGTGTGTGTGTGTGTGTGTGCGCCTGCATGCGTGTGTGTGTGTGTGTGTGTGTGTGTGTGTGTGTGTGTATGTATGCGTATGTGTGTGTGTGTGTGTGTGTGTGTGTGTGTGTGTGTGTGTGTGTCTGCGCATGCTGAGAGGAGTTTGCCTGAGGGCCTGTTTGTGTTGTTAAGTAGGAAGTGTTTCAGTGACTCATGCTGGAGGGAATCCCTACAGAGGGGCAGGGTGACACGGGCTCGTCCTTTGGAGTTGTTCTCATGCTTCCCATTGATAAAAAACACAAACAAAGGAGTCTCACGGATGGTGACTGACACTTCCACATTATCAGCCACAAATACAATTTGTTGTCTTGTTGAGGTTTTGCAGACAGGGAACTTGCATTTTTATAAATCAAGTGATACAGTGAAAAAATGTGATACAAAATCATGCTCCATTAAAAACTGCATAGTAAAATGCATTGCAGAACTACATAAGCAGTTAATGCTGCACTGTTTTGTGACTGTTTTATTTGGTGAATCTTACAGAAGCAGCGCTGGTTGTCATTGTTTCATAGCACACAGTTTTAGGATAGGCTGATATCAGGGGAACCAAATTAAAGTTTGATTGACATGGGCCACACCCAGCCGACAGTCAAGGCAGGTCAGAGGTAATAACAAGAAAGCAGAACAAAGCTGGTGTCAGTGCCTTTAGTGCAGGAATATTACAATAAAAAATCAATAGAGCAAAAACAAAACCCCTAGAGCAGAGCCTTGGCGGACGGAAGAAATAAGAGAGAGAGAGAAAGGAGGGCAGAGAGGACACCGTTTCAGGATCTTTTTAGGTGCCACTCACCAGCCCTGAAGGAAACCATTCCAGGAGTTCATATAAGGGTAGAATAAGACATGGTACCCCATGGAGTCAACACATGGGGAAAGGGGAGGGAGGGTGGTAAGGTATGGAGAAAACAGATGTGGAGAAAGTACAGGGAGACATGGTGAGGAAATTCTGAAACAAGCATAAGATAAGGATAAGCAACACAAAGAAAGGGAGTGTAAAACGGAAGAAGGATAGCCTGCTATGAGATCAAGTGACCTGCCTGCTTGGACAGGCTCTGTGTTTGTAGAGTTCATGGAGAGTCCTAGGGGCTAACTGCATGGCTCCAGGGTAACCAGAAATGCTGTAAAAAATGAACCACTGCACCCCCCCCCCCCCCATCCCCCCTTGTTGCATTTACTGGGGCCTCTGCAAAAGCCTGCTCTGTGAAAATTAGAAATGCATTTCACATATCAGAGAAAGGGAAGAGAGAGGTGTGAGTACTCCACCCCGCCTCAATCCACATCTGAAGCCATTTTTTGTTTTAAGGCTCATGAAACAGCAGTTTGTGTAAATGTGGGGTGTTGAAACTGTTGGATGTCTTATAAACAATAGGTTTTTGTTCCAACCCAAGGAGACAAACAAGCCTCACCTTGCCTTATGACCTGTGGCAGGAAAAAAAAAAAAAGTCTCACAGCTGAATACTGGTTATTGGGACATATTGTCATAAGAGAGGTCCTTACTGCAATTCCAGTAACATTTTCTGAGACTTTTTTTCCATCCTCATTGTCTCTCACTCTCTCTCTCTTTGTCTCCTCTGTCTCTCGCTCTCTCTCCCCCTCTCTCTCGGTCTCCTCCGTCTCTCTCAGCAACGGCTCACTTTTGTTTCGCGGCGGTATGCGGGGTGCACTGTTTACTGCTCTTACGGGCTCCCGCCCCCGTTCTGGCACGGGCGCAGACGGCATACCGGTGCATCTCGTCGAGAGTGCGCTCCGGCATGCCCGGGCCTCTTGCGGGGGCGGCGTGTGGGAGGGAGTGGCGGGGAAGCCTTTTCACTGACTCAGACCGGAGGGAATTCCCTCATGAGTAGGATTGCTTTTACATCTGGGCCGGTTGGACCTCTGCCTGGACCGCGGGAGCGCCGCTGAGCTCGTATCCAGGGCGAGAGCAGACTGCCCCTGCCACAGTGGCACACACGTGCGACCACGGCTTCCCCGAGAAGCACCCCGCCGTCACCTCTCGACCTCTCCTGGGATCCACCCCTCCCCCCTCTCCTCAGGGTACCCCGGGTCCAGAGAGCTAGAACCAGGTGTCACTCCGGAACGTCGGCAAATCCAGACACGGGAGATTGTTCTTGGCCGGGGGTTCCGTCTACCACGGCTTCCAAGTTTAATGCTAAAAGATTATCATCACGGGGGCTTGCCAGGTGGCAGTTACATTCTCACAACAAATAAATAAATATATAAATGAATGAATAAATACATAAACTGGAGGAGTAAAAACTCCCTGAAGTTAGGTGGAGAGAAAAAAAAAAACTGGATTGTTTCACAAGTGCCTGTGCAATTAGCGTGTGAATCGTATTTTCCGTTCCCAGACCGCAAAAAAATGAGATTCCTTCAGCCGGTTTACTGGCTTGTTGTCTCTACCTGTCTCCCTTTTAATAGGAGGGGCGTTCTTCTCTTGCTCCTTGGGTGTGAACTCCGGGTCAGTTCTGGGACAAGCCCATCACAGCCAGCAGAGAACAATAAACCCAAACAACAAAACAATTCTGCCGTTTAACTGCCCGCAAGGCTGGAGAACACAGTGTCTGCTTTCATAAACAAAGACCCTTGGCGAAAACAGGAGCGGCCGTGCAGTCAGTTTTAGATGTCTTATTTTGCACTTTTAGAATGTAATATAAGATGTGTGCATATTTCGAGAAAAGCCTATGTGGTTATACAAGAGTCTGAGCGCAAACAAGTGGTTTTGGTGTGGAGTTCTAGTGTAAAACCGTAAAACAGGGATCAGTGAAGCTAAAAAAAAGGTTAATACCCACTTTAACAAATTGCTTTATCTTGGAATGTATGGACTAAGCAAGATGGATATTGGTCTTTTTCTGCTTGGAAATGCTTATTTTCTGTACTTTGCTCAAGTCAAGGAAAATGATGCCTGGATGCCTTGGAGTGAAGTCTAGTTTTGAAACTGAAACTGTGCCTTTTGAGTGATCCCACCGAGTACGCCTCAGCTTGGCTGGAAAACCTGCTGCAATCACCCTAATCACAGGCAACTTCACATTATGTGTCTGCGTTATGCACACAGCATTTGGCAAGTCGATCCAAGTAACACATGAATCATAGGCAATCTCTAACGGGTCAAAGGATTCTTGACCAGACTTCCTCTACCATTTGTATATGTTTCCTGGATGTATGTTCTGGCGTTTAGTTGGGTCTGATTGTTTCTCCGCGCCAATTAGAGTCAGAAGCAGCTGGCTGACATCCTCATCTGGCCCACCTGAAAAAGTGCAGAGCTGTAGGTATTTCATCCCCACAGGCCATTAAAGCGAAGACCCGCATCTCACTCCCAGCTTCCCTATGTTATGTCTGTGACAGTGATTATTTGCTCTGAGGAAGGTAAGGAAGAGTCAGGAGTGTGACTAAAGAAGCAGGCGTGGCAGCCAAGGCAAAGCGGAGGGAGGGGAGGGGAGATGGGGCGGGGGCAGGGGAGCGGTCGGCCTTGCCGAGGGTTTCGGAATTAGAGCCGATCTGCAGATGTTCGCCGAGAGCCAACGGAACGTTTTGCGGTTATCGGCCCTCTGGCTCGCGTCGGTATGCCACACATGTGGCGCACTCCCAATTCATCTGGAAGGAGGCGAAAGAAAAAAAAGATTTGTTTTTCAATCTGGATTTTATTAAGACTTTTTTTTTAATCTTGCAAAGTGATTTGCCTGAGTACGGGGGCCCAACAAATTGCGGCGTTTAATTTCTGCTTCTGAATTTCTACAGGTCTCGAAAAGATGAAGGGAGAGAGTGCGGGAGGGGAGGAGGGAAAGACATAGTGAGAGAGAGAGAGAGCGAGAGAGAGAGAGAAAACCTCAGAAAAACATGTTTACTCCTGAAGGGTTGACGTCGAGGTGTAAGGTTTCCCTCTTGGAAGCGTTCCCAGAGCGCAGGCGGTGAGATCCCCCCCTGGATCTCCAGACGTAATAAGAGGAATCATCTGCCACTCCGTCTCTGGCACTCGGCCGCTTGGGCCCAGCGTCCCCCTGCCTTTCCCAGAGTCCTCTGCACCTCCGGCTGCTCTTATCATCAGCACGGCTGCCCTGCGTCTCTTCACACAGAGCCGACTCCACCAGGCCTCTCCTCTCTCCTTTCACTCCGTCCAAAAAAAATCTCCTCCGCATTTAATCTGTTAACCATCTGCCTTTTCCGTCTCACTTTTTCATAACGTTTACAGTTTTTGGGGAATAGATACCTGGTGGTTTCCACTCACAATATATTTCTGGTGACTCCAACCTCCTCCCACCCACGCACAGTCTTCATAGGTCATAGGCCAAGCGTGACAAGGATATGCTCTCATTTATTTTAATATTCAGCTCTTCTTTTAAGGAAGAAAAAGACAATCCTGTAGAAATAATGTAGGTAACAGGCTCAGACATTTGTATAGTAATATTAATATCATGTTGCCTTCAACACTAATAGCTAACATTGCTGTGTAAAATGTAGAAGTGTGAGTGAAACAGCCAGAGGCATAAGACATCTGCCCGAATAGTTCAAAAAATAAATTGGGTTGAAAAATTATTGTCCTGCAGCATTTAGATAACTATCATTTTTGTGGCCACATGAAACTGTTTGTTGTCTGGTAATACATCATTTCAGACAACCTTATTAGCCATCTGTTTAATGTATCCATTTCAAATTATTTACATTGAAAAAACAGCTGACACATTGCTAAAGGTTGCAAATCTACAACCAGTTTTATTGGACAAAGAATACAGGCAATACAGACTGAGATTTTGACCTCTCAGGAAATAAGACCTGATGCCCATCTATACAGATATCTTTTTAGAGTTACATCTATGGACTTCTCTTTCAATGTGGCAGTGTAACTCTGTGCTTCACTTTAGTTAGATGCATGCTATGCTACACGTTGCATTATACTAGCTAACTGGCTGTTTGCACTCTGCACTCTATCCTCAACAAGGGCGCTGCCAGTAAATAAATAATTATGATAATGGAACTGACCCTTGCCTTTTGAAGTTCACTGCAAAGTAGTCTTTATGTATTCCCCTCTGTATTCATGCAGAAAGGCACTGTAGCCCTGTGTTCTCCAGCACGGCCTCGCCTGCAGAGGGAACAGTAAGACACAAAGACACATCTGTACGGTGTCATTTCTATTTCAGACAGTGCTAATGAGTCAGCGCCACAACGAGAAAGCTCAGTGGTTTTCTAACGATTGTATAAACAGAGCTAAAAATGTCTATTCACTGAAGTGTGGCATGAAATCACAAAAGGCCTTAAATATATGTGGCACGGATTTCCAACAGCTGGGGAAACTCTTTTTACTGGTTGACGGGAAAAGCCTTTGTGTTGCGACAAGTTGAAGTCGAAAAAAAAGGAGGGGGAGAAAGAATGCGTTTAAGGCGAGGGGTGAAAGAAGAAAGCGCTGGGCTTTTTAACGAGGATGACAAAAGGGCTGCTGCGTTATTGAAGTAGGCAGCGGCTGTAGGGGGAGAACACGCGAGATGTCACTTTCCAGCTACGCGCCGCCTCTCTTTATTGGATAGCGCGTTTTACCAACACCGTTTATGAGTCCCCGGCTCTCAGCTCTCCTCTGCTCCGAGGGAAAGCGGCGCAGACGTGAAGCAGAAGGTCTCTTTCGGGACCGGGAAGTCTCTCTTGCCCCGAACCCCCCGGCCCGCTGCCGAGCGCCGCCTCGGGTTTCCCTCGCCCCCCGAGCCGGTCAGCTCGCGGCAGGAAATGAGCTCAGCGCGGCTCTCGGGACGACGCGCGGGGGGTTGTCACGGCGGGGTCGGGTGACGCCGAGTTACCCCCCCCCCCCCACCTCCGGCTTGCCTTGCAGCGAGAACGTCCAGACGTTATGAAACAACTCCGACAACCTAAGTGGGCAGAGGCACAGCTGCAGTGACTCATCGCCTCATTCCGCCATCATTATCCGGGAGGCCAGACTTAACCTCACCGCGCTAAAGGGGGCCAGTGCCACGGCGACACAACACAGCGTGCAGTAGACGGAATCGCTGTGGTAGCCAGTGCTGGCATACTGGTGTTGCCACAGTCTCTCCTCGCCTGGCGTGCGCAGCTCTTACCGGAGGCCCAGACGACCAACACTCTTTGCACTGCTCTCTTTAATCAAAGCAGCTGACCCACCCCATTCATCTCTATCCCTACAATTTTTCTACATTTCTGTTGGTAGTTTTGTCACAGCTGAAATTTTAAATGCTCAACTGTCCACTACAGAATGCGATCATTGAAATCTGTATTTTTGCCTCCTCCTTTTTATAGATGGCCACCACCTGTGGGAGATAGAAGCCAAAGTTGACAAGGACTCCTTCAAGTCTGTAAGTACAGTAGGCAGCAAAGCCTGATTTACAGTGGCAACAGTAAATCAGTAAAATCATGGTGATGAAAGGGACTTCATTCACATGTTAATTGGGACTGCTGAGTTAGAGGAGTTAACTAACCATGTGGTTTACCAAACACAGACATTTGAAATATAACCACAGAATAACAATGGTGGATCTCATTTGAAGACTTCTAAAGTGCAGTAAAGATTTTATAGGGTTGGGAGGTGGTGGGATCAAACAAACATAAGTCATAACCAATGACCTCAAACTTTCAAAAAAAACATTATAGATGTATATGCATTATACGTATTAGTATATATTACACTACATATGCAGTATCTGTTAAATGAGTAACTGAGAAACCAATGCTACAGAGTGATTCACAGAGAAAATTCTGTGACAAGAGAGCTGAAGCACTACCGGTACAGTAAGAAAGACTGGGATGACATAAAGAGGAAGGATTCAATGACAAATAGTGAACAAATTGTACACAGTCCCAGAGTTAATACAATGAATTCTAAACCTTGTTTGAATTACACTGTGCTACACAAAGCGTTGTCCTGATGTGATATCTTACAATCATGTAAGATTGCGTGCCACCAACAGACACCCCCTGAGCATCTCCATAACTTTTAAAAATGGGTCAGTAGCTCATCTCCCCTTGGGGAAATGGGGGTTGACAGTGGGGGTCACCTACTGTCTCAATTAACCCCAGGGGTCAGTATTCTGCGGCTCTTGCTCACCCAGTGAACACCAAATTTGGGGATGAAACAGTTTTGAAGTATATTCCCACCCCCCCCCCCCCCCCACACACACGCACACACACACACACACACACACACACACACACACACACACACACACACTCTGTGCCTCATTCTCTCATGGGTGGCGACCCCCTGGCTGCTCATCCAGCTGCCCCCCATGCCTGGCTTTAGGGAGATCTTCTGTTAAGTCCAGTTTGTCTGAGATAAAAATGGACCAAGGGTTTCTTCAAAGCCAGTGCTGGATCTCCCCCTCTGTAAACACTGACTCCACAGTGCCTGATGTAACCTTTTCTAGTAAATTACACAGCAAAGAGGCTCTGTTGATTAATTGACGTAATCCCAAATGGAATTTTTCACTAGAATAGTAGTGGGCTATGCGCTGCTCGGAAATCTTGACTGTAGAAGAGTCCAGCTTTTACCATGGTAACCCCCTGTTCTTGGTGTAATGTATGCTCTATGCCCACTTGGAGCCAAGCATACTCAAGCATTTAGTTAACCTGAGGGGCACAAAGCTTGGAGCTTAATGGCATTTCGGGCTGTTTAGCTAGCGTTTGTCATTTAACACATATATCCAGTTGCCACTTGAAAGTACCTTTTAAGTTTTCTGGAAAGTTGCTAAACTTATAAAATGAGCCCCAGGGAAATCCCCTGCGTGGCTGATTTATAAATGCAAAGTATGACCAGCCAAACACATTTTCTTAAAGAACCATGCCATTTAAACACCAAAAACCTTTTTGAAGCATTTTAAGCATATTTTTTTTTCTCCACAAGAGAAGAAGTGAGAAAATGATCTACTGTGCCTTTTGCCGAGAGTTAGTCACGCATTTAATGTCTCCCCTCAAATAAACGGCTCAAACTGGGTTTTTATTTCTGCAGAAACGGATAGTGTCAGCACACGTGTTCCCCGAGCCTGTTTTCGCTTTACGCATAATTGAAAAAACCCTGGTCGTTCACAGCGAGCGGGGAGACTCCGAGGCCTGCTTTCAATACGGAGATGTTTTATTGTCACGAGGAGGCCCGCTGGGTGAAGCGTAGAACCGACGCGTCTTAGCGCCGGCCACAAAGCTGCCTCCATTTCAGCCCCTCCCCGGCAGCTATTGTTTCCAGCAGGACAGGCGGAGGGGGGGGGGCGGGACGTCGGGGCTCCGGATCCTACTTCCTGTGTCGCAGCTGCGGCCATCACCATTCGACAGGATCCCGAGCACGCTCTCTTAAAGCAGCATGCTTGATGAAATTAGCACACGCCGTCGCTGTCACCGTTGTTTTTGCAGTAAGGTGACGCACAATGTTGCATCATTGGGGTTAAATTCAGAGCAACCTGTAAAGTCTAATTGGCCTTTGGGGCAGTGTGACAAGAGTCCATCCCAGACGCTGGAAAAACAGAAGTGGAATAAGACGGCAGGCACCGCGTCACGTGTTTATGCGCAGTTCAAAAACACTCGTCTCCTTTTTTATGACGGCCGCCAAGTTATTCCGCCGTTTTACGATCGTTTCTGCTCTGACTGAGGCCTCGGTGCATAGTGAGGGAATCCACATGGCCGTGAACTTGTGGACTGAATAAGAGCTCCAAAGCACAATGCAGTGTTAAGTTGCTTCTTCTGCAGCCACGGGACCCCCAGTTTTCTCCAGACAGCTGTGGTTGAGATGTCATGACATCGCATAGGCCTCGGGTGGGGGAAGGGGCTGCTCAGAGACACTTCTCCGAGAGCGTTATTCCCCAAGCTCAGGAGCTGTGAAAGCAAGTCAAAAGTTCACCTCTGTCCAAGGCTGACCAAGGAACAGTGGGGTGGACTGCTGGGAGCTGAAACCCGCCCCCTCCCCCCTCCAATTCGGCATGGGTTCAGGACTGGGCCTCAGACTGAGCACAACGTCCCGCTGAGCCCACCCAGGTTGAGGCTCGAGACAACAAGTGCACTCTGTGCTTCAAGCCATCTGCTTGGGTTCTGAGAACCTTCCCAGAGCAAATTAATAGTCAGAATGTACTGTAAAGCTGAGTGTGTACTGAACCCAAATGAACAGTGTGTGATTTGATGTTGACGACGATGCCCAAGGACAGCACTCGATGCTTTAAATGTGCACCTGGTTAATGACCTGAAGAGTACTGACTTATAAAAGAGAGCTACATCCAGCCAAACACTTTCTCCAGATTTTTATCATTTATCTGATTGAACCTGTCCAGGTGCTGTTTCAGACATCTGAAAGCTGCTTGTGCCCTTGCTTTCTAATGAGTGTTTGCGTCTGTATGTTACAGACTACGTTGCTGGTTGAGATCCCTCCGTACCGAAACCAGAGGATATCCAGCCCTGTTCAGGTGAACTTTTACGTCTGCAACGGCAAGAGGAAGAGGAGCCAGTACCAGCGCTTCACCTACCTGTCTCCCAATGGTACGCCCTCCTGCTTCCATCTTCTCATGTTTTTATTTCTTCACCGACGCTACATGTCCCCAAACCCTGCCCGTTTCTGCTTTTCATCCCCCAAACCCCTTATTCTCTCTCTGCCTCAGTGTGCATTGACTTGGAGGCGCAGCTGTGGCGCAACCGTTACCCTAGCTTAGCTTGTTTTTTTTTCCTTTCACTTGCAAAGTGTACTGCAGCTGAAAAGCACCTTTAGACTTGTTAGCTCATGTTTCTGACTCCTCATCGGGGAGGGTGGAATGCTGCAGTTTCATCATTGTATGATGAAAGTGTAATCTATTGCATCAGGGATGCACTGCACATCACAGCCATTCACTGTACATCTGGCCACCTTCATCTCCCCCTCCTATAAAAACAGGCAGCGGTATTGTTGGGTGTGGATAAGCAGTGCATTTCCATAGAATTTTTGAGACAGGATTCTTGCATTCCACTCATGTCAGTGGTGCATTAGCAAAAGACAACATTTGCGGCCTGTACTTTTATACAGGCGATACTTCCTACATCCTGGCATTTGACCAAAACATCTGTGTGAACGCACAACTGTGCATCAGTCGTAAGACACTTTTTTTCAAGCTCATTACTAATTTATTGTGAGTCGAGGCGTTCCTAGCGACTATTAGACATGATATTCAAACTTTTGAAATATCGCTATTTTAATTGAGCGGGATTCTACCGCCTCGAGCATTATTTTCTGCCTGAAGCGGAGGCAGGTTGATGCTGTATAAAGTTTGGAATAGGGCCGCATAGTTAACTGGCATTTCGCAGTGGTGGACACATTTGCCAGAAAGACTCAAGATGTGTTTATGTAGTTGCGATATAGCATTTTTCTGTAGTGAGGTTAGCGTGGACAGACAGACCCCTCGGGCTTGTTGATGGTGAAATGTCAATCTTCTCGACCCCGGCCTCACCTCTCACGCGGCACACTCCTCCCGGCAGGGCTTCCCCACTCCTGTCCGGGCCTGTCATCCAGGAGACCCAGCCCATGTTGCCATGTTACTATGGTTTTCTTTTTTTTTAACAGATGACTCTTCACATTGGAATTTTAAAACTCCTGATAAGAATTGGGAGGGCCCTCTCTTAAAATACCTGAAGACTGAAAACAATAGCAGCAGAAAAATATAAGTTTCAGTATCAGTAGTAGTAAAAGTAGTGGATATAGTTTTAATAGTAGTAGTGATGTTTTTATTGTTATTATTTCAAATACAGCAATTATACAGGAAATTACACTGTGTACTCACTATGATAAATATCAAGTTACTATGGAGAATATTTTTGAGGAGTGTTAGATTCTTTCAGGAGGCGCGCTAACTCTAATGTTTCAGCTGAATTTGCTAAACTGTAATAATTGAATGCATCGGGCAGCTTCTCAGGCTAGTGGACACATAGTCAGAGACGGATGAGATGCTTGAGTTGTTGCTTGAGATGCATGAGATGATGAGTTGTTTATTTCATCGTAAATGCCGTGATGCGCATGAACCTGCAACAGCGCTTCTTCCTCGTCTCTGCTCCTCTGTATCCTAGTGCTGCCGCGCCGTCCGCTGGCCGCCGACGCCTCAGAGAGCCGTGCAAACACTGCCGTGGCGCGGTCACGTGATTCATCACTCGTCAGTGCGTAACCTTTGCTGTCGTGAGTGGTGCCGGGAGCATGTCTCACTCAGCGTCTGCTAATGAGGGTAATTCACCCTCTTTCCCTGCCAGAGAAAGGGCGGACTTGAACCCCTGCACCTCGTGTTGCAAAAAAAGCTCACTCCAGCTTGCTCTGTCGTCACCACATGCCTCATTGTAACAGTTGGGTGCACCTCAGAGAGGATGGAAAAAAGGAACTAAAAAAGAACAAATAGCCACCAAAATGTCTGCTCGTTACAGTGCTGATCATTTCTTTTTGATGCAGTGCTGGTCCAAATCTATGTACAGTGCTAGTCAAATATATGCAATTAATTGAACTTTGTCATATAGTCTTTGTCTCAGAATCCATTCTAAGGTAACATTAAGGCAATATTTAGCCCTGATTGAATTTCTTGCAAATGAATTAAAAGATGAAAAGATGGCTGTGGTAACACTGGTACAGTGGAGTCCCCATGTCTTTTAAAGAAGTGATTAGAAAATGACCTTGTACCTGCAGAAGCACAAGCTGATATCTTAGCCTTGACAGATAGGCTGTGATTTGTATTTTGGGTGAATCTGAACCTGAGGACTGCATCACCTTGATGAAGTAATGAGCCTACTGTGAGTAAAAACCCTTTGTAATGCCAGCTTTAGCCTTATTAAATATCAACGTGAATGAAGCTAGTCACGTAACACACATTCTTGAGCTGTTAGTGTACAGATTTATCTGTCAATCCTGAAATGAACATTTAAGTGAAAGGGACAAAGTTTATGTGACAGTTACATGGATTTAAACAGGGAGGAACTGTAGCCCAGCAACAGCGATGCATGATCAGTGTTGCCAGAATGTTCAAACAATGGCTGCGGTTTCAAAGCCACCGAACTCTGAGGTGCGAAATGAAATCAAGCGAAAAAGAGAAAACAAGAGGAAATGGCTGCTGTCACAAACGGCGGGCTAATTTGCGGTGTGGGCCGTGGGCCCAGCCCCTGACCTGTGCTTCTTGTTATGATTGTGCTGTTTTGGAAAGGCCAAAAAAAAAAAAAAAAGCGATCCGTCCCTCGGCACGGCTCACCTTGCCAGGAAACGGCCGGCAGAGCTTCCCGCTCCGCTTCAGCTGTCCCGCTCTCCCGCTTCCTGTCCACGCCCCTGCCACGCCGCTGGCCTCTCCCCGACACGGCCTCTCTCGGGGGGAAAAGCCCGCCGCTGCCACCGTCGTGCACATGCGCTAACAAACAAAAAAAGAGTCAACAGCGAGAGCGACGGGGCCCGTGGCTGTCGTCGAGGGCCCTCAATTTCCGCCCACGCCGCATCTAAATGCGTCGTTCTGCCTTCCTGGGCCACTTCAAACACTTTGTGGTGGTGATGTTTGTAAAGGACGGCTCATTCACACTACAGCATCGTCAAGTTTGCTTTCTTTAAAAAGAAACAAGTGCCACTTTAAATAACACCAGCCTTTTTTCTTTTTTGTGAAACGGAAGGGCACGCAATTACACATGTGGCCGAAGATGCAGTCGTAAACACTTCATATTTTCCACTACATATCATAACTTAAATGTTTATTAGTTTTTTTTTTGTATACCAAGTACAGAACTCTCAGTTCCATACTGTGCTGTACACCGCGCAAATATTTTCATGCGTTTTACTCACAGTGGTATTAAAGAACAAAGCACAACTAAAACAACATGAAAGTGTGACACAGAACAGCCAAGTGTTTTGTTTTCTGTTTGAACATTTGCTGTTCGCGTTCATGCAGGCACCCTTGGCCCATCTCTGAAAGCACCACATGTAAAACCTGGGTTTTCAGACGCTGCTGCTCTTCCATACCAGTCTTCTCTCTGCACTTCTGGTCTCAGAGGAGTAGATAAGCCTGGGTGACATTTTCATAGGGCACCAACAGCTTCAACTCCATTTATTGTCTCAATAAAAGACCTACAATTTTCTTTATTTTGATGAGCGGGGTAATCTTTTGATTTCTATCATTGCGTGTTTGTAACCTGAATGGAGATGAATATGATCTTTAAAATAAGGAATGTTAAATCTGCAGCTGCCTTTGTCATTCCAGTTGCAATTCAGTGCAGTTATCACATGCTTTTCTAAACTGGTCCTTTTGATTACCTATAGACTTTGGGTTTTAGGTTTTTGTATTTATAGATGCTGGCATGATAGCTTCACTTCTTCCTGTGGTTACTACCAACCAGTAGACAGAACTGTCTGTTGGTACACATGTTGGACTTTTTGAAACTTGTAGGAGAGCTATACGGTAAGTACAATGAGACGAGGTTGGTAGAGATAGGGAGTGAGTCTGCATTTCTTGTTCATCGTCGGAATATTACTTTCCAGGGCACTCTCCAGTAATTCCTTCGTGAGTAAAATCGTGACGTGGCATCTTTTTCTTCTGCTTAAACTAAGAAACTTTTTTTCTTCGTGACCACATAGAACAACAGCAGCAAATGCGTTGGCACGGGGACAGTCGGTTCTCGGAATGCCTTTGTTTTTACAGTGGGTTGGAGATTCCTTCACAGTGTTGGGTTCTATTAATAACAAACCGGGTTCTTCTTCAGCCAAGGGTTTGCGGTCGGTTGAGGAAACAAGGAACATGTTAAGAAGGAAAGATAGACCCCGTCCAATGAGCAGGAAGGGACTGGGAGCTCCTTCTCCTTTTGTGGCACGTGAAGTGAACCAAACACGACCACGTTCATGAGCTGAGAGAAGCAAAATAGAGCTGCCGGGGGTAAATGTCATGTGGGGTGACTAGGCCGTGTGGTGGGGGCGAGATTTCACAGTGCACCTTGTGTGTGGTAGGGCCGTGTCTTGGCCAGGGGATGGCAGATGCTGGCCAGACCGCCAGCACTGCAACATGGCCAGGAGAAGGCATGATGACGGATAACCCTGGCGGACAAAGCTGAGGCCAGGCTACGCTTCTTTAGGTCACAGACCCCATCCTCACAGGCATTACACAGACACAGAAGTTCCTCACTGTTTGAGATAAACAGCTCGGCCCTTTAGTGCACTTCTCAGGTTGTATTATGAGGAAAAAAAGAGTTTTTGGTTGGACACACCAACTGATCTGTCAGCCTTGTATGGTAATTTACTTGGGGTGTGCTTGCTACTTTATGTCCAACCATTTTCCCTGGGGTTCATAATTAAATACTTTTTCCATAAAACAAATTAATTTAATTCTCCTGTCAGGTATACATGACAGCCAATAGACGGTATTTATTAAATATGTTGGAAGTTGTTGAATTTTGTGTTTAGTTTTTCTGTTTAATTAGTATTTAAGATTTATTGTTTATTGTGTGCACCTCTGTTGGATGTACTTCAGTTTGCCGTGTTTTTATTTGTATTTTGCACTTGTACTTTTTGTCCACTGTTCTGTAAATGATCTCAGACAAGGGTGCCTATGGAAAATAGACAGTTATTACTAGTGAAATAATGATAATAATGTCTCAATACTGCTGGAGAAATGAAACAAATGTGCAGAGCTGTTGCAACATCAGTGCAAAAGTGGCTTTGCACAGGAAAGGGATGTCAAGCCTTCCCTACCCACAGCCCAGAGAGCATGCAGACGGGGGACTGGCGTCACTTCAACACTGTCAGCTAATTCAATCACAGCGGCTGCTCCCACTCGGGCTTGATCCTTAATGAATTACTTATTGAAAAAACACACAGCATATGTCCTGTCATGAACTCGGGTCTCTCGTACAGAGCGCTGCTTGCCACTACATTCGGTACGCCACAGGTCGTGTGTGGCGGGACATGCCCGGGCCGACGATCAAACGTCTGCAATGCTAGTTGCGTCAAACGTCTCAGTCATCCAGGATATAAGACAAAGTAAGTCGCGAGTGGCTGTCTGGAGCCAGACGTGGGGCAGTGTAATGGCAACCTGGGTAGGGGCGGAGTTGCGGTTAGCAATCAGGAGGTATCGCCCATCGACAATAGCGGTTCTTTTATTCTTTTACGCCGTGGCCCACGGGGTTGAGGTGGGCCCGGCCAGCGGCACCCGTCTGATCCACACGCTCTGGACGCCGGAGGAGTGGAGGGGGGTTGCATGTGCGCTCGGAGGCTATCCAGATCGAGCCAGATTACCCTAATCTGCACCGACAGACGCAGACGAATAGGGAGGAGTCGGGGAGAAAAAAAAAGACGGCGTGCAAACTGTCTGTCGTCTGCAGCCCGCAGGCCCAGAGGAAATGGAAGACAGCTGGGGCCCGGCTCTGACAGCGCAGCGTCGCCCGGCAGCGGAGCGTCGCCGAGCGCGCTCGGAGGGCGGGGGGCAGGAGCTGCCGGGCTGCTGCGCTCTGCTCTCAAAGCCACAGGGTCGAGCCCCCGTGCGGAGACCTGCTCCCTCTCAGCCAGCTTCCTGGTGGAGTTTGCTACTGTGTTTCTGATGGAATGGCTGCCTTTATCTGCTGTGAACTGTGGTATTAGAGCCACCCATGCAGTGAGCTAGCACTGAGAGGCACATGCTGAGCCCCGCCTCCAGCATGCCTCCCCCGCCCCACAGCCTCTCTTCATTGTCAGTTTTGAGACCATTAGAATATTTTGCACTTTCTCTGTGGCGTGGTTTCAAAAGCCAAAACAAAGCCAGCTTTGTTATTCCCATTGTGAAGCATGCAAGGAAGGGCAACACAGATGAAACATATTTCTGTTGTTTTCTCATTTGATCTTTTCCCCCTTTGTTTGTCTGTAAGTGGTAATGTGGTGAAGGGCAGAGAAGGTTGCATGGCTATATTGTTCTCCATTCAGCCCATGATGTGCATGTGTGTGTGTGTGTGTGTGTGTGTGTGTGTGTGTGTTTGCGTGCACTGGTGTGCGTGTTTGTGTGTGCATGTGTGTGCGTGTGTGCGTGCGTGTGTGTGTGTGTGTGTGTGTGTGTGTGTGTGAGCGCACTGGTGTGTGTGTTTGTGTCTGTTTGTGTGTGTATGTTTGTGCGTGTGCGCGCGTGCGCGCGCGTGTGTGTGTGTGTGTGTGTGTGCGTACTGGTGTGTGTGTGTGTGCGTACTGGTGTGTGTGTATATGTGTGTGAATGTTTGTGTGCGCATGTGTGTGCGTGTGTGTGTGTGTGCGCGCGCGTGTGTGTGTGTGCATGTGTGCGTGTGTGCATGCGAGTGTCTCTGAGTGTGGGGCAGCCCTGCTGCTTTAGTGAAAGTGCCTTGTTGTCCCTGTGTTGGGGAGGTGGCTGCGGCGAGGCCTGCAGGCCTGGTTAATATTGCTCCGCGCCTGGGACTTTCCTCTGGAGGCAGGCTGGCTGGGTGAGCCTTGGGGAGCCCTTACCTCACTCTCACGCCACCCGGCAGACAGCAGTGACGTAAATGCCATTCCCACTGAGTCCCCCAGCTCTAGCAGAGCGCTGGGAGTGTGTGAGCGCCTGTTCTATTCCTCTACAATAAGAACAACATCAGCTCATGTGTGTAATGACCACTGGTGTGTTCTTGATCAGATGACTAGAGAGCATTTGAAGATGCATTTGATCATTACAGAAGATCTCAGAGTGAGTTCACATTTTCTTTATTAGGGCGGTGTAAAGTGTATAGAGGGTGTATTTTTGATTTCTCAGAGCGCAATTTTTGCCATTTCTGTTGCTGTTACAGTTATTATTTAAAATGTATTTCTAACCAGGGCCTGATTTTCTGGGAAAAAAGTGTTTGAAAAGGATCTTATTGGTACCTAATAGTGTTCAGTGGGACACACCAACACACAAGTCAATGGCCCTTACAGCATTCATTTATAAACGCGGAGCATCCAACCAGAAATGTTTCCTGGGTTTTATTTTCTTGAGAAACCACCCTGGGGGTCTCTTCAGTGGCAGTATACATTTGAGGGCAGGTGTCTCATTAATGTCTTTGAGTCAGTCAGCATGTCTTAGTCAATACACGAGAGAGATTGGCAATCTCATTCACCATCAAACAGGCCAGCGCGTGTGTAATTACTGTAACATCTCAAATCGTACTCCATAGATGGAAGGTAAAATCAGACTGTTGTAACACGCTTGGCGGTGTAATTACTACCTGAAACAGCAGCGGAAACGGATAAACCGAAGCCGATTCGAGATCCCAGGGCTGTGCTTTAGAGGGGCTGTCTGAGCAACTCCGCAAAAAGCCGCAGGAACATGCTTGCACCTGGTGCCTAAATCCAGGGCATATGCCTCTCTTGTTCCGCTATCATAACATCCTTGAACGCATAATCTCATTCCAGGCCCACCCATGGCTTTTTATTGCTGTGAACACACCCAAGCACGTCCGCAGGTACCGCGCCAGGGTGAAGACAAACATTTGCATTCCTGCTCATCTCGGTGCTTGCCGAAGAGCGGCGCATGTTGTGGGGGTGGGTGGGTGCGAAAGGAGCGCTTCCTCTTGCCACACCAAAAATAGGCTGCCAGCTGCTATTTTAGAAGCGCAGTTGCCCTGACTTTCATCGCCGGAGTCCCCCTCCTTTCAGATGTTGTTGATGGAACATGTTGTGAAACAGAACTCCCTGGGCCGTGTTCTGCACATCAAGGAGAGAGGGGTACAGTGAGGCTTGTATTAAAAAAAAAAAAAAACAAAAAAAACCACAAATGTAAGAGTTGCATCAGTGGTGGATGTGCCGCACAAACAGAATCGCTAAGGAAGTCACTGAACGTAGGCTCAGATTGGGCCTAACCGCAGTTCCCCTCTGTCTCCCCACTCTGCTGCTTTCTCACAGCTCTCTTGCTGCGTGGCAACCACGGGGTGTGCGGCACTTGCACAATTTTGACAAAGTTCAAAATTATGCAAGTTTTCAAAGTTCAGCCCAAAAGCGCATCGTGCGGAGGATTGAGCTTGGTCATTCCAGGCGGGGCGGGGCGGGGCGGGGTGGGGGCGTGCGGTGACGCGCTGTCACGGCAGCGACAGGCACTGAAACAAGCTCCATGTGAGGCCGCTGGAGAGCCTGCGACGGAGGCACGTGCCTCGCTCCGCAGCGAGAGGCCAGGACCGCACCGCAGCATTGCCACCCCCAATTAGCAGGTCTCCAGCAGCGGGACCACAAAGCAGGAAAGTGAGCAATGGAACTTGGCACGTGGCACCACGCAAATTGAGATCCATCAGATGTGTTTATCCTTCGAGAAGAAAATCACTCTGGGACCTACTGCATGTTAGAGGGCAGGCTTTCACTAAATGAGCCAAGAGAAATCCTGGTGGTGTAAGTTTCGCCCAAAAACACCTTGCGATTGGCACAAGCCCTCGGCCTCGCCCATAAACAGTTTTAACATGGAACATAAACAACAGCTGCTTAAAACCTTCTCGTCAGAAATCCAGTATTTATTTGGGACACGACCCCTACCTCCATCTTAATTTAAGGCCAAACACTGAGTATTGGTTCAGATTGTGGTTTGAGAGAGGGGTGTGGGTGTGTGTGTGTGTGTGTGTGTGTGTGTGTGTGTGTGTGTGTATGTGTGTGCGCACGTGCGCGTGCATGTCTGTCTCTCTTTCTGTCTGTCTGTCTGGCCCCTGAATACCTGGCATTATTAGGAATTGAACCTGTCTGATCAATGTTTTTTTCAGCAGTTATCTATAAGCATTGTACTTCCTTTTGTATGATTTTGTATGATTGTTGGTCCATATGTGATGGCTTATGTGCTCCATTTATTGTAGTAGCACCCCTTTATCTGTGCCCATAAAACATGCTGCTGTGAGGGTGAATCTGAGACTCTGAGAGCTTAAAGGCACTAACATCCCCATACATAAAGTGTCAGAATTATTGTCCCTACTGTTTATCTGCATGGATGCACATAACTCCTGATTATAGTTTAAAGCAATTTTTTCCTTAAGAGAGCCATAAGGCTGATATGATTTAAAGCTATGAAAAAATAGGCCATGGATGCTGAGGAAAAATGACCATTATCAATCATAGGTCTAACAATTGCAGGAGCATACCGAAAACAGTGTATGACATAGTACCAGTGGTAGACATGGAGTATAAGGAAAGGTCATCTTCGAGCAGGTCTCCTTCAGCTGAAGTTATGGCTTCTGGAAAGAGAAGGACAGCTAATTCTAAAGGAGCACCGTCTGTCTAATCAAAATTGAATCATGTTATGTCTCCAGAGCAATAATTACTTCTGTGGAGCCCCTGGGTCTAAGGCTCCTACAGCAGCACAATGTTTTAAAATACACTTTTTATAGGATATCAGAGTTGGAGGAGAATCCAAAGAAAATAGGCCTTTTTCTACTGTATATTAGAACCAGCTGTGACTTTCTTGGGTGATGACTCATCCATTTTTTCTCTTTTTTTCTCTCTCTCTCTTTTTTTTTTTCGGATTTTCAGCTGGGTGGGAGGATTGAGCTAGTCACACAGAGTCCCATTCAGGAGGTTGTTTGTTTGGCTGAGGGTATCCTAGCCACAAACCCACTCACTCAGTCACATGAAGCCCAAACGTGTGTTTGTTCACTTTTCTCCCTCTCTCTCTCTCTCGCTCTTTCTTTTGACTTTTTTTTTCAGTTCCTATAATAAAAACAGAGCCGAATGACGACTACGAACCCCAAGGCACTCCCAGGCTGGCTGTGCATTCAAAGTCCTACTACAGCCAGCTGGGGGTGAACCCCGCAGTGCCTTCCGATCCCAGCCACTGCCTGGTCGGGGGTTACCCGTCCTCGTCCCCCAGCTCCAGCCCCAAGCTGCACGACCTGTCCCCCGTTGCCTTCTCCAAGTGCCTCTCTGCTGGCCTGCCGCCCGCCCTGCAGGAGACGCCCGGCCGCCCCATGGTGGTGCACCCCGGCTCGCCTGACCACTCCCCCCTGGTTATGCTGCCGCCCCAAGTCAGCCCGCACCTGGGCAGCCCCAGCGCCGGGGGCTGCTCCCACGGCTACCGCCCGCCCGCGCTCTACCCCAACGGCAGCCCGTCCTCCTCCCCGGCGTCCCACCCCTCCACCCCCGGGGCGGCCCCCGAGACCCCATTCGCGCCGGCCTACAGCCCTCCCCAGGTGCCCGCTGCCGTCCCGGCCAGGAGCAGCCCCCCCGCCCTGCTGAGAGAGGACAGCAGCCCCCCCGCACTGGCTGTCACCGTCAAGCAGGAGCCCCAGGAGCTGGACCAGATGTATTTAGATGACGGTGAGTCACCAAGACACTCCCACTTTCAGAATGTTTACACAACTCCCACATTTGTCTGCCTTTTCCAAAAAGTCTTACAGTACAGCACAAAATCCAAACTTTATCTTACAATATGTGACAAAATATACTGCATGACATATGAGAAAATATATGTATGTATGGTAAACTGCTTACAGTGTACTTATTCTATGAAAAATACATGACTTTGCAGGCATATATATACAAACGCAGTTGTGTATACATTTCAGGATTTTTTTTTGTTTACTATCTCCTGTGGTAATTTGTCCGAAGTACTCTACTCAAGCTAATTGATATGAAAGCATTCCAATGGAAACCATTTTCCGCTTGTTATTCATTCATATCATGGTTGGTCTGATCCAATGACAAACCCTTAATAAGATAAATTGTCCCTCTTGGTCTTATATCGCTGTTCCCTCAAGATGAGCTTGAGTCAGTTATCCCAGTTAGTATGTTTCATAGCATTTGTGAAACAGTCTTTTCAGCTTTGTCCAGGAATATGGGCAGATCCATCCCCAGCCCACTGCAGCTGCAGGTGCTACAAGCGGCCCTGTTCCACTGAATACTTTTTAATGTAGTGTACCTTTATGGGGTATCGACACAATCTGTCAAAACAAAGAGCACCAAGGTCAGGCTGGGAGAGGCAGGGAAAACAGTGGCACACGCACACCGGTGCAAACTGTTGACACAACGGCTAATGAAGGAAGCAAAAACAATGGGAAGGAGTTTCCTGTACTGCATTTTTTTTTTTTTACTTTTGGGGGGGCCCTTTTTTTCCGAGGCGGAGAAAATCAAAAGGGCCGCGGGGCATGTCAGGAGGCAGGTCGCTCTTTGTTCGGAGGGTGTTCCCTGCGGAGACTCCGCTGTGACGCTGCCGTCATTGGGACCGTGGAGGTCGGGGGAGTGGGGGAGGTGGCAGAGCACTGGCTGGGGTCCCAGCGGCAAACCCACGAGACACCAGGATGTGTTCCACTCGACCGCGTTCCCTGTCATTGTCCCTGGAACGGGCAGTAATGGCCCAGAGTTTCTAATCTCTGAGGGGTAATAGCAGTGAAGCTTAACCTTGTATAAATAGTTTGAATAGTATTGTCATAGGGCACTCCTGTGTGATACAAATACCAGGCATCTTGCCAGCATGTCCAGGTTCACTGTGTTCGACCGGGGTACAGACTATGTCCCCACTCAACACCGGGACGTCACAGTTCCTGCCTGTCTTTTGTGTCTTCTTATCTCAAATAGCGAGCAGTCTGAGAGCAAGCACCAGCAGTGTAATGCACACAGACAACCATACTGGCGGAGGAGGAAGGGGTTAGGGGGTAGCAGTGGGATACAAAGAGCCGAAATGTAGCTGTCAGCGAAACCGTGTTCCTGATGATTCCTTGCGTCCTCACCTCATAAATAGAGCTGAGAAATCTGCAGTCATCTGTCTGTCATCAGTGCAGTAAAGTACCCCTCAAATGCGCTCAAATGTGTCGTTTTCAGATCTTCTCCGTTCGCACGTGCGGACCTAGCATTTACCCTGACTTTTTTAATGTGCGGTTCAAAGCTCCAGGAGAAAGGACGCTGTAATCTTCAGGAAGGCTAACCCCTTTGTGCTTTCAAAAATATTTATTTTCCATGAAGGAACAATATTTTTCTTGTTTATACCCGTGCCCACAAGGACTGAAGTGCACTGCAAAGGCAAGAAACACGATGCATGCTGTATACTCTAGGAGGGGGTTGTTAGAGGATCAGTTTACCCGGTAATTGATTTGCATTTTGATTCAATACGAGAATATTCCGAATTTGTGCAATGCTCACATATAACTAATTCAGTTCAAACCAAGGTAACCTAGTTAAATTGGTCCACCATCTAATCTGCTGTCACTTTAAGGCCCATACCTCATCTGTGGACAAATGTATTCAGCAGATGATAATGGCTGCATTAAGGATTCTCAGGAATGCATATTGATTGACGAAAGATGGTGAATTACCTCTCGTAAACCGCAATAAGCGGCACTCTCGTGTCATCTCATCTCTAAATAAGCGTCTTTGGTCGGCACATGGAGACATGCGGTGGTAACAGCATACTTTGAAGGCATTCGCCTGAATGAAGCAAGCCCATTCCGGTGCCCTCAAACGATATAAGAAAGTCACGGGCTAGGGTTCTCCTTCCTGATTCGTTACCGCCTGGCGCACTAACGAGGGATCCTCTGAAAGGAGATTACATGACCTCACCCATCCGTGATTTAGCACTCACTGCTAAGTGTCTCATCCACGTGTCAGCGATTCCGGTTTACTGGATACCTGAGCTGTGCTACACTTGTAAGGTTCAGACATTATGGAGGGGAAGTATCTATCAAAAAGCCCTGGCAATCCGGGCACTATCCAGTCCACGACACCCACCAAGCTACTGGAACAAATGCAGTGATCAGCGCAGAGGCTTCTAGCAGAAAAGAAAGAGCCCCAAGCCCGAGTCAGCACACTCAATTTTTGGAGGTGTGAATTATCTTGTATGTACATCTATACCTTATATAAAGCGTTTGTGTTTGTTTTGCACCCTGGGCCCATATCATAAGGGTTGGGTGATGGTAAGGAAAAATGAGATCACCAAGGAATCAGAGAACCACAAAGGCAGGAGTTCGGGTTAGGACTAAGGCTACATGTGTGGCCCTAGAACCTTAAATAACATACAACATATGAACAGCCTTTGATTGGAAGGAGTTTTATTATACTTTTCGTTAGCCTGAAGAGTAAATAAGACTGCAGCCCTCATTAAGTGAGGAGACCAGGGAAAAGCGCCTCTGCGTTGTGACCGCTAATGACCGCTAATGTCTTCTTCAGGCAGTGCATTGCGCTGCCGTTCCTTCATATTCAGGATCATTAGGTCATTTGGAGGACACCCTTATCCAGTGCAACACACAATCTGCACAGTATCAGCTACAGTATGAAACATGCAATAACACACAAGAAATATAGTCCAGCACTAAAATATTGCATCTGCTAAAACAAAATTAAACAAGTTATCCAAAGTAAACCAAACAAGTAATCAAAAAATCATCAAGGAGACAAATTATGCTGTGCAAATCTGGGGGGAAAGAGATGACAGTGACATCATTTTTACTGCTTTTCCATATTTGGCGAAGGCACGCTCGTCTTTGATCCCGGGCTTGGCCGATGAGCAGAGTAGATCTGGAGGCTTTGGGCCTCATTACTGCGTTTGAGGGAGCCCGCGGCTTAGGGCTCATGAAGGTCCCTTTGTGCTCCTGGGTGTTAAGCAGCAGCAGAGACCGGCGAGCGGAGCTGCACTATGTCCAATCCTGAGGGGCCGCTGTTTGTCTTTTCCCATTAGCCCTCGGCGCGGGGAATGATATCATGAAGTGCAGCTGAATGTGTCGCAGGCCAGTAATCAGCCGAGCAGATTTCTACCAGCTGTGTTTGAGTACAGTGAGCTCTATTCACAAAAGCCCCTTTTATGAAGTGCTCGGCGCGTTTCTGACTCGCGCCGACGCTGAACCAACTGCTTTTTTACACTCCAGAAACACGTCTAGCTGGGCGTCCTGTGCATTTTTTTTCCCTTAAATTAAGATTTTTATAAACTGAGAGTTATGCTGGCGTATGCCATTTTCTTATTAGCGCATAACGTGGAGCTGCTTTTGGGCTGAGAAGGAGACACTCTAATCCTGATATTAGAAGGGGGAGGAAACCAGGCCGATGTCCCGTTTTCAGACGGACTCCCTCCTTCCCTCTCTCTCTCTTTCTTTCTTGCTCTCCCTTTTTCCCCCCAACAACCTCGCCTTCTAAAATTTCCTAGGATCCCCGCCCGAAGGCCCCGGCCTCCCCTCTCTGAGTCCGCAGACGGCTTTCCTCACGGAAACTTTTACACATGCTGGCGGGCTGCCCTGGCCCGGGTCTCTGCAGAGCCTAACGATGATTGAGGGTGTCCGCGCCGTGATAAAACGTGCTGAGTCGCTAACATCGGAGGGTGCTGGAGCCCGGCGCTGCGGACAGGGGAGCCTGTCATTAGGGCACGGGCCTTAATGGGAACAGCCCAGCGGCCCAGGGGGGAAGCGGTAGACCATTTGATGGGAAGGCTGAGGCGGCGGCGGTTAGAGTGTGTGCTTTTACAGTGCCCGACCTTTGACCCCGGGCCTCTTCCGCGAGACTGAGAGGGGCTTCGGCGAGGCCCCTAATTGAGCAGGATGTTTACCGCTCTCTGCTGGTTAAGTGCAGTGTCAAGACAATAATCTGCCAGAGGCTGGCGGTTTTATTGACATGTTAAAAAAATAAATAAGCAAGGGTTTTTTATAATTTATGATTTTAGACAAGGATATAGATTTTTTTGGTCATTACTGCTGTGTTTTAATATGCAGGATCTTGTTTTCCTGGCACTCCCTGAAATTATTTAACAAAATAAAGATGGGGCTTTTAGGACTTTCAGAACTCGGGGGTAAAAAGGCATTTGAAACCAAACGTGGCTTCACAGCCTCGAAAAGACTTAGGCAATGGGTAAGCAGCTATGAAGACAATTGCAAATCAAAGTGTAGACATAACTAGCAGATGTGGAGAGATTTTGGATACCCATTGTTGTTTTTGGAAGTAGAAACGAACTGTGTATCCAGTCTTTCAAACTGTTTGTTTTAATTAACTGGAAGGAATAAACGTCTCATCAGGGTTCACCAGTGTGGGTCACGTTTAAAGCTCTGTCTCAGCCAGTTACCTAATGACAGGGCATCAAGGAGCTTGATTTACAGTGTATGGTTTGATCTGATTAGACATCAAGAGTACACAGAAGAAGGGAGCTTGGGCACTGTCTCTGTCTTGGCATGTCACACTTGTGTTTCTTCAGTTTTTGAGTCAATATTTGAGAACATGGGTGGGTGGGAGGAATGGGAGTTGAAATAAGCAGATGAATTAGGTCATCATATTGACCTTCAAGCTCTCATGCTGTGATGATCACAAGGCCCCCACAGCAGGCCCTGTGTTACTACACAGTGGGTGACCATCGACCGAAGCTATCTGTCACCGCCAGAGAGAACACTTTTTGGACCACATCTCGCTGTGCTCCTATTCTTCTGATTTTATATTTGCACTTCTGGCAGAATGTGGAGTCTGTTACCACCTTAGGTGCGCAACTTTTCTCTGTGGGTATTTCCGATAAATCCCTGTACGTGTACTTGCTGAAAGTTATCGTGATGAAGCTATTCATTGCTTTTGTTGGACGAGCTCATCAAATGCTCTAATACTGTGGAACAGTCTGGACTGACACCACAGAATCAGTGCTCCAACAAAGAGGAAGCTCGCAGCACACATGCTCTCCTGACCCCATCACTCATGAGGGGCTTATCTCTATAAAAACTACTGGTATGTTCAGTAGTTACGCAATACATACATAATCCACTCAGATTTCTTCAAAAACAGAAGTAGATCTCAGATGATGTAATGACGCAGAATCATGTGATTAGCAGTAAACCTGCCTTTACTCTAAATATCAAATACTTAACTGACAAAGTTCCACAAATGACAAATCTAATTTCAGACAACTACTACATATTGAAAACCACGTAAAACTAAATATTTCATACGTGTCCAAAATATTTCCTTATTTGAACTTCATTTTTTTATGCTTGTATCACACCTTTAACACATATTTCATACAGTGTCTTGAGTATGTGGATCACATATTTTTTACATTTATGAAATATATTCCCATGCACCCATATTTCTGTCTGGTCCAACTGTGTCACCTTCATCTGAAGTATAGCCCACTGAAGTCAAACTGGGAAAAATCAGTAGTTTCACAGGTGTTCATGTTGAGCCAGCAGGGATATTTTCCTCTGTGAGGCATATATGAATGATTATGAAAGCAGACTCAGTCCTCTTGGTCTCTGTATCTAATTAGATATTCTCAACAAAATCAGCTTTAGTTAAACCAATGACCTCACGTTTCTACTCCAGGCATACGTCACTCCAGCACCCCTATCAGATTAGCATTTCCTCTTTGATGTTAAACGATTCCATTCACACAGGCAGAGGAATCCAGTTCCAACTAACCTATCATATCTTCAGTCAAAGATAAGGAATCTGTCTGGTGGATAAATGGCATGCTATCTGAATGAATTCGGTTTTTCATGTCTAAAGATTGACGCAATTAAATCGGAAATCAGATTCCTGTCTTTTTCTAAGTGATTTGGGCATTTGTGAAAGAATGCGAGCAAATTGTGAATGCCGTAAATAGCTCGCTGTGGAGTTTTTAATTTGGGACTAATCCATGCTGTGCTCTGTTAGGTATGGGAAATGAATTGTGTAAAAAGCAAACTGATGGCATCAGAAGTTCCAGTCTTTGAAGATTGGTTCCTGTGTATAGAATTGCCAAATACCTAATGACAACCACACATTGCAGTTATATATGCAGTCTTAAACTTCTGAGTGTGTATGTGTGTCCGTGTGTATGTGTGTGTGTGTGTGTGTGTTTGTGCCTGTGTGTTTGTGTGAGTGTGTGAGCATGCCTGTGTGTCTGTCAGTGTGTGTGCTTGCATTCATTCCTGCGTGTGTGTTCATGTGTGTTTACATTAATTCTGTGGCCACGGGTGAGTAATCAGCTGGGAGTTGAGAATTCATGGTTTTTTTAATGTGCTGGCGCACAGAGTAAGCACACTCAAAAGCCACCTAATTGTGTGATGGCGGGAGGTGAGGCCAGCTCATGGCCTGTGGCTTGGCCCCTGCCAAAGCATTTGTCTGCAGCACTGCTCCTGTTGCCCCTGCCTATCTCCTCTGAAGATGATTGATGTGCCTGGGGTTTGTGGCCAGAATGGATGATTTAAACAGTCCCAACCCGATTCTGCCTGGAGAGGCGATAAAATACATTTCAGTCATTTGTCCTCCATTATTGCTATCAGTAGAGTGTAATATCGAGCGTCCCTCTTCTCCCTCATATGTAATCTTGATGTTAACCATCGTGTCAATGTTGTTAACCTTGTTGTTAACCATCATGTCATTTCCATTGTAGACATGGCCATAATAGGAGCATCTTTTTCCCCTGTCTCTTTTTAAATTCAAAATATATTAGATGGGCCTTCATTTTCAGCTGTTGTCCTATGTTTGCTTTTTGTGGTGGATGGTCTCTGGTCTTGTTTGGTTGTCTTTATCATTTATGCTCAGACCATCTTAATAGGGAATTCTTCCATTTAATTCTTATTCTGCTTATATCAGCCCAAATTGTATACGTTTTAAAGAGTGGTATTCAAAAATTGCTTGACCCATCCATCATAATTTAGCCTGTTTAGCCCCTCATCTGTGTTGTGTGCTTTTGCTAGTGGAATCCATAGCTACTACAGGATATTGCATTTCTCTACAAAACAAGAAATTCAAAGATTTTCTCAAGAATTGTATGGAAACTCAGGCTTTGCCTCCTGAAGTGAAGCCATTTTTATTTTTGCGTATTGTTGATTGGGCAAACCACCACCATACCTGTAAGCCTAAGTGATCCATTCCGTATCCAAGATCTTCCATCCTCATTCCCATATGAAGTGTGTTAGCATGTCAAAACGTATCCCATAGCGACAGATGTAAACAAAAGGAAGTGTTCAGCCAAGCAGAACAGGGGAAAGCTATGGTGTTTGCTGCTCTTGGCAAAAATCCCTCTCTTAGCAGCATTCAAGCGAGCCATAGCCCTTAAAAAAGAAGGTGAAAGAGGAAAAAAAGAGGTGAAAATGCCCCCCTTTTTCCTCACAGTAGCTGCTGTCACCGGGCCTATAAACCACGTCGTATCAGCCACGTTTCTGGGGTGCACCCCACTGCACAAACTCTCCCCTGCCTAGACACTCAAACAAAAAAGCACAGTAAAATCAAGCACTCGAGCAACGGACTGTTTCATTATATTAGTATTCCGTCTTTTTTTCCCTTTCATTTTCACATTGTTTTTTGCCATATTGCCAGGGCCAGTTTCCTCTTGGTTGGTGACAGACAGATATAAAGAGAGATAGAAAGAGAGAACTATAAGGCATGCACTGTTATGGTAACAAAGCCTGGGGTTGGGGTTGGGGTGGGGGGGGGACTGAGGTCTTCATCACCTGCAAAGATACGGTGGTGTCCAGGCATGCACAGATTGACTCATGAAAAACAGATTTGTTTCAATAAGTTGAAAAAAGACATGAAACTGTGGGGATATAAATAGAATAGAACAGAAAGGTAAAATACATAAAAGTTAGCAAAACAGAAAAGCTAACAGTACACAGCCTTAGGCTAAAGAGTGTTTTCCCAATGAGCAGCCTTGCAATAGCATAGCGCAACAAATGATCAGGCCGGCAATGAATTAATCGGCTTTCAGTTATTGTTTTGTTTTACCTTTCATTATTTATGATCCCATAGTTCCTAGAAGCAAACCATGTAAACTATAAATCACAAAGCCCCTCAGCCAATAAACCTGTCATTTCCACTTAGATCCTGGTTCATTTTATTTTGTCGCTAAGGTCTCTTTCGCGGTCACATAACGCCCGTCAGCTGTCATGCAGCAATAGGCCTTGCGAGCAAGACAGGTCGTCGAAACGACAAATATGTTCAAGATTTGGAAGTGCTTTAATACTGAAGGTCATCCCCTCCAATAAATCAGCTTCCTAAACACAGTTTCTTTATTTTCTGTTTTTTTCAGCAGATTCTTACTCTTTCAATCCATCCCTGGTATATCAGTTAGTGCGTTCCCCATTTCCGACAGGATAAATCAAGCAGGCACTAATGAAAAGGACTGTTTGTTTTCAAGGCGGAACCATTAAGATTTATTTTCCAAAACAACGGCTCGTTTTCCGAGAAAAGACGGTCAAGCTCCATCGCCTGGTGATCCATGCACCAGCTTGAGCCTTAAATCGTGCAGGTGATGAAATTGTGCAGCCATATCTGCTGGATGGATGGCTATGAATTACAGATGACATCATGGATTGATGTGTGTATTGAGATGCTGGAGCAGAAAAACGTGGGTCCCTTTGTGATTTGGATGCCTTGCCGCGGTGAATGGATATTTCAGAAGCTCCAGATGGGGGGAGGGAGGGACTGCACTTCAAAGCCAGTATAGGAGTAGGGGTGACGCCCGGCCAAGTTCTCCCAGTCTAGACAAAGGAGAGCACATGTGGCAGGAATGGAGATGGAGAGCACGATCTTAAACCACTAGTTTAGGAAGGACGTGGATTAGAAGCAGTGAGCGGGTGGCCCTGTCCTCGTACCTGGTCCCAGAGGTGCCATGGAGACCCAGATCAGAGGAACATTCTCTGCTTCCGGATTAACAGCTGAACCATGGGTTTTGTTCAGATTTGTAGAGGATTTGACAGGACTACAATCCAAGGCCGTATCTCCCAATTTCGACCCTGCTCTTTTCTTTTAAACCCAAATTATCCAATCCTACACGGTCTTAGTACAAGACCACACACCTAAACGCTACTTTTCCTATGCCTTTAAACTTAAATCAACCATACCTAGAAGGACCTCGTTCTAATTCTAATCTGTCCTTCCCCTTTTAAACCTAAATCAACCGTCCCAACACATTCACAGCCCAAGACCAGTATGACCATTATGCTTGGCGTCCAGATGGACATTTAATATAATCAGAAAGAACAGAACATTACGGGACATTAATGGTCCATTTTATGACACCCGGCCCAGCCGTTTCACCCACTGACCAGAGGCAAGGCTTTTTGTGTCCTGCCATTTTATTTGCTACAGAAGGAATCTGTGAACTCCACCAGTGGTCCCGGTGCTGTGTTGTTTTGTGGGCCCCTGGTGGCACGGAGTAGCTCCACAGAGCCTGCCTTCATCTCCGAAGCCCCTAAAAGCCCCCAGAACGGCAGTGGGGGTGTAAATCAAAGCGACAGCCATACATCTCGGAGATCCCCCCGAGACGGAGCGAGAGTCTCACCTCTCGTCTGTGGCCTTTCCTTCATCGCACCACGTGCTTAATTCACAGATCTGAAAGAGGTATTTGGAGGCACTCCGCTGATGATGAATGTCGCCGATAAAACTTTGCGCTGAGGTAAGCCTTTGGACATCGAGCTGGGTTTTTTTTGTAAGTCCCGTATTACGACTGACAGCGAACAGGTGATTTAAAGCACCTGAATATAAACGTTGATGTCATAAATCCCACGATATGCAGGTGCACGGCCAAATTCTCAACCGAAACATTTAGTATGCGAAATATATGCTCTGCCCCACAAAAAATGTGATTGTTTCAATATGGTCATATGTTTCCACCAGACCTTAATGCAGAATCTGCATCTGCTATTCGGCATTTTTGCCTTTATTGTTGGGTCATTTTCCACTAATATACAACATGCATTCATTTCTGTCCAACTAAGTTTACCATGAACTTATACAAATTGAAATTTATCTCATCAGTCTTATAGTGGATTTAAAAAATTAGAGTTAAAATAAGAATAAAATAAAATTGCATCCAATATTCAAATAATTTTTAAAATAGTGGAGATGGGGACTGCTTTATGTTTGATGTTGTCTCAGTTGTTTGGACTGCCTTTAAAATTTGATACACCAGAACTGAGCAAGGCAGAATAGCAATTAAAGAAGAAACTGGAGAAACAAGAGGAGGACTTTAAGATTAGATAATAAAGAAATCTATGCCTGCAAACCCAATGCAACTCCTCCTTGACACACATTACCCATGCTTTAGTCTTGGTGTATCCAAAGCCGGAGGACTTCCGCATGCAGTTCTGTGGAAGGGCGTGGAGGAGCAGCCTTCTGAGAATCTCTGCGCCGAGGGCGACAAATGCGTCCTGCCACTTCCATGATTAGGGCCCTGGAGACGCTCACAAGCCGTGTAAACACCTCCGAGTTCCCCTCCTGGGAAAAGCAACGTCGCCCCCTAAGGCATGGGAGGAAGTAAGGGAGGGAGACGGCTGTATAGGAGAGAGGGATCAAGTAGGGTGAGGCCACGTACAGCACAGCTGGAGACTGGAGACTGAACGTTTTGTCTTTGTTGTTTTGGAGAAACGGACCAAATCGATTTGCGATCAGACTGCCATGCATAGGAGGTTGCTGTTTTGAGATTTCCAGGCTCTGGGAGCCCCAGTCGAGGCTGGGCCAGAGGGAATTCCTCCGTAGGATCCAAGGCATAACTCCCTGCCAGCGTGGCTCTGTGTAATTTCACCTTTTTTTTTCCTATTGTTGCACTTGCTGGCGCAAGGAGGGGCCTGGATTGGCCAGGCACCAGGACGCAGAATATCTGCGCAGCTGTGCAGCTGTTGGAGGTCATTAAATCACCCAGAGAGCCGTGCAGTTTTCTCTGCTCCATATTCAAACAAATTCAGTTTCTTTTACACTTTTTCCCCCTCCCTCCCTCTTCAGTTGAGCGGCTAAGCACTTCCACATGGGGATCAGAGATCGCCAGCTCCTCCGTTTTTCTAAATGCGACACCATGAGACGCCATAGGAGGGGTCTTTGGTGGTATTTATTGTTGTCCGTTTGTAATGCTATTGTGAAATTTTGAAATGTAAGTCTAACATTGATAAAATATTTTATTCAGTTTTACTTCATTTACGTTCATTTACTTCATTGCAACTGAAGACGTATCTGAGCTTTATTGTAGGCTATTACGAATGTTTACTGCTTCATTAATTTCTTTGTTGAGTATGGTAGTTACAGATCCATCTGTTAGTCTGGAACCTATTGTCGTGCTGTAACATTTCTCTCTCTTGCTAGTAGTGGATTTAAGTCTCAGCCATAATTCTTAAGGAGCACACGTTATTAATATATGGGACAGGTGAAAAAACACATTACTTCTGTGTGTGTTTGTGTGTGTGTGTGTGTGTGTGTGTGTGTGTGTCCGCGTGTGTGTGTCCGTGTGCGTGTGTATGTGTGAGTGTGTGTGTGTGTGTGTGTGTGTGTGTGTGTGTGTGTGCATGTGTATGTGTGTGTGTGTGTGCATGTGTATGTGTATGAGTGTGTATACATGTGCGTGTGTGCCTTTGTGTTCTTGTGCACATTTTTGCAGTGCTCATGATAAGTCTGACTGTGATCTGTTTTCTCGTACCTTGCATTCCACCCACGATAGCTTGCGGTTCAGTGTTTTCCTGTGATACCTGGTCGAGCAACCACTTGCCATTCGCCATTCGTGAGCCGCGCAACAAATCTAGACACCACACCTCACGCGCATCTGTGCCGGCAGCTGGGACCGGTGCAACGGAATACGATAACCTAAATGGTCGCGCCCTTCCTCCTGATCATTTTAAGACGTGTGTGGGCGGCAGCAAATTGTCCATAAAGCATTTATGCTGAAACTGAGAGAGCAGATTTGATATTGTGGGGAAACAAAGAGTAATATGTAACAGGAAATTCAATTGCTTCAACTTCAGAGCGAAGCATCCATACCTAACTGATGTCAGGGATAAATGAGGTCATAAGGTTCCTTTTTTTCCCTTTTCATTCTAGCTGTTTGCTTTGTTGGTAATAAAATAATCTCATAAATAAACCAATCAGTGCCATTTTGTTTTATTTGTTTTATTGTAATACAGATGCATAAAAAAACATGTTTTGGTATTATTCAAAGGCAAGATCTCTTCATAATGCTACCATGAGTATAAAACAGAATGTTCTGAACTACTGCATGGCATCCAGGTTGCCATGTGGTAGTTCATTGCGGTAGTTCGGTCTCAGACTAACTGTCACATCAATCTCCTTTTCTGTATTTTATAGAGACATTTTAGAGACTTCTTGCATTCTTATGCACTAGATGCCAGTAAAGGAAGTCTGTTCAGGTGCTGTCTTAATGAATGCGTGTAAGCCCTGACCCTACATCACTGCGCTCAGCAAGTAGTGTAAAAGTAACAGCTGTTCAGGAAGGAGCCTATCCTTGAAGTGCAATGTAGGCCTCCACAAATGAGCCCGTTGGGGTGTAGATACAGCACTGAACAGGCGAAGGATTGTTGTGGACACTGGCTGTGGATGTGCTCTTTAAAAGGGCATGAAGGCCTTTCTCAAAAAAATAAGAGCTTGCCATGTCTTTTTGGAACTTGAAATTCTTTTCATGTTCTCTGAGGGCAAAAGCAGCTGGATGGCATTCAAATGGCAGAGGTGAATCCCAGGGAAAGTTTTTGGTTTGATGCAAGTAGGTGTATTTTGAAAAGCTGATTTAGAGACACTTTTTATGTCCAGCCACACACTTTTCCCAGGGTTTTGCCTCTCACAAGACAACACCAGATGGCTTTTGAGGTGACACTACATGGACGCCATTGCTGAAGGTGACCAGTCTGTAAACAAATTTGGCAGGACATCTCGATTTAAATGCAGAGCTGAATTGGCCAGAACTGAAAAACTGTAGAAAATAACAGTCATTATTACCATCCTCAAAAGGAAGGGAGGTGCCAGTCAGTGCTGAGCTCTCAGGAAGCAAAGGTTAGGATTACACATACAGGAATATGAGGCGAAAGAAGTTGCCTGGCACCATGGGTCTGTTTGTCTCCCTAAACCACAGAGCATCCTTACGAAGGGAGTTAATCTGTCACTCGATCCACTTTGATCCTGTCTACTCGATACGCTTATTCAATGTCAGGCAGTATTGGGAGATGAATTAAGCAATGATACCACTCTGAGATAAATGAAAAAAATGTCCTGCTGATCTGATGGACTTTGCTTTAACCCTAGCTGTTCACTAAGGCCTGGATTCAATCAACATTTGGCCATAACTGTCCAACAAATATCCATAACAAATTCAGTTCTAGTATTACTTTTTGAAATGCAAGCAGATTATTTTCATTCATTTTGGTGATAATTTTTGTGCTCACAGTGATGGGAATGTTAACCTCCTTGATGTGTATCATATTGCTGTTGTTTAGACAGAATTGTGTTGAATGGATATGAAATATGGAAAGCATTTTCTGAATTTACAGTCTTTCAATGTTTAACATGGAAACGGGCAGCTTTTTATGCTGAATAACTTTTCTTCATGATGGCGGTTAATTTTTGCCCTTCAAACCAGAGTGTTTTGACGTGAATTTTGGGAGAGTAGCATAGCTCCTGGGTGGCCGTTGCCTGGACCGAGTGCCTGACAGCTAAGCACCGTGAGTGAAACTGACGAAAATGCACAACACGCCAGATGCAGGGTCACTGATAATGCCGGAGACATTACTTATTGATGAGAGAAAACTAACAGAAAACACACCCTTACTGGAACAGTCAGATGAGGTCTTAAATAGGCTATCCATCAAGAAACGCGAGCTTGTCAGGGGCACATGTTGCCTGACAGAAATTACTCACAGAGTCATCGGGTGTCTGTACTTCACTGGCTCTGAAAAGGACTACCGCTCATTCTATCGATATGATTGGCCCTCATGCCAATCAGGCTCTCAGTGTGGAGCCAAAATTAGGTCCAATCAGGTCACCACAAAATGGGGATGCAGGGGGTCTGTTGTAAAGAGCAGCAAGCGAAAGAAATGGACAGCAAATTAAATGAATCATCCATTGCAGGAAGGAATGAAAGCGTCTCTACCAGCAGCAGGTTAGATATGCTGGGGCACATGGCGGGGGGGCAGCGCTTGTGTAAACGTGAGAGAGGCGGATAGCGGTCCCCACCCAGGGAAACAAGGCGAGGGGAAAAAAACCTGCCATTGTTCTGCCCAACGGGCCCTTCCAGCGATGCCGCTGACTGCTGGCAGCTGCAGGGAGCGATCTGGGCGTGACCTGTTTTATTAAAGTGGCCTGTTTATTGTGTCAGTCACAGACTTCTTCCAAAAATAGCTTGCTCTGTGGTGGAGGCTGCTTTGTGATTACAGAGACGAAAATAAGTTTGAGGTTTTGCGCTGATCCGAGGTGCTGAAGGTAATAAAAGGTGTGTCTCTTTTTTGGCAGAGGTTGCACTGAGTGTGTATATGCGTAGGTGTGTGTTTGTGTGTGTGCGTGTGAGAGTGTGCCCGTGCACTTTTTTCATCGATGGAACCTGTTCGGTTGAATTTTCCATTACTTTATGGTTTGTTTATTCATCACACCGTTGAAGAATAGGAAGTCTCCCAGGACTGTCTGTTCAAATCCACAAACAGCCACGACATGTAATATGGAATTGAAGTGGAAAAAAGTTCTGGGTGAAAAAATGGTTACAAAGCAGATAAAAAATTCCAATGGAAAATCAAATTCAAGAAGAGAAATATTTATCGGCCCATACCATGTTAACATTAATAGCTGTGTAAGAACAGTGCTTCAATTACTATTGGTAATACTGACTACTACCCAAAAGACTCTGATAATGAATAACAATATAAAAAGTATTGTATTGTATAAAATGTGCCACTGCCATTTTATAAAGGTTTTTTATAAAAGGTTTTTAAGCCAAAGTCAGTTGTGTGGAGTGTCATGCAGAGCAAGTCTTTGTAATCAGGTCAGCAGCCAGTACATTTTGCATTTTGTATGACTGTTGCAGCTTTATCGTTGAGCTCTGTGTTAGTAGTACTGTCTGTAAATCTGACAGCCTTAAAATCCCTTCTTTAGCATGTTAAAGCATTCATCCTCATCATATTGAAGTGAATTCATTTCACAATAACCCTGTGGAGAGTATGTCAGAAGCTGAAATATCTGCATCGATCTACAGCACTTCCAGTCAAGAGCTGGAACAGCTCAGGCTGTCATTTTCCATTCTCCATTTGCTCTTACAGCAGTCTTATTCCTTCAGTTCTGGAATATTTGAGGTTGTCTAGTTTATGGTAAAACAATGGAAAAAAGTGAGAAGGCGGATTCATTCCACACCTTGCAGGATTACGCAAAGGCAAGCTTGCCGGTTGCTTTGGACCAGACCAGCTGCTCGGACCAGAGGAGCCCTCTGCTGACAGCAAAATGGGGGGGGGGGATTCTGGGGGGAGAGCAGCAGTACCTTCCAGCTTGCTGTTGCGCAAGTGAAGAGGAATGCGGCAAGAGGCTGTGCTGTGACCCTCTTTCTTGCTTTCATCACTCCGGAAGAATGCGTTTCTTCCTGGGATGTGGAAGAGCTGCTGTCTCATAGCGGCACCGCATTCTCTGCGTGCTAAGATCTTGCCGCGGTGGACCTGAACGTACAGCACACACCTCCACTTTACAAGTGCTTTACAGTGAAACCCCTCTCTACCATCGCTGGGCAGGACATGACATGTGCAATCAGTAGGTTGCTGGTTTGATTCCCTTGACCATGGCCCTTAACCTTCCGGTTTAAATAAATATGCAGCTCGAAGTGAATATGTAAGGCACCATGTATACCAGTTATACCCTATGTAACAGTGCCTGCCAATTAAGTAAACAGATAAATAAAATCTAGCAGTAATAGTAATAAACATGACCTTTATTATTGTCATCATCACCTTCATGCGTGGGTGATATGCATTAGTTGTGGATTTAATTGATTGATTACGATGAGTTTTGCTTGTTCTAAAGGACTACCAGATGCTAGAAAGAAAGGTGCTGCATCATACATGCCAAAATTTATCATTAAAGGAGCTGAGGGTATAAAGGAATAAAGGCCTTGCAAATAGCAGTGGAAATCATACCCATACTCAAGCAGCAAGAAGGCCTCAAATTATACCATATAAGTAGGAGGGAGGAAATATTGAGGCAAAAACAAAAAATATATAGTTAATTATGGTATACAATGTTGTATCAAGCAAAGCTGTTGATGCTCTCTCAGAACGTGGTGAAAAAGTGATGACCAGCAATATGTTACATGGAATATTGCCTACATTTTATTTTTGTGATAAAAGAATGTTAATCATTTGAATTTATTTTCCAAAAAAAAAGATGTGTTCCCCAAGATAGGTGAGCAGTAAATGATCTGCAGCATTAGCCAGCTATAAATAACCCTGTTTTAAAGCCGTGCGGTCTAACAGTTGGCCACATCCTGTTTCAGCGGCTTGCTTTACGTCACGAGAAGAAGTGCGCGTGTGTCGGGCCTCCAAGGGCCGAGTCAGATGACTACCTGTGAACTTTTTTTTTTCTTCATTTTCATTTTTTTTGAGTCGGTGGAAAACCTGAGGGCGAAGGTGGAAAATATTAGTTGTCAAAAAAGAAAACGATGCTGCGGTTGAGCTGTAGGTGTCAAAAAATGTTCGAAAAAAGACGACACAGAGCTATCGTGATTAAAGAGAGGAGAGAATGCAAGCCTCTTTTTTCTGAAAAAGGGTAACTATATGGTGCTTTGCTGTTGCCAAGCGGCTGACTTTCGTTCCCCTCCTTCAAAAGCATTTACACAAGGGGTTGTTTTGAGTCGAACAATGCCATGAAAGACTGACATTCCAGTTTGATCTTATAATAGTTACATCTGTTACATGTAACCGCCTGTTAACGCCTGGGGCAGTTACAGGTAAAAACACCATTTGGATGAGGGTGTTTTTTTTTTCCCCCGTAGGGAGTTCCAAACACTGTCAGAAAGTGAATGTTAATCCTAGATATGATATGCGTGTAGGAAGAGAGCAGGCTGTTTATGTTTTCTTATGAGTTTTCATTTCTCGCTTTGTGGTTTCTCTGTTCGAACCGCATACAAAGGAGCAAACAATTTAAAATGTCAGTCCTCATGACTGCCAGCGTCACTATAGCATTTTAAAGTTTTCACATCCAACTTCAAGAAAGAAAGCTGAAATACCCCTAATAAGTTTACTTTTGAATTGTAAGTAATGCCTTCTTTGTTCATTATTCGTAATATTTAAAACACCTAAATTTAGTTACTTGCGTGTGGTAAATAGGCAGTCATTTGCAGACAGTCCCTAGTGAAGTGGCAGTTTTACACTATCTTCTCTGTATTAGTGTTGACTTACTCATGAATCTTACTACAGACTCACCCCCCAACATAATGCACCTCAATGACAAGTTTTACAGAATTCCCTGACACCAAAAAAATTATCAAACGATAAACAGCATATGTTCAAAAATAGACATTCAAAACATTAATATCAAAAACAAGTCTGAGGTGTTTACATTACATGTACTTCATACGTCAGAATATTCATCGGCCATGTCCCTTGATTACATGTCATTTCATAGTTATTGCTGATTTTGATTGTAAAACTGCTCTTTTTACCACTGATAAGTATTCTTTACAACAGAATTGGAAAACAAAAGATGTATTTTATCCCATACAATTTGCATTGAATTCTCAACCATATATTTATGTATATTTTAGGCTGTCCTAATAGTATGTCACAAACCCCAGTTAAATTTCAGTAAAAATAAACAAAAAATACAGATTTTTTGTTTGATTTTGCATTCCAGAGGAATACCTTCAGTGGGCATTTGAACATCATAAACACATACATTTTATGTGTGAATTTATTTATTTTAACTAAAGCATGTCTATTATTTGTCATTAAGAGTAGAAAAGCAGTGATTGATTTAATATCTGTGAATGACTCAGCTTCACCACTGGGCTAGGATGCAACATGCAAGACCTTGTAATCTACTCAATCACTGCATTACTTTTCTCTCATGATATCAAGTAACTAAAATTTCCTCCTTCACACTGGAAACAAACTCAGTTAACGTCATATGGAACAAGTAAGTGTGTGTGTGTAGGGGGGGGCTGTTGTCCAGCAAATAATGCAAATCTAGAGGTCACAAAATTCAGTGGAATTTGAGAGCTTCTGTTCTTCTGTTCTGACTTGACTTGTTTGTTATTATTACCTTATAAGGCAGTGCTAGGTACGGAGTGTCATCTTACAAAAGAATGGACATGACCTTTCACCAATTAATGAAATTTAATCACCAGCAGATCACTCTATCTTTCTCTGTGTATACATATATATATATATATATGTATTAGACATTTATAGGAATTAATTGCTCTGACATGTCTGCTGGTGATTGTGTGATTGAGAAAGTCCTGTTCACGTATTCATGTCACTTTCATTCAAAATCAGCATACAGTAGCTCAACTCCTAGTACACAGTACTGTAAAAATAATGAATTCAGAGAATCAGGAGCTGGTTGTGATAAGATTGATACTGTTTGGCAATCGGAGGGGAAAGAGAGAGGCAGATTATGGGACTGAGGAAATGGGGGGAAAAGAGGTAGAGAGAGGGGGACAGAGAAAAAGAAAAGGATATAGAGAGAGAGAGCCAGAGAGAAGGATAGAGAGAGAGAGAGATCTTCCTGTCCTGGCTCCACACGGCTGAGTGTGACTTCATTGCACGGCTGGTGTCGGGAAAGGGGAGTTAGTGTCGGACGAGGAGGTGGCCTGGCCACCGCGTATCTCCCTTTATCGTAGGGCCCACGGACACAGCGCTGTTTACTCTGCCCGGCCGGCCCCTGCTGTGTCCAGTCATTTCCTTCTCCCTGGCCAGAGAGTGCTGCCGATAAAGAGCGGGGCCGGCATCTCGACTGTGGGAACCGCGAGGGGCCGGTGGCGGGCAGGAAAACGGGGGAGACAAGACCGCGAGGGGAGGGCTCCAGAGGGACCGGCGCTTGCGTTTCTCACACTGTTACCACGTCAGATGACATGGGCTATGTTTACACTTACAGTTAAACGACTCCTGTCTCCAGACAGTTGTGGATATTGGTACCGATTGAAAACATTTGATTTTGCTGTTCTCAAGTTCAAAGATGATAGAATGTCAAAGAGTGACTGTCATGACAAATGCCCAGTTTACACAATCTCTTTATTCTCTCAACCACATCAGCCAAAGAGACAGAAACACAATTTTTGACTTGAAGTCTGTGCATGTCGATTATGCCATGCGATTTAGCCCATTTGATGAATGCCTGGATATATGAAATAGAACCAAAGTTTCTCACCTGTCAGACATTACAAAGAACCTTTTTAACTGCATGCAGTTGTTATTAACATATACTTTTCTCTTTGTGTGTCTTCTCCACAGTCAATGAAATCATACGGAACGACCTCTCCAGCATCTCGGTCCACAGCCATGCCTAGATGTTTGAGACCAGCAAACGCATCCAATTGAACACTTACTGCAGGTCACCACAGACACAGGAAGAAAAGGGGACATGGTCGATCCTAAACAAAAGTCAGTGACCTGTCAGGGCCCCACGGACCCCCACACATCACCCCAGGACAACCAAGGACCCAGTTTTCTTACTATCGCAATCTGGAACGTGCTGTGTCTGTGGAAAATATACTTTTAAGTTTTCAAACTACACAACTACATTGTGATTGAATGTTTTGTTTGAAAGCCTTACCTCGAAAGAGAGAGAGAGAAAAAAAAACAACTTCTCCCACAATCCACTCTGCCTTAAAAAAAGAGATGCTCTTCCATGGACCAAGAATTCTGTTTTGATATCATAAAAATGAACTGCTCTTTGCACGAGTGGCACAACAGGACAGTGAATGGTCTAAAGAAGCTTGAGCGGCACTATTTCGGTTGTAGCTTCTTGTCAGAATGGAACAGCCAAAGAGGTGCCTTACATCGCCAGCAAACCGAGCCGCTAATCTGTTCCTTTGTTTTTAGACCGGTCACATTTATTACCAATATTATTGTCATTTTTGTTTTAATGATGTTTACAGGAATACAAAAAAAGCTGGAAGCAAAGTCCAAGGATTGTACTTGCATTGCCTTTATTATCTCTGTCCTAGGGTCCATTGATAATTAAGTATGCCTAATGTACTTTGTAGAAAATGTACCAATAATGTATGCCTTAACCTTGTATAGCAATTCTTTGTTAGCTGATGTTTCCTGTCGTTGTCCTATTGCTCTCTCTGAGTAATGAATCAATCGTGCTGCCAGGGTTTATACAACACCATTTTCATATCTCTCCACTGTAGCTGAGGAGTAGTTAGGAGTTGAAAACTTCACATAGCTGAGGTCTGGTTGTAAATGTAAAATGAACTTAAAACCAGTCAGAGGCAAGAAGCACTTAGAGGAGCTCCATCCATGATATGCCGATCAGTGATCAAACAGAACCAATGTATTTTGCTCTTCATGACAAAACAATTAGAATTAGGAAGTCCTTTAATGTCTGCACAGTGTAGGGTCTCAGAGGCCAGATGGTCCAATCAGAAGTGAAAGCCTGGATGGTGAATGTGAATAAAAATCGTCTTACCCACTGGGAAGGATTGTGCTTGTTTGAGTGCCAGGAATTAAAGTCAAACATGCCACGTCAGTCTATCACCAAAAGTGTACCCAGCATGTTCATAGTGAAACTGAACCAGGCTTTTTCCAGTGTTTGTACTCACTTTAAAGGCTTTCCTCTAAACAGCAATGAGATGAAAATGGTAGTGTGTTTGCCTGCAGGAAACCAGAGAGACGTTTTCAAACTATACATAAGAATATTTCAAGCCTCCAGGCCCAGCATTTTTGTAAGACTAAATGCAAGTGAGCATGCATGTAAATACAATCGTTGTTTCATAACTAATATATCCCAAGTTTATTCTGCCTTTCTCATTTTTTTTAATCTGGAGGGAAGAAGACTTAAGCTGGCAATAATGGATTTCTTGATACCAAAGGATTTTACTTTTGGTGGAATTATTGTTCAAGCTTCTAACATTGGCTATTAGAAAGTGTAGTTATAGATAGGCTTCTCAGAGAATGTATGCACTTTAGATAGTATTTCCTAACTGAACTGGTTTCTGTATCTGCACGTCCAAATTCTGTCAGCTTACCCAAAGAAAGGATGGCAAATATCAAACCAAACTGCAAGATCTCTTCTTGTAGAAGATCCAAGATCTTCCGCATTGTCTAAAGTGATTATTTGTACATTGTAAATATCTTTCAAGAGCATGCTAGCAGTACTGATGCTAATTATAATTTAGCTTACTATACCATTACATAGCTAATTAAATGCATAGGAATGACTTTTCCACTCATAGATTATGTGGTAGCATGGTTAAGTATGGGATAACTATATATTGTGCCTTATCCTTCCTTGTTTCAGCTAGACATGATTGTAACTCTAACTCTCTTACAGTCTGGCACACAGTGAACTGTATCTCCTCCTGAATATGAAATATTTATGGGAATTTAAAAGGGTGTTTCATGGTCTTCAAAAAAAATAAATATTTAAAAAGCCATATTAGTAATATTTGCACATTACTGTGAAGACAAGAATATAATGTGGCTCCAAGTGTGTATAGGCATTTTACAAAGCAACTTGTAACATGGTTTTTGTCAGCCCCGGCTGTTTTATATTGCTGTCTTTGCCACATGCCAGGAGTGAGAAATCATGACTTACTCGTCTTCCTATGGCACAGTTATTAACATACATTATGTGTTATGTTTGATCCTCTGACTGTCTTGGGTGATATAACGTGCTGGAACGGCGTGGCAAATTTGCCTTGAACATTGGAACAATATTTTCCATGTTAAATACTCGTATTGAATCAATTACCCCGCAATTTTTATTTGTCTGTGCATGTTGAATGTATTCTTTATTTCCCTTTTCATTCCTTGACCATATGGCTACACTTTAGTTTAAAACCTTCTGCATGATTCTGCAGCGTTTCATTTTCTTATGTTTTACCAATTGACCACGCAAAACCTGGGAAGAATGAAATTTGTCCCTGTATGCCTAATAAATGCTGAAACAGAAGTAGTCAGAAATTGATATGGGAGGTATTTTTTAATGCAGGGTTTTCAAAAATGAGGTTAGTTTCCCTGAAGCACAATCCCCTGATTAAAGCGTAGTATATTTTAGAGTTTAAAATCTCATTTTAAGGAATGCATTTTTCCATATACTGTGTGTCAAACATACTGCATACTACTTGCATGTATATCATTTATTGGCCCTCATATTTATCCTAGACATATGCTGTGGAATATGTTATAAAAGTCCCCAATGCTGCCAAATATGTTCCACAATACATGCATAGCATTGTATGTGTGAAAGTGACAACCATTGGCATAATTTATAAGATGTGGTGAATATCTTGACACACACTCCTTATTCCTTATAGTCCAAGATTTTGTTTCATAAGGGTCACCTGCAAGTCTGGGAACGCCTCGCTATTTGTTAGAACTCATATCAGCTTACCTGGAAAACTTAACAGCGTGTGCTTGAACATGGCTGTTTCCAGCCAGGCCGTCAGTACTTTGAGTTGCGAGCGACGGTCACGACAAAGTATTTATAGAAATTAAAAATAAAGCGAAGCGAGGGGGTTCTACAGCCTTCGGTGACGTCTCTCTGCGCATTTGCGGGGCATGAGGGGGGTCCGCTGGTCACGGGAAAAGCAGCCGTCTGCCATGGGACCTGTGCCATGCTCCTGTGTACCACCTGCCACTCCACCAGACTTTTTTCCATGGAGCGAAATTCCAAATCCGCCGTCACCGTGGTGACGGAACGCAGGCCGCGCCACGCTCCGCCTGCTCGTCCAAGCCATCCCAGAAATAGCCTCTCTATTTAAAGCGCCAGTCACACCCTTTTTTTCTCTCTCTAACGTGTTTTTATATCCAACCTTTCATCTTTTACGTCAAGTTGTTATGATATTTATATGTTATGGTTACCTCTGACAGATGATAATGTAATGTTTGCAAATACCCTGTTTTTTGTGTCTGTATATACAATAAAGAAGCACAAAAACGCACTGTGCTGCATGGATTCTCTCATTTTGTCACAGCTCCCTTGTGTGGATTGCATGTGCGTGTGTGTGTGCGTGTGTGTGTGCGTGTGTGTGTGTGTGTGTGTGTGTGTGTGTGTGTGTGTGTGTGTGTGTTTGTAAGATTCAGCTAGGTCAACATTCAACCAGATAAGCAATATCAGATCTAAGCAAAAACAAACTTTGCTAACCTGCATGATTGAAATCAAATGGGCCAAAAGACAACTCTGCTGCCAGCAGTCATTGTAGTGGTCAGAGACCAGATGTTTTTCCTAAAACCTACTATTGCACTGGGTTCTATTTATTTATTTATTCTTTTTTTCATTCATTCCCATCATGGGAATGAATGTATATATCCATTTATATATATCATTTATATATACACAGTATATATTACAATGCAAATCACAGGAGCAACTACCACAACCAGTAGTAATAAACAATGATTACCTGAGCACATGAAAGATCACTGTGATGATGGTAGGTGGCAGTGAGATCTCTGAGCACATGAAAGATCACTGTGATGATGGTAGGTGGCAGTGTGATCTCAGTGAAAGATCACTGTGATGATGGTAGGTGGCAGTGAGATCTCTGAGCACATGAAAGATCACTGTGATGATGGTAGGTAGCAATGTGATCTCAGTGAAAGATCACTGTGATGATGGTAGGTGGCAGTGTGATCTCAGTGAAAGATCACTGTGATGATGGTAGGTGGCAGTGAGATCTCTGAGCACATGAAAGATCACTGTGATGATGGTAGGTGGCAGTGTGATCTCAGTGAAAGATCACTGTGATGATGGTAGGTGGCAGTGAGATCTCAGTGAAAGATCACTGTGATGATGGTAGGTGGCAGTGTGATCTCAGTGAAAGATCACTGTGATGATGGTAGGTGGCAGTGTGATCTCAGTGAAAGATAACTGTGATGATGGTAGGTGGCAGTGAGATCTCAGTGAAAGATCACTGTGATGATGGTAGGTGGCAGTGAGATCTCAGTGAAAGATCACTGTGATGATGGTAGGTGGCAGTGTGATCTCAGTGAAAGATAACTGTGATGATGGTAGGTGGCAGTGAGATCTCAGTGAAAGATCACTGTGATGATGGTAGGTGGCAGTGAGATCTCAGTGAAAGATCACTGTGATGATGGTAGGTGGCAGTGAGATCTCTGAGCACATGAAAGATCACTGTGATGATGGTAGGTGGCAGTGAGATCTCAGTGAAAGATCACTGTGATGATGGTAGGTGGCAGTGAGCTCTCTGAGCACATGAAAGATCTCTGTGATGATGGTAGGTGGCAGTGTGATCTCAGTGAAAGATCACTGTGATGATGGTAGGTGGCAGTGTGATCTCAGTGAAAGATCACTGTGATGATGATAGGTGGCAGTGTGATCTCAAGGTCAGAGAACTACACTTGAGAGCTGCAGGTTCAAACCCCCACCGTGTCACTGCAATTCCCTGAGCAAGGCAACAAACAGGAATTGGCCAGATACACATCTGTTCCTATATGTCATGCTTAAAATGCACTGTGGTGTAGAAATGAGTGGCTACTATACAATAAAAATGCTATACTCAAAACTACAGTATTAAATAGTATACTACCATAATATATAATACTATGCATACTGTTATAACACATGCCTAAAGAGGCAGGGTGTTCCATCTTTCCTTCACCTGACATGCAGAAGTGCTCAGAAGTTACAGCTCATCTATCCATCTTTATTAGATCTCTTCTTTTCCTATTGTAATCCCAGAGCGCCTCTTACGTTGGCTTTTATAAACTAAGCACAAAGGCAGAAGCGGAGAAGTCCTGGGATTCGCTTAAGCCATGCAGCCCTTATCCCCAACTCCCTTTGAACATCTGTGTGCCGTAAATTGTGGATGCACCGCCATTGAGAAGGGCACGTCGACCATACCACAGGGGTGACATTAAACGAGATGATTGTTTGACCATGCAGGACCTTGATATTTTTTGGTTTTATAAGAATTTTCTTTTTTTTTTTGTCTTCATGCGGTCTTGGATTTTTAGGAACAAAGGCAAGGGAAGCGAGGGTTTGTTCTTTCCCAAATGTAGCATGGTAGCATTTAGCCTCCTGGTGGGGTGGCCTATCATCATCCTTTTGGCAAATTACTTTTAAGAGACGCTCAAGTGGCATGGCAAAAAAAGTAAGTGCATGACCTCCTCTTTTATTCTCCATTTGCATTCATTCTATTTGATTTCAATATAAGTGTCTTGCTCAAGTTAGTTGACTTCCAAGGGGATGGAGATATCAGACCAATCAAATGACTTGTGAACTTCTGAGGTGTTCAATCAATAGGATCCATTGTCTTCATCCTATGGAACTTCAAGCTCCAATTTTTTTATTACCGAGACTAGTGAAATGTTCATGCAATATTTATCTCCAGCTCATATCTGCATGAGTTCACATGACTGTGTTGAGCGGGAACATGACTATGATTGCATTGAGCATCCACACCACTCAAAGGTTTAAATGCAGAGCCTTAAGGAGTTGCAAAGAAAGAGCGCTTGTCTTCAGAGATTCCCCCTGATCTGCCAGATGAGTTCCTGACAGCCCAAAGATCCTTTTAAGCCCTTCTACTCCTTCAATCTTCCTTCCCCTGACACTGATTTCACAATTAGCAACCGGAGAGAAAGAGACACGCATCTATTCATTTTAATGATCTTTCCTTATTGATCACTCGCATCGGGAAGGGGGGGGGGGGGGGGGGGTAGTGATTCATTTTTGCTGGTCTATCACTCCCACTGATGAAATAATACGCTACATAACCGTCTAATGGACAGCCGAGACATGGACCAGCCGACCTCAGCTTGACCCCGTGCAGCGCTCTCTACCCGGCCTCGCTCCAAGAGAGAGCGGAGACTGAAAATCATTGAAAAATGGCTCCACTTCCACTCGTCTACCACGCACTGTCTCTTCATCAAAAAAAAAGAGAGAACAGATATTCCGGTTCCTGCTGCCTGACATCTGCAATCTCACTCAACCACTGGGCAGCAGAAACAAAACAAATATCTTAATTCAGCTGGTCCTTGTGCATGGAAATTGCTGGGCCTGCCCGTGCCCCCTGCAAACATGTAGCTTTCTGTTGGGCTTTTGCTGGAGTGCCGATTGAGACGTTTGAGCAAAGTGATCCCCATCATTCGAGACCTTTTGTGATCCATTTCAAATCAGTTTCAAACGCTCTGCCTCTTGGATCTCAGCAGACTATTTGTAAAGGGCTCGCGAGGCTTGTCCGCACATTCTAGCACTGCAGTAAACATCAGTGTATTCTGCCACTGAAACCGCAGCTTGGAGGTTGTTCCCTATAGCGTTAGCGCAGGGAAACGCACTTCCCAAATTACTTTGCTTGCCGTTTTCAGTCTCTTTTAAATTTGGCTTGCTGCGTTTGGTACTGGAAGAATGCCGAGTATGGGGCCAAGAGAGGTCACCCCATAAGGTATCATAGCATTGGGTATCCATGGGGACCAGAGTGGGCTATGCCTGTGAAATGAAGGGTAGGCCAGAGTATAAACATTTTCCTTGCTGATTGCACCGGAGTTTCAGCTGTTTCTGGTGCAGCAGAAGGATTTTATTTTTAACCCAGGGTAAAGGAGTCTGATGCATTCCAAACTCATCACCTCCTGAGTCCTGACTCACTGTAACTGATACCCGCTCACTATCCCATGGACCGGTCTCCTGACTCTGGGTGCTTACTGCCTCATGACAACAGTGCTAAGATCAGCTTGCCCATCCCCCCAGTCCTGATCCCTTCCTTTTAGTGAAAAATTTTGATTCTGATCCAGAATTTGTTGCTGAGGGCAGAAAGAGCCTGCACCTGTCTGCTAAGTGTCCAGCTGAAGCATGACCTCTTGGTCATCAAGACCCAGGAAGAGGTAAGGTCCAGGACAAATGAAGAAGCACAGGGCATTTGAGAGGGACAGGAAGTCCTAGAAAGACACCAGTATCAATAGTGGTGTTTCCCAGAGCTGGTCCTGGGAAGCCACTGTGTATGTCGGCCTTCATTCAAACTGACCTCTTAACCTGTCAGGCTTCCACTGCACTGAACACTGATCTGGGTTTGACTCCCCTTAACAGATCATCTCCTGTGAGAATTTTGAGAAGGCAGTGGATTGTTGGAAAGGCATTTGGGCTAAGAGAAAGACACAAGCAAAGGTATTTCTCCAGTGTGTTCCCAACCACTTAAGACCTTTAAACATTCACTAGCACAAGCATGGCAATCAACAGTGAATACCTCCTGAGTAGTCAATAAATAGCTCAAATAAATGTTATATATTCCTGAGCTCAGATGGTACAAAAACCAACTTACCCAGATCATCCTATGGTAACCCCAATACCTAAGTGGACAAACCCAGGAATGCTGTTACCTAAGGGGGTGGGATCATGGGAAACCAAGACAGCCTGTAGGGACTTTGGGGAGACCTCCATCTGCTCAGCCTTTCACTAACGGACCCAAACCGCAAGTGCAGCTCCGTGATCAATAAGCCTACAAGCTACTCTTTTTTAATGAATGTTTTATCATGAAAGCCTTTTTGTTGAAGATCAGACCGAAGCATTGCTTTTAACTTTTGATCATGTGCTTGCATCTAATGGATGTAACATTAATATGGTATTAGGCTGGCCAAGAAGTTAAGGTGCCCCACTTAGAGCGACCCTAAACTAAATGTTGACCAAGGAGCAGTCAAACCCCTCTCCTCCAGCTGTGGCTATCCTGAACAGGAGTGGCACTTGTGAGGATTCGGTCAATAAGCAAACGTCTTCACTCGGATCCTCGGAGCAGGAGAGCAGGTGGAGACGGATGGGACCAGACATGACTTAATCACATAAATAATAAAGCATTCCACCGTACGGCCCGAATTCCTATAGAATCCATATGTTCCAGGACTGCGAGGAAATATAGGATTTCACACATCCGTGTGTAAAGAAAGACTCGTCATTTCGTTAAAAACGTCAAAGACATTTAACGATCTTGTCGCGTGATCAAAGTGAAGAAAGAAATAAAAAAATCATCAAATTGATTGCATTTTCTACATCTGCGGTGGTGAAAAACAATAACTGCAGCTTAAAAGTATGGTTTTTTAAGGATAATTTTAAGGTTTGTTGCTTTTTCGGATTTTTCAAGTCTTTTCCAGACTGTATAATATGGAGCGGGAACAGTTGATTACATAATGTTAGGCTAGACCTGAACGTTCTTGGCATTCTAGCGTATTCAATCATTCGCTGCATTCCTACATCCCAGATCTAGCCATTAAAAAGAGTTTCCTGAGCTAGGATTTCCCTTCATGTGTTTTAAATCGAAATTATGATCCCGGAGCATGCCAGGCACATGGACGGAGTGAACCGAGAGATCTGGAGAAAGTGGGTTAAAGTAATTAGGAGATTTTTCTTCCTGTGAACCCCCAATATGCACCGTTGCCACCCAGAATATAACCTACATTATGACTGCACCTGAAAGATACATATAGAGTGCCATCTGATCATGCGACGCTCGTGTCAAGCGTTGAACAATAAGGCGATAACCCCGGTGTTTGTGGTATGCTTGGAGAACTTGCAATCAGACAATAAGAGACAGTCTAGGCTTCCAGACAGGAATTGGCTCCAAAGGTGATGTCACTTCCCCCCTCCTTGAACGACAGTGGAAGGGTGGACGGGAGAGCACATACTTCATTTAAGCCCGCAGCGAAGTGTAAATCACTTCTATTAACCACCAAAAAAGTAAAGGCAAAATTACATTAGTGATGCGCTGGCTGTGGCTCCGAAATGCTTGGAATAGTAACACTCATGGCCTCAAAAAGTACCCTTTGCCAGGACAGTATAGTTACAGATTCTGTGTCCCTTTAATGGGGCTGAATTATGTACCGTGGTTATGGGTACAACAGAAATGTGTGTGTGCAGAGATATGAACCCCACAAGACAAGGTGATCAGCACTCAGTGGCCGCCACCACTACTGCTGCTGCTGCCATGTATACCAGGATTTATTCATCTTTAACTACAATAGTACAAATTGACATATTTTCACTGTTCGCCACTATAAGAGAAAAGTGGGTTTGCTTATGTGGGACACCGTTGACTGTTGTTTCACATGGTCTTGAGTGACATCTGGTGGAGTAAATAGGGAAGTCCATGTTAGTTTCTTTTTAACCTACAGATTTGTAGAGGTGATAGTAATATTTATATGCTGTATATTATATACCTTTCTCATTTAGGAGACACTCTTATCCAGAGCGACATACATTTCCAAAACAAAGACCATTCATGGTGTATTGGTATTTTTGGGGACTTCAAACTTCAAACACAGAGTTTTTGGCTGCTGAGGTGCTTGGCTCATGATTATGAGTGAATGAGCAGGCATTTTCACACATACAGCAGGATAATGTGCAGAGGTGAGATTCATGCTACCCCCTTCCTCATTTCTCCCATCAGTGCTGCTCCTACAGCTACCACTGATACTGATGGCTCTCCAGCTATCAAGGTGTGACTACATTTATGATGGGATTACTAAAGGTAACACCTTCACTGCCAAGGAACGTGAAAGATTTCTCTCTTCTCAATTCTGACATCTGACTGTTGATATCCCCCACAAAACATACTGTGACAATAACTGTTCATGGCTAACAGGTGCTTCAGCAGTGCTAACACAGTTACTGTACTGTGGCAAAGGTGGACAACCATCACTTCCACAAAGTTAAACCCAAATGTTGCCAATATGCCAGATGAATGTGTAGAAGCACTCAGTTTAGTTGACAAGTCAAAATGCAATGAAATAAAAAGTAAAAGTATGTACATGCTTCTGCCTCATTGGGGTTTCTAATGGCTAATTGGCTACATTGTGTCTTACCTGTGCATTAACCTTTGCTTCCATTGTGCTGTACAGCACCTGCTTTAACTGGAAATGCTCCACATGATTATTCATAAAATTGAATCATGAAAATGTATTTCTGTTTAGAAATTACAAAAAATACTTGAACATGAAAGAAATTGACCAACACCTCTCACAAAAGTAAAAAGAAGGAGCAAACAAACTCACAAAAACAAGTAATCTATTTTTAAAGCCAACAAACAAAAGGCACCAGCCTGAGAACACAGCCAAAGTTCTGACAAAAAGGAGAGCCTCTTGGCAACAGTTACACATACAAAGGCAAGATAATGCAAGAGGCCATAATTTATCGTGGATATTGGCATGGCACTGTTGCTGTTTTGATGTTCATTATGTACCACACCCTCCAAAGTGTCTGAGGTTACTGTCTGGGTTTCTGTTGCTACATTGTTCTAGACTTTATTATATGTACTTTTGTACCCTTTCTTTGTATTTTACTCTGGATAGGTGACCAGATGCAATGTCATTTTGCAGTATGTACAATGGTAGCTTCTGAGCTCTGTGTGTGAGGGGGTGGACAGCCTGGAGAAATATGGGGTTTTGAGGGTGTAACCTCTGGGCATTGTTCAAAAATACAGCTGTTGAAGGCGAGATAATGTGATGAGAAGTGGGCTATTATTATCCTACACTAATTGTACCACAAAAGCCAGACCATAGCTCATAACACTTATATAACACTTAATATATTTACAAAAGCAACAAATGTGCTGACCTTCCCTTTAGGGAAATGATAAGGCAGGCTAAACAGTAGCTGCTGGCATGGGAGTAACCTAACTGCACAGAGCAGACTGGACACATGATACAAGAGTGACAGGTGACTCCAGATCTCTCTCCCAGTCCCCCTCCCACTGTCCTGTTTCACTTTTCAGCAGTTACCATAATGTCCAGTTAAATGGAAGCCTGCAGCTTACACTAACTGCTGCTGAGACTATGTTATGCCTTTAGGGAAAACAACTAATTTATCAGCTTACTGAAGTAGTTTCAAACACATCTATGATACATTTGCATTTCTAGGGCCTATGCCAGGGTATTCACCCACTAGCTGAGAGGCCAACTGCAGGCTGCCATAGACCTGCTGTCCCAAAATAAATATATATTAACATGCATCAATAATTATGACTACTTAGACCTTCAGCGTTGTTATTACTAATGCCATGAGAACTTGTGCCATGAATGTCACTTGTTTTTCTTTCATCAGAATGTGCTGTTAAATTTCTCAGTTTGGTTTCCTGATTGTTTTTAATGTGAACCTGGAATATTTGTTGTTACTGTTGTTTTCAATGTAATTTTTTCCCCCTTAAATTTAAGGATCCCTTACAGGTTTTATATTGATAAATTATCACAAATGAGAAACAAATATGAGGGAATAATTAGGCTTTATTCTGATCAGTAATAACTATGCACATTGTGAGAATGTGTCTACATTGTTTACAGTCATAGTACTTATTTACTCACTTATATACACACCGTTTATCAGGGAAAGTTGAACATGTTCAGCCTGCCTGCATTATTTTTATGAAAATCTGGCCACTATGAAATAGTGGTTTTAAGACCTTTGACCTGTGCTGTCATTCAACAAAGATGATGAGGTGCACTCCGCTTATAAGAATCACATCCTTCCAGGACAATTTAATTTTTATGAACAGATTAAACATAAAAATGGAGTGAATGGTTAACGTTTTCTCACATTTAATTTAGAAATATCCTTACCTACATGCTTCAAATATGGACAAAAACATGCAATGCAATGCCTTCTGCAATCCTTTATATTTCCTTTAAATAATAGAAAGTAATAATATGGTTGACATGAATTATTTAAATGTCACCGTGTGAAAGGCTATCACTGTGTAATGCACAATGCTGTGGTGCAGTCAATGTCCTTGTCAGACCCGCCTCCAGCCAACTCCTTGTTCAGCCACGGCCACGCTCTGAGTCGCCTGAGTTTTAACCACACCTGCAGCAAATTCAGTTAATCACCACGGGGGATTTAAGGATCGCAATTCAGGCACCTCTTTGTGAGGTATTGCATTTGCATGCTGAACTGGTGTCTTGGTGTTTGTGCCTTGCTCTGTTCCTGTTTTGACCTGTTTGCCTGTGTTTTGACCCTGCTTATTGTCTGGCGGTTTGGATTGGTTGTTTGGTATTACTGTTTGCCCTCCAGGTTCTTTGACCCTGGCTTGTGTTTGGACCATTCTTGAAGATTTCTGTTTTGGATTTGTGGATTCTATTAAAAGTACTAGAGCTCTGCACTTGGGTCTTCTGACTCTTTCGTTACAGTCCTTAACTAAACTCAGTAATAATCTGAATCTTAGACAGTTTAGATAGAATGCTCAATGTCACAGCTACATGTCTTTGGCCAGACTAATTTTATTGTAAGATTAAGTCAGAATTGTTGATCTGTAGAAAGTGGGTTTCTTCTTTTTTCCATATCAAGTGGCAAGCTGGATACAATGGACACTTAACTAAACACCCAAGCAGTTAGCAGCACAGCTGTTTCATTAGAGTATTTTACATACTGGTGCTTCATTAATTAGCAGATGTGAATTTGAAATAGAATGTGCTCATATTGAAAATTTGTTTTTTTTATTTTAATTGTGTACCATTGAAGCCCATCAAGTATCATACTGCATGTAAGTAAGTCTAAAATTATTCTCATAAACACACATTTTAATCCTCATAATCAGTGTATTTCAACAGTGTTAGAAGAGGAATGGTTCTGTCACTATGTGTAGCTGAATCTTATAAGCAGAGTGCAATGTATATACCAATTGTAATGATGTGGACATTCCTTGTGATGCCACTAGATGGCAACAGTATTACACAAGGTGAGAGACCTTACAGACGTTGTTGTGGTATATAGCTAGTGGCCGCTGAACACATTGTACCTTAAAAGAAACTGCATAAATCATAAAAAAGCATACATAAGCATGGCAGAATGGCTGCATTAAGCATTTATAATAGATTATGCATGATACATGAAATGGATAAGATGAAATAGCTAATTACATCATTGGTTTGTGAGACATTTAAAAACAACAACACAAAGCACTGGTTCCTGGTTAGCTTGCTATTGCGGAATAACAGTCACATGCTGCATCTGAACCCATTCTAGCTACTTTTAGCCTCTCTACCTATTATAAGCCATGTGTTGAGTCTGGCTGAATATTTTTCGCAGATAACAGGTGAGTTAGGTCGAGGTCAACTAGACTACAGTAAAACAAATTGATGGGCAAAATGTTCACCATTTAGAAGCTGATGTAGTAACATCAAGTGATAGCAATCATTTGTGTTCTAGCAAAAAAGATATTAGCTAGGTAGTGAGTCAACACATCCATAATAACACTGCCTTGTAGACAACAGAACAGATATGAAATGTTTTGCTGACCACATTTTTTCCCAGTGATGCAAGCACAAATGTAATGGCCAGATGTAAAAACTCACAGAGTTCATAATAGAATGTGGTAATTGATTTCAAGTTGCTTGCCACGTGTATGGAGAGCTGCGCAGATATGAGCTTTACGGATCTCAAAAAGCTGATCACATACAAAGGTGATACATACATATTATATTGACTAGCAAATGTACATAGCATACATTGCTGCCCAGATAAAGCAAAATAAATTTAAAATTAGCAACACATTCAACTGGATGCTCACAAGTAGGGAGGAAAAAAGTACTTAGACAGTAGTACTTACTCCCATAGGGAAAATTCCACACATTGTAAATGGCTGGGAGGTCACACACACACACACACACACACACACACACACACACACACACACACACACACAAACACACACAACAGAGGAATGTCCACACTCGAGCCCTTTTGCCAATTGCAACAGGCATCCTTCTCCCAAGAAATGAGGTGTTCCATGTGGCTCTTTGTCATGGGTTTCACTGCTGGCCAAGCTGCCATTCCCTCTGTGTCACTTCCTTGGCTCCATCAGCTCAGAAACCTGCAGGTCAGCACAGCAGACACTGCAGGAGAATATGAGACATCAACAGTCAGAGTGCAACTCACTCATGTTAAAATGTGTATGTGTGTGTGTGTGTGTGTGTGTGTGTGGGGTGTGTGTGTGTGTGTGTGTGTGTGTGTGTGAGAGAGAGAGAGAGGGAGAGAGAGAGAGAGAGAGAGGGAGGGAGAGTCATAGGACACATCAAAACACACAGACACTTACAGAAAGCTCACTCTTGGCCCCATGCCATCTGCTTCATGTTCCAAGAGTCCCTGTCTCTTGCACCTGACTCCCATGATATTCTCCAGCTGTGGCGGCCTGCCATTTTTCCAGGCCTCATACACTGATCCCTCTGGCCAATCCTCTGTCTGTCTGCACCTGGGAGGGGTTATAAACACAGAATATAGATCAAATGCTTGTAAGAGAGGAGTTCATTTTAAAGTGGCAATGGGGTAGAGGAATGGGAAGAGGGTAGGAGGGTGGACAGGGTTGGCAGGCATCAAAGGATGGGATGGACTGAGGAGACTGGGTGGAGCCAGGGGTGGCGCTGCAGCTGCTCCAAGGTGGAGCGGTCCTCTGCCCTGCGCTTCAGACACTGGCGAATCACGTGGCGCAGTTCTGTTGGAGGCGAGACACAGGGAACGTGATTGGAGAGAGGACAAAGAGGGGTGACTTAGGAACCCTTTTGGCATCACATGGGATACCCTGCCCCTCCCTCTCCCATGGGTCCTCACCAGGTGAGAGTGCTCTGGTGAAGTTCACCTTGCCCTTAGCAGTCTGCCAGATGTTGGTAAAGGGCAGGTGTCCGCAAACAACCTTGTACAAGGTCACCCCCACTGACCAGACAGTGCAAGGGCCAGCCAGGTACTCTTTCTGTAGAAACACTTCTGGAGGGCTGAAGTGTGGTGTACCTGAGAGACAGACAGACAAACATATGACTAAACACGCTTGCTCCATACATGCAGTTAAGCAGTGTGTCATCTGTGAGAATGAGAAGGCTTTAGCACAAAATAAAGGACATTGCTGGTAAAGTACAATTGGATGATATGAGTGCAGCCATTTTACATGTAACATTAGACATTAGTCTGCATTACCCTGCATAAATGTAACAAATAAGCAGCACATTATCTTCATGAATGCATCAGTGTCCTCAGCTGCTCCTGTCACTGACCAGCAAAGCGCTTGTAGGGAGTGTCCTTCACCAGGTCTCCACAGCCAAAATCAATCAGCTTGAGTTTGAGGGTGCTGGTCTGAATGAGGAGGTTGTCTGGCTTCACGTCCCGGTGCAGGACACCCCGCTCTTGGCAGTGCAGGAGCGCCCGCAGCAGCTGTGCCAGGACAGGCCGTGCCAGCGCCTCTCTCAGGACACCCCCCTGGTCCCGGCAGTAGGCATCCAAATCCTGGCAGGGTTCGGGGCGCTCCAGCACCACAGTGTAGCAGGAGGGCCGGCCCCGCCACTCAATGAGCCCCGCGATGTGGGGGCTGGCTGGCGCCTCTGTCACCCGCTGCAGCAGCGCCACCTCCTGGGGCACAGAGCCCCCCTGTGCGAGCTGTGGGGAGAGGGACCTGGGCAGCACAGCAACAGCGGGCATCCACTGGGGGTCAAAGCACAGCACAGGGATTTATAGAGCTCAGAGCACAGCACAGGGATTTATAGAGCTCAGAGAACAGCACAGGAATTTACAGAGTTCAGAGTACAGCACAGGGATTTATAGAGCTCAGAGAACAGCACAGGAATTTACAGAGTTCAGAGCACAGCATAGGGATTTACAGAGCTCAGAGAACAGCACAGGAATTTACAGAGCTCGGAGCACAGCACAGGGATTTACAGAGCTCAGAGAACAGCACAGGGCTTTACAGAGCTCAGAGAACAGGACAGGGATTTACAGAGCTCAGAGCACAGCACAGGGATTTACAGAGCTCAGAGAACAGCACAGGGCTTTACAGAGCTCAGAGCACAGCACAGGGATTTACAGAGCTCAGAGAACAGCACAGGGCTTTACAGAACTCAGAGAACAGCACAGGGCTTTACAGAGCTCAGAGTACAGCACAGGGATTTACAGAACTCCAGCCCTGGGGGTAAAGCACAGCTATAGTCAGGAGCATAGGGCCCTGATACTGCAGGTGACCTCAGGGTATAAAGAGAAATTTCTAAAGAATGTTCTGACGTCTCTTGATTCAGGGATACAGCACAGCAATTGAACACAGAGCTAACAGACATGAGCACCCACTACTGTTCTACACACCTGCTAATCAGTGCTGAAGAACAGCTCCATTCCCCAGTCTCTAGGGCCTCCCAGCCCTACTGAGCACTTAAGCTGTAAGACACAGCCCTAATGTGGGCCTCCACGGATAATGGATGGGTACTTACTTGCTCCTTCTCTTCATCCTCTTGGTCTTTGGTGACATATTTAAGGGCCACCTGAGGACACCATAGTGGAGATGAGGGAGGTACAGCCCTATCTTCTCACATTGCTTTGCAACAAGACAGGTGGTGCAATTACACAATTGCTGGAGAAATCAGGCGAAAAATGTGAAATGTGGCATTAACATTACATGCAACATGCAATTAAAGATTATGCTACCCAGTTGCATAACCCAGTAAATATTATGAAGACAGTATAGTAATTATGCTGTCTCTATAACAATAGGCTTAACAATATGCTTAAAATCAAGCGCCACTGTTGGAGTGTTTTGTCTTCACACACTTCACGCCAATGCAGGCGGGTTGTCCCACAGTAAGGAGGGAATATGCCCAGCTGCTCTGGTTCCTAACCAAAAAACCCTCCATTTAAGAGATGGAACAATTTGTCTCACTAAAGGAGTGAAGGCTGGGGGCTTCAGAACACTGTGTGCGTTATGTGCTGTGTGTGCTGTGGGCGCTATGTGTGCAGTGTGTGTGTGTGTGTGTGTGTGTGTGTGTGTGCACATTTGTGGACATAAAGTGTAGATGGGAGGGAAGGAGGCACCCACCGGCAATCCATCTGCCCTGCGGATACCTGCATAGACAGACCCGAACGCTCCCTGCCCCAGTAACACTCCCTTTTCGTACCGCATCTCCAAGGGCTCTGCAATACACAACAGGCAGATGTCAGTCTCTGAGAACACGGTGGCCTGACCTTACCCCTGGGTAAGAGACTGAGACACACAGGGTTAGCGTAACATATTAAGTCATAATACTGCTGATGTATGTTTCCTTCAAATCCACAAACCCTGAGTCTCAAACAGAATCAGGCTAAGACTTTTACGTATTTCGATGTTACTAAACAACAGACTTGTCATGATAAGGCCAGAAATGACTCACAATCAGACTAGGCTGAAATCTGAGAGAGGCAGAAGACCACCAGTTGATCTCAACCAGTCACTGTTAGAGGGGCTCTATGAGGGTAATTAAAGTGTCAAATAAAAATAATACTGAATATCGGACTGAAATAAGTGATAGACCCTAACAGCCTAGCGTACTGTAGCTGTATGCTGTATCTTCCTGGCGCCCCCTTGTGGAGAACATTACTGTGACCCATACCTTGCCAAGGCTGCTTGGCTGGTTCAACCTCTGAGTTGCAGAGGTCCGTGTTGTTTCTGAATGTGCATAGGCTCTCTCGCCCTGTTTTGAGGTCCTTAGAGAGCGGCAAGGCCCTCCTTTTCCTCTCAGCTGTACCCCTCCACCTGCTCCTCTGTCCCTTGGTGCATATCTCTGGATGTGTCACCTCAGCCGTCCTCTCTGAAGAAAACACATACAGGGCGAGAGACACACTGTCTTTGCTAACTTCTCTTCTGTACCGTTGTACTTTCCAGATTGCATATTATGGTTCACTTTTGAAAATATGTTAGAGTGGTATAGCATAGAAATTATTTACAATATACTACATTTTATCATTTAGCAGAGACCCATATCCAGAGAGACTACTAAAGTGAATATGATTCTGGTTTTGTATGTCCATTCTTTAATATTTCCACAAAGCATAAATATTCACATTTTCTGATGAATTGACTAAGAAGATGTATTAAATACATTGTAATTGTCATACATAGTATGGCATATATTATTGTATATTTTATGTTGCATATTTCCATACAACATCACTTTCCGTTACTGTAAAAGTAAATAAATATAACATTCTCATGGCCTAATTAGCCGAAATCAGTTATTGTCACACACCTTTATCCGCACACAATCGTTTCTGCTTATGCATTATTCCAGTCAAAGACCGCATATTGTCCGCTAATAATGTTTCTGTGCAGGGAAAGTGGAAGAATCGTTTCATTCTGATTTAAATGTAAATATTCGTTTGGAGACAAACAAATTCGCTTTCAGAATGTTTAGACGTAAGCAGTTACGTTTGGTCATTGGAAATAGTATTCCATCAGCTCATGTTTATTTTTCAGCTTCTCAACGAGAAAACATACATGTTTTTTTTTAGATTTGCTGACCATGTAAAATGAAATATATTTTAAAACATTTATAAATATATGTCAATGACTGATACCTTCTCCTCTGACTACTGCTCGTGACACTCATGAACTGTAGAAAATGAAATGTAGGGGTGGTGGGGCGTTGGATGGAGGGGGTATAGGTTTTATTAGGGGCGCAAAAGTTTCCATAAGTAGGCCTGGAACACACATTCTCAATTGCAAATTTAAGCTTTCCGTGAATAAAAAGTTCTGACAGGTGTTTCGTCTATGCTGGGTTTTGCTGCAAAAGTGTCCGGTTTTTTGGTGCATAGTGTCCGGTGCGTTAGGGTATCAGCCGCAGCCAAAACACGTCCACACAATAATACCTTTAAATACTTTAATTGCCTCTCCCACAAAACATAATAACAATTAAAACCTGATTTTAAAAAATAATTAAAACCATTTTTCCGTTTTTGGTAAATTTACTCTACATCTGGACGTCCGCTAAACCGGTGGTTGGATTTAGAAGCAGTGACGTAGTGTAGGCTATTTACCGGCATGGATTGAAAAGAAGTTAAAACTGACTCATTTCATTCATTCATTCATTCATTCATTCATTCATTCATTCATTCATTCACTATATCTGTGATCTATTTAACAACATCATATGTCGTTATATATAGCATATACTTATATAGCATACTTAGTCTACTTGCAATTATTATGGCCAAATTTCATTACCATTACCATTACCACTTGCTTAGATACACAACTAATGCATCCTCTCCCTCTTGGGGTAATCATATTTTGCCTCTCAATGACCCTTACTGAATAACCATCTTCTTCTTCCAAGAAAATATTCTGCCCAGAACACATTTCCTAGAAAAAAATGCATCCATTAATGATTTTCATTATTTTGGAAAGGTTTCCTTCATTTATTGCTTGTTCAGAATCTGAACTGAGGACAATTTTCTATAATTGTTTACAGGCAACGAAGTATCTGAGAAAGGAGGAAAAGCTGAGATGTCTGGTTGAGGTGGATTGAACTGATATAACCTGGAAAACGAGACAAGCTGAGCTAGTGGAGTCAATTGGGTTTACTTTTATGAGTCATGTTTGATATCTGTGTGCCAGCGCTGGTTGGTGTGGCCAATGTTGTGACTCAAAGGGAAATGCAGGAACAGCCCATGGGCCATGTCTGTGCCACTGGTGCCTTCAGGCACGGTGAAGATGCTAAGTGCCAATGTACTACTGTGCTTTAAGGATACGCTTATATGTACCTTACATTGGCTAAGCTAAGCAACTGGAGAGTGAAGATTCCAGGTGATGCAGAGTTGCCCATTGAATGAGATTAACCATGAAAATTAGAGCAGTTTTGGGTCAATGGTTTGCCCAACAGCCATCCTTCTGTTTCACCCTCACCTGGTATTGTTGATTTTAAATTCATGCAGGACTGACTGAAACTGAGGGGGCAGTTTCACCCGTAACTGGGTTCAGGCTAATTTGCTGTCACAGTGGGGTGTCGGTCAGGACACAGGAGTCAGGTTTCGGGTTCAGTTGTTTATTGGGGATTTGGGAATGGGTGGATGTGGGTGTGTGTGTTGTATGTGTGTGTGTGGTTTCTTTGGCACAGATGCACACAATGCTTGGTCCCCAAGGGCTTGGTCTCCCCAGTTCTTCACCTCCCAGGTATTGTTGCGGTACTGAGGTGGGGGAGGTCACCATCACCTTTATATTGTCCCGTATACGGGCAGGTCCGAGGGCAAATTATCGGCAAAAAAAATTATCGGCTGCCCTCTGCCCTCCCTGGACGACATATCCAGATCCAGATCTCAGTAAAATTAAGGCCAGTACAGGAGACCCCTCACATCCCGCCTATCACCTGATTGACCTGTTGCCCTCGGGACGGCGCTTCAGGTCAATCAAGTCCCACACCACCAGACTAACAAATAGCTTCTTCCCCTGGGCCATACGGACTGCTAACAAACACTGACACCCCCCCCCCCCCAACCCTCTACCTCAATACAACTGTGCAATTCCACTGTGCACTTTAAGTAGTTTTTAAAAAAGGCCATGTTAACGCACGTTTTTCTTTATATTTCTTTTCACTTACAATGTGTCTTCTTTTTAAATTTGTAAATTTGTATTTTACTGTATTTATTGTATTTTATTGTATATTTTGTATATTTTTTTCCCTATGTCGTGTGCCTTATTTGTATTGTGTTTACATAAATGTTCCTCAGTGCGCTGCTGTTGCAGACCGCCCACAATTTCGTTGCACCCCCACCGTGCAATGACAATAAAGCGTATTCTGATTCTGATTCTGAAATGGTGACCTGGGGGCTGTCCTTGGGGGTGCGCCTGTGCCTCAGGTTACCTGCGGGGGTCCCACTGATAAGGGGAGCAGCAGGACCGGTTTGGGTTGTCCTGAGGTCCTGAGTTGTAAACAAGTGCCTGTGAGAGGTGGGGAAGTGCGCAAACAAAGACAAAGACAAAGACAGAAATAGAAACATGTGGCCCTTTTCTACGCTGACACTAATCAAATAAAATATATCAGTCCACAAATATTCTGGGTAGGGGTTCTGACAGCCTATCTCAAAATTTTGCACCTGTCATCAAAACAGGATCAACTCAGGTTGTCATCAGCTAATATGTTCATAATAACACAGAACAATTGCTTATTTGTTTAATTGTTCAACTTTCTGAAAGGGATCGGTGGATATGACAGAAAGCTACCTCGTGTTTATGTTACAAGGAGCAGGGAAAATCCAAGTGCAGGGATGACTCAGGAGACTAAAAGGTTTGGTTCAATGAAAACAACGTTTCTTTTACTGAAGACTCAAGAGGAAACAACCCACGCTTGGTACAAGAGTTCACACACAACAAGCATAGAAACTCAAGACCAAGCAAATAGATGGACAGGGCAGGGCTTGAATAACAGACAACACAGGTGAAACCAATGACTAATCAACACAGGTGGAAGAAATTATCTAGATAAGACATGGAACACATAGGAAGTTACGAGGCAATCTAGTGGTCATCATGGGAAGCAGCAGCCAACATTCTTGATAGTTTGAGTGGAAAAAAACATCCCCCAAATTTATGTCCAATGCTGGCTATTGTAGATCAATTTCACAGTGGCAACATACACTGCAGTATATTTAGAGGTTGGCATAATGCATAAGGCGGGTACAATATATAGCAAATTCATGGTGCACTCTGTCCTAAATTTTATGCATAGATTCACTGCTGGTGTGACTACTATCAATAAACTGAACAAGCAAACTTCACAGGACTGTGCTACCTAAGTATAGAGTGTACTTTGATTATTTTAAGTTAGCATTAGAGGAATATGTTTGGCAGAGAAGATAATGGGAGTGAAGGCTGAGACGAAAACAAATGATAAGTCCTAGTTTTAACAGACAAAATAGATTTCTTTCAGCTATATTCACAACTTAAAGACAGCTACACCTTAAAGGGCTGTGTCCTCTGAACAAATAATGTAGATTTTAGCAAGGCTATTTCTCCACCATAAGGAGTATGTGTGCAAGTAGGAACCACAGCTAAGTGTAGTACACAAACAAGAAAACGTGAACATGTTAGAGGGATGATCTTTTGGTCCTGTATCATGAAACACACTTTTCCCCCTGAGATTGCCTGAGATATGTTGTGACAAAGAAAAATTCAGAATCAGGCTGTTAGCTATGTCAACAATTTATTGCACAAATGTAAGATTAGAGCCAAGTGACAGCTCCAGGAGTGACATAGTCCTCTTCAAATCACCTTTCATGTCATTGTACTTTATTGAGAATAATATCTTAAAAGCTTACATATTCTTACTAAAAAGTTCAGAAAGGCTGACACAATTTAAATGAAGATACGCAAACTATTTCTGTGGAGTGTGCTACAAGATTATTGAATACTTATGGTTCTTGAATATCCTATTGGAAACATTGCCACTTAACCCTCCAAAGGTGAGCAAAAAAGTGAGTGAAACTACCCACTAGGTAAGAAACAATGTACTCGACTGCTAATCTGTTACATGGCTGCAAACAATGTGTAAAAAGAAACATGAGGGCAGACCTGTGCTGCAAGGGTGAATGCATTTTTTTTTGAAATGGAAATTTTGAAACCATTTTATAATTGTGCCGTTTTCCCTCTGTAAAGACTGCTAGTAAGAAAACTTAATTCTATGCAGAGCATTTTTAAGGTCGCGGACAAATCTGAACATATATCCTGCACTCAACATTTTTTAACCTAAAGAAGAGTATTTGAGGTTTGAAACACTTCAACACATTGCTTTTATCAGTTAAATTGGCTTGACAAATCTGAAGCATTAATCCCTTGAAGCCACCGTTAAATGACCCAGCACTAATCAGGCGAATCAGCATTGTGATTAAAAAAAAAACAGGGGGAAAATTCCATTACTTTCTTTAGTTTTAGTTTTACAGATTTGTTTAGAAAGGAAAGGGATGTGACCACAAAATGATTGCATCGTCAACACACTCAGGCTTATTTAGAAAGTTTTTAAAAACAGTTTATTGGGCAATATAATACAGACATCATCATAATTTACATGTATTATCAGATTAAATATAAAAAATAATCCTCACATTTACATTACAACCATATAATGTTGACCTAAGGCAATATTCTATTCCGGCATTATACAGAACATAGCTGAATGTCGGCTCAGTCGTCATATAACTATACCTGAAATATTAACTGTCTGAGACAAGCTGTATTTCAGAATGTTAAGGCTATTGAAACTATGCTATAAAACAATTAGTTTCCATGGTCTTTGGAATACAAACTGCTTTTTATGAAAGGGATAAAGAGTAGTGAATATAGTTGGATTCTGTAGCGGTTTATAGCACAGATATGGTGATCCAGCCCAAGCGTTTACAGGAAAAGACAAAAATAAACAAAAATAAATCAGTAACAGAACATGACCTGGTAAAGTACACCCATCTGAGTTCCACAAGCACTCGTCCCAAAATCTCTCAGTGGTTCTGTTGTATGGTCAGCAATCAGTGCTTTTGAGAGATCTGTGGGACTAGTCTTTGGGTGGTGACATAAATGTATAAAAAATGGTGAATTTATCAAAATCACTGAAGAGAAATGTCACAAAAAATGCAGAAACAAGATGCTCTGAGCTTTTGTTGAAGGACTGAGTCCATCTGAATTTTCTGGGTAGTTACATTGGGCACTTTGTGTTACATGGATGTCCTGATGTGAAGAAGTTATACACGCTGACAAGGGGAAACATGGACAAGGCTCCCACCATAGAGCCTAGCTGCACCACAGCTCCACACCACACGAGGGCGCTGTGTCCCTCATCACGCAGGATCACTCCTATGATCACCTTCACATAGGACAATGTCAGGACAAACAGTATCCAGGCAGAGACCTGTAGCAGAGAGATCACTGATATAAGTCACAAAAATATTATAGTGCCTTAAAGTAAGTGGTGGCTGATGTGCTTTATATGATCCCCACCACCACTCTTTCCAAGCTTAATATATTAATATTGAGTTATTAATAGCCACTTTTTACATGAGTTACCAATAATACATAAGTAAGCAATAATATTGACTTTACTTCCACTAAATGAATTTCCATGAAATGGACTTTTCATGATAAGTTCTCATTTTCAGTTTCTACTTCTCCATTACAGTGGAGAAAACTAAAAATGTTGGGTACTATCAAATTCTCATATTTCTAGTATAATATGTACATTATTGCCTCTGTCACATGCTATCTAATGCACAAAATGTGGAGTCCCCAGTGTGAGCAACAGAATGCATACATTCACATATTATGGTACCAACATATAGTATGTAGTCAAACATATAGTGAAATGCTACTGGTTCAGAATATTTAATTTAATATTTAGTATATTAACATATATGTTTCTGTCTACATGAAACGTGGAACACGTGATACTTGATCTACTTTGAAATATTTGCCTCAAGATAGTAACTACAACCTTAAAGTTTGGATTTCATATTCTAACACATATATGTTTCGGAGCGTGACAACTACGGCAAAGTCATGCCTCAGTATGACTGTTCTGCTCTGATCGGGAAATGAATGAAATCTTACTATGAGCACGGTTCCTGCGTCGCTGTGGACGAGCAGGGGGCAAGGACTCAGCGCCGCCATGGCCATGATGTACGCTCCGATCCCGCTTCCGGTTACGGTGAGAAAGCCCATCAGGACCAAGGACCTGGAAAAAGTGCAAAACCATCTCTATTCACCGCACCACGTGTGCAACCTCCACGGCAACCCCTGCTGCGCTGCAGAGCTCTACGCTTGTTTCCCGATAGCGCTGATAACATTCAAATCGCGCAGCACCATATTGTCTTCGCTGCTGGTTTGAACAAACGACTGAAATAACCAAATCATTGTGGATGTTTTTTTGTGCGAGGAAGTACGTGTAAGGATTGCTGAGTCACTCCCAGCTGAATTATACGGTTGAAAAAAAGACAACTGGTTTGACAGAAAAATGCTTAGATTTGCAGGGATATTTTGCTTGTTCTGATGCGATGCTTCTGTGTCAGATCCCTGTCTAATCACGAGGTTGAAATAAATGCCGAATTGCCTTAACTTTAAATGATAAAAGCAGGGAATTATGATTGTCAGTAATTATATTATTTTATATGGAGCTTAATTTAAAGATGTGAAATCTGCAAAATCTGCCTAAGGGTAAAAAGTTTTTAGTTTCTATTTGTTGAATTAATAAAGACCATACAGACGTTGTCCATGCATTTACCTAATCACAGTTATAATTCACTTTGACAGTAAGAATTTAATACACCTAGGTCATGTATTAACATATTTGTGTGAAATAATGTCCTATCACTAGCTATTTCCATTGTGAAAATTCTTCGGATTCAGTAAATTTGTTAATGCTTTGCGATTTCACACATTCAGTAACGGCTCAGTGCACACTTGAACCTTAACATTAAAACCACATTAATGGAGCTGGCAAGCTACTGAACAAAATGAGTAACTTATTATCTGTGTCTAACTTATCTAACTTATCTAACTTTTGTGTGTGTTGTATGTAAGACTGACAAATACTATCTGAGCCTTTGATGTAATTCCCCCCGCCTCCACACACACAGTAAACGACAAACTGTGTACTTTGTGATAAGCGGGCAGCATACTTGAATGAATGAATAATCATGTAGAAATTGCAAATTCAAATTCAGATTTTTAAAAAAGTCAACATTTTACACATGCACACATTTTTGACTGGAACTAGTTACTCGTCATGACTGTAGTCTGGTGAACAGTAACACAAGCCAACATTTGTACCTACTGTATAAATAGCCACTGCAATGCAACAACGTGACACGCTTTTTCTTTCTCTCATACATACCTGATAGGCACAAACATGGCAATGAAGCAAGCCACGGGGTTGGCCACGGCAGCCATGGTGGCAGCTAGATGGTAGGCCCTATTCCCATAGGGCAGGCAAGAGTACGACTGGACAGAGGGCAGCACAGCATTGGTCAGGGCATTGACCCAGGCCAGGACCACAAAGACAAACAGGAGCTCCAGCCCGCTGTAGGTCCCAGTCCCAAAAGTGCTGTGGGGTGCTTTCTTGGGGCTGTCCAGGGGGCTGATCATGGGCTTCTGCTCCGGTTGGCTGTGCAGGCCGAGGGCCAGACCCCCTTTCTCCTCACACAGCCCCCCGTTGAGGTAGCGTTTGCTCTTCTTCCGGTCCCGCCCCACGGAGGGGTGGTAGTTGAGGAGTAGGAAGGCTGCCAGGCACACCACCATCATGGCGCTGAGGAAGAGGAAGAACACCTGGGCCGAGAAGTTGGCCGGCTGGTAGTGCGCCTGGATCTCGTGCACGACGCCTGTGGAGTTGCCCAGGGTGTCGTTCAGCGTGACGTTCCGGCAGTGGACCATGCCCACGCCCTGGATGAGCGCCGCCAGGGCGGGGACGAGCCCGCTGAGGCCCTCCCCGATGAAGTAGGTGGTGAGGTACTGAGGCTGGAGGCGCATCATGAAGGGTAGGAAGGTGACGGACGACGTGCAGTCCACCATGGAGAGGAAGAAGGTGAGCACCAGGAGGGCCACGCTGTGACGGACGCCCCCTATGGCCAGGGTCTCCCTCCAGAAGAAGGCCAGCAGGAAGGAGGCCAGGATCCCCACAGCCACGATGGTGTAGATGACCGCCGTCTCGTTGAGCGCGCCGGGCCGGAAGCGGTGCATCAGCGTGACGAACAGGGGCCCGATGTTGGCCATCTGGATGAGGACCGTCAGGTAGGAGGGCAGGTACCAGCCCTCAGGGATGGCGGGGACAATGAGGGGTAGCTCCACCCACATCCCGTTTATTGCCACCCAGGAGCCCATGCCAAACAGGCAGGCCAGCACGTGAGTGAGGAATGACATTTTGGAGTATGGGAGTGTGGAATTTTCTCAGGCAGCTGAAGGACCCTTTTACAGATGCTACGAATCTGAAAGAAAAACGCAGAGGCAATAATGTGCACATATCATTTCAAAACAATATCCTTTCCGTATTCCGTGGATCTGCCAAACAGTGGGGTAAAACATATCATGATGGGAGTAAAGGGGATTGTGTTTTTTTGTGAAGCCAGACAAGGTCATGTAGTGGGTGTATGTGCTTGTCCTTATGTGAAACTAAACAAAACACAACAGCATTTGTGGAGTACATCAAGAGAACTGGCCATTGTTAATAATATTGATATTGTATTGTAACTTTTGAACCTACAACTGGTTTCTGAAAGAATGATCAGGAGCTTACCCTCAGAGAGCTCAAGGCTGAATGTTCAAAATACTGCATACATTCAAAAACCCCTCCTCAGGTATTTTCACACAGAACCACCCTACAGTTCATTTTATCAGTTTTTTTTATTTTAAGATATTTATTCCAGTGACTCTAAAGGCTGTCCGCTGTGTGCCTGAAGGTCCTTTAATACTCCCAGGCTCAGGGTGACATGCATGTGGGGGATTATCTCTTTAGCCTCCCCATCAACAGCTGTTCCTCATGGACATACACACAGGCAGCTCAAAACCTAGCAAAGTCGCAACACTCACTGCTGTGGTTTTGCTCCCTGCTCTCAACATACCCAATCGACTAATTTCAGGAAATACATCAAGGAACAATCTAATAGCACAGGAAATACAGTAAAGAAATCCAATTTACAAAACGAAAAACCTATCATAGGGGAAAGGGGGAAGTGGATTCTTTTTGACATAAATAAGAAGCATGATGCTCTTTCAATCAATTCCATTCACACACACATACATGTACAGACTGTGTGAAACACACACACGGACACAGGCGCAGAGGAACACTTACAGACACAGACACACACACGCAGCACCTGCAGTCCCTTACTTGTGCTTGGCATCCTACCATGTGCCGGAGTCACTGAACAGCTTTCCTCAGCCTCTCTTCCTGGGAAACGTCTCCTTCCATTGTAACTATTGCGTGCTCACTCTTACATCAGCTCTCTGTCTGCCCTCCCCCCCCTGTCCGCTGCCTCCGCATTCGGTGCACCTGACTGGACGGGAAGGCAGGCCCCCGCCCCTTCACTGCTCATCCAATCCCCTCGCCAGAATTTTCAAAACCACAGAACCATGTGCTCTCACGCTAGGCAGCCACAGCAGCAGCTAGCTCCTCCCCCCAGATCTGCTGACCTTGAACAGCCAGCCTACGAAACAGGAAGCCTCACTAAAAAAAAAGATGCCCGTCTCTCCCTCCACTGAAGGTGAATCATTAGGGTATTCAGCTCTACTCACTGAACCAACGCCACGTTTTCCTTGTACTGAGTTCCTCTTTAACCACAAACCTGAATTACTTGAATTAGACAGGTTATACTTCATTCTAAATGCATTTATTATCAGGTGAGCTAACTTTGATGTATTATCACAGTTGGTCTGTCATTCACAGACACTGGCTATAGTTTGCGTCACCTACCTAGATGGCCATTCAGCACGAGCAGAGGAGTTTTCAGGGTATCCCCACCCATCTCTGTAAATTCTGCTAAGCAGGTTTTTTTTATACAGGTACTTGCACTCATGTCTGCTGTTTCTGGCATCCCTCATTCTGTTCATGTGTACTGTATGGAAGATCCACAGAGATTGTTTACCACCTACACTGCGGAGATCACATAATAACAGAAATAAGGAATGACAGAAAGTTCAGACAGGGCAGTGTGTAAGTGCAGTATTCTCCAATGGACCTGCACTCTGAGCCCTCTCAGATGTGCTCTTTATAACCATGTGTGTTTTGAATACCGGTAGAAAAACCGGTCCAGACAGGTCTTAGTCAGTGTAGGGATTGTCTAAAAATTCAACTTCCAAATATTTGTTTAGAATAAGTTAATGATGGTGAGTGGACACTTAAAGGAGTGTGGTGCTTTCACTTTCTCGCATGCCATCTGAAAAGGGGAAGGATTCAGTTTGTATATTTAGGGGGGAAATGAAAATAGAGGATTGATTTTCAAATCAATCTCTTCAAATAATTCTAGTTGTTGTTGTATCATTGTTGGATCATTCCAATGGCCTGTACTAGCTATCAAAAAATCAAAGCAATGGCAGGGACGTATTAAATTTAGCTGGTTTGTTCGCAACTTTGAGTGCCACATGGCAGCAAATGATCCTAAATAAATTTGTTAGCGAAACAACATTTTAAATTTGTTATTGTTTTACTGATTGTTTTAGTAATAGTGCACTCAACACACAACCTGTCTCTATAAATTTTATAAACTCAACAGGACAAGTACAGTATTTTTTCTCTTGTCTTCATACAGAAAAGCTGATTACATCACCCTTCAAACTTTACGAATTTATGGTGACTAACTAAACCGGCTGATGTGTTGAATGCAACACTTTTTTTAGAAATGCTTAAATTTAGTGATGATAAACCATTCCAATCTTATGGAGTTAATGCTGCCACAGATGTTCATGATTTGGCATTTACAATGCTTTCATAACTCCTTCACAGTACTCATTTATGTAAATGTAAATTTGCAGTAGGGCTTTAAACCTTTACCTCTGAGATGTATACATGTTTCTTATTCCTCTGGTCTGTTCAGTCCAATACTATTGCTCTTCTCAGCCTTGAAGCCATTTGACTGCGCACTTTCCTCCAGAAATGATGGGTACATTTCCCCTCCAGACGCTATAGTGCTGATGCCGATGACCTCCAGACGTACTTGTTTGGCACTTTATTTTGTGTCTCGGCGAGATACATGGCTATACATAATATTACACAGTAGCGCTGTATGCCATTGAATGGCATTTGGAAAAATATCTTACTTTAACACGTTTTGCAATCTTGATTTTGTAACTGCACTTGATTTTGTAACTGTACCCTGGATATGAGACCTGTTGATCTTTCCTGGTGTGTAGCTATGCCAACAATGCATTTTTTTCACCTTGGCTCCCTCGGGTTTCAGCTGACCACAGACTTCTCTCAGACCTTGCCTTTGGACAAAATCCAAAGCATGCCAGTGCTATAAATCAGCCGATTGTAAAAGTAGCCCTTTGCAGCGTTACAATTTGAATAGAGTGACAATAGCAAAACAGCAATTCTCATAACCTTTGTGCTCTTGAGACCAGTGTTTTGAGTGAATTAGGGAGAAAAATGTTTTGTTGCTGATCAAAAAACTGATGATTTGTCTGTCCCAATAATTTCTCAAACAGTTACAGAATTTCACTCAATGAAGATTCTTATCTGTGGGTATTTCCATTTGGTTTTCCAAAATGATTTGCTGGAAGGTCCACTTGCAGTTATCAGTGACTGACCCCTTCCATAAATGTTAAAATTATAACTGCATGGACAACACAGGGGGTGTGTTTATTTTTCATTAGATGTTTCCTTTCTGTGAGAACATGGAACTATGGGAAATTCCGAAAGCATTACACTCTAGGGCTTCAGAGCACTTTCAGATAAAGAGCTCGATTGTTTAAAGAGGATTGGCATGCATTAAGTGTAATATCATGTGGATCATTTCTAATTGGAAAGAATGGATTTATTCGATATTGTTATTTTTGTTATGGTTTCTGTTTTTTGGTTGCTGAAATGTAATTTTGCAACTGTGATATGCTCATAAACAAATGTAAATGTAACATTTCTATTGTATTGTGAATTTATTATACTGTATATAGCACACACTCTATTGATAAACCCAGTTAATAATCCATTGCCTCATGTCAACCTTATTAATGTCGTGTTTTTTAAACCACTTGTGTTTCACCTTTGATTTATTGTCACCCTCATAGTAGCCAACCATAGCTGTATCGCCCATTTGGCGTACAGTTTTTGATTTAACCAAGAAATAGCATAATTAGCTTTAGAAACAGCCAATCAAAGCTGGTGGGATAGTGTTGCCAAGGGATACAAACTGGCTGGCGGGCTTTTCCTAACTCTGCTGGGAATGTCTGCACATCCACTTAACTCAAAGCAGTCAATAATCCAGTTCTTCTAAGAATATGGTCAAACTTCAGCAAATGCTCATTTTATTCCAGGACATCTCAGATGGGCTCAGCTATCTACACTACTACCTGATAGTGGTATGATTTTGCTAATGTTGCTTGCTAGGTAAGGCTGCTCCTGTTCCTTTGGCCATATAGCTGGATGTGTTCCATCAGTTGCACTGCAGTTGGGTGCTGCAGTCGAGGAACATGAGAATAGTTACAAATGCATGGTAAGAAGTAAGCTGAATGCACGTTTGTGTGCGTAAGCCAGTTGTTTCAGTTGAAATGTTTTAACCAGCTAAAATGTAAATGCATTTGGGCAGTTGCCCGGTAGCTTTGCTCCCTTGTGTATTTACAAACAATATAGCCAAAGGGCAGTGGCACTGTGCAATGTAAATAGAATAGTGCTGTTGTTATGTTGTTTGCTTAATGATTTGCTTAATGCTTAATGATTTGCTTAAGGTCAGAAATATTGTACAGTGGTCTAAAAATATGATGCTGAGTGTTAATAATCAATGACAACATTATGGTCAAGCACAATATGTAATTATTGAAAACATTGAACATTGGAAGCATTAAATCAGCTGGTGATGGCTGATACAATGTAATAGCAGGCTGTAGCATGGAAACAAACCACATGCAGTTTGCAGTTTAGCAAGTTGTGCTGATTTAACTTTAAACGCATGAATGGCCATGGTTAAAATACCATCCATTATTCTCCCACATGGTGGCACCATTGCATAATACTGGAAGCCTGTTACACAAACTTTTGCATATTTGTTAACTTTACACTACCCATCATATCCCTAATTAAATCGGAACAGTAAACACCATACAACAAAAATGTATCTGACGATTTTTCAGCTCAAAATCTCACACTTCAGTCTGAATAGCAAGCTAGAGAGCAAATTCATATTGCTCACAAATGATGCATTTAATTCTAAAATCAGAATCATATTTTCATATGCAATGACCCCATGTTTAAGAAACGCCTGTTGAAATTTGACAGCTTCAGCACCTTACATTTAAGTGTCAGCAACGGCATAGATTTAACAGGCATGTAAATTCGTGAAGGTTTGCAACTGGTGCATCTCAGTATTTCAGAGTAGGTACATTAGAGTGAGATTGCTCCAGACACAAATTAGGATTGAGCACCATTGAGAAAATAAAGCTGGTGATGTATGTAAATGAACATGTCAACAGAAACAACAGGTGCATTGTCATTGCCAGATAAATGACATTGTGGGAAAAGACTTAACTCCTGCTGTTGTCAACTAGCAAAAAAAAAATTGTATCAATAACTTGGACTGGATGTGCGATACTCAGAATAGGGATTGCAACTGCAAAAAACAAAGCCTGCAATCTCATAACTGGCTTTGAAGAGGAGGAAGAGATTTAACAAAAGACAATCAAAGGAAATGTATGCATTTTCAAAACAGGACCTCAAAAAATTACAAAACAATCAATAAAGGACCACATTTGGATCAAATAAGCACTTCACTTCCCTTCCAAAACAAACTAAAATACAGAGGATTTTATCTACACACAGCAGATACAAATATTGCCTATATGCATGTGCATGTATGCATGAGCACACATACTTGTACATACATAAATGTACACATTGAAGATCTATGGATCAAATTCCATGTCATCAATGCAGTTTTGAGGTGTATTTTTGTAACCACTTCACTGGTAAGCTACTCCCGTGACATCCTAAAAGTGTACTGTCATAAGTTACTTACGTGTCCTCGGCCAGCAGCCCCGTGTTCAAAGCCCACTCGCACAGTACACTTTCTTAACACTCGTGTGCAGTCGGAATGCACTGTGCTCTGCCAGCAGACCCCATGCCGTTTGCCGTTACCTGGAGGACCGCAGTCCCGTCAGACAGCAGAGGGGCTTTTGTGCCAGTGGATACTCACATGCTCCAGGAGAACCCTGGGGATCCGAGGTCCTGTCCCGAAGTCTGAAGTCCTGTGCAGTGGAGCCTGCAGAGGAACCAAGGGGTTTATACTCCACATTCATGGGCCGGTGGGCGTGCACCGGGCAGCCAACTGCGAGGCAGCTTGCGTACACTCACGCTGTTTTCTCTGAGGAGAGCTGCCTTTTGCCCACTGAAATTCCTTGTCAGATTTAGAGATTTATGGGCTGGGAGGTGACAGATCGGACTTGATGAGATTTGGTTTGAGTCCTCCTAGGCCACCATTACTAGTTATCTAATGCTCAGCAGAACACCTTCAAAGGTGCATCAGAAAATAAATTGAATACTTGAATGAATAGGTAATTTTAAAAATTAATAAATAAGTAGTAAGCCGTGTACATTTTGTCAGTAAATAACTACCGGACATGATAATCCATTTTTAAATCACTGGGCTTGTGTTACTGTCTTCATGTTTTGTTTTTGTTTTTGTAACATGACCAGTAGGTTTCTATAAGACCCCCCAAGGATGTTTGTTGCAACCTCTTCATTATGTAACATGTTACCTTGCACCGTGGTTCATTTCAGGTCAGAAAAGATATGCGATTCCCTCCTTGCAGTTTATTTTGTTCCTGCTTTGTTTGGCGAGTAGGGTTTGTTTCAAGCAGCCTTTTGAGAAGTTTACCGGTAAGGCTGCGGGAGGCTGTTTGGGCCAGTGTGGGGATTTACGGCAGCTGTGGGGAGTGGACTTACCTCAGTGCACCGTCCTGCAGCAGGCTTAATGCGCGCCTGCTGCCAGGTTCGCACCGGGAATCTTCCTTTGTAAACAGGCAGTCACGTGGCCACCCCTTTGGCCCCTGTTGTCTGCTCAACTAGCAAAATTAATCTATCCTCTCGCCATAATTTATATTCTTTGCTTCTGAATGCAAAAAGCAGCGCTTTATTTATAATAAACCCAACAGGGTACAAAGGAACGTTCTGCCCCAAGGACAAATTGTTGTTGTTGAAGTTACGGAACGTGACGGCAAAGTACAGGAAGGGTCTGTAATTCTGGGTTGAAATGTTTCAGGAAAACTCTCCAACAGAGCAACATGAATGATTAAATTTCAACCAAATTAATAAAGTAAATTCAAAAGTGATTCAAAGAACATCTGACTATGGTTTAAGTAGTAGGGCAGGGCAATGGTTTAACGAGGCTAACTCCCCAGGCACATTTTGGAAATGGATTCACATCATGCAAACTGGTGATTACCATGAGGTCAAGAGGGTCAGAAGGTCACGGCATGTCTCCGACATACTGAAGAACAATCAGTACAGCACCATTCACTAATGTTCCAGTGGCCTGTCAGACTTGTTAAATCCTTTTCTGAATCCTCTGGTCTAATGCAGGTTGAGTGCAGTTATCTACAGGTGTAACTTATAATGTAATTAATGTATGTCATTCAATTTTTTTACCCTTCACCAAAGCTTTCCCACCATGCTGAATTATTTTGGTGCTCGGATCTAGTTATGCATGAATAAGAGAATGAATGAAAGAATTATGGTCTCATTAAACACATTTCAGTTGGAGAGTAACCCCCTTTTTGTCGATGTGATTTTGATTTTAATGAGGGATTAGTTCCTCTCAGTTAAAGCTTCATAAATTTTTTAATTTTTACATCTTTGATGATAGGTTTTCAGTGAAATCTTAAGTGACTCACTGAGCATAATGAATCATACAGTCTTGCTATGGATGGCAAAGAGAATTGATTGGTTCAAATAGGACTGTTATTGACGGTAAGTGGTATAGTAGCTCCACCCATTATCGGGTTCATGAAGACTCATGCTCCTGTCATTACTACCAAGTGCATTTACTACAAATAAGGATAGTTACAAAAGGCACACATCAGAAATTATATTTTGTGAGAAACATATTTTGTGAGAGTGTTGTGTAGAAAAAGTGATTTTGGATTCCGCACACTGTCATTTAAAGCTTGATTTGTACATACAAATAGCTCACAGCCCTTATATATTGGCTTGCCTTTTCATGGTACAAATCCATGTCACTAGAAAATGAGTCTGTCTGGACACAAAAATGTTTGGACATTCTTAGTTTCCTGGAGACTTCTTAGAGACACAGTTCCTTTTACTGAGCAGAAACATAGCTTGCAATTTTTACATGTATATCCATTTATACACCTGCACTGAGTTTAAGTACCTTGCTCAACGGTACAACAAGGAATCACAATGACAATGTATAGTTTCCCAGCTCTGCTCCTTTCCATTATACCACAATACCACAATATGAGAGAAATCAATATGAAGACTAAAAGAGGGAGTAATATCAATATTTCACATTGAAACCAGAAAAAAACTGGACAACTAGTGTCTTCAAACTCATCCACAGAGAAATGCAGCCTGTGTGGGCTGTGTGGACAACCACATGATCAGAGCACAGCATTGGCAAAATCACATGACCCCCATTGTGACCGGCTTCCCTGCAGGCGTCTAAACCCTTCCGCAAAACTCCTCCTGTTTATCATCCCCCTTAGTATCAATGCAGTTTATTGTTCAGTCTTATTTACACACATCTGTGCCATCCATATTTGAAGTTTCTTGAAAAAAAATATAATATACATTATACATACACAGTGTACATCTACATAAAAATGCTCCCAAAAAATACATGAAATGCTCCCACTGCTTGAAATTAGTTTTTCGGTGAAAGGTGAACAAGAGACAGGAAGTCAAACGTATCCTGCAGAATGCATTAGATGTTTTGTGTTTTTATATGTTTACATAATTCCAGGCTAAAAATATCACCCCACACCCCACCTCTAAGCGTGCATATAGCATGTAAAACAATACAAGAACACGGAGATCCTTCCTTCACCACTGTGCTTCCAATCAGGTCAAGCTAATGGCTTTGCCAAATGTAAAGATATTTCTTTCTATCGCTGCCTCAGTGCTGCGCCGGTGTGCATTAAACAAGAGCGCGTACCTGTCCCCTTCTGGGTCAATGTCCCCCACAGCAGAGTGCAGCTACACCATCTTCTTGCCAATGTCTGCGAGAATCTCATTTGGCCTGACGATTGTTCAAAGTTCATTGCTGTGTTCTGTGCCTCATGGTTGCCATGGCCAGGTCAGCAAAATTATTACCACTGCTATCTTCCCTTTTAATGGGCCTTCCACAACCATTACAAGTGTTATACTGCGGAAAATGTGTCAGATGCAGGTGTTATAACGGTGACCATTAACTGCAGTGGATACAAGCTGCAGTGGTCCTCCTAAGAGCTACTGTCATGCCATACAATGTGCAAAAATTTATGTTTAAACTGTTTCTCTCTGTGGAAAGGACAGCATTACTGTTTTAGAAAACTGTTTTACGAATCACTTTAACGAGATTACCCTGGAAAAAAAATCTTTGAACTTTCACATTAAGCATACTCATTCAACCAGAAACATTAAAGACTGACTTCAATATCTGTATACTATTTTATTGCAAAAAAAAAATATTTTACAATCGACTTTACACAGTCATTAGTTACATTCCCATACATTTACACTACGTTAGATTCAGAGCTGTGTGCTAGATAAGAAAGCATTGTATTTTACATGTGTTGCAATGCAGGATGCATAGTGGTTATTGCAGCTGGCTAAAGTTTCTTACAGTACGTGAAAATTCAAGTTGTTTAAACTGTCCAGTGTCCTTATATCAAAGCAAGAGTTTCCTGGGACTCTGTTATTGACTTATAAGCTGGTTTTCCTCATAGTAACATCAACATCATCTGTAGAGGAGGATACCCTCAGGCAAAATACAGTGGCCCAGTTTAAAACATGCCAATAAGTACCCACGAGTGCTTTTAGCAGCACCCATTGTGAACTGTTTTAAATAGCTTAAGGGAGAACTCTACCAAAAGTCAATATGATATTAATTTCTGAACTTGAAAATAACGTAGATATGTTCTCAAATGATCCTGTTTGATCTATCATATCAGAGTGAAGAATTCAGGTGCTTTCAGATGGCACAGCAAGGCAATGCAGTGCTTTAAAGCTTGGTGTTAAAGTTTTCACTTGCCATCCTTGTGCTGGAGCAGATCAAATCTGCTCAGGAGTTCAAGTTGCACAGGGGCAAACAGAGGAGCAAGCCAGTGGACTTCACATTCTTCAGCACTAAGCTGCAGAGCTAACGCAGAACTATGAAGCACTGCATTGCACTGTGCTAAACGCAGTTGCGGCATGCCAATGGTATCCACACTACACATATCAATATACCTGCTCATTTCTATTATAGATACCCAAATAGGTTTTGTTCCCATGTCTCGGGAATATCAGCTGTACACTGATACAGAGAAATAATGACATTTAACAAAAACTATAAAACGTTCAATGTGTAACAGAGAGGTCTCAAGCCTGACCTCTGAATTACACCTCGTCTGAGCTGCAGGTCTACTGGCTCCAGACCAAAGAGCTGTCTCGCCATTGGCTGCCCTTGTCACGGTTCGGATCAGTCCAGTTGTGTGCTGAATGTCTTTCATCAGGCTGTACAGGGGACTCTGTATGGGCCCGGCTCTTCTTGAGGGCCTCAAGGCTTTACGGAGCTCAGCATGGCTGCTTCGGCTTGGTCCAGGGCGCAGGGGTCATGTGGGCGGTCTCTCTTCTTCTTCTGAGAAAGAGAATTTCACGTCAGATTCACCACTGATCAACACTTCAGTGAAGTGAATCAAAACTGGCCACAGCGAGCCTCCGTACATGTATGACCAGAAATGATTGAGGAACATCACATTAGCCACTGTGCGCTGCATTTATAGGAACTGCCGATGGAAGAATCAACCACATATAGTCAAATACACTGAAACAGAATCATTCCACACATATAGTCAAATACACTGGAACAGAATCATTCCAGAGACATTTTGCAAATACTCCACCTCTAAGAATGAAGTTGTCCACTAAGAAGAATTTCTTACACTCACAATATGTGACACAATACTTAAGAATTACACATTTCAATTTTAAAGTTATTTTGCATTTTTCCTTAATTACTGTAGAACTATGAAAGAAAAAAGTTGTGCAGCTTAGCTAAGCACTTGGATGCCAATTGACATGGCAGTTAACACAAAGACGTCACTTTCAACCAGCAAGAAATGGAACCTTCTCAAGCCTTAACACGTGAAAAATGAACAAGACAGAAAGGAGTGCAAACTGGCAAGGCACCTGCAATTGCAAAATATGTATGTAAATTTTGTAAACTCAATAATGATGGTAATGGATATTACTGACTTGGTCAAACTGGCCGTCTGGCTAACTCTGGCACATTTATATTGACATATAAAATGAAATGTTGATTAATGTGCACTGTTCACACTAAATAGACTGCTTAAATAAATAAAAATAAACAAGAAACATTATTTAAAATATAAATGTCTAATTTATCCATTCCATTTTAAGAGCTAACTGCTTATAGGAAGAGAGTCTTATAAGCAGAGAGCACTGTATTACAGATTTTCACGTGTCAGCCAACGAGCTTATAATACAATGACCGAAAGTAAGCCATACAGTAAAAGTGAAACTCTGGCTCTGAATGTACACCTTTGTTTAACCAACAGCTGTAATCTGTTGATTCATTATGAGCATTGAAATGGCGTGATTGTAAGAAAACAGGGAAAAGCACACAAGTCTCCAGAGGGGGGGGAAACAAGGGGCGAAAGTTCAGCTACTTATAGGAAAACATGCATACCTACACACCACTGCAATACTGCCAGAGGCTTTGATTCGAGATTATACATAAACAGAGAACAACAGAGGTCTTTACAGCAGTATCTATACGTGTATGCATGTCATTCCAATGTTAATATGTTATCAGAGGGAATCATTTCCACATCCAGAATTTACTTTTGACATAACTGATCTTAAAACTTGCATCAACTGTTGTTACTATTATTATTCACCCCTATACTGGGAATTAACATTAAAGCTAATGTAGCTAACATTACAAACGTCATCATTTTGTACCACTGGTAATGGAGAGTAAGCACCACACTAAAGAGTGCAACAACCGTGTTGGAGTTAAACCAACAACCTCCTGGTTACAAACCCTGTGTTGTAATCCCTGTGACATGAACTGTGTTGCAGCAGGGTTTTCAGGCTACATTGTATTTAAAGTTATGTAATGTTATTGAAGTATTTATAATAAATTACATTTTTGTATTTTGAACTGTGTTATTTATGAATCTATCCACCATTGGATAAGCTGGGAGTGATATATAGAGTACCAGACCTGGTGGTGATGGGGAGCCATTGTCTCCCAGAGAGGAAAACTGCAGCTCTGTCCCCAGCGCTGCAATGGAACTTCTGGGCCTTACACAGCGGTCACCGGACAGACTCCTCCTCAGAACAGACTGTGAGGGGAACATAATGGCAAGACATAATGCGTACAGCCTCAGTACATGTCTACCGCATATGAAGCGGACCGTAGATGGACCCTAGAGCTACTTCTGTCATCACAAGTGATCATTCCTCTGCTTGCACAGGTCATCAGCTTCATCCCCACAACAAGAAGGCAACAACCATTTTTTCCATGTAATTTACTGTAACACCTTTTTCCTTGATGTGTCAAAATTTTCCATACCCTAAATCGTGGTTCTTAACATTAAGTATACATGACAGATTTGTGACTAACTGTGGCTGGTTCATGCTATGAAAAGACCCTGATCCAAGCCATGACCCTGGATCAGTCATATCCCTTTTTACCGCATAATGACAAAGGTCAGGATTATTTGCTGATTAGATGTTGAACAGTTTACCTTACGAGTTAAGGGGCTGCTCGGTGCTGAAGCACTGCTGTAGAGACTGAGGCTGGAATTGGACCGGCTGACTGTCAGGCCTTTGGACGGAGGCGTCCCTCTGCGTGCAGAGGTGACGAATGAATCTGGGGTTAAATACTTCTCCTTCATCTTCACGTTGGTCCTGCCTTTCACTGCATAGGGGAAAAATGAAACAACACATCTACCACATGTTGTCACATTGTTATTTATTATTATCTGCTCAGTGTCTTTTCCATGGTTAGTTGAAAATTAATTTACACCTTACATGTAGCTCATACGTATGCCCAGGTTTGTTTTTGATTCCACTGGAATTGATTAGGGTTATCCTGCTGAAACAGCAAATACCTTGTGGCAAAACAAGTCCATTTCAAAGGTCTGCCACATCTATTCTGAGGTTGGGCTTTTAAGGGTACAGAATGTTCTGGGAGTCTGAAAAAAATTTTTTCACAAGGAGCAATTTCCTCACTGAAGACACAACAAGGCCCCACCCAAGGTTACACAAGAATGGCTGTGGAATTGAAAATGTCTTCATGATTCATCTATTTGACATGATGTCCATAAGCAGTAATGTTTTTACAATAATATGCTTTTATGAGGTAGTTGGGGATGTTGGAATTGTTGTTCAGCATCCTTCCCTTTTTTAATTAAAATGAATGAATAGTCAGGTTCTCAGACCTCTGCAGGGGTCATTCTTGACCAGGAACTCATCCAACGCTGTCCAGCCGCCTCCTACCCGGACCATGAGAGTGCTACGTAGAATTCTAACCATCCGCAGCTGCTGGGAGTCTCCAAACTGAATGCAGAGGGCAAAACGCCACATTGTCAAAAGACAAAATACTGGATTCTATCAACTAATTGCACCAATAATGACTTCTATCAATGATTCAGGTAGGCTCAGAGATTCAGGCAGGCTCAAGCCTTTATTCAGTGTGGCTAAGATACAGTTGCTGACCTTTTTCATATTACTATTTCTACTGATACAGGTAACATACTGTGCCTTGGTCGAGGGCTAAACGGCAGTGCACTACCTGGTATTCAGCCCTGCAGCCTCATTACTCTAACCACTATTGTGCACTGCTGCCTTGAGCTGAAGTAAATACAGGTACCATGGCAGCTGTCAGAGGGAACCAACTTGCCTTGTAACGATTGGCGCTGATCTGCTCCACCTGGAACCTCTGAGGGCAGCTGCACTGGGAAACCTGTCGACTCACCTGATCAAAAACATAAGGACTGTTAGTTATGACTGCTTAGGGAAGACAATAAGCTACATAGCCCCATTTTTCCTGTTTGCACAGCTGGATGGTAAGGCAATTCAACCTCCTCTTTCAACTACCATGCCACACTTATTTTTCCTTTTGTGTAACTGTATTCAATGTCCACTTAATGCTTTTTTACCCCATTTGAACCAAGGCAAGAACTTCTATTACACACCAAAATGTGGATTCCATTTTCATGAACAAAAAATGCTGAGGGATGCTTTACCTCTTCATTGATTTGCTCAGCATCTAAAGCTCTTCTGTACGGGTCCCTGCTAGGGTGTAGAGCGCTGACGAACTCGTAGTAGTCAATGAAACCATCCCCATTAATGTCGAAGATATTCGCCACTGCTGTCATTTCCAAGGAATTGGTGGGGAATTCTGAAGAAAGAAAGAAAGAAGAAACATTTGTGAATATTTGTGTGCATATTTGGACTTCAGTATTACACATCATATAAAAAAATCATCTATCAAAACCAAGAAATCTGATAAAATGAAATGATAAAATGAAATGGACAGATGATTTTTTTTATATTCTTCTTTTCTCAAGATGCCTGGTACAATAATGTCATCACATGATCTTGGTCTTGCCAGATAAATACATAATAATAAAAGTAATACAAATAAATAAATAAGTAAATACTGTTTTGCATTTGACTGGATACGGGTGGGATGGGAGAGGGGTGGCTCACTTGAAGACAGGACATTGTCAATAAACTCCTTTTGACTGATGCGGCCGTCGTGGTCTCGGTCGATACTGCGGAAAACATCCAGGATGCGGGACTTCAGGTGACTGATCCACTGCATGTATCTCTTGCGCCACACATTGAAGTCAAAGTTGGAAAACTCCTCAATCTATACAGATAACAAAAAATGAAGACAAGACAGATGAAATAATACCATGTCATCTTTTTCTTAATTTCCCATATAGTAATTATGTATGTTAGTATTTATACAAAATCCACCCATTACTACTTTACCTGCAAATTTTGGACACAGGAATTTTTGCCATCAATTTGCTGCACACTTGAATGAGTTTGACTATTGCTTAAGCACTTAACCTCATTAGCCAAAGGTCAATGAAGTGGTTGGGAGCACGACATTGTGTGACAAATGATTTGATGTTCAATTTCAAGCCTTGAGAAAATCAAGAACATGATGCTGATGATGTTATGACAATTTAAGACGTTGCTTTTAAGAGAATTGTTTCCAGGAAAGGGGGCTGTCTTTTCTTCGCTGCTATGACACAGAGTAACCCATGGGGGGGCGCTCTAGTTACCTCTCGCAGTTTCTGTTGGTGCTCTTGAAGTCGGCCTTGTCTAGCCAGAGCCTGGAGCCACAGCTGCTGCCAGCGGCTGATCAGCTGACACAGCTGAGGGCTTTGGGGGTCCAAGTTCTCCAAGGGAAGGGACGGAGGGGGCTGGAGCTTTGGTGTGCTTCTCCGCTCTGGAAACAAACGAACACCAGATCATGTTTCATTGGGTTCACAGTGAACTCTTTTGCTTTTCAACATCTGACTTCATACGTTTGCACATTGCACCCACTTGTTGGTGTTTTGCGGCAAGGGGAGATCTGTCGCTTAGGTATCAGCTTCTGTTTGCATGACTTTGTGACATTCTCAACTTCTGGAAATTTCCGGTTCAGTTCATCCATAAAGACCTAAAATTGAAAGAGGGATAAATAAATAGATAGATAGATAGACAGACAGACAGACAGACAGACAGATAGATAGACAGACAGTTGTGACTGGTTCTGACTGTGGATGGTGAGCATGTAGGCAAGCTTCAGTACCGTGTGCTGGCTAATGGCCTCCTCAGCTTGGGCAATACTCTCAGGCAGGGGCTCCTGGTCCCTCAGTGTCAGAGACTCCTCTGCAGAGGAGATCCAGTCCAGCAGCCTCTGCACCTCCTCCCGCTCTGCCTCCAGCGCTGACAGGCTGGCCTGCACCCTCTCCCCCTGCTGCTGGGCCCATGTCTGCACCTGCACCCACAGGAGGAGCACGTGTGACTGGGGAGTCCAAACAGGTGGCTGGCGGTGATGGATATGCTCTGTGTATCAAGTGGCAAGTGGCTCTGAGGGCCAGCACCCAGCTGAGATTTGGGGAGATTCTCCCAGGGAGCAGGATGGAGCTCACCTCCTCAAAGCGGGTCTTGGTGACGCTGATCCAGGACTTGATGGTGACAAGGGAGTCAGGGTGACAGGATGCCAAGATCCCCTCCCCAAGTGACCGGATGTTCTCCAGCTCCAGCTCCTGGCTGCGCAAGGACTCCATCAACTCCTATGCCACAATGGAGAGAAAGAAGAGAGAAAAATAAGGAGTGCAAATCCTAATTAAGATGATGATAATGAGGATGATGATAATGATGGTGATGATGATGATGATGACGATGATGCAGTCAAAGATTGTGATGATAACAAATATGATGATGACGATGATAATGTTGACGAAGATTGTGATGATGATGATTATGATGATAACGAAGAGTATGAGGGCAGAGATTTTGATTATGGAGAGCCTGAGGTACTCCACTTCCTGCACCCTGGGGACACTGTTGCACTGATATGCTAACACACCTGATGCTGCTTGTGGAGCTTCATCAGGGCCTCCTCTTCCTCAGGGACAGTCCCATACTTCAGAGACCTCTCCACATCTGAGAGGCGCTCCAGGAAGGAGTGGACTGCACGGTCAAACTCCTCAGCCTGCAAGACAGGAGAAAATGTGATTTGGTTCTCAGAATTCCGCACACATCACCTACTGCACTTGGCACGGATGGGAGGGTCACCTGTCGGAGGGCCTCTTCCAGCCGGTCTTGCTTGGAGACGGACAGCTTGCACACAGCGTCCCAGCGGCCCTCCAGCTCCTCCATCTGCTCCAGTAGCCAATGAGCGTCAACAGTGCTGCCTCTGGTCACGTCCCGCACTGACCTCCTCAGGGTCTTAATGCACCCGGCTCTCTTCCCCAGCTCCCTCTGAAACACCTGCAGCCGGAAAAAACAGACCTTCAGCCTCTGCCCCCTCACACCCGTCTACCTGTTGCACAATCACATCAAGAAATCACTGCTCTTAATGGTGTAGAGCCTCAGTTTGGCCTAAACCTGGACTGCGGCCCAGGCCAGGTTGTCTTGCCAGGTTTTCATCTGCCAATAACATTCTCCCCAGGAAAGGACACATCAGATATCACTGGATATGTCAAGTACAGCATTTTGCCTGGGGAAACTGACAGTGTTTGGAAATGAAATATCAAGAAGATCAAGAAGAAAATCTAATGAAAAAAGTTCAACAAAGGTCATTTATAATACCTAAAGAATGCTACCTGTTCGTGAATTACAAAGACACAGATAACACAGTATGTGTGTCCCTCTATCATCAAGACAAGTTGGCTCTGTCATTAGCCTTGTATTTGCTGCAGGTATCCTGCAAGCATCAGTGATGACTGGTATGCAAGAAATTGTTGAGGCAGATTGTACCATTAAACTGATTATTGTCTTGAACTTATTTTTGATCGTTTCATGATTAATATAACAATTATGACTTACATGAGTTCTATGACTTGTATTACACTCCCTTTGACTACGGTTAATGGAATAATTACAAAATACAGATTAGTTACAGAAATGAGATTTGGTTGCATCATAATTTTGATGATAAAGACTGGAGATTGGTTTTAACTTTAAGTTGATGCTTCCACATGAACAAGTTCTGGTAAAAACTGAAAGCGAATGGATGGTCATTAGTTCAATCTGCCTACTTCTTGATCATGCAACATGGACAACGGGTTCAGGACAACTAAAATGTTCATCATTGTTAATTTTCACCTTGTGTTTGTCCATCAGATTAGTGACCAGGTCCTTTTCTCCTCCAACCGGCATATCTTCAGCCAGCTGTGGTTCAGCCCTATATAGCCAGTCCATGAGAGCCTGAAGGGCATCTGTGAATTTGCCTGAATACAACAGTGCCTCCTCCAGTTTGTGTTGTCTAAAAAAAAACAGGAAGTTATTGACCAAACCACAGGTGAAAGGTGAAAGTTATAGTTCATTCATGAAGGTCCAGCCTTTCAGAACAGCAGACAGCACCTGCAGGTTTTCCTCACATCCAAATCCTTCGGCCACCTGTTCATCTAGATCTGAACTAATTTAGACATATCCAAAATTGTGAAAGTGTAAAATATAGGCCAGCTTTTGTGGGAATGCTGAACAAGGTTATTTTTTGTACTAATTTATTAATGTGGTGATCATTTGATCACCACACTCTAGCCTGCCCTACCTCTCCAAGGACTTCCCGCTGATGGTATCCCATGAGTCTCGAAGCTCGGACACCAGGTTCTCCAGCTGCTTCCTGTCCTCAAGGTTTTGGGATCTTTCATGCAGAGTTCGCCCAGTCTTCAGGGTACTCTCATACATGGGTCTCTTGGACCGCAGCAATTTCTGGAAGTCCTGGACAAGTGACCACAAAGCAACCATTTTTCAGCAATTTCAGCATTTGAATGGTGATGATGATGATGATGATGATGTGTTGGGGCAGGAATGAAGACTGAATGATCGGTTTATGATATATGGGCCTTATTACATCAAGAATTAATACTACACTAGAACGAGGCCTTTTACAGTAGCCATACCTTCTGTTCTGCTAGCTGCTGCTTGATCTCCTCGTGGGACACGGCGATCTCTTTGTGTGTGTCAAGCGTTCGCTCCACCTCCGTCATCCAGTCTACTAACATGTGCCAGGACTCACTGAACTGAGGCGACCAAAGAGAGCACACCTCTGGTTTAGCATTCAGCGCAGCCGTTCATCCATTACACAAGGTTTAAGTGAGGGCAAAGCCCTTGTGTCCTGCTCTACCACGTGAGGGCTGTCAAACATTGTGGGAAAGGGCACCTGCTTCGCTTGCTTCTTGACGTCCTCCAGGGCTTTCCCCCGCTCTGTGGCGCGCTGGTGGAGCTTGCCGTAACGGTCCTGCACGGTCACGACGAGGTTCTGGACCACGTCGCAGTCCTCTCGCCTGCTGAACTCTTTGAGGCTTGAGGCTGTGCTCTCCACCGTGGTCTTCTTCTCACTGTAGGAGTGCACTTCACTCACCAGCCTCTGAACGGCAAACGCACAGCAGAACGAAGAAGCACATATCACAGCTGCTACCAAAACAGAGGTCAGGTGCTTTGATTGCAGACAGTAATTGTACATTCTGCTAACCCCCTGTAACTACATGAGCTTGAGACAGTTATGATATTATGCTTTTAATCAGAAAATGCACATAACAGGAACAAATAAACTTAGTGGGATTACAACAGACTAGATACAGACCAAGCAGTGAAACAGAGTGTACAGTTATCAGACATACAGCTGGAGGGTCTGACTGGATAAAAAATGTGTACTGATATTGAAAAAGACTGCATTTATCTTTGTGTGATTGTGCTTATGCCTGTGTGTGTGTGTGTGTGTGTGTGTGTGCGCGTGTGTGTGTGCGGGTATGTGTGTGTGTAGCACACACCCTGTGCTCCTGCAGCTGGGCGCAGACTGTGTCCAGGATGAAGCTGGGCGCAGGCAGGCCTCCAATGGCTCCCTCGCATTGAGACATTTTGGTCAGCAGGTCCTGGACAGAGCTGTGGAACTCCTTCGCCAGGCTCAAGCCCTCCGTCAGCTTCGCCTGCAAGCGGACACGCTGGGGGTCAAGTCCTTGTTTTGACACTGACTAAAAACACATCTGTTTAGATCTCACCTTTTGTATACATTCAAACAAATATCACATCAACTAAAAAACAAATTAAATTAAACACAGATACCTAAAATCCAGGGTAAGTATTTCGTTGGATGTACAAGTAATGTATTATTATTACATTATAAAACCAATTTCCTCGTTGCATGATTGTTATACCCAAATAAACATATTGCCTTTAAAGCATTAAAAGAAGATGTTAATGTTAACTGAACTAAAGACGATTTTTTAGATAAAACACCTAGGTGCAGTTTTCACAGCAGCACAAAAAGAGACAGTTTTGAGCTGTAATCAATTCAGACATAAGGAGCCTTTCACTATAGAACATATAAAGCCTCTCCCTAACCTTCCTGTCCTGGACTTTGCTGTTGACGGCCTCCCACTTCTGCTCCAGAATGCACAGGCTGTGCTCCGTGCTGGAGCCCCTGGCCACGTCGCCGTTCTCCAGCAGCCTGCAGATGGCGCTCCTCACACTGGTGTAGATGTCCAGCTTGGACTCCATCTCTTTGCACAGCTCCTGCGGCCAGGGAAAGGACAGGGTGCTCTCTCAGAGGTCAGGAGATGCTCGGCATGGGCTCGCATGTGACTAGGTGCTGGACTCTGGACCCCGTCATGTGTCTGAATCTTGGGTGAAACCCTGCTGTCATACACTCGAGCAAGACTTGTGCAGTAAAAATCCACTGTATGAATGGGATTGTGAGTATGGATGAGCGAGCAACACTCCATTGGCTCCATAACGGGTGGTGTTACCACGTGAGGTCAATCACCAACTTGTGTGGAACATTCAAAACATTCTTCTGTCAGTGCCAAAACACTACGGATGTGTTTTAAGGTGTTACGCTTCACAGAATTCTGTGCAGAGTCACTGCTCTCAACATCACTTTGCTTAGTCGCGTTCATTTTCAGTCTGCCCTGTTTCAACATATCCATACGTCCCAAGCAGCCTGATGGCTTAAAGCATGATCAACAATGTGTTTAAATCAGTGAGACATTGATGACACATTTTGGGCCTTGTTTTCTCATGAAATTGTAAGCATTGACAGTTGTCCCGGATGAGCACATTTCTGATGTACCATTGTAAAAGGCTGAATAAATTATATTTATTATTATTTAATAAATAAATTATTAAATAAATAAATTTGAGTAAGATGCGCTGGGGAAGAGAGGCAGGGAGCATTGTGGTTGACTTCTTATATGGCTTTTTACTTGTGTTGTACTCTGCCATACTTGTAAGTCGCTTTGGATAAAAACGCCTGCCAAATGAATAGATGTAAATGTAATGTAAATGGTGATGTTACCATGTGGGCGCTCAGCCTCTCGCTGGTCTTCTCTGGCAGCCCCCACACTGGCTGGGAGGAGGACAGCCTCAGATCAGTGTTCTCCAGCCACTGGAGCAGATCCTGAATCTCCATCATCAAATCCTGGACCTGGGGTTATTAGTCAATCAATCAATCAATAAACTTGATCAATCAAATCATGCTGTTAGATTTTAGTACATTTGGTATCAATAACTCAACGTTTTTTATTGCGCTAACTCACAAATATTTTACTTTCTTCATTGAAACAGTAGAGGGCAGCAGAGGACTATCTTATGCTTAGTTTTACAAGATTGTGGCTATGTGATTAATGATATTACCACCATATAATATACAAATAGTCACATATACTGTATACTGACAAGTTAAAAGATATCTGGTAAGGACTATGAATATTCATTCACAGTATAGTAGCAGTAAATTTTATTCATTGTTCATTACATTTAATTTGGTGCATGATTTCACAGGGATAAGAGACATCAGACATTGCCAAATTGTGATTTAAAACAATTTACCATTTTACCATTATTTGAAAACCTGTTTAATCCCTGACTCCACTCTCAAAAATATTTTTAAAAATATTATTACACATAGTTCACAGAGTTCATATAGTGTGGGCCCATGTCATTTTGGCATGTGTATGGCCTGGCCTTTTCAGGCCTGTAAAAGCCGGCTGCCTGACTGAGCCCGTGTCCAGCCTGTGTTTCCCTCTCCCCGGACTCCGTGTCCAGGTGTCTCAGCTCACCTGGCCCAGGTTGTTCTCCAGCTCCAGCTGCCTCCTCTCCGTCTCGCAGCGCACAAACTCCCAGCGCTCGTTCAGCTGCTCCAGCTGGGCCTGTAGGCCGTGGGGGCTGTCCCCAGTCCCGGCTTCCAGCAGCTCCTGCCCGGCCTGGTTCAGGGACTCCACCGTTCGCACGTGGGACATCACATCATTCCGCAGGACCTGTGGGGGAAAGGCGCACAACCCCACCATCACTGTCAGATCAGAGGAACTTCCAAATGAGGGGCCGTGGATGCCGGTGGCTACCACTCATGCACAATGCACCTGGGGACTACGGTGGTCAGACATGAACAAGAATAACAAAGATCATTATGGGGAGTCAAGTTAACAAGCCATGCCCTGGCCGTCTGTGCATCCCTCTCCTTGCAGTGACCCCTTGCATCGTACCTTGTGTTTGGCCAGCTCGATCTCGCAGGTCTGCAGGTCGATGCTGATTGGCCGGCGGCCCCGCAGCAGGTCGGCAGTGTGGGACAGCCAGGTGTGCAGCTCATCCAGGGTATTCTGGAACTGACCCAGGCCTAGCAGCGCACACTCTAGCTGGTGCTGCAATCACATCATCACCCGCACTGTTACACATCCCAGTCATTACTGCAACTGCGATTACAACTCTTCATTTACATACAAGACCCATCCAACTACTGCTCTGTAATAAAGACAAGGCCTATGCAGTAGTTTTTCCTCTTTTCCAATGCTATGAAAGTGTAAGAATGTGCAAAATGTACACAAATATCTGACACCAAACTTTTGGTTACTGAATGACTATTATCAGTGTCACTGATTAACTACAGTATTCCATGCCAGCTCTCTGAAAATTGTTGTTTTCATTTATGCAGAAAAATTGAGGCAGTGTATCTACACTCCCCAGCTTTGTGACTGTTAGTGTCTTACTGTGAGCTGGTGCTGAGTCATACCCCTCTGGGACTGGAGGTGAGCAGTGCTGGTCTACCACTTTCATGAGGAACGTTGCCAAAAGTGAGGCCACAGTGCCTTACCTGTCTGCTCACTGTCTCCCTCTCAAGGCCATCCCAGCGCTGGCGGAAGTCACACAAGGGCGAGACGGAGCCCGGTCTCTCTGAGCCCGGGGCGAGCCGGCAGACAAAACGGTGGTTGAGACTCTCCATCTCGATCTTCTTCTGGTACAGCTCCCGCTTGAACTCCTGACAGGGACGGCACAGTCCTGATGTCATTTCCTGATTTTGAACCGGTAAGCGCTAACTTATGGAGCTAACAGGCAAATAGTTGACTTCTGTCTCTGGCGTCACCTTCAGATCACACAGCTGTTGTTTCACAGCATCCAAGTCGGCTCCCACCAAAAACTCCTCAGTGGATCTCAGCTCAACAGACTTCAGCCATTCAAACAACCCCTACAGAGACGGAAAAAAGTATTTCATCTGTCCATCAAGCCATCCACCCTACATAAACATTTTACTTTTTAATCTCATAGTTCTTTTATTCAGAATTAATATGTTCACTCCAACATTCCTTCATGACACACATTGATTTATTTGTTTATGTATTCATGAGTTTATCCAAAAATCAAATTAATCAGGAGTGTGGGCTGTCTGTGGGCTTACACCAATTGCTAATAAAATGCTCTGCTATATATATGAATTAATTTCTACTGTGATAAAACAAGTTGTTGGTTGCTGGCAAGCTAAATATGGTACTGTCAAACCACAGCTTGTTCCTGCTGATGCAGTGAAGTGAAAGAATGTTTCCTAAGCATTCCTTCAGCATCAGACCCAAAGCTTTGTGTGTATGGATTCCCTCAAGCACCCCGTACCTGCATGCTATCCTGGTAACGTAGGGCCATCTGCAGAGACGCCTCCAGCTTGCTGTAACACTCTGTCCACAGTTTGCTCAGGTTATTCCACGTACAGTAAAGCTTCAGAAACAGAGAAAGTGCTTAGGTCAAACTGCATCGTGTCATCGGTTTTGTGGAAATTGTGAGGTCTGTTTTAACTTCATCTGCATGCTTACCTCATCCAAGCTCTTTGTGACATCTGGTTTGTCAGTGTCCCCACATGCTGACATCAAGTCCAATCCCAGAATGCCCAATGTGTCCAGATCCCCTTGCAAGCTGTCTATGTCCTCCCTGAGGGTCTGATGAAACAGGAAGTGAGGCCACAGGTAGCGACAGCTTTGTAATGACGGCCTGAAGGTGCTGGTGGCTGGATGGTACCTGCATGGTCTCCATGCTCTGGCGGATGGTCTCGGCGTCGGTCCCGTTCCCGTTCAGGTCCAGGACGGACTGCTGGGTGTCGTTCAGCACGGCGGTAAGGTCATTCACGTCGCTCCAAAACTTGGCAGCCAGGTCCAGGAGGTTGAGCAACCACTTCTCCCTCTCCTGAGCTTGGGCCTGAGCCTCTTCCCATCTCTGTCCCAGACTGGACACCCGTTCCTGGACAGCTGTAGGGAGCAGATGACATTAGCCAGTGCAACGCTTCTGGATAATGCATCCCAGCACACTGCCCTCACATACATTTGCACAAGGGGAATAGAGTGGTATGCTTGGAAGGAGCAGGGATTACAACCAAGGTTGCTCCCAGGTGGTGTCATACCCACAAGCAAGGTAACCCAAACTGTGTTAATATTCAGCTGTATAAATGGGTGATATTTTAACTATGTAAGCTACTCTTAAAGAGCATCTCCTAAAAACAATATAATGTTAAGCTGTTTAATAGTCATCTGACTGTTTATTTTCCTAACAAGAAAATAATGTAATGTTACATTGCTAAACAGTCATCTGACACCATGATTGACTGTCTTTGTTTCCTCTGGAGTGGGCTCAACAAGCTCAGCATCAACAGTGACTACAAATGGGCGCGAGTGCCCTCACCTGCACCGATGAAGCTGTTGCCCGCCGCCAGGGCGCTGTCGAGGAGCTCGCCCGCCTGCGCCCGCACTCCGCCCAGCCCCAGCTCCAGCTTGGCCAGCTCAGCCAGCGTGTGCCGGCTGTCCTGCAGCTGCTCCTGGATGCGGGAGGTCTGACCCTGCAGCACGACGGGGGACTGCAGCCGACTGCACAGGCGGTCCAGGCTCTCACCCAGAAGGGTCATCCGCTCACTCAGCTACAGGGGGAAGGACAACTGTCAAAGGCCGGGTACAGCACTGGACTGGGTACAGTCACCCGCACATTTGTGTGCGTGTGTGTGTGCGTGTGTTTTTGTCTGGGCACACTACCTGTGTGTAGCGTGGAAGGGCCTCTTCCAATAGGCTGGCTGCCTCTCTAACCCGCTCCCTAATGTTGCTGTGCTGCTCCTCGGCCTCGGCGGCCCTCCGGCAGAACTCCTCCCCCTGGGTGGGGTTTAGCTCTGACAGGCGCCTGCTCACCAGGCCAAGGCGTGCGATCAGGGGCTTGTGTTCTGCAACAGACTCCCGCAGACCCTGAGTACAGAGGAGAAGAACACCAGCCCACACTGTGCATTCAGTTTACAGATAATATCATCCCTGTTGCTTCTCAGTTTCCAACAGAAATGGGCAGGCTTTTCTATGACCATGAAATTGTTCCCTGAACCAATTTAACAAGCATGGCCATAACCAAGCACAGGGAAAATGTTAAGTTGTAACTATCAAGCACGTTCCATGCACATATTTGAAACAGCCGACTACAGGACTACAATGAACATTACAGCCAAAATAAGCCCTGCCCAGGAATTCCTTTCAATTCCGCTCCAGGAGGCCTCTAAAGATGGTGTTTTTCATTCTACAGTACAATGCAATTTATTGTTTACCAGTCCTGGTCCTGGAGACCTACTGTGTCTCACATTGAATTCTTAGCGGGAAACTGTTGTTTATTTGAATATGCACATATATTTGTTTTTATCCCTAAGCATAGTTTTATATGAATTCTTGGTGAATGTAATATGCTCTTACGGCTTTAGTTTTAATAATATGAAAAAAACTTGTTTTGTCAACATATATCTGCCTCTTGTACAAAATTTGTATATTCACTTTGTACAGCTGTCCCAATTAAGTGTAATAATTTCATTCCAATGGTCATGAAGAACTTCATGATCTAGGCCCAACTGAACAGGTAATTATGCTTAATAAAATAAGGTGAATACTTTTTGTATTACTAATTTGTTTAAGGGACTCAAAAGAATAGGAAGAGGTTATAGAAATACAGCATCTCATATGTATATTTCTGTTAGCGCAAACACATCTCCAACAACCCATATCTTTAAAATAGAACTGACAGCAGATATTTAAGTGAAGTCAAACAGAGATAAATACTCTCTGCCCAAGCAAATCTAATAAACTGAGATCCCAGCTGGAATTCAAATCAGCATCCACAACAGGTCCCCCGAGCCAGGACTGGGAAACACTGCCATAAGGAATCAACCTCCTGACTGGGAAAGACCAGCCATTTTACTCTCATCCAAAAAGCTTGAGATAAATTCAGGCCAATAAAACCTCTGGGCTGTGGGAATCAAGGAGCTGAATTAATGCATGTTGCTGCTCAATGTTTGTACTTTAGTAGATTCATGTAAAAACTCAAATAAAAACTAAATAATAATAAAATAAACTAAAATAAAAGGACAGTGTTCACATCTGGACAAGCAGATGTCCCCCAACCTGTAAGAGGTCCTGTTGCTCTTTGAATGCCTCGTAACTGACGGTATTAAGAGAGAGCTGGCCAATCAGAGTCTGGGTCTCTTGTAACCATGGGGACACCTCGGCGTGGCTCTCGGAGAACTGGGACAGAAGCGACTGAGCATGTTCCAGCTGAAGCACAACATGGGAGTTCCTGTCTGACACAGCCTGGCATTGTTCCTGCAGGGACTCCAGGTGAACCTGGGGAGCAACAGAGAACAGAGGCATTAACATAATCACAACCTATGCGCTGAGGGGGACGGGCTTATGCACAGGACTTTTATACACAGGAGAATGCAGCATTGTTAGCCGCTTTAAAGGGTCCCAGGGGGATTCTGTGAAAACATAAAACCCTGGGAAAATCTTTAGTTATACATAATGAGCATTATTATAATAAGCATTTGTGTTTAATAACACAAATAATAAATGTGTGTCTACTACATCCAACATATACTCTTCTATATGCTTATTTATAACCCCTAAAATTAAGATAGATTTAATTACATTAAATTATAGATTTAGACTAAATTAAATTTTAAAGTTTGATGACATGTAAGAAGACACATTAACCAAAATACTCTAAAAGCATTGTGGATTTGAGTTGTTAAATGAAAGTTTATGATGGAAATGCAATTCTTTGTTTGCTGTGTGAAAACGCTCAGTGGTTTAGCAGACACAGTACTCTCCTGTCCTGTCCCCTCTGCTCTGCATGTGTATTGATCCTACCTGTAGATCACCTGTGTCCCCTTCTTCACTGTAGCTCTGCAGGATTTCTGAGATCTTCAGCATCTTCTCAATGTTGAATCGGTGCTGCAGAATCTCTACTGCAAGTATCTATAAAAAAGGCATGTGACCAGCTAATGCATATGCTTATATACATACACATTCCCTTATGTGTTTGGGTGAATGTACCAAGCATGTATAAATTGTGTTACTAGGGTCATTTACTTAGTGTGGGCTTGTTATATTCAATGACACACTTTCTTTAGGGTAAATTTATAAATATGTACTTAATATGTGCTGTTCATTTTGTTGTTGCAGTTCACCTTTAAAATAATTTGCATACAGTATCTTAAATGACAAAAGCTCAGAATATCGTTTTATTCAATGTACCAACCATTTCTTTTTTGGAATACTTTTTGGAATATTTGTTAGTTTATTTTTCTGTTTTTTACTCTAAACAGCTTTATTGGGAAAAAAAAAACTTTAATGTGTTCAGTTTAAAGATACTGAAAAAAGATGAATAAGAGCAGCTTGTGTGTGTGTATATGTGTGTGTGTGTGTCCTCACCTTTTGGTCATACAGCTGTGTGGAAATGAGGTCTGGGTCTAAGCTGATGGCCTTTAGCTCTTCTAACCTCTGACCTGTGACTTCAAACCAGGCCAGTTCCTTCTCAGCCGCCTGCTCCAGCTGGAACAAAGACATGTTTGAGTTTCAAAGCTGTTCCATTATTGCCCATGACACACCCTTGCACCAACAGGAATCAGAAATTTATATGAATATATCAATATGAATATCAATCAGATCAGTTCGGTATACAGCAAGGCATCACACCCTCAGCCTCTCCGTCCGGCACAGGACAGCGTCCCCTGGTGGCGTCTGGCTTCCCGAGCCCACCAGCTCCCTCTCTATCCTCCCCAGCCACAGGTGGAGGTCCTCCTGGGAGGACGTGCAGCGGTTGGAGGCCTCCAGGGCCTGCTCCAGCCTCTGCAGGACGTCGGTGCTGCTCAGGCTGACCACAGAGTACCTGATCCCCAGGCTGTCGGCCTTCTCTTGGACGAGCTGGTACTCCTCCTCTGGGGGCGCACAGAGAGGACACAATGCCATTTCACAGCTTTATTGCTCGAGTTGCTTTGAACAGCGGAAACACGATGCTGGAGCACATGAAGAGAGGGCTTTTGATTTGAGCTAACCTGATATCAGCTTCATGAGTTCATAACCCCTCTGTCGAACCTCCCCCAGCGTCACACTTTTGGCTTTTATTTCTTCCACTGCTGCCTGTGAACATGACAAGACATATTCTAAATTCTAGGATTTGGTTCAGCAAATTCAATACTGTGACTACTGTGACAAATAATAGGACATAACAATAACAACAACAATGACACTACAACTAGTTCTAATGTTACTACTACTACTTATAATATTATCATTATTATTATTATTATTATTATTTCCCATATCATATTATCACATGGAGATGTGAGGTGGTCTCAGTACAGCAGGTCCCTGGCACATTGCTGCCCCAGGGGTCTGACCTTGGCTCGCATGGTGGACTCCTGGATGTGGATCATGCTCCTCTCTGCCCCCCGCAGCTCCGACAGGTCCTGCTCCACACAGATGAGCCACTGCTGGAGGCAGTCTGAGACCTCCTGGAAGCGCTGAGCTCTGGGTAGGATCTCCTCCAAACTTCTGTGCCTGCCGCCCCCAATTCAAACAGACAGACGAGAACAGGAGTCATCCAGGCTGTGCCGTCAATGACCAGCGCTGCTTCACATAAAAGCAAGCGGGGCATTGGGTCGTTTCTCAAAGGCTTCCATGCCCAGTTCTTTCTCTAAATATTGTGTGGGAGATCACTGCAAGCTTTAGGCTCTAACAAAGGTCTGTTGACTAGAAGCACAAATTCTTGAATGAGATTTGCAGAGCACAGCTTGAAGAAGTTCAGTCATTTCATTGATGAGTCTTGAAAACCTAAAACCCACCGAAGAAGGGGAAAATTTTGCAGATTTCAGAAGTAAAGGTGATAATACAGCACCGGTATTGTCATTCAGCATCTATACAAAGGTACTCGCCACCCTGAACAAAGATGGCATGAAGTGTCATACCTGATCTCTGCATCCAGCAGGAGGGCTTCCCATCTTTGCCTCAGGCTGGATATTTGGCAGATGGTGTGCTCCCTGTCTATCCCCTCGTGTGCCTCGGCAAACAGCGGCCCTTCCTCCACCATGGACTCCACACTCGCCCTCCTGTCCTCTAGCAGCCGCTGCAGAAGCTAGAAATGTACACAGCTTGTTTGAGCCATGCCTTTGCCGCAGAGGCTAATTTGCAGTGCAGTGCATCCATTGATCCAGGGTAGACATACCTATTTACCTCATGGCCAGATGGCACAGAAGATGTAGCTACAGGGAAAGACCACATTTTACGTACTGTATGGTTACACTTTATCGACAGCAATCAACAGAAAACATATGCCCATCCAGTGCTTTCCAGGTGCTGGGTAGGGATGTCCTTTATTGAACATTGCTAAAATAAACAATATTATTCATAAAGATAACATAATTCACAAAATTAATACAAACAGAATATAATCTTAGTCTGAAAATCAGAAGTTTATGCTAATGTTATGTTAGTGCCCTCAGTGTACTATTTGCCAGCTATCAGACATGAATACCTCACCTATGTCCTTGACAAAAGGTTCTCTGTTTATCTCAAAATCAAAAGGTCACAGCAACATTTTTATAATCACGTATAATATATATCAGGTAATAGATGCCAGAAACAAATCTAGACAACATTTATAATTGTAGCTGTAATTGTAGGAGTGGCTATATAATATTCACCAAGCTGTTTTAAAGTTAGAAAAAAATCAGCAAAAATAACACTAGGGAGATATAGGAGATATTCAAAATATGGCCCATTTTTAACTTTATACATGAAACTACCTGTGGTGGTGAGAATACAACAGCATCAAAGGCAGTTTTGTCCTAGTGTCCCCTGGGATTGCAGTACTAGGTGAAACTCCTTTCTCAAGTTTCCTGCCTGCATTGTGGATCTGCAGGGAAGTTCCACCTCACCTGCTCAACCCACAAAAGGGATCGTTTTAGCTTTAATGGTGAATGACCCGTTTTTTGTTGGGGTTTTTTCTGTACAGGATCTGAATACAAAACAGGGACAACCTCTTGAATAGGTGGAATTGTAATTGCCAGCTCATATCTGACCACAGGAGAATTCTGGGAATAAAGGACACACTCAGATAATCCCAATTCCCATAACTTCAGTTCATTAGAGATTTTTTTTCTGGATGGGTATCAGACAAGCACTTATTTAACCACATTTGACACAAGAAAGCATGCTGTATGGTTGTTAACACATTAGTGTCCTACATTCTAGCGGGAAGTACCTTTTGCTCCTGCAGCTGTGCCTTCACCACCTTGACCTCTGAAGAGGGAGGCCTCTGATTGGTTGTAAGTTCCTCTATCTCAGAAACCCATGTCAGCAAAACCTCCAGGTTCTGAAGCAATGTCTCAGGATCACCTAGGTCTTCTTTCAGGGTCAAGGCACAACGTGCACCCTTGACAACGAAAAGGAAACAAACATTGAGTTTTCACAGTTCACCAAGGATGAGTCTCCACTATACTCCACTCCACTGAAAAGGCCTTTTAAATGATCTCCTGAAACAAACCGTGTGACTAAATCAAAGGAATTTTCCTTTCAGGGTACTTCCAGTGGGTCAGAAATTGGACATACTACATGATGTGAGAGCTTTGGCCTATTGTTCACAGTCTATAACCACAAATAAGTACACCACTGTTTAATACAAATACCTGAATCATTTTAATGAATTAGTTTTCACAGGAGCTAGGTTGTCTGGCAATTTTTAACATAACACCTTGTTTACTTTAGTTCACCCAGACTAATCTTAAATCTGAAAAGTGGTGATACCATTGATCAAAGGATTGTACAAGCGTGCATGATGACCTAGATTTTGTCTTTTGGCAACATATACCTGATCTTCCTTGAGTCATTTTTCTGTTTCCTGCCTATAATTGAAATGAACTTTATAAAAAGCAACTTAACACTGATAGGGTAGCCTCTCCATTCTCTCCTCAATATTCAGCATTGAAAATGAAGAACAGCTTTTAGCAACCTGAGGCATTCAAAAAATTAAAACAGAGCATGCTGTAGTAATACAAGCCATATGGAAAACTACCTGTTATATGAACAGTAAATATCAAGTTGCACCATGAAATGTACTGTACACTGTAATATTGTAAGAGCTAGCCACTCCCTTATGCCATCAAAACATGGCAAACATATGTGTTCTGTACTGGTCATGTAGCTATTTACAGCATGTTGTAAAATAGTCTCTATTCTATTGTAGTCGGTTCTATTCATTTTTATATGTTGTCCTGATGTCCCACTTAGATGAGCTTTCCTCCAAAGTGGAATAGAGAACAAAAGAGCAAGCCTGCACTTTATGGAACTATAGATCTTGACCTTCTTGTGTAGCGTGCTCCAACTGGAGTCCTGGTCCGAACTGGAGCGGCCATCACTCTGGAGCTGTGACAGAGACAATGCAAATGACAGTCAACGCACAACGCAGACCAGCAATGCACATGGAAAACAAAGGGCAAACAATCCCTTTTGGCTGTTTGACTTTGGCCGTGTGTAGAGCTACTGCGCCTGCCTGCACAAGTGGTTCAGACTATGAAGGCGCGGTGCATTGACCTCAGCCAGTTCTTCCGCAGCTCCTGTGAGGACCCTCACGGTCCTGGTGACAATGGGGTCCCCCCCCTTGTCCCCAGGCGGAAACTCGGTCACTTCCACGATCTCTGTCACGATGGTCTCCGTCACCTCTGTCACCTCTGTCACCTCACGGGTGGACAGCGTCTTCCACCCCCAGGGGCTCCCGGAGTTCTGCCTCTGGACGCTGGGGGTCCGTTCTGCTGTCCCCCAGCCGGCCATCCCGCCCCCCTGCTTCCCAGACTCCACCTCGTTCCTTTTGGGCAAGGTCCCATTCGGTGGGGTCTTGACGAGGTGGGGCACGCCTTGTTGCGATTGGTCTGCAGCAGGAATGGTAGGGGGGCTGATTGGTTTGTGCGTGGCCGGGCTCTGTGTGACGGCATCATTCCTCTCTCGGAGACTAGCCGCTGGGGGGAGATCCCTCCTGCGCTGATAGCACTCTCTCAGGAAGTCCTCCTCCGACGTCACCTTCTTGGACTTCTGGCCCAGACAGCCGGGCCGGCTGATGAGGTTTCCCATAGTTCTACGGCCAGCGGGCTAGCGAGTCGGGCGGGAGATGAGGGGACCTGCAGTCATGCATGCAGAAGACCCTTTTGCTGCCTAAAACAAGACAAGGCCTCTGCATAAATATTGAACACATGCTTTTGTGGATTACAAAGTTGATATGAATATTAATAAGTCTATTTCAAAAATATAGTTCATCAATATCTCAGAATTTTGTTTGAGCATTCAGACCATTCTGTCCTTTCTAGTTTTAGAGGGAACACTTCATATTACATCAATAGTTTGACAATGTTGTTACATTACAACTACATCTTGTTGCAAAGTATTGAATGCTTTCATTTCTGTTAAATCTGTACAAATCTCATATGTCCCTTCTTTTTTAAAAAGCCTTTCCTCTTTTATGCACTTTGTGGAATTTCCAGTTGAACATTATTGCCTCTCCCTGCAGTGGCCACCGCACTCATGCAGGAGTATGGGGCACAGTGGATGCAATCCTTCAATACACATACACACCACCACAATTCTTTGTCACCCTGAGAGTCACCCAGGCCCCAGCACACCACAGTGGCTTAATTGCCAGTTTGCGGATGGGCGTGGCTGCACAGATGTCACTCGGAGGTGACAACCTGCAGGATGCCTGACGAGGCGCAGGATGCCTGAGACTGGTGAGACGAGCAACCCCCGCTGACGCGCCCACACCTACCCCCAGCAGAACGAAGCCACTCTGTTCTGCCACTGTGGGCTCCTGGTCGTCATTGGCTGGGATTGAACCTACACCGTAATCCTCAGCATGCACTCAGACAAAGTGTTTAAGACATGTGTTTTCATTCTCACTGACATCCCACAGCCTTCCCCAATCAGCAGCACCAAAAGCTTAAGATACTTAAAGATGCTTAAAATACTGGGCATTGTCAGCTCTTGAGCAAGTACTGATATCATACACTAGATTCCATCTATTACCACATATGGCAGTACAGTGCCTACAGATGACAGTGATGTACATTACATTACAGTTGCTTACCACTGTGACTTACACAGCTGACAATTTTTACATCCATCCATCCATAAAACCATTTACATAGCTGGATAGACACTGTTTAAGGACCTTGCCTTAGCATACATTGTGATTTTGCCTTGTCCAATTAAAAGATTTTGAGGCTGTCATCCTTAAAATACCCTATTTTTCAAACTGAATTAACATCACCGCAGCCATCTAATCAGAACTGGAAGATATATATTTCACAATTTCCATAAGAACTCATGCAGGAGATTCTGCCTCATGACTACCAGACTCCTCTAATTCATTTCACTTCTCTTGACTTTCCAAAATGTTGCATACCACTTCATAACTAAAGGCAGCTGCAACTCAACAATGAACAAAACTAACAGAGGTGTGTGAATCTGTTTATAAAAACTAGAATTTCTAGTGATTAGATGTGAGCAGAGACAGCTTAAATGGTGTGGGGTCCTCTTTGGGAAATAAGTCTTTGCTGCTCTCATTGTCGAAGGGTTTGGACTGGTATCTTAGCTGGCCATTTCCTGGTGCGGAATCACACTGACATGCCTGTCTGAGGGGTAGAATCCTCCAGGATGCCCACTGTTACGCCTGGCAGCCTGGACCCACATTCCTGGCCAGGCCTGGCCCCAGACCAGCGCTGGGAAACCATTTAGCCCCTGATCAAATATGACAGGCATAAAAATGCTGCTTCATTTCCGAGGGCCGGGAGGATAGTGCATGCTCGGGAAACCCAGAATAAAAGGCCCGCATGAACATAACAAATGGTGAGGCTGTTCTTCAATAGAGCAGCAGAAAGAGAAAACTACCATGAGAAAATGTATCATCTGACGTGCCCTTTCTGGTGGTTTACAAATATCATACATTGCTTCCGAAGTAGCATTTATAATAACAGACTTCAAAAATGACAAACTCTGCAATCTGAATAGTTTTTGATTATTATTAATTGATTATCACTCTAATTAATAATGGCTAGTAGTAGTAGAAGTGGTAGGAGGAGTATTTTGTATATTGTTCATTGTATCACAATGTGTGCAAATACACAGTTTGAGTAAGATTCATATTAAAATTTTAATAATCACTGACGTCGCACTAAATTCTGTCATGAGAGCATTACTTACTTAACACATGCACTTAAGACAAATATTAGCTGGTCCTCACATCATATAGTATTACATTAGATCAGGTGATATTGCATTACATTATGCTGTTGGATTTGTGAACAGGTTAAGGCAGGATGAGGGAACAGTGCCTGTGCGTCCTATGGGATTAGGAGAAAGCCTTGGACAGAGGAGAGAGGGAGGTCACATGGAGCCCGGTTCTCCATCGCTGCTTCCGCCTCCCAAACCCCACAGACGTGAAGGTCAGCGTGGGTCAGCATGCAACATGCAAATTGGGCAAGTTTGCGCAGAGACCGATGTTAAGATGTTTTCTGGTTCGCTGAAGCAGAAGGTGCTCGATTACTAGCCCTGTTTCCAGTGGAGCGTTTGCACCGTGCTGTTCAGTTCCTCTGGTGACAGTGCAATATCTTAACCAGTGGAAGCTTGTGAACTTGAAAAATAGGAGGAAAAAATTTTTTACCGCTAAACTACTTTAGATGTTAATCGTCCTGAATCGGTTTCTTATTGTTTTACATGATTAATGTGGTGCCGTTAACTTTGCAGTCTTTGTGGATTCCAAGAAAATTTTAATTATGATTAAACTGAAAAAGTTTAAAGTCTCTTTCTTCTGATACAAAGATTTAATGTATTTAATTTTCTTTGCTCTAACCGAAATTATTTAACGTGAACCAAATGCTTTGGGATTTCTGTTTTTGTTTGTTTTTCATATTCCCTCTGGAAATCATATTCTGCCTCGCGTTTCGTAACCATATAATTGTCATTTTCTGTAAAAATACATTTTATTGGTTGATTTATCAGTTAAAGTCTAAATATCCTTCAGTTGACATTTACATTACTTTACTTGACTGACACAATCAAGTAATAATTAAAACAAGTGGAGAGGAGTTTTCTTAATAGTAATATATCTATGTTAATTTGAACTTTTACTAGTGATCACCTTTGGATAAACTCACCTGACTCCAACGTTAAATACCGACCAACCATATCCGTAACCAAGAATTAACCCTAACCTTTCATGTAATTACAAAACTTGAGTAACGAAGGCTGGCCCTAGTATTTTTGGTGGCAAAATTTCTGGTGGAGCACCCCCACGAGAGCCCCCAGCCTACCGAGTTAAACAATTCTAACATTCTTAGACAGTTCTAACAACATGTTTAATAATAATGGCTTGAAATATTACCTTTGAAATATATTCTAAAACAGATCGCCTTCTGTCACTTTCAGATTGGTTATACTGCTCAAAATTTGGCTAACTCGTTAGGTAGATGTATGAGCATTATGTGTATTTTCAGCTTTTCCTTGCCAACTTCACATGCTGCCTGCTGTAACTACTTCTCTTGGCTATCAAGGGCTGGCTCACTTAGTTTAGCTAGTTAGAGCTAGCTAGAAGGCAAATCATGTAGCTAACGTCAGCCAGATAAGACATCTGATGAATATCGCACATCAGATCAATAAAATCAGAACTTCACGAACGTGTTCATGAAATACCGCTTCTCCTTGACCATGCTAGACGGTTCAGACCTCTTCATGATGAATCAATGTTTTGTTGTTTCCCACAACTGTGTCTCTGTCAGCTGTTGTTACGTGCGTGTAGTGTCGTCCATTCCCAGTGTAGCCACAAACTCACTGTAAGTGTGGATCAGAATTCCCAACTGCAAACCAAACCTTGACCAGTATAAGGTGAAGATCCAAAAAAAAAAGGATCAGCTGCTTTTTTGTCATCCACCCAAATGTCACCGCCGTTTTTCTTTATTCTCACTCACTCAAAGGGGTGAACCAGGGCAGATAAACTAACTTGGGCAGGGTGCAACTTGCTTGCCAAATAGCAACAATGACAGCAATAATAATAACAATAACAACAACAACAATAATAATGATGATGTGCCTCCCAAGGCCACCACCTTATACGTCATATGCCTTGGCTTATGCCTTATGCCTTATGTACTGTGCGTAACAATGTTAAAAGGCATAGCAGTCTGACGGCAGTCAGTTACAGTTACACTTACATATAGTGTAGTGACAAAATGTCAACATCTAAATGCTTTTCCATACTTTTTGGAATCGCCAATAGTTTATCCACCACCACAACCTCTACAGTCATACAGGCATGCTGAGGTCAGACTAGTGCAATCATATAGCAACTTGGGCACCTCATGAATCAAAGATTGCCTGATGGTAGTGAGATGAGGAAACCCTGCCAACATACTCAGTCCTAAACTGCCAGAACAAATTAGCTTTGAGCTCCCACTCATTGTTGTCTGATGGGATGGTTGGGATCTAAGCAGGGCTTATAAGACTCTGCCTGCACTCAAGACAAGCACCTTACTATTTGAGCCACTCGGGAGCCCCATGCCAGCATAATATTAAACGTGAGCATGTTTAAATTGTATTTACACATCAGAAATAAGGGCCAAGATAATTAGCAGCTTAAAGGTCCTTTTAGTTTTTGTCAAGCTTTTGTCTTTATCAAACTATTTAACTGGTGAAACCTGTAACAAATGAAAGAGAGGCAACTATATTTGATTCTTCTAATTGTCATTTTTTCCTTGACAGAGGTATCTGCCAAATTGAAACATTGATAATAATTTATCTCCAGCAGGTAAACACATTAACCGTTCAGAGCATCTACCTGCTTGTCTCAGACTTAGGGATACAACCACTGTTCCCAGAACTGTGAACAAAATCACATACCTCAGATCTGTGTTCTGTGTTCTGTGATCACAGTTACAATATGAATTAATGGCGAATTACATATAATTTGTTCATTTTTAGCACTCCATAAAACTTTTAGCAGATTTTATATATTTTCAGCTTTTTGCAATATTTCTGGGAGCCTCATGGTTCACAGTGCAGGTGAGCTATGACCACCCTGGGCCCAATGCTGTATGGTATGCCATGTACTGGAACTTGTAAAACTAGATACACAGCCATGGAAAAAGACAGCGCTCTGCATTTGGAACCACCTGTCGAACCTCAGCATTTCTGTGTGGGTCTCTATGTGAAACGTTTCAACCTACCCTCCTGTATGATAATTCCTCTGAAAGACACAAGCATTAAGAGGGTTTTATAAAAACACCTCACATATGTACAATCTACTGTTGTTCTGGAATCCATGGCTTCATTTCAGGAACAAAACAAAAACCGCATACATATCGCTGATCATCAGATGATGAAAGAACCTACTTCAAAATACAGTGCAGTATGACATTAAAGGTTGATACAAACATAAATGAATGAGACTGAGGGGGTGGTGAGTCAGTTGCAGAGGATTTGGCCTGTTTGTCTGGAATCGACATTCATTTATGTCTGCGGTGGCCATTGTCATGCTAATGCAGGTGTCAGGACAATTGCCAGTATCCTGACAGGACAGAGTCAATACATACTCGCACGCTGACACCAGCGTCATAAGAGCGACCGATTCTCACACATACACACATATACACATCACTCCCCCCTCCGGGAAAACCAGGATGCAGTAGCACAGGGACACCTGACAAAGCTACTCCTTCACTGATGTCAAATACTATCTTGTGTGTGTTGTGTGTGTATGTGTGCTTTTTACTCAAGCTCTTGTGTAGTTGTTAGTGTCCTTGTGTAGTTGTTAATGTAGACTACATCTGCAGAGTTAAGTTTGAAAATTTCATAGCAGTATTTAGTATTTTCATAGAGTTTTTAAACACTTAGAGAAAATAAAACATGGAGAAAGTGTTTGGTTAGATGTAGATGTAGATGTGTTTGGTTAGAAGTTTGCTGTTTGAAGGTGTATCGTATTAGTTGCCCTATATGCTGTAGTTGTACAAATCTGATAGTACTGTGTCCTCAAACAGACCTTGCTCTCAGCTGAGAACTGTCTCATTGTGGAACTGTACACATCCTGTCCCCGTACTGTCGCTATACTTACTGTATGCACTTTTGTACGTTGCTTTGGATAAAAGCGTCTGCTAAATAAATGAATGTAAATGTAAATGTAAATGTAAATGTACCAAGCATAGGTTCATTTTGAAAGACCTTGTGGCTTTTTTTTCCAGAGAACATAAATTTGTTTAAAACTCCAGTCACACATACATGTTCAGTCGTTACTGTAGGAAAACTAATGATTATGTTCTTGAGAGAAAAGCACGCTGTTCCTTAAAAGTATGCTTTGAAGCCAAAAGGCAGAAAGTTCTGTAGAACAGTATTACACACACTGACAGGTACTGGCTGTGAAAACTATTACTCTAACTGTCACATCTAAGCAATTCTGAACAAATTCAGATATGCCCTAATCAGTCAATTCAAGTGATACAGCATAAATACATTCTGCAGCTGTATTTGTGGGAACTACTGACTAAGTCTGCTTTACACTACCAACTCTCAGAGGTAAGAGAAGAGCTATAAAAGCTACAGCACAGGTGAATGTGAAGGACAGTGTATAATGAATATAGAACATATTCCCATTCATGCTACTTGGTTTGTTAATGATATAGTTTCTGTTCGTTTTTTAAAACTTCCAGTCTGTGCGACTGTACTTAACTTTTACAATGACAATGGACGTACCATAAAACATCATTTATTACTGACACCACCAAGCCAAAGCCACTGTAGTAAAATAGTCCTGGACACTGACTCCTTAAATAAAATATTTTGGAATAAAAAATTCCAAAATAAAATTTAAAAAGTGTTTCCACAAAGACTATTTATCAAGTTTATAACATTAATACTGCTCAATGCAAAACTTATGCAACCATAACAACAGGACAGACATAATCTATTACTGCCACGCTGTTGCTCCACTACATTTCTGCACTCTGCAAAGCAGGACTTACCCCCTTCAGCCACCTTCTGCCTAAATCGCCTGCAAGTCTAGATTTGGCGGTTTTAGCTGTGAATGCCTGCACACTTACCCGCACAGAGGCGCACAAATGGCACAGAGAGAATCCAGTTGGTCGTCCGTTACCATTCAAAGGAGCAAATTCCTGCCTTGTTTAAGCATCCTTTCACTTGCCCACCCCCTTTCCCAGAAACGGACTCCACGCAAGCTGATAACCCATGCCTCTCCGTTGCCCACAGCCACCGGCAAACAATGTTCAACTTTTCCCTCTATCCTGCAAACCACTCCTCCTTTCAGCGTCTTTGTTTTACCCCTCGGGCAGAATAATTTCCTCCTTGTCGAGTTACCGGCGTGCAATCCGGGTCAAGGTAGACCTAAAGCTTGGCTACATTCTCCGTGTCCCACAAAGGCAGGTTGTTCGGGTCCCCTCATCCCAGTTTGCTCCGGTTAGCTCCATCTCACTGCCGGCACTTGCCTGTTGATGGGGGCTCTGTGTCTGTTGTGTTTCCCTGCCAGACTGTTAGACAGCAATGTCCTCACACCCCCAATCCTCCCCATCTGCTGGCCCCTCCCCCAAGTTTTTTTTTTTTCGCCTCAGAAACTCCATGCTGCTTCCAGGGGGAGAAAAGGGACTTCATAAAGACCCCAGGGCTCCCCTGCGCATTCACATGTTAAGTGACAGATGCCTCCAGCCCCTCTCTCCCCTGTGCTCATGTTGTGACCGCAGAGGCAAGCGGGGTAGTCCACAAAAGGAGACCCCCCCCCCCCCCCTTTCTCCCTCCCTTCTATTTTCAAGACCAGCACGCCAGCCGTGGCAGCAGCAACAAAGGGCCCTAATTACTGTAAAACACCTCCGGTTACTTTTCAACTCACTTCCAGTCTTCCCGAACTGCAAACGACAAAGCACAAAAAGTAGGGAGATATAAGGAAAAAGGAGATGAGAGGCAGGGCATTGTCTGTCCCTCCCCCACCCCCACCCAGATTTGCTCCATTTAAAGCTCCTTTCCTTTTGAGCATGCAAGTTTGTGCAACTTAATACTTACTCCACTACGGGAGCTTCATAAAGGGGCCTGAAACACTACAGATACAAGTTTGATGACCAGTCTACATCCTCAAATCATAAAGGAAGACTTTAAACACCTGTGATGCTAAAACAATGCAGTAAACATTTCATCGATGAAACTGACTGATAAGCAAATAATCATTTTCTAACTCACATGCTTATGGTCACATTTATTTATAAATTGTTACATCTAACAGGACAGTTTTTAGACAACACTTGGGATATGAACATGACACACGGATGTAATTAGCTAGCACACTGTGTCAGCATCAGTCTACAACACAGGCTTTCAGACAGAATCTCAGACTCTGATTGCATTACACACCAAAATCAATATGAACAGCAATAATGGGCTACCCATTGTCAAATTACATGTTTCAGACATCCGCAGTTTCTCTTGGTGCTTCTACTCCAAAATCCACTCTTTCAGTTTTTACTACTATCTCTTTCTTGTCATCCCTCCCTCCCTTCCACCCTCTGTTCCTAGAACACATCTGGATTTATGATGCCTTACAAAAATTCATTGCAATTTGTATAAAATGGATATTTTCTCATTTGTATATTGCACCCTGTGAAATGGCCTACAGATTTCACACGTGCATATGTTCTGTTATGCAGCCTTGTTTTGTTAATGTAACAGAGAGGAATCTGGTTTACAAAAATATATAAGAATTTAACAAAATGGTTCACTCATCTGATCTCAATTAGCATTGACCAAGTATAGCTATCCTGTCAAGGCAGTGGACTCTCTATATAATTGTTTAAATAACATATTCAAAAGAGACTGATAAGGTCTATTGTAAGGGAAACATTTTGCTTCTTTGTGTTGTTGTCACCTCTTTACAGGTGAATACTAAAGGGCTCTACCTGAAACATTATACAGAATGTGGCCTTACACCGTTCTTATTGCCTGCCAGTGGAAAGCCCTGGTCTGTGATCCCCTTGTTCCTCATAAGTGAAGGAATGTTAAAACTGTTCAATTACAGAGTCAGGTTGCACAGTATCTCCCCAGGCTGGTTTTATTTCCAGGAGAAGGGATGAGAAGAAACAGTCCCTAGTAGTGGGATCAGTATCCTGCCAAGCACCAGTGGACAGGTGCCCAGGGCTTCTCTTACAGATGGCAGATAACGACCGGGCAGCACTTTCTCAGGCCTGGCTCCTTCCCTGCTACCAGCCCCTGTCTTGTCCTATAATCCACACTGTGTTACACACCAGGTGGGGGTCCGCATGGGATTAATCAGGAGATGAAAGCGGCAGAAGGGAAAAGAAAGGGAAATATCGACCTTCCCGTCCTTCCAAGACAGACGGACACCTCATGGACACTCAGTGTCACAGGTTCATCTCCATCTTCTCTACCATAATACTAGCCTCGGATTGGCTGATGGCCAACTGGTTAACCACTAGTATGTTTCAGGTTACGTGAGAAAGGTGAGACATGCCTGTGTGAAAGGGTGGCATGAAGGCCTGGGAGTGGAGGGTGGAGGAAGCATACACTGTGAGAGAGGACACTAACAAAAGAGGGCATGAGATCAGGTTTGACCTCCAGAGGGGTGAGGCATTGCGGCAGCCCCGCCCACCCCATAGCCTGGACCTCTCAGGGGTCAGGTGAATCGTGGACGTTGCTCACAAGAGGCCTCACATCACACAAGTCTGGCAGAGAGCAGCGGAGTAATGCGTCCGAGGGACAGAGGAAAAGAAAGAGCATTTCATGTCGAGTTTTATGATGATTAATCTTCCCCGCTAAGTGCATGGGACCAAATTAGATGAGCTTTTAAGGGAGGACTCAGATGCTGCTTGACTGAAAGCAGCACTTAAATTACCAGGGGCCCCTTTGTGTGCCGATGTGGTGAAATTTCTTTAAAGAAGAGAGAGAAAGAGGTGACGAGAACGCAGAAGCGACAATGCCTGTCACCCTGGCTGCTCCTGGGAAAAAAATTTCAATGGGGATGACCCCCTGAGGTCAAGTTATTTAACCCCTGCAGTCGCACTGTCAGGGCAGAACACCCCAGTGTTCTCAGACAGTCACAGTGTGACTCACAGAATGACTCACAGTCATTCTCCATCTCGAGAGCTCCACGCCACCTTTTTGCAGAATGACAATATTTTTTTGCATCCTGCAAAAAGATTTTCTTATTTTACTTTATAGCACATACACGTGAATATTGAAGTAAGTGGTTGAAGCAAAGCGTTCAAAATTTAAAGACAGGACATAGAACAGGACATGCATTGTAGAATTGTTATATCTGTACATACAAAGTGTGTACTATGCCATCTGTTCTATGAAGTGAACCATTTCTTCTCCAATTCTTCATTAAATCATAATATTAAAAAATACAGTCAGTCTCAATTTGGGTTATAGTATAACTGAACTCTATTTATGATATGGGGAAGCATTATTTTACTGGGGGTAGGGCACAAGAGTGAAATTCTACTTTAAAAAACTGTAATGTTCTGCCAAGTACAGTAATGGTCACACACCTGTCCTCTGTAAGTACCCATGCTCAGAACTTATATTGTTGAATTTAATACAAAAGAGAATATAATAAGAATGGAGCAGAACACAGAATGTTGCTTCCAGTACTCCTGTACAGTATTTACCAACAGGAAATGTGACTTTGTTGCTCCAGACTCATCTGAGCACAGGGTGAAAACACAAAGCTAAAACAGAAATATTGCTGACATGAAATGACACAATGAAATTCAAAATGAAAGGAAAAAAATGTTTGCTTCTGTAAATATGTCACCCTCACATATAATAAACTACAGGAACAATTGCATCTTTAATGTGTTTTGTAATGAATACACTACTGAATACATTTTGACTAATACAGTATATTGTGACAGGTAATTAGACTCAAAAATTCTTGTATAGAAGTGATCATTTTATATGTCATATTAAACATTGTATTCTACAATCATAAGATTTCATTTATTACAGTGACAATTACATATAGATTGTTTTTTTTTCTTATATTACTGTATGCCTTTTTAAATCATATAAAATATTGGGGATTAAAATTTGACATATATTATACTGGTACAAATGACTTTTTACTATGCCCTCCTATGAGGGTACTTTCTTTCCCTTAACAGTCTCTCCTGGTGACAGGAGACTCAACGCCCCTGCTCATGATGGCTTCAATTAACTCCAATTTAAAACTTTGCTTCATCAGTGGGGAATCAATGCATCAATTAAGCTCAATCAGACACCTCGCCAAGCCCAGGGCATCAGCCACAATGCGGAGTCCTTTCGCCCATCTGTAAGCGCCTGTGTCTTTACAGGGCTCAGATGGACTCCTTCCCCTTTCTCGAAGCCTGGCAGAGAGGCGGCTGGCTCCTGCCAAACAGCAGCATTCAGGACCGGAGGGACAAAAAGATGACACGCAATCTAAAGCTTTTCACTGCGCTCAGCCCCATTCAGATATATCTGAATCGTCCGCGGCCCCCGCCCGCCCGCGCTCCCTCCGCGAGCTCCCCTCGTTTTCACCGCGGGATTAACCGTGCAGCCCTCGAATGGGGTAGCGCCGCACGGGCGCTGGCACATGGCAGAGCCGGGATGTTATCTATGCCAGACCCCTCGTAGACTGCATGTGTAGCCGCAGAGACTGCCCGCATAGCCTTGATCTCTGGATTCTCCCTCAGAAAACAAGGTGCCTGCGTGCTCTCGAGCGGTGTCCTGAGCAGCTCCAGTGTAACCTGAGGACCTGTGGCCCTCATGATGTGGGCGGCCTTCTTCGCTTGATGGATTGATGTCGGACGATAGCTCATTCTGTTTTACTGTTACTCTATAGCTCATGCTCTTGCAGCCTCGCTCACATGGAGCCAGAGAGCATGTGTTGTGCTCAGCTTTTGGATAGGGTACGGGAGCCAGGCAAATGGGACGGTAAATGGACTGCAGATGAGGAAAAATTCGATCAAAGTCCCATGAGCCAGAAGACTTGAAAGCACAGAAAAGTGGATTAATCCTTTGCATGTTACCCCTACCGCCTCCCCCACTCCCCAGCCCCTAAATCAAATAAGACCTGAATAGGTACTCCAGTATATGGTAATTAGCGCTCCTCTGACCATACCCACTCCCTCTAAAAGAGACAAATGGGACACAGGAGGTTTTTTTTTCATTCATCCTAAAAAAACAGGGTCCCCCTTTGATGAGGGGCACTGAAAGCGCCATTCCTCACCGCAGACAGTTATCGCCATAGTGGTGGCTTCCTGGAGAGGCCCCGGTGCAGCAAATGAAAAGTAGGGGTTCCCGTAGGGGGTCCCTGGACAACACTGGGTCTCGGGCACAAAGGAAGCAAAACGTATATCTCTGATCCATCTGTCTACATGAACGGCTCATACTCTAAAGGAAGGAATGATGGCTGAATTTAAGGCTGAACAGGAAGTGAGGTCAGAACGGGACACATGTAGGGGATGTATGAGGTCAACCTGAGGGTTCTGTTTGTCTGTAGGCTCCACGAGGGAGGAAAAGTGATTATCCACTCTGATGGAGGGCATTGGAAAGTAAAGATGGGGGAGGGGCTGCACAAAGGAACACAGCCACCCAATGGGATATACACAGCGGGGAAGGTCTTAAGATTTACCAGTATGTGGCTCATTATCTTTTTTAAAAATAGATTTTCAGTTTGAATTCTGAGAAGTAATTCAAAGATTTAGTTATTAATCATGTATACTGAATAAAAATGTAGTTATTCAGTGACCTGGTGAAAATGTAGCCAAAATTTTAATCTATTAAACTTGGAAAACTCACATCATATTTTGAAACTTTGCTTGAGCATACTACCTAAGGAGAGCTACTATAATCCATTTTACAGATACATTTAGTCATTTCGCAGATGCTCTTATCCAGTGCAATTTATAGATATAGACACATGAAAGTAGGTGACACAAAACGCATTGGACAGAGCCGCTCACCTCACCAGGAGCCGAGCTGACACAACAGGCCTGCTGATACTGAACTGTGTAATTCAAGACGCCGCCAAACTTTGACTGCGTGCACTGCCACCTCACCCCGCCTGCCCCCCCAGACTTCCCAGACACACACCACAGAGGGACAGTGAAAAAAAACGGCAATGTTTGCAGGCCACCATCAAGGCAGTGCCGGGAGGAGAGTGGAGGCCGGCTCATTACGCTGTCACCATACTGCGCATCCTGACTTGTTCATGATTCAGACTCACACCACATGAAGAAGAGGAGAGACCCCTTTGAGGATAGATATGCTATTTATCCACTCCCAGCTCATTGAGAAGATTTTAAATCTGTAGCTGGCCATTCGACTACTGGCAGGGAAGCCTTCAGACTCCCAATACAAACGCAACCACTCTTCAATGCAAGCTTCCATGACACAAAGAAATGCATAACTTGGTCACATGGTCATATGACTGGGTGCTGATCCAATATGTATAAGGTGATTATGCAATTTCAAAAAAAAGAAAAGAAAAAAATTAATTTCATTTAAAATTCATAATTTAAAATTACTATTAATCATTATTAATAGGATAACCTAAAATCTAATGTTAGTTGATGATCTAATATTATTTAATGTTTGTCTTGTCTAATGGAGGACATTTCAATTGGTGGTTAACTTTTGTTTGCAGCTAGAGCATGCTTAATTGCTAAAAAGTCAAAAGTACAACACAATTATTGTATAAAGGTGATTAGGGGCCGTGCAACACATGGGGTCCGATGTAACAGGTAAACACATGGCAGAACGTGCCAGGCCAGCCGGGGCAGGTGTGAGTTTCTCCATTGTGGCCACACAAGGGGCCGTCACATCGAATTCACCCTGCTAACTAACAAGCCCCCGCTGACTGGAAGCAGCGGTTTGAGCAGACTGAGAGGCCATTAGCATGACAAAGCCGCGCGGGGCTGACACAGAACGATAATGTCAGGGAGGGAGAGAGCTCTCCTTTCACATATACAAACTCACACAGACAGAGAAACAGACACTCACACACACACATGCACACGCGTGCACACACACAGACACACACACACACACAGTGCATCTGTAGAACTGACATTAAGTTAAACTGAGGCACCATCCCAACTACCAGCCTGATGTATGTTAGTGAATATATGAACTTTTCTCTTCTAAAAAAAATAATTCCAAGCTCTTCCAAATAACTGAGTGTTCGCTAAGCTAGTGTTAGCGTTATGTTTGTCATTTTCTTCAAAACATTTTTATAGTAAATAAATAAACCCCTTCAAACTGGAAAGAGCATCAAAATTAGGTTAGCCATTTTCTTCTAATTTTTGTTGGGTCAATGCTTTGATTTAACTGTAGCCCAAACAATCTATCAAAAAAGTCTAACATGGGCTGCCTAAACACAATAGGACGCTGTAATAAAAATCATGCCAGAAACACAGAGAAGACAATGCAATACAAATTGAACAAAAGAAATCGTCAATGTGTTCAGGAGCTGGGTGTTGTACTGTAGTGGGAATCAAGATAAGTATTAAAACGTTTCAATTAATACATAATGGAGCCTCAGTTTTCAATGAACACAAGAAGGAATATCCTAATCTAACTTTAATGCAGTTCTGCTGTACTGAATACTCCATTTCAAATGTTTTTTTTTTCTTCAGAAAGCAGGGTATTGCAAAGTAGCATTCCAAAGTAAACCAATGATGCATTCAAACCGTGATTGTGTGCTGTTAGGTATTCTGTGGCCATTTATTAACCCATTGTGTCAGACTGCTGGAATAGATTTGTTATCCTTAAAGGGAAAATGCATCTTCTTTAGCAATTGAAACACAATAGCATGGGAAATTTGCCTTTTCTTAATGCTGTTTAAAGAAAATGACCCACCTAAGCTGAGGTGATCTTGTCATATTCATCTACAATAATAATAAGAAGAAAAAGAATGTCAGGCTCTTAGTCACGATAGCATCTCAGTTTAAGTCCACAGATGTGCTGTGTATGTGTGTATCTGTTTATGATTATTGATTATTGACTGATTATTATTTGTTGATTATTATTATCTGATGATTATTATTTTGTTGGTTTCATCGCCATCACTTCTAGAAGTAGGAGCTGAATTAGTAATGTTGTAACAGTAAGAATGATTAATATTATATTATGATTTTTTTTTGCCCTCAAATGAAGAAAGTGATATGTACAAAAAAGCCTTTTCAGTCAGATCACAGCAATCCATCTGTCCAATTTTGCGTCTTCTCCGCTCTCTCATTCACCAATCACAGTCTAATGTCCTTTCAGAATGTTCTCTCATGTGTGCAGAGGGCCTCCTCAGCCACCCTTGCACACAACACAAAGGAGGCTGGCCCTTATTCCAGTGGAGCCTCTCTCTCTCTCTCCCTGGTTCCCCCTTTCACTCTGTATCTCTGTGTCTCTCTGTTCCTCTGTCTCCCTCCCTTTCTCTCTCTCTCCCTCTCCCTCCTTCACAGCTTCTGATGGGACCCTAACCCTCCAGGGCTCAGACATCAAGACTAACTGCTGGTGAGAAAGTGGCTCTGGTCCCAAAGCCAATGGATAAGAATGTTTACCGTTGAACCGCAGGGGCTGGATTATATAATAGAGGATGGACTGAAACCACTAGCTTTGTCTGAGGTCATGTTTGCCTTTTTCTTGTAAAAGGCACCAACCTCCACAATTACTTTTTTACAACAACGGCTATTAAAGGTTTTGTGACCAATCAGTCCTTCTAAATCACAGATTTTTTGCATGAATATGCAATACATGTAGCTGACTTTGAATGAAGTTGCCGTGACATTCTAACTTTACCCAGTCTCTCTGGATGGTGACAGTCCAGTCCCCTCGAAATACAATGGTTTTTGCCAAATGAGGAACGTACTGCACAGAGCTCTTTCCTCTTTGCCGTCCGAAGCTCAGATGTAGTGCTCAGAATGGGCTGTAACGCCATTGCAGTTTTAAGTTGCATTCAACAGTTTGATCCCCCCAGGCAGGTTCCTCTTTTTTGGGATGGTGCCAACCAGAATTTCAAAGGATCCCAACAGCTAATGTTTTTCTTGCTAACTCTAACAGTGAAGACTAGACTTGAGTCTTCTATTAATGGAAAATGTGATGGACACCAGAATCTATATTAATAGCTCAAACGTGCATTATTATTTGTATACTTGCATGTCTTTTAGAGTATAATTCCACAATTATAGAAATTTATCTTTATGCATAGTCTGCATCATAAGTAATACATTTCACAAATACTAAAATATACAGGATGTGCATACAAATGGATATAAAAGTGGGTTTTCTTCTTCTGCTTTTCTTCTGTATTGTACGTTATACATTTTGACATAATGAAACTAATTGATGTGTTAGTGCAAACGACTTAATTGAATTAACATACTTGTAGAGTTGTTAATATTTTGTTCATTTTGATGTGGCAGTTTAAAAATATCAGCATTTCATGTAAAGGTTCTTTCACATGCCACAGAGCATCATGAAACGTGTCATGAAGAACAGTATCTTTTACAGAGTAAAAGAGTACAGAGTATCTTGTACTGAATGAGCTCAAAGCTCATTCAGTACATTCTTTCTATAGGTAATTAGTAAAAGCACCAGATAACACAAAAGAAAAGCAATGTCACTATACATAAGGTGTCTGTGTTCTCCACATGAGCTGTGTACAATCCAGAGAACATCCATTGCAGGTAAACAGTACGCTAGTAGACACAAAACATTTAAGTTTGAATCCTTGAAAATTTCTGGTTGAAAAAAAGATTATACCCCCACAGCAAATTCAAAGCAAACAGTCATAACTTCAGGAAAATGTTACAGGAAGCGTATGTTATAGGAAAACATATAAGGTTTGTTGAGATATCAAAAGGTGTAGAAAATAGTAAAGGAAGCACTCTGAAGTAAAATGTTCTATGCCATTTTACTTTTGATTTTCTAAAACTGCAATAGAAATTTAGAAAATACAGAATTATCTGAATTATAAAAACAAACACCCAAACAAAAAAGCAAGTAGTAAGTAGCAAGTTTTAAATTTGTGAACCTTTTAATGACTGAACATCATATTTTTTCAGAAGATCAGCACCATTATTATTATTATTATTATTATTATTATTATTATTACCAGCATCATCATCATAAATTAGTTAGAATATGTCTTTATCCATGGTAACCTAAAATTCGTACATACTATTATGCAGCAGGATAACTCCTGAGGCCATTCAAGTTTTCAACTTGAGATGTGAATTCAGAACTTTGCATACTTATATTTGCATCAAGATTTGTGTCAGCATTTCGCAAGGGATAATGAAGGGCAAATATTAAATATTAATATATACAATATATTATATATTAAAAACTGTAACCCACTAACCCCAGGTTCCACATGGGGCAGCCTCATCTCCATGTCCTTCAGCCAGTGACGCAGGGCCCGGATCTGACCTCTGAACTCCGTCTGCCATTGGTTCCAATCTTCCCCAGCTTTTCTGGTGGGAGATGGGAGAGACTGTGTTTACGGTTTGTGGTACTTAGTGCCAGGTTTCCACTGTCCTGAATTTTACCCCTAATTTACAAATCACTTTGGACAAGAATATCTACCTAATGACAAAATGAAATGCAAATATAATGTTCTAAACCTATGCATTTGAACAGGAATAGCCAACTGTAATGTCTAATGCTTTTAGGTGTCTGCAGGCTTCAATTCTACTTTTCACTCATTTGGCTGTATCATTTGACATCTCTTGGTCAGCAAGTAAACTCACTGAGTAGTGAGTATTCAAACCCCATGCAAGACACTGATCTTCAAGAACCAGAATTGGCCATTCCTGCTCTTCAAGTCTTTACTGCCATTATAATTACCATTCCATAAACCTATTGTCTTGAAACTGAAAAGTAGTTAGCTTTTTTGTCTGTTCTACCATCAGGCTATCATGCTGTTGTCTTTTTAAAGTACTTGTCATCATAAAGAGTTAAACTCATTTAGAGCTGTGGTCATCTTCACCCTCACAATGGCAGCAATGGGACCATCGTTATTTGTTCCGTTAGGCAGCACGTTGGGATTTTTTCCACCCCCCATCTGATCTCGTTTGATGGACTGCTTTCATCTATGTGAGATTTGTTTTCCCTTTTGTGTTCATCTAGGTTAGCCCATCCAGGCGTACTGGGCCCAAGGGCCCGAGCAGAGCGGTAACAATTGACCAACTGTTACCGTCCGTTTGGTTTCCTGCGAACCAAGCTGCCAGCCGGCACGTTGACTGTTGCCATATACCACCCCATATTTTCCAGACAGCAAGAATCAAGCCCCCTTCCCCGAATTACCCTGAAGTAATCAGATTTATAAATGAGTATACAGTCCCATTAAAGGTAGAGTTTGACTTATTCTAGCAGAGTACTCAGTTTGGAATGTCGAGAGGCATTTTTTCTCACTGCATCAGAGACCAGTACCTGTCCTCTTTCACTGTGGCTCTCTGTGACTCGGGCACAGCCTCTCTTTGATCCTAAGACAAAAATCAAAGAATTTTTTCATTATGCTTTTTTTACTTTTACATGTAATACTCAATCAATATATTTGCATTTTCATATCATATCGGCATGTATCAATTTTACATTTAATGTCTTCAATTCTTACAAATAATACATTCTAAGAATAATGTTGTAGGTTTTTTGGTCTTATAGGACATTGTTAAACAGGGTATGACGTTAGGTATCAGCATATGAAACTGTGGATGAGGGGAGAAGTTCTTGAACCACAAGCCTATATCTGTTCTCTTAAACCTGCAAGCATTCTGTTAGAATTCACATTTTAAGCCTGCTTAAGCTTTACTAAATACAAATTACTGGGTATTAGAACTTCAGATTCAAAATTTGAGGTGTATACTAAGTAAAAAAAAACATTTTACATACACACATTTCACATCAGTAATTCATTGTCACTGTGATAAACATAATTGTGCATATTAAAAAATACATGGCACCATTACAAATGCCTGATATATTCTAGCATTGAAAGTTATATGACGTACATCTGCAATATACTATATTTTACATTTAGGTTTAGAGACAGATCAAGAATACATTCTTTATATTGAGTGGGATTTTGCATGTATCAAGGGTACCAAATAAAATGTGATTGTGAACATCTAAACGTGCCACGTTTTCGCCATTCCCCTTGAATCTCACCTGTTTCCACCTGTCCAGTGCAGCAGGTGAGCTGGACAGGTGGAGCAGTGTCTGTGCAGGTATGCCTCTCTGGGAATCATGGGAAATAAGTGGCCCTCCTGTGGGAGTCCTAAACTCTGCTCCTGGGCTCAAAGCCTAGATGAAGGCAGATACACACTTCTGAGCAGCTTCGATTATCCTATGAACCGAGGTACTCTGTCATTTTACAATTAAATAATCATACTCCCATTCACTCACTCTCAAACAGTATATGGCATACTTTGGTGAAAATAGACATTTTAATTAAGGTGCTAAATCAATGTAGCATTTGTGGGGTATGACAACAGACATCCACAAAATATATGCAGTTTTTAATTAATAAAAATAGCATGAAGCATTTGGTCTTGCCATGAGCCTTCGGCTTTATGTTTCATGGCTTGAACTTTAACTTAGCAACACGTTTCAGTTGTAAAATACAAAGTATAGCCTTTGTGCATGTTTATAAATCATACACATTATACCTAAGTACATTCACTTTTCTGTCCAAATCTAAATGGACTTTTATGCTTTCTTCACCATATTTTCTCCTGGCTCCTTATTTTCATTGTATAAGCCAACAGTGCCCACCTATGGTAGAGTATAGCATTACACTGGAGTAAACGTTTTAACTGCCAGAACTTTTCTTCTTACAATTTAATCTAGCAACAGTGCAAACCAGAGCATATTTAGCTACCTAAGACGTTTATATTTAAATCATTTAATTTTTTTCTATAAATGATTTAGATTGTATGTGCATGGTATTTGTACCATTTTACAATTAGGAAAGAAAGTAACCAGGAATAACCACCATTGTGATATCAGTGTTATGGAAAAATATTAATTGTGAGAACTGTTTTTTGTATTTGCCAAAATATCAATCTCTGCCTATCATATGCAACTGTATGCGTATATCATAGGACACATTTCACAATGCAAGTAATGACCTAATTAAATATACTTTATAAATTAAAATGATTGAGTTGTTGAGTTTTTCAATAATATGCTATGTCCTTCTTATTATTAATATTGGTTCTTACAGTCTACAGTCTTCTCTTTTTAGGAAGATGTGCTTCTGCATAACTTTTTCCATAATAACGAGTGGCAGACAAGTAGAGTTTTATAGCACATTTATTTACATTAGATAGTGTTATGCTCAAAACATACACCCAATTCTTTTCACCATGCCTCACAACACAAACTTCTTTTATGGGCAAAACCAACCAGTTAGTTTTGATTAAATATCTTTTTTAATCTTTTAAACCAGCTTAAAACAAAAAAAATGCTTTGTTAAGCAGATATATTTTTAAAATATCTTCATCTTGCCTCTGGTTTATCCGTACATTTATAACCAAGTTAGTAAAACATGCAAAGCAAAAATATATAATATATGATATCAAAAATATGATGAAAAAAAATGAAATAAAACATGATGATTTACAGAAGTCAAGTACTTTAAAGTAAGAATGGGACATAAAGGATGAAAAAAATTGATTGGGAAAAGGAGTTGATACACTGGTTAAAAAAAGATTCAAGAGTGAAAGCTTCAAGATCCTTTTGCAACAAGAATAACATGAAATGTTTTTCAGCATATTACCATATCCAATTTTTAGTGAGGTAATAGAACATTTGGGGGGGAGCCTAAGACTGGACAAATGGGACATTACATCATTACACCTCTCTTTAGAGAGGAAGGGTATCTGCATTTTGTGATGTTCCATCAGATTTCCAACATTTGAAAAAAAACAATGTCTCTATGTAGCTTTGTTTTGCAGATCTCTAGACTGGTTAAAAGGGAACCCATTTGCAGTTAATTCCTGGTTCTGAAAAACCACTGCATGGCCTTGGGAGGTCCCAAAGACGCAGGAGCTCGCTCAGAATGAGGGCTGAGGCAAGTGTCTTGCAGGTTACTGCAGGGTAAGTGGTAGTTCTGACTTCGGAGAAGAGCAAATGGAGGTCTTGAGATGTCAGGATGGCCTTATGGGGGACCAATGGCTCTCTTCTTGTGTGGAAGGAGTGTTGAAAGAAAGAAGGAGGGGCTTGAACGCGGATCTAAAAACAAAACAAAAATGATCCTGAATGAATGAAATATGTAAAATAATAATAAAAAACAATGTAAAACAAAATGAAAGCATGAAGACCAAAGGATGGATTCAGAAATACTACAGAGATGTTTTTATATGTAGACAAGTGTATGTATGTGCACTGCTGTGTATTTTTGGAAATTTTAGATTCTATCAAATAATTATTCTTATGGAGCATAGCAGCTTTGAGAGATAATATTTGAAATCTGAATATATTTCTTATACAGTGAAGCATTTGGGTGTGTGAATATGATTTATAATCACACTCAATTGTTAATAGCAGATTCCAAAACAGACAAAACAGCAGAAGGGAAAAAAGGTCTCTGCTCAGTATTTTGGTAAATCCAAGTTACCTTGACGTCCGGACAAAGCAGCTGTTGAGTTCCAGTGTTATCTGAGATAAAGTGTCCATTATTCCAAGCCGTCTCAACGTCTACACCTCCTTCTCCGTAATTGGTAAAGAGAGCCATCTGCCAGTGACAAGAGTAAAATAACATTTCATAATCAGTTATTAAAGACATATAGGCATGTGGCATCATTGTCTGAACATGGGAACACATCCCAAATAAGCTCCTAGAGCAGGGGACTCCAACACAATGGGCAAGCTACAATTTGACAAAGCCTTTTCAGTCATTGGATATTTGAATTTTCAGTTGTGATTACATTTCAGAAACACTTTGAGGAAATGAATTTATATTCAATAGTATAAATTTTGCATTATGAGGTGGATGCAATGTATCTGAATATAGCTAGGTGCCCATTGTAAACACATCAGCCTACCATGAGAACAGTCCTAGACCCCTGTCTTTGTTTTTGCCCATTAGTTTCTATACCAGAGTTCAAAGCCGGGTCCCTGTGGCTTTAGTGCTGGTGAAAAAAGGAGGAAAGAGAAAGACTCACATGCAAAGCAGAGACCCTAATCCAGGCTCATAAGGTGAATAGCTCCTATTGACAGAAAATAAGATAGAAGGACCACGGAATACCATATAAGCAAACAGTAAGTCAAAAATAGCCCTGTCTTGAGTGTAATAAAATGAGGAAAACAAAAGATAGAGCAAAGGACTACAAGGGGTGTAATTCCACTTACAAGTACCCAAATGATGCTGGGGGATGCAGGTCTTTTTACATGTAATGGTCAGTGAAGCCAGGACACCGCTGAGGTCTTCTCTTAAGTCTTGAGATGATGTGTTGGGAATGGTTGAAACATGATGGTGACTATGGGTTCCTTGTATTTCAGAGGCAGATGTTTGACTTTGGTGAGGAAGGTGTTATGGTGTGATCTTCTGAGGGATGGCTGCTTCTCCATTTGATACATACTTTTCATTTATAATTAAGAATGAGATGACTGGACATCCGATTGACATGCTGGGGCAGGGCGTGAGGGTTTTCTCAGGGTTTTCGAACATGGCAGAATAACTGTGGCAGTGTAGCAGAGTTGCAAAACTTTCTAAAAGCTAGGAATCTTGAAGCTTCTTTTCTTCCAGTGTTAAGTCTAAGCATAGTGTTTTTAATTTTATTTTTATTCTGCTCTGCAGATAGCAAGCAAATAACTGTTTCATACTTTGCCGGATAATAACTTGCACTTTGTAAAATTATTATGATCAGACATCTATACACATACATAGAAATATAAAGCCATATATATATTTTTACTCTGGTAAACAGCATAGTCTATCTTGCCGTCATCTTGTGGATTACTCTCTTCAATTAATTAAAAACGAAGGAGGACAAAACACTGTAAATCAACAACAGAAATGTTGGAGGAATTCCTATTTTTCCTTACTGTTTATATATTACGTTTGACAAGCATAACTACAATAGAAAAAAAATGAAATAATGTTAACCACATTCCAACACTGACAAGTGTTAGAATGCAGTAATTAAAAGAAGAAATAATAAAAAAAAAATTCCCAGGCTTTTGAGCTTTAAAACAATGCACTCGTACTGTATAATGGATAAAATGGCCACAGAAAAGAACTATATAAATCAAATTTGTTTCAGAATTTTAAAAACGTTAAGGCTAGACAGAAAAGGTTTAGCTCTGAATATCCACACCAAATAAAACAGGAACTACAGGAAACTATATCCAGCAACAATGCAGTTAAGATCACTGCAATTTCAAAATGCAACCACATGCAGAGCAGAATAAATATATATATTTTTCTTTTTCATAACTTCCTTTCCTTTGAATTATGCAACTGGTGAGTGCATGGGTAGTGTTGTCGTGAACATAGCTCGCTCTTCAGAGCTGCAGGTTCTGCTCATTGTGAGTGCTGTAAGGGCTTGCCCTAGTTCATCCACATTCAGTCCACTGTATGGGCCAGCATTGTATCGGCGACCGTAGCTGGTGGAGGTGTAAGACGAAGATGAGAAGTTCATGGTGAAACCAGAACCGGTGGCATCGAAACTGCCTCGCCTGGAGCCCGATCTGGAGCCGGTCCTAGAACCAGACCTAGAGCCAGAGGCTGACCCAGAACCGCTGACGTTGTAGGGGCTGTACAATCCTTTACTTGAGGAGGAGGAGGCCTCCAGCAGACGCAAGCCAGATCCTTCTTCAATCATGCTTCTGTCCATGGCGTCCTTGTAAGAAATTTTCAGCTTGGTTTTGGGACAGGTCAGATATTTGGAGTAGGCGCTGACATCTCTCAGCTTCTGAGCAGTGCGTGCATCCAAGGTACCCTTCTTGATAGCCTCATCCAATGAGACTCTGCCTGCAACTTCTGGTTCTATCAGGCCACCGGTGAGGTACTGGACTTCCAAGAAACGCTGACCTGCCTCGTAGTACAACCAGCCTTTCTTTAAAGCTTGGGCAGCAGACATCTTAGTTTTGGTTCTGGGATCTTCAAATCCATTGTAGGCCTTCTGAGCCAGGTTGATGCGGTCAACCATGATCTTGTCAACGAGCCCTTTATTGACGGCATCAGCAACTGTGAACTTCTCTCCAGTACTGGGGTCAATTATACCACCAGTGCAAGCCTGAGCCTCAAGCAGCCTTTGACCGGTGATGTTGTCCACTAGGTTCCGGTGCATGGCTTCAGTAACAGACACCTTTTCTAGGGTGTCTGTATCCAGGATGCCAGCTACAGGCCCGGTCTCCTCGGTTGGGTCAGTCCATGTTGTTGCAGGGGTTTTGATGGAAGGGATGGGGCTCATGGGGTAGGATGAGGTTGACCCGAATGATGATGACCTAGAGCGGAACCCACTCATGTTCCCAGACAACATGTCAGCAAATTCTGTGATGGACAGGGTACCAGCGCGGTACTGATCCAAAGCAGACTTGTCAATGAGGCCTCGTGCAATGGCATCGTCAATGTCATACTGCCGTCCAGACCTCCTGTCGATGATCATGGACTTCACCACGCCATCAGAAGATGTGATTGTGATTTCTTCCCATTCACATTCCTGCTCAGCAAGCTCCAGGTAGGTCTGATGGTCAATGAGCCCTTTGCGGTAGGCCTCATACACAGACATTTCTTTGCCTGTCTCTGGGTCCACAATGACCACTCTACGTTTGCGGACAGAGGATTTTGAGGAGGTCTTCCTCTCCCGCTTCTTTTCCTTCAGGAGGAGGAGCACTAGCCCGGTGTCAGGGTCTGTGATGCACCTCTCCATCAGCTGCAGGTAGGTCAGGTTCTCTTCTGTGTTTGGATCAAAGAAACCCTTGGTGTCATCAGATGGGTCTGTGAGAATTTCATTCATCTCTTCATCAAAGAGGCCGCGCTTGTAGGCCACTTCTACTGGCAAGCGGTGACTTTCCTCTGGGTCAATGATTCCACCTGTGGCAATCTGTGCTTCCAGCAGACGAATTCCATGATCTTTCAGGATGAGGCCCTTTTTCATGGCCTGGAACAGAGAGATGGTTTTGCCTGAATATGGGTCTCTGTAGCCAGTCACAGCACGCTCTGCAGAGAGGAGCTTGTCCTTGAACTCTGGGCCCACAATTCCCATCCTTACAGCTTCATTCACAGTCAGCTTCAGATTCTTTATTGGGTCAATCACATATCCTGTAGCAGCCTGAGCCTCAAGCAGTTCAAAAGCAGTCCCAGGTCTGATCATGTTCTTCTTCATGGCCTGGTAGATTGACAAGCGGTCCTTAGTGGACTCTATGTATACCCCAGCGATGCAGCTTGTACCTTCGAGGTACTTCTGGAGCCCTTTGCTGACTTCCTCCACTGTGATCAGACCTTCACTCAGCTGTGTTGCTGTCTGTTGGTCAATGATCTGAGAGCGCAAAAGTTCTTCCATTGTGATTTGCTTTCTCAGACCCTTGAACAGTAGTCTTCTGTCTGCCAGTGACAGCAAGCGCATACCACTGTCACTGTCGACTTTGCACCTCTTGAGCAGCTGAGCATAGGACAATTTTTCCTCTGTCATGGGGTCTACATACTCCTTTACTTCCCCAGAGAGCCTTTCATTGGTCTCCTTGTTGATGTATCCTCGCTGAATGGCGATATCTGTAGGAAGGTGGAAATTGAATTCTGGATCCATGAGGCCTCCAGTAGCAGTCTGGGCCTCCAGCAGCTTTAGAGCATAATCCTCTGGAACGAGGGCTTTTTTCATTGCTTGGAAGAGGGAAATAATTTTGCCGCTGTAAGGATCCCTGTAACCAGTGACGGCTCTCTCAGCTGACAGAAGTTTATCATGGATTTCTGGACCCACAATACCCTTTCGAACAGCCTCATCTACTGTGAGCATCTCATTTTTCACTGGATCAATGATGAATCCGGTCGCAGCCTGAGCTTCCAGGAGACTAAGAGCGACTTCAGGCTTCAAAAGCCCTCTCTTCATAGCCTGATAAAAGCTTATTTTGGAGGAGTCTGCTAGAACACCAGCAATGCTGCCAGTGCCAAACAGGTACTGTTTCACTGTTACCATTTCCATGATTTCCCGAATGGTCTTCTTCTCTTGCTTTAGCAGGTTGTATGTTTCCAGATCAATTATGCGAGCATTGTAAAGTTCTTCAATGGTAACTCTTCGTCGAATCATATCGCAGGTCATGATGCGCTCACCCTTGATGATTTCCCTCTGCTCAATAATTTCAATGATGATGATGATCATGCGCTCCTTCGTGATTTTGCCCGAGCGGTATTCTTCAAGGAGCTTCAGCCTCTCGTCTTCAGGGAGAAGGTTCGAGTTCATGACATCCCAAAGGGACATTGATTTTCCAGCAAAGCTCTCGTGAGGGATGTCAACTTGAGTGTTAGACAAGTCATTCTGGGTTTGCTCTTCAGTGTATAGGTAGGTCTTTTCCACCACGGTGGGAGCCTGAGGCTTTGAAAGGGGTATGAAGCAGAGGCCTGTTTCAGGATCTCTCATGCACTTGTCCTTCAGCTGTCTGTAAGTGACATTTTCATCAGTGTTGGGGTCAGAGAAAGTTTTGGTCTCATCTGAAGGTTCGTAGAGTATCTCAGCTATCTGTTTGCTTAAAAAGCCACGCTGGTAGGCTACATCAAGGGGTACACGATGACTGTTCACTGGATCAATGATTCCTCCTGTGGCTATCTGAGCCTCCAGGAGGGGCATGGCATGCTCTTTTGGAATCAGGTCCTTCTGCATAGCCTGGAAGATAGAGATCTTCTTGCCAGTGTAAGGGTCGTTGTAACCTGTCACTGCCTTTTCAGCAGAGAGAAGTTTTTCGTGAAGCTCAGGACCAACAACACCTGCTTTCACAGCATCATCCACAGACAGGCACTGATTCTTGACTGGCTCAACAATGAACCCAGTTGCTGCTTGAGCTTCCAATAATGCTAGCCCTGTGTTTTGCCTCAGTAGTTTCTTCTTCATAGCTTGATAAATGCTGACTTTTTCTTTAGTTGGCTCAACATAGATGCCTGCAATGCTTTCAGTGCCCTGCAAGTACTTCTTCACTGTGTCAACTTCACCAACTTCTTTTGGTGTCTTTTTGCCTTCCTGGAGCTGATCAAAAGTTGCTTTATCAATAATTTTGGAGGTGAGCAGTGAGCTGGCAGGGACAGGAGTTCTGAGTCCTTTGAAGCTGATCTGTTCTTGTTTCTTGCTCTCTTTTTCATCAACGATAGTGATCACAATCTTAATGATCTTTTCGATTGTCACTTTGCCAGTTCTATACTGCCTGATGAGCTCAAGTCTTTGTTCCTCTGTTAGGTATTCTGAGTTGATGATCTCCCAGATGGTTACTTTCCTTCCTTTGAAGGGTCCAGATTCTAACTCCACAGTTGCCTGGTTCAAAGCTTCTTTAGTCTGGACTTCGGTGTAGGCAGTCTCTTCCTTTGCATTGATGGCTTGTTCAGACAAGGGCAGAAGCTTAAGACCAGTCTCTTTGTCTGTGACACATCTGTTCAGGAGCTGCAAGTATGTGACATTTTCCTGAGTATTTGGATCAAAGAAGCATTTTGTGTCATCCGTTGGGTTACTCAGGAGCCGGTTCATGTCCTCATCGAAGTAGCCTCGTTTGTAGGCAACATCATGTGGAATGCGGTAACTTTTCACAGGGTCAATGATGCCTCCCGTGACCACCTGAGCTTCTAGCAGACGGATACCCTGGTCTTTGTTGATGAGGTCCTTCTTCATTGCCTCAAACAGAGACACAGTCTTTCCAGTGTAGGGATCTTTGTAGCCAGTAACAGCTCTCTCAGCAGACAGTAGTTTTTCATGCAGCTCAGGGCCAACAACACCAGCTTTCACAGCATCATCGACAGTAAGCTTCTGATTTTTGACTGTGTCAACGATAAATCCAGTTCCAGCTTGTGCCTCCAGCAAATTTAATGCAGGCCCTGTTCTCAGCATGTCTTTCTTCATGGCTTGGTAGAGGGACATTTTCTCCTTGGTTGACTCAATAAGGACTCCTGCAATACAGTCTGTACCTCTCAGGGCCTTCTTAACTGGCTCCAGCTCAGACACTTCTTTAGTTGTTTTGTTGCCCTTGTGCAACTTATTGTAAAGGTCTTTGTCAATGACCTTAGACTCAAGAAGTTCAGTGGCTGGGACCGGTGCTCTCAGACCTTCAAATGCAATTTCATTCTTTTTCTCTTTCTCCTCAGCCACAGTAATGACAATTCTGATTATTTTCTCAACTGTGATTTTTCCAGTTCTGTATTGCCGGATTAGGTCCTTCCTCTGTTCTTCGGTGAAGTACTCAGAGTTAATAACTTCCCAGATTGTGACTGTCTTTCCTTTGAATCTTCCAAACGGCACTGAAACTGTGGTCTTGCTGAACACGTCTTTGGTTTCTTCATCGGTGTATGTCCTTTCACTTTGTGCAGCTTTCTCTGTGATGGGGAGGAGGAGCAGACCTGTTTCAGGATCTGTGCTGCATCGGCCTATTAACTGCAGGTATGTGAGGTTCTCCTGAGTGTTTGGATCAAAGAATCCTTTTGTGTCATCTGTAGGGTCTGAAAGAATCTTGTTCATCTCAGCGTCAAACTGTCCCTGCTTGTAGGCTGTCTCAACAGGCACACGGTGACTGTTGACTGGGTCAATTATACCACCAGTTGCTATCTGAGCTTCAAGCAGTCTGATGGCATGGTCTTGTACAATCAGATCTTTTTTCATGGCTTCAAACAGAGAGATCTTGCCACCTGTGTAAGGATCTTTATATCCTGTCACAGCCCTTTCAGCAGACAGCATTTTGTTATGCAGTTCAGGCCCAAGAAGACCCTCCTTTACAGCTTCATTTACAGAAAGCTTCTTATTGTTGATTGGATCAATGATGTAACCAGAGGCTGCCTGGGCTTCAAGGAGTACTAATGCAGTGCCAGGAGTAATTTTCTTCTCCTTCATGGCTTGATAGATGCTCATTTTTTGGTTGGGCTGCACCAAGACTCCACCAATGCAGTTCTTGCCTTTCAGGTATGTCTTCAGTTTCTCAGTCTGACTAAGCTCTTGCACGGTGGTTTTGCCTTTCTTCAGTTTGTCATACTCTTTTTTGCTTAGTAAGCCAATTTCATAGAGCCTGCTTGCAGGGACCTTCTCCCGAATACCATCGAAAGCTAGCAACTTGCTGCTGTCGACTTCATCTGTAGGGCTTTGGCCGTTGAAGACTTTCTTTGTCGTTTCCACCATTGTCATGGAAATCAGCTCGCCCTCAGGGACCACATCAGTCTGGATTTCAATCTCTCTTGTATGGGATGTTGGTGCCTTTTGGAGCTCCTGCAGCGTCTCACGAAGCTTCTTGTTCTCCTCTGCAAGTAGTTTCTCCTGCTCAAGTCTCTTCTTCTCGAGGTCCTGCATCTCTTTCTGCTTGTTGCGCATCTCTTCCTCGGCTTCCTTCTGCTTCTTGAGAGCTGCATCCATGTTGGCCTGGAGCTTCTTCCGCTCCTCCTCCATCGCCTTCCTTTGACGCTCCTGCTCATCTTTGAGGGCCTTGGCTTTGTTGACCTCTTCCTCAAACTGTTTTTCCAGCTTCTTCTTCTCATCCTCGATGAGCTTCTCTTTCTTCAGGAGCATTTCCTTTTCGGTAATGAAAGTCTGTTGGAGGATCGTCTTCTCATGTTTAATCTGTTCCTGCTGAGCAGTCGCCATCTATTGTGGGGAAAGCAATATTGATACAAAATGAATCACACTTCATTGGCAACATGTAGTAAAAACTTAACTATTTCTTGCAAGACAAAATATCTACTACTATGACATTATCACCAACGCCAGATTATTTATATTAAAGGTATATGTCCTTTATATGAAAGACTATATTGTCGCCGTTACGACAAATGCTTGTATCTCTAAAAAGACATTTGAAAAAATGTGTGTCATATTTGTGAACACATTTGCATGGAACCATATGAGGTAGAAATATGAGTTCGCAAAAATGGAGATACAAGCTTTTGTCATGACACTGGTGATACAATACAGTCATATTGGAGCATCCAATAAATTCCAAATAAATTAATTGATGCTAATAGCAAGAATATAGTACTCATATTCATATTAACAGTAATACCACTATGACTACTAGTACTACTAATAATATTTCTACTCCAAGTACTACTAATAATACTAATGTTAATACTACTAATAATAAAATATACTTTCTCAGTCCTACCTACTTCTTTTCAGGTCAGCACTGTAAACAAATTGTTAGCAGTCTCAAATTTACATGGAAGTACATAAAGTACCTCTTGTAAGCATTGTTAGTTACTTGAAAGAGGGTTAAAATAAGATATGCTGCACTCGAACAACATCTTGAACACATCAATACCTCTTTTGACTTATTCTGTAAATCTGCAGCCTCCTTTTTCAGCTTCTCCTTTTCTTTCTCAAGTTCGGCGATGGCTTTCCGAAGCTCATCTGCCTCTTTGCTGCTTTGTAACCGCTGGACTTCAATTTTCTCCACAATAGTCATTTTCTCTTTTGTGGCAAGCTCAGTTTCATGCAAGCGAGCACTGATCTCATCTGCCTGCTTCTTGTATTTCTTAGCCTCCTCCTCTGCTTTGGACTGGGCGCTGCTAAGCTGAGAGACCCTGAGCTTGAGTTTCTCTGCCTCAGCCGTGATCTCCAGCTGCCTCTTACGCTCAGCCTCTAGGGACTTTTGGAAGCCTTCTGTCTCTTCCTCCAGTCGCTGCTGCATCAGCTGCTTGTCCTCAAGCAGCTTCTGAGCCTGTTCCTGAGCCAGTTCCTTTTGTTTTTGGAGCATCTCAGCCTCGGCCCTCAGTTTCGAGGCCTCCTGAATGGCTTGCATTTTCTCCTTCAGCATTTTCTCAGCTAGAGCCCTCTGCTGTGCAAGGTCAGACTCTGCAATCTGTCTCATGCGAGCAGCCTCTTGGGCTTCGACGCTAAGCCGGGCTGCTTCCTCTGCCAGCTTCTTCATGTTCTCCGCTTCCTCTTCCAGGAATTTCTGAGTGTTGTCCTTGTCTTTCTGGATCAGCCGCTTGTTCTCTTCCTCGATTCTGATCTTCAGCTTCATCAGCTCCTCCATCTGGATCTTAACTTTGAACAGTTCATCCTCCACCTGGGCCTTCTGCTTGACTGCGTCAGTGACCTCATCTTTGAGGCGTTGCAGCTCTGTGTCCAGGAGGGCTTTCTGATTGTCTGTCTCGTCCAGCTGTAGCTTCACCTTGGTCAGTTCCTGCTCTACCTGAGACTTCTGCTTCAGTGTCTGTTCAGCAAGCTGCTTGTGTTTCTCCATTTCAGCATCTGCTTGCTGCTTCTGTTTCAGAGCTGCTGCTTCAGCTTGGGCTCGCTTGCTGGCCTCAAACTCTGCTTCCTTCCGCAGTCTCTCAGCATCCTCCTGGGCTTTGGCTTGTTTGGAAGCCTCCTCTTCAGCGGCTTGCTTCTGTCGGTCTGCGTCCTCTGCTTTTTGCCGGAGGAGAGCGGCCTCCCTTTCCGCTTTCTCTTTAGCTGCCTCGGCTTCTTTTGCAAGCTTCTTGGCCTTCTCAAACTCCTGTCTCAGTTTGTTCTGCATGATACTGTCTTCCTTCTGCTGAACAAGAACGCTCTGAACCTGCTGCTCAGCAGCACTGCATTTCTGTGCAGCCTCTTTGGCGAGGAGGATCTGTGTCTCTGCTTCTTTGTCAGCGTCCTCTTTTTGCTTCTTGGCCTCAGCGGCTTTCTTCTTGAGCCGCTCAACTTCCTCTTGGGCAGCCTTGCGTTGGCGAGCGGCTTCCTCCTCAGCGGCAGCGATTTTCTTCACTTTCTCCTCTGCTTCCCTTCTCCTGTTCTCCTCCTCCAGGGCCAGCTTTCGGAGTTTCTCTGCTTCCTTTTCAGCCTGGATTTTGCTTTGCTGTGTCTCTTCTGCGATGTTTTTCAATTTGTTCAGCTCCAGCTCTAGGTCTAGTTTGCCAGAGGAGGCCTTCTCAAAGTTGAGTTTAAGGATGCGAATCTCTTCCTCGACAATCCTGCGCTGCTTCAGCGTTTCCTCCACGATTGTCTTCTGCCTTTCCAGTTCAGCGTCAGAGGACTTCTTCAGCTGGTTGATCTTTTCATCAATATCTTGTTTGTGCTGAGTTGCCTGGTCCTCCAAAGCCTTTCTCTGGTAAGCTTCATCTTCAGCCTGTCTTCTCAGCCTCTCATTTTCTGCCTCTTTTTCTTTGAGGGCAATCTCAGCTTCAGTCTTCAGACGTGTGGCCTCGTTGATGGCAGCCAGCTTCTCCTTGAGGATTCGCTCAGCTTCTGCTCTCTGTCGAGCTGCTTCCTGCTCAGCGACTTGCCTCTGCTTCTTCGCTTCCTCAGCAATTGCCCTCATTTTGGCTGCCTCTTCAGCCAGGTCCCTCATCTTAGCTGCTTCAGCCTCAAGGAGCCGCTTGCTCTTCTCAGTGTTAGACATTGACTCTTTCTCAGCTTTGGCTTTCTGCTCTAAGAGAAGGTCCATTTCACTTCTCACTTTGGCCAGCTCATCCTCCAGTTGCTTCCTCTGTTGTTCAGCAGCACTCACCTCATTTTTGAGGCGGAAGAGCTCATCCTCCAGCACGGACCTCTGCTGCTCGGCATGATCAAAGTCTGCCCTCAGCCGGATGAGCTCCTGCTCTGCTGACAGCTTCTGCTGGGCTGTGCCCTCAGCTAGCTTCCTCTGTTTCTCCAGCTCCTTCTCAGCGATTTCCTTCTGCTTCAGGGCTGACTCTTCAGCTTTGGCCCTCTTCTTGGCTTCACGCTCAGCATCATCCTTCTGCTTCTCTGCCTCCTCCTGTGCAAGCGTCTTCTTGTGAGCCTCCTCCTCAGCCTGGAGCCTCAAGCGGAGGGCTTCGTTGGCCTTCTGCCTCCATTTCTCCAGCTCCTTCTCCGCCTCCTCTCTAGCCTTGTCAGCCTCATCCTGTTGCTTTTTGAGACGTTCCGCCTCTTCCTGTAGCTGGATTATGGTGACGTGCTCCTGCTTGAGAGACTCCTCCAGCTTTGTTGTCTTCTCAGCATAGGACATGCGCTTGCTCTGAAGCTCGGCAGCAGCAGTCTTCTGAGCCACTTCATGAGCCAGTTTGATTTGTTTGTCCTTCTCCACCTCAGCCTGCTTCATACGCCTCTCTGCCTCCTCAGCCTGCATCTTGAGCTTCTCCAGGTCATCCAGGGCCCTCTGCTTCTGCTTGGCAGCCTCCTTCTCGGCTTCGGATTTCAGCTTCAGCTCCTCCTCAGCTTTGCGCTTTTTCTGGGTCTCCTCGTTCACCTGCTTGCGCAGCTTCTCTGCCTCCTCCTGGGCGGCCTTCCTCAGGCGCTCGGCCTCGGATGCCCTGTCCCTGAGCTGCTGGAGCTCAGTCTCGGCTGTGCCCTTCTGCTTCATGGTGGTCTCCAGCTGGAGCCTGATAATGCGGATCTCCTCCTCTATCTTGGTGCGGCTCTGTAGGGCCTCCTCCACCTGCTGACTTTTCGATTTGATCTGCTGCTCAGAGAGGTTTTTGAGCTCGTGCAGCTCCTGCTGAATGTTGAGCTTCTGCTTTTCTGCATCTACGGCGACAACCTCCCTTTTGCTAACCTCCTCTTGCATCTTCAGCTTTAGCTCCTGGGCCTCTTTCTCTGCTTTGGCAATTGCTTTTGCATGAGCCTCAGCTAACTGCTTCTGTTTGTCTAACTCAGCCTGCATCTCCGCCATCTTTTTCCTCTCTTCCTCTTTAAGTTTTTCAGCAGCTTTCTGTATTAGTGGAAGCAAATGTCAAAGAGAAAGTAATCAGAGTTAAGAATGACAGGTTAACTACAAGGACTTTAAGTAGATTAGAGATAGTTACATGTAGATGTACATGTAGACACAAGACCATTATTTTGTTAAGATAAAGATACATACAGAAACTACAAGTAGAATAAGATACATGACAATTATGTTATTATGGAACATTGTATTAAAATATACATTTCAATGTTGAAGTATATAATGTTTTGGTTTAGGAACAATAAATATTGGATGTCATGTACATTTAGTTAATGTATGGAGGACAGAACAAGACATTTCACTTCACAACACACTACAATCTGGATCAAGAATGGCATCATGCAACTGAAGCTTTTTCATTCTTGGTGTCCAAAAGGAACCATTTGCTGCATTAACTAAACTGGGGGGTGGGGGTATTTATTCAATAGACAATATTGTTTGGCCTTAACTTTCAGTTTATGCTAGTGTTACTGTTTATGTTACTTTGACATATCAGCTTGAATATTTATTTCCATCACAAGACTTAAATTTGATGCTGTTAGCCAGATTGGTTTGTATCTTAAATGATAATGGACCCTAAATTTAACTTATCTGTACCACCCTACAACTACACTATTACTCCATTATAATTTGGAGCTCCATTGATTGTATTATACTTGGAAATGCAACAGTTTACAGATGATAAGGAAGGAATATATAAAGAAAAGCTGAGAGAAAAAAGGCAAGGTAAAGCCAGTAAAGAAGAAATGTGCATATCTAACTACCTATGGTAATTTAAAGGTATATACTAGATCATACCTTTGCATCACATTCAAATTTGAAATTGTGAGCAAACTTTTCAGCCAGTGCTTAACATTCTGAGCCAATGCATCAGTCTACAAAGGGCAGATTGCCAAGCCAATCCCCAATCCTCTGCTTTACAAGACAAAGCTAAGTGATGCAGCAAAGAAAAAGCCTGATGTTCGTGAAAAAGAGATGGTTTGAAAACTGGTGATAATGTAAAGGGATGGTAATAGTTGGACATTAAGTTTGTTATTTAAAGCATAACAATATTTTCATTTTCAATATGGCATTATGTATGTGCAATTTATAACCCAGCGGGTTATTTCCAAGCCTGTATTCTTTTTTCCAAATCCACAGGCATGTTGTGCACAAGTAAGGATGTTTTTAAAACACAGAAAGGTTAGAAGACTGTGTACACAATCACATTTTGGACATCTGGACAAATTTTGGACAAAGATTTATACAACTTGACATTAAATTTTGTAAAGTGAAACTAATTCCATCAGGCTATGTGGGGTGGTATGCCAATGGCTGTTGAGAGAGACATGGACATGTCTGACAGGGACTGCAAACCATGACAAAGAAAAGAGTGACATGGAGAAGGTTGCTTAAGAGTACCTGATGCTTTGTGGATAATTTACCTCTTTAGCGCCAAGCAAGACAAACATTCACCATGATAAAGCACTGGCAAGCAGTTTAGAGAATCAAACAAACAAAAAATAAAGTTAGAGGGTTAGAAAAGAAAGGGGAAAAGAAAATTATGTTATTCTGAAAAAAAGGAATTTGACAGAAGTGAAAATCAGCCTGAAGCATTTGAGAAAAGGAAACAAGATCATAGGGTACACCTGAATACGAAACAACACTGTTGTTTTCAGGTCACAGAAGGGAAGGTAGTATAGTTGTGAAGTAAAGGATGAAGAACTCTAAATTTCAAATGGAGCTATATCTAATGATGGACATTCTCTGTTTTTTCATCTTACTAAAATATCTCATAACTAATTATCAAATCCATTCTGGGGAAAAAATAAAAATCACAGTTCACTAAATAATCTTTTTTTGCTTCAGGCTGAATAGATACTGTTGTTGCATTATGTAGAAGTGTCTCTTTACATCTCCTTGAAGGCCTGCTTTTTGATCTTTATATCACAGTGAATGGCAAATGAGAGTGAGGTACTATTACGAATGAGGTGTGCTGCTAGAGAGAGATTCTCTCTCCTTTCAAATGAGCACCTTGTAAAACTCATAGGATTAGGGTTTGGGTAGGACTCATCCTCCTCACTGCACTGCACCGGGCTTAGCCACGCTGCTCTTACCTACTCCATCCACTGCGCAAGTAATGTCAAATTTAGAACTTTTCAGTGCATAAATGAAATCACTGATCTTCTGGCAGTCTTTGACACCCTGGACTTAGTCCCTAATTTTGATTCTTCCCAGCATTCACATTGCCTTTTGTGAAAAAAGGATAATTTATGGTATTTGAATTATTTTCACATGGCTTAGTTTGCACTGTCAGGCCACAATATGAAAGTCTGGATTTTCTGTCTGAAAGTCCTACATCTTCTGAAATGGTACCTCCTGAAAGTGTTATGAATTCCAGAGTATACACAGATGTAAAAACAAATGTCTGATCACCCATACATTAAACCGTATGAGGGTGCTGTATGTGCTGTTGGGTTGGTTGGTTAGTGTTAGTGTGTTTAGTCTGCCCAATGGCAGGGTGCTACTCTGCTCCATTGGGGGGCGGTCACGCACCTCCTCATCCTCCAGGCGGCGCTGTGTGTCGGTGATGAACTTGATGTACTGGCTGGTCAGAGTCATCAGCTCACTGTAGCGGGTCCTCAGAGTGACATACTGACAAAGAGGAATAAATGTCAATATAACACACCAACATTCACCATGGATATGGTTCTTCCAGGACAGCCAATGAATGCACAATATAGAGCAGGACAAACCACTTACTTCCTGAATGATGTTGTCTGAAGCAGACTCCATTTTGGTTTTCTTCAACGGTGAAGCCAAAGGCTCTACCAAAGCTTTGTATGTCACCAGCTGAAGTTCATAATCCTGAGAAAAAAGATTGCATTGTGATCCAGCTCAGAGACATCAGCTTTTCACTGAACATCATACAAACCAAAGACATCACGTCAACACTGCAGGTATAGGCAGCACTGCATAAACAGCATCATGTGCATGGGTAACTAAGAGTGAGCTTAGCATGTGTGAGCAATCACATTCTAGACGTTTTGCTTACCTTGATGGCATCAATGTATGCCTTAGCGTATTTCTGACACTCGTCGACTTTTTCTTTGTTTTTCTCAATCTCTTCCAGAAGTTTCTGTGGGGAATCAAATTGTTTAAAACAGTGAGGAAACATTTAGTTCTTTTTTACCAATTAAAGCATGTTGTGGAACTTTCAGCAGCAGGGGACGATCCCGATTTTCCCTTAATGTTAAAGAATGTGGTGTACTGTGTAACTCCCACACAGCAGAGAGTGACAAGGCGGGGTGCTGCGGACGGGCGCCTGCTGTGTACCTTCTCCTGGGCGAGCTGCTCCTTGAGCGTCTTGCTGTCCCCGATGGGCACGGCCTGGATCTTCTCCTGCCGCTGCTTGGCGTCGGCGATCCAGCGGATGAGCCAGTCGTAGCTCTCGCGGTAGTAGCCCAGCTGCCGGCCCAGCTGCTCCAGCTCGCGCTGGCGCAGCTCCATCTGGGCGAAGATGGCCTGCCAGCGCTCCTGCAGGCTGCCCAGCTGCTGCCGGTAATGGTCCAGCTCGCCATCGCGCTCGCTGTGCACGCGGGACATGCGATCGCTCACCGCCGACGCCCTGCGCACCTCCTCCTCCAGGCCGTCGAACACGGGCTGCTGGCTCTCCGCCTCGCTGCGCATTTTCTGCACATGGGGGGTGGGGGGAGAGAGGATATGTCACCGCAATGTGTCACCCACACGCTAAATTCGGGCCAGGCCTTACGAAATTCCCACACTGTATTGTTTGTTCAGCTTGACCTCTCCTATAGCCAGCAGCCTATAGCATTAACATTTTTTCATCTCGAATGTATTGTAATCTACTTGACCACCTTGATCGAGCCATGCCATACTCGGGATTCAAACCCATGACAAGCCGGCCCTGGATTTATGGATTAAACCATATACAGGCCCCTGCCCAAAAGACACTTTGTCTTTGCCTGTGTTATATAAGAACCTTTTCCCTAAAAAACTGAAGTACTGCTTTTTATGTTTTGTCATGGAAACCCATGATGAAATGATTTTTCCCCTCCACTTCTCCATGTAATCAAATGCCACTTGTAAAAGGCAAAGAAGTAAGTCTTTGTTGTCTGGTGGCTTGGGGATGAATTCAGCACCATGAATAAAGTACATATCCCAGAACATGTGTTTTTAATGCAATACACATTATAATAAATTACTTAGCGTCATCAGACTAAAATATCCCTGCTCCCTGAGCTATTAATAATTACACAGGGTCAGTTTACGCAAAAGTACTGGAAATTTTAAGCCAAAATAAAAATAAATGCTGGGACAGCACATTGCCTGTGTTTTGATGATTTTGGCTAGTCATCTGCAGTAAAATGCTACACTCATTTGAAATTGTGTTTACACCTGCCTCCTGGAGCTGGACCATTCAGTGCAAGTTCAGCGATTAAAACAAATTAATGATATAGACAAGCCATTATGCATTCTCTTTTAGACACTGTTGCTGCCCCAAAGTGACAATGCTTTGCAGCAGTACAGGAGTAGTGCCGGTCCCTACCTTCAGCTGAGTGCGGTAGGCCTCCACCTCCTTGAGGTCGGTGGGCACCTTGTTGACCTCCCGCAGGCGGTCCTCGTACTTCTTCACAACCTCTTCGGCTCCCTGCGTGTTACGGATGACCACATCGATGGTCTTCAGCCTACCGACGGAGAAAGGAAACAGTGCTAGCATATTACTTTACAATTTTTAGGAATACATTTTCAATAAGAATTAAAATAACCGAATACGTGCTGTAAGAAAATATGTCTTGCAGATTTGACGTAAAATTAAATACACTATAAAATACAGCACATGTACCACATATGCATAGAGTTTGATATCCAATACAAAGCTGATTTATTCATAATGTTGTATAGATTTTAATTGTATTTTTCCCTATCATATGTTACATACATTCTTTTTGAATGCATTTTGGATTTTTAATTTTCTCATAGCGACGTATATTGCTTCTCTGTAAGGGAGGGGACACTCTGAGATACACTCACTTCTCCAGATAAATGGAGGACAGGCTGTAGACATGGTCCATCTTCTGCAGGGTGATGTCCAGCTCTGAGCGCAGGATGGGGGTGGAGCTTGACTGCTCTGGGGACGCCAGGACGGCCTCCGACTTCTCTGCAACCTTGTCCAGGTTCTTCTTGATGCCCTCGAGCTCCGTCTGGACTTTCTGTTGTCGGAAATGTAGAGAACAAAAAAAAACAAAACAAAACAAAAACAGACACACAAGGGTTAGACAGTCACAGAAACATCACACGAGCCTCAAGGCTATTCCGCTTTCACAGACTGTGGGAATCAGAGGCCCCCCTAGCTGCTACAGTCAACAAAGCATATGTTTTAAAAACCTGAAATGGAATAATACTTGTGCCCTGAACTTCAAACAGGCTCAACAGTGGTCATAAGACGACACTGGGTGCCTGACTTGCTGAGTCATTGCCCATCACATATAAGCAGTGGGTACCCGCGGCCTGCTGGTTCCCGGCCACCTCCGTATGAGGGGCACCCTGGGATAGAAAGCCTCCAGCATGTCGAAGTGGAAAAGCAGAGACAGTAGCCCCAGCAAGCCGAGCCCCAGGAGGGACAGGAGGAGGTGCAGGAGAGGAGCGAGCAGGGCCCTTGTGACCCCTTCCTCCGGCTCCGGCTCCATGGATGCAGGAAAACAGTGAGGGCCTCAGAGTGCCAGCGGGCGGGACTGAACGCGGCGATCTCTCTGTGCGCCGCTCCTTCTCTGAGCCCGGCAGCGGAAATGAAAGAGCACTGGAAAGGGTGGACAGGGCATTCCATGCCCTCCCTCTCTCTCTCTTTCTCTCTCTCTCTCCCACATGACTCACTGTTTCTCTTTCCTGCTGTTCTCAACACCCCCTCCCTTCTCAGGAGCCCTTTGTCTGTGGTGCCAGTTGGTAGATCTCAGCAGCTTGTTTAGTTTTCATCTGTCCACTATTGTCTCTCTCTTTTGTCCTCGCTGAAAATTCCTTGTCCTGCAGCTAATTACATTATATGTTAAAGCTGTTTGTGTGTTCTCCCTGCTCCTTGATATGTAAAAGTGCAAACATTTTCAGTTGCAACGTATTTTAAACTTAATTTAATTTTAAGTTTTAGTTTTTTCCATCTGTAACACCTTTTAACGTCCTTCATTTTGAGGTAACTCCTACTGCAATTTCCTTCAATAAGGATTAATAAAATGTTAGCTGCAACTGAGCTGTACAGCTGGCATGCTAAAAAAAAGAACACCAGAGGGAGCTGTTTCTTCAAAGAGGTGCAACACAAATGCTGACACAACGCTGCTTTCTGCAACAGCAACCTGCTCTCAAGACTGTGTAAGAGTACAGAAAGTGAGCAGGTTACCTTCTGCTCAGAGGTCCTCTGGGCACAGTCCTTGACTGGGTCCTTCTCCACAGGCTGACGGATCCGGCTGATGGTTCGAGTCTCACAGGCCTCCAGCTGTAGCCGGAGGTCCTTAATCTGGGTGATGTAGCTCTTGCACACGGACTCATCTTGTTCCCCTGTTCGGGAAAGTAATGGTTACAGGACATCCCACAACGCTCCAGGGAGTACATTCTCAACAAGAAGAGTGGGGTACATGTATAAAGTATTGGGTGGAAGGTGAAGGTACCATCGTTTCTCAGTATACCTCAGGTTTCGGTGTGGCAGCGCTGCCTGGAGTACTTTCGACACCAGGTGCATAAACATGCAGTGGTTGTTTGATAGACTCACACAACCAATCAGTATGTGTTTTGCTGTCAGGTTTCTAACTCTCTGTCTCTGACACAGACAAATTTGTGTGCTTACACAAGCTCGGGATCAGGAATGGAATACTCGGTTCCTGGAGGCCAGCAAATATGCAAGCCTTGATCTCCATTACTCAATCAGTGCATTTCAGAGTTGTCAGCTCACTTCCATCTTTTTTCTAATGATAAATCAAAGCTAACTGTGCACATGCACAGTGGTGAGGACGTATTTTACAGCAGTGTGGAGATGCTGTAAAAGATAAATAATAAATAATACTATAAAATCTACAACATTAATTAATTGAACTAATAGAGCAAGCAGAAAAAGCTGAAATGCTAACATGCTCATCTCTTTGCAGGATCGGAGTCTGCCACACCTGCTCTAGAGGTTAAGGTGCCTTTAGTCTCACACACAGCCATCCTCTTTAGCAGTCAACCGAAGCCTCATTTCTCTGGGAATGTGCCGCACTTTAAACTCAGGCAAATAATGTGCATACCAAACCAAGCACTGGGGCGTATGGCTTCTACGGATGTTCTGTTAGCGAAAGCACTCAAACCAATGGGGATGAGAGTGGGGGCCACGCCCGTGGGATGGGGTGGACAATGACAGCGCTTTGAAACGGCGCTTCAATAACAGTGGAGCTTGGCCGAGCAACAGCCTAAAGCCGCTTGCAGGCAACTCACCTCTGGGGCTGACCAGAGAGCCTGAAACATGAACGTCACAGTTACCTGCGGTTTCCGCATTGAACTGCCCTGCTCCTGTGCGCCTCAACACACACTGGAATATTTGTGGATATTCAAAAAAGGTTTCATTCTGGTATAGGATAACAGGATGAGCATTGCTTTTACCTCTGTGTGTGCTTTGATCACAATTTACTCATGTTGCAATGTTAGTTTTTTTTTATCATGAGGGAGATTTTTTACGGAGGAAAAAGTGATCTACCAAGAAAATGCCACTCTTACAAAACTGCATGAAGTTAAAATTTGTCTGCACCATTAAATAATATTAACTACAATATAAAATAATGAAAAATTTACATATAGTTATTATTTTAAATAATTATATTGCTGTAAATATTATGTTATGTATTATTATAATGATATTTTAAAGAGGAGCAGTTCCCTAAGAAACTTGTAATATCTTGTAAATGTGAATGGAGATACTGGCTTCTAGGAGAATGACTCTTGACCAATAATGTGAGATGAAAAGGACGGGTGACCCACACAGACACATCTGACCAGGTGAGCCTGGGAGGAGGCGGTGCCCACCTTTCTCCAAGGTGCGCAGGAGGTTGTCGTAGTAGTGGGTGGCCTTGTTATAGTCGTTCTCAATCTGCATGCGGTCGTCGGGCCCGAACAGCTGGGAGTCCTGGCTGTCCCGCATGAAATCCTGGTAGTGCAGCTCCAGGTTCCGCAGCACCAGCTTGTACTCCTCCACCTTCATGGTCTTAAACTGGAGAGCGCAGAGAGAGGGATCGATCAGACTTTCCGGATCATCCAATGAGGGGACTCTGTGCCTGTACAGAGGCTACTCTCAACAGCTAATCTCTTCATATGTGGTTGGTTACGAAATAATGCTCTCCGTTTCTTAGTGTCTCTGTTTCATTACTGTGGTTTATTAGAACAAAGGCACCAGAAGCCTCTTCTTTTAAAGCTTAATAAAAGCAGGTCTGTCTTGTTTGATCCATACAGTGGACACAGACAAACATCTCTCCCTTACTTAATCCAATTTGTAAAATCTGTATAACCAAGTAATTAAATAAAACACTTTTCCAGTTTAGATGTTTAGGTTTTTTTTAGGGGTTTTCTAAAAATATCTCTGGATCTGAATCTCTGAACCTATGTTTCAGACAATTCACTATGCAGGATCTATAATATGATAGTCATTTCTGCAAAATCAGTAATTGCATGGTTTGTTTTACCTTAGAGAGTGGCTGTTTTATGAAAATGTTGTTTGCATAATTCTCTCAAACTGGAACTTGTATGTATGTATTCCAGTGAGGGTGCTTAGATACTGGTATCAGGTATATCAAGTATACGGCCCTTACAGAGATTCATAAATGCCTGTAGTGTGCCTGATACATACTTCTTGGACTTTAGGTTTTCCTAGAGCCAGAACAGGCATCTGTTAAAAGCAGTTGCAACTTAAAGACATGATACTGTAGTTCAAGATACGGCAGCACGTATGAGTGCGGCCTACATCGTTGGGAGGACCTGGGAGATGATGAACTCACCATGAGGATGTTCCAGGAGTGGATCTGCTGGATGTCCCTCATCAGGTACTGCCAGGAGAGCATGCTCCTCATGTCGATGTGCAGCCGTTGCCACATGGCCACCAGCTTCTGGTGAATGCCGTCCAGGCTGGGGAGGTGCATGCCAAGGGTGAGTCAGCCAATCATTAAACTCCACTCTTCCCATGAATACTGCAGCAGTCCCCATGCTTCTTTTTACGTGGACACACTCACCTGGACACGCTCTCCATCGCCTCTTTGTTGACAGGCGGGATAAGGAAGCAGACGGAGGGGACCGTGGCCTCTGTCCCTGACATGTTCAGCACCTTCCACTTGTAGGGCTGGGAGTTGTTCAGCAGTGCGCACTCCTCACCTTTGTGGACTGTGATCTAGGGTGGTGAAAAGGAAAAAAACAAGGTCACATCTGTTCAACCCCATTATAAATGATGATTCAATGGCTAGGATTGTAATGAATTTTTTTATGGGGCAAAAACTTATAAATTCAGCCATTTTTTTCTGGTTTAATTATAAATACACGTACTGAGAATGAGCCCAGATGCAAATCCCGTTCCCTGCCCTTTATCTTGGCAGCTATGACGTTATGTAAGACCATGTGGTTCTCCATTATTACAGTTATGTTGTCAAAGGATTAAATAAGAGAAGTCTAAATTTTATCTCTAAATGTATGACTATGTATTACAAAATGCCTTTATTATTTCCAAATTTACATATACAAAGCTTCCAATTAATCTAACTTATTCATGTGTTCTACAAAATATGTAGTATGCAATCTCATTACATATATGAAAGTGACTATATAAATATATGTAGTGGATTTTGGTATGATATTTTTTTTTGGATTTGAAATTGGAACAGAGAAAGTTCTTTTATAAAGCAGCGCCCTCACCTCCATCTGTTTGAAGTCGCAGACAGCCTGGATTGGCAGCTTGCCCTTCAGGGGAGTGGCAGGGTCACGTGGTTTCAGCTGGATGATGGTCTTGGCCCGCTTGTTCAGGCCGGCAATGTGGGTCTTGAACTCATTCAGCTGCTCCTTCTCCTCCTGCAAGGGGGGGAAGAGGGACAGCGCTCGAACCCTGGCTCTAGGCTCAAACCCTCTCTGGCTCTGTCAGAGCTCTGTGACTGACTGCTGAACACAAGCAGTGGTTTGAGGTCCCTAATAACAAGCGGTAACTATTTCAGCAGTAAGTGTTGTGACGTACCACGGCGTCCTGCAGCAGGTCCTCCAGACGGGTGACCGTGACGGAGCGGTCGCAGGTGTACTTCTTCTTCATGGTCTCCTGCATCTTCTTCAACCGCTCCTCAGCCTCCTTCACATCTGCAAAGAACTGCACAAGGAGGGATATAGGAATGATGAGATTTCCCATTTCTAATTTTAATATTTAAAATATATACTACACAACATGTACAAAGATAATATTAAGGGGTCGCATGGGCATCTGTTTACTATCTTTTCATTTTAGAAAAAAGGTGACCCTTCTGCCATTCATATGTGATGTAATTAGTCCCCCCACCTGGTAGTACGCGGTGTTTTCCTTTAGGTGGGCTTCGATGCAGCAGCACAGCTGCAGGATCCAGCTCCACTGAGTCTGTAGGGCAGCTGTGAAGGCCTGGGAGGAAAACGAGAGGGGGAGGTGGTGAGTGGTGACACCGACAGAGAAACAATACGCAGGTCTCTCTTCCTCTGACCCGTCGGAGACACCGTTTTGCCTACCTCCACCGTCTTCTTGCCAGGGTGGCCCTCCTTAAGGAGCCTCTCGCCTGTGGACTGGATGTCGTTCACCTTCTTCTCCCTCTGTTCCAGCTCACGCATCAGACCCTGAGACACAGAAGAGGACTAACTCTCAGAAATGTACCTCAGTACAGATATTATGACCTATCAAAGCCGTGGGGGCCAAATCTCTCCAGTGTTTGTGGCTGCCAGTCATACCGAGTAGTTGTCCTTCTTGGCAGTCATGTTGGTGTTGCGGTCACTCCAGTCGTAGTGCACCTCCTCCTCCTCCTTGTCGTTGAGCCACATGAGCTCTTTGGTGGCAGCAGTGACAAAGGCGTGCAGTTGGTCCAGGTGGCGAAGGCGAGACTTGGAAGAGTTCTGAAAAGGACAGGATAACAATGATGATGAAACAGCCAGTGTCCACACGTGTATACATATTTACATATATTAAAAAGGAGAAAATCAAATACAATACTCCTACATACATTTTTAACAGCTGTATTGTTACCCATAAAGCTGTGGTACCTTGCTATACCCACACTGTTTCTCCTCACAGACAGAAGTTTTATTTAGAGAGAATAGAGGGTTTGGCGGCCTGCACTTACCAACAGCTTGGCATACTGCAGGTCCAGCTTCCCCAGGTATTCTCTGTAGGCACCCTTACTGACAGGAGACAGCTGGCTCTGAGGGACAGAGACAAGGACATCATTTGACTCAATGTTGAGCAATGGCCACACGGACAACATCTGTACCTTAAAGTGCCATCTGTACTTTCAAAAAGTATAACTTTCTCTTCAACATCATAATGTGGAGGCATACAAAGCACAGGTCAAATTCCAGTAAACCACACTCAGAGCGGTAAAGCTCTGGTCTACACACTCATCTTCAGTGTTGTCTTGTGCTGTGTAATGCATGGCATACCTCGTCAGCGCGTGCCCGCTCGATCTTGGCCCGGAAGTCCTCGACCGTCTGGTGCAGGCCCCTGTGGCTGCCCAGCTGAGATTCCACAGAGGGCAGGTCGGAGCCCCACTCCGCCGTCTCGATCCGGCGCTGGTTCTCCTCCACCCAGGCCAGCAGGTCCTGGACGTAGCGCAGTGTGACATCGTCCAGCTCGGGCCTCACCCTCATGGAGGACTGCTGCACGGTCTGGGTCATGGGGATGTGGGTGGTGGTCACGCCAGACTTGAGCCGCAGGTTGTACTCGGTGCGGAGGTTGACCAGCCGCTCGTGCAGGCGGTATACCCTGGGAAGTAGCCAGAGATACAGGGGGTCACTCTAACATCAGGGACTTGGACAATTTAGCTGTAAACCTGAGAACCTTAAACAGTATTTCTGAGTGCCACCCTGGACTGGTAGCAGCACTTAATATCCAAGTACTGTCATCCACAAAAGTGACTTAGGTTTGGTTGCAGGTTGGACATGTTGGTTATGAAACTTTGTGAATGTGACAGATTAACATTTTGTGAGTGTGTGTGTGTGTGTGTGTGTGTGTGTAAAAACATCTTCAAACATATTTCAAAATAAAAATAAATCCTATCAGTGATATTGATAATGAGGACACAAGGAAATGAACACAGGTTGCGGAAAACTGTTGTCCATCTGAGATATTTGAAACATATTTGAAGCAGAGAGCAAACCAGGCTGCTCTCACCTCCTGTACATCTGTTCAGCCTGCAGGTGGCGCCCATCCTTGAGCAGCTGCACATCATTGAAGAGCAGTCTGATCATGCCATCGGCTTTGTCCAGGTCCTTCTCCACCTCAGCTGTGTGCTGGGCAGGCTTCCCTGCATTCAGCAGACGGATATCCTGAAGGAAAGGAAACAAAAATCATCAGTACATAATAACTGTACCTAAACAAAGTGGATTTGATGATTGACAACCGGCAACCGGTGACAACCAGTTCTTTTGGAGTCTAGATTTACAGCGGTGACTCCACAGTGGAATTTGAGGTGGAGCCTGATGTGACTGCGCAAAGGAGACAATGAGTGTCCTGAACACGCAATGTAGCGGCTGGCCTGAATAAGCATGCTGACCTAGTCACTATACTGACTGTGGACCTACTCATTGGTCTGATACCACAAGTGGAATGAATGACTGTCCTAATGGCGAAGCTTGAGTCAGTGACTGTCCTGCCTGCAACTGGAGCTAGTGACTGGGTCTGCATACACAGGCAGGGCCAGTGTGTGTGTGTCACACACGTCACATTCAGGGCCTAGCGGTCAGCCTAACTGAATTTCCCACCTACACACTACACAGTAAGCCTGTCTGTCAGGGACTCACCGTCTGGAGCAGGGTCTCCACCTGGTTGAGCTGCTCCTCACAGACCCCAGACTCCATCTGGACCTTACTGACAATCCTCTGAAGTCTCTCTAATCTGAGGATGTCAAAATGAAAAAATTGTCAGAGCACATGTACACATGAACACACATACACACACACACACACACACACACACACACACACACACACACAAATGCACGTACGCACAAACATCAGATATGAGTTCTTATCTCAGGGTAAAGCAGTCTGCTCTACAAACAGAATAATGGCATAATATAATAAAACTATTACAGGAAAACTGCTCTGCTTCATGTAGACACACTTTGAAGGCTTGGAAGAACTTTGCACTGTGACTATAAATTGATATTGATCTGTTGAATGAAAGCGCTAAAGTTAAAGATTAAAAGTTAAATTTCAAGTTTTGACAAAATTCGTAATATTATGCATTTTAAATGTTTTATTAGTTATGCTCTTTCTAAAAATATCACCTCAAAATTAGCGGATTGCCATCTACCAAAACCACAAAGGGCAAGACAAATAGCGCGATTGTTGAGCTCAAACAGGCACAAATAACTTCAGAGGAATTCACTGTCATATGGCATAAGCGGTGACTGTAACAAATCCTAAACTAAAACTAAAGAAAAGCAAAAGACACTCACTGCTTCCGAGGGCGAAGCAAGTATTCTAAACCGTAGCTGTCAGTCATGAACGCCATGATCGCGCTTGAGTCCTCGTCCGAAACCTCAGGTTACAAAGCTACAAAGCTAGTCATAGCCCATGATGGTCGCATTGAACAGGACCCAGCCACCGAAGTGCCAAGCTGGCTGCTCCACAGTGCTCCTCTTGGTGCGCCATTTCCCTGAGCATTGCACCGTCTTCTCACTAAAAACCAGCAACAAGGCTGCCTTGTGACAAGCACCGCCCCGATCCAAGTACGACGCCCCATTGCGTATGATCTGGTGAAAATCTAGACCACTTACGACACAAATAATCAAGTGGTATATTCTGCATGTTATTGGATTATGGCAATTGCCATTCCGGCCATATTTTTCCAGGCCTCTGGGTCATCTACAAAAACACAGCCTGATTGTAAACAACAAAAAATGGCCCATGATAATTACTGAGAGAAATACGTCATACTCTATTACAGCCAGGCAATCAACATGCAAATTATTTTAGAGGCTACATGAGAAATGGAATTACTGTCCCTCTGACAGCTGCTGGTCTCTGAGCTACAATTGTAGCATGTCCAGGAGATCATCACAACAATTGACACAGAAAAAAGCCATATAAGGGGATGTTGCAGCTTTGTGCATACTCCTCTTCAATTTCCTGCAGATGCTTGCAGGGTGTTCCCTGGCAGAAACACAAAGTTTGCTTCAGACCCCCTCAGGGGGGTACAGAAGTGTGTTCTAGCTACCCTTCCAAAGCAGTCCAGAAAGGACAGATAACTGTCCATATCAAAGAAATGACTGTCTTGAAGAAATCCAAGGCATACAACCGCAGCACTGTTGGCAGTGTTACCATTCCAATGAAGCCCACTACAGACTTGTCAGTCTTCAGCAAGGCGCCTACAGCGATGCCAAAGACCACTGGATTTGTCCGTGACTAATGGAGTTATCTAGACTCACGTCTCACCCACAGTGAGTCATGCTCCTGAATAACAATAACGATTTTGTTCCGGACACATAAAAGACAGACCCTTCATTCTGTAGAGTCTGATGAAATACGCAGAAAACGTCCTATGCTAATAGAGTATTTAACATAACAAGTGGCTACATAATGAAAATAATGATAACAGCAGCAACTACAAGCAGCAGTATCTGATAAATTGAATGAACAAGTAATCTGAATAGGAGAAACATAAGTCTCAAAAGTCCTTTCAATCTATCTAAACCGACTAAAATGGTTTGGGTTTTGGCAAGAACCCCGAGATTACCATCCCTCCCCTTTGCTGAGAGCACAAAACAAATTTTAATGATCACAGGGAGTTATCGATTCATTATTTGAATGAGGGCAACACCTACAGTGCAGTACCCCATCACAAGACAACACTTCATGCAGCTGTAAACTAGGGCCAATTGTTCTTAGCTTGTGATGATGGGATGGAGATGGAATAGTGCCTAGTTTTTGATACTGTAAAAAGAGACCTTCTGAAAGCATTACATAAATGCAATGTGTTGTAGAACTGAATATGCTGTAAAACAGGAACAATGCCACACCCATGGACTCAGCTGGGCTTTAGCTCCAGTTCCAAACTGCCGACCCACCTCTCAAACTCTGTCCTGAGCAGCCTCTCTCTCTCCAGAATAGCCACGTGGAGGCGGCCCCATTCTTTTTCCACATCGATGGGGTGGTAACCTGGGGGGACCTTTATCTGGCCGGACTGAACTGCACCCTGTGGGAGGAGAACCAAGGCAACCTTCAATGATCTGCAGCTGATTTATGAGACTGCTTGCCAATTGCCTGTGCAATTTACAATTCAATCAGCGGTACCGAAAACAGACAGGGCTGGGTCAGCTCCTCACCTCGAAAGATTTGAAGATGTGTTTTGAGCGGTTCTTGTCCGATTCCTTGGCAGGGAGTTCAGTCTCTTTGAACTTCAGGAACTGGCGCCACAGAATCTGCAGAGAGGTAATTTATTGGTGAAACAGGCCCAGGCTTTGATAATAATGCACATTAAAATATAAAATGTAACAAAAGCATGATGGGATACTGTTTGGATAATTATTGCTGTGATTGTTCATGAAATAGGATCCCCTGTAATCAGATTCCTTATGCTGGTTGGAGCTGGACTCATACTATTATACCAGTATCAAGGTAATGATTTAATTTCCTAAAGGCAGCGATGTGTTGAGCGCAAGTGCATCACGCCTTGCAGGTTAACCCTGTATATGGTAGCAAAGGCATGGAGCTCCGGCTAACGTGTTTAAATGTCATGTGTGCATCGTTCCCTTTCACATGTTCTTGTGTATTAAATTAGGTCCTTCTACACTAGGAGGAGGCTGAGTACATCCAATTGGATTCCCTGAAATAAATCAAATATATTTCTATCAATCAAATGGATGAATACCCCACTGCAACTGCTGATAATGTACATGGTAGAAAATAAGATGATATTAACATGAATGCCTAGAAAGATCTAAAAATTGACAATGCGTTGTCAGTTATTTAAAAACCATGTCTCTATGTTTGTTCTATGAGTAAACAAAACCCAGGGAATGCACATAAAGATTGGAAAAAAGTGCCAAACATTCACAGATATTCCCCAGAAAGTCTAATGGTTTGATGTGCATACCATGTATGCTAGGTGTTCACTGACTAGTTTAAGGAAACACTGTTTTCAAGCACCAGATAGAAAAATGTAAAAAAAAAAAAAAAAAAAAAAAAAATATATATATATATATATATATATATATATATATATATAAAAAAAATCACTGATATTTTTCAGGTGCTCTTTAAATATGTGAAGGTATTGAATAAATACTTTTACACAAAAAATATTTAAACATCTTTATATATTCGATATGAAAATTTCCATACCCAGATAGTGTACAATACAATACCACTATGGGGAAAAACAAATTCTGTGTGCTTTTGAAATGTGAATCAAAACACTGCCTTTGTAAGTCAACAGTTAACAAATCATGGCACAGCTTTCTTAAATACTAAAAGCTTGCAATTAAGTGTGCTCATTTGAAAAAATTTCTGAAGAAAAGGCAGGTTTGAACGTGTTGCTTGCCCGAGTTTGTTACAAAAGCTAATGGAATCCTGGCATACAGAGCTATAAAATGGCACTAGATGAAAAGACAGGCAAATTCCATTAGCTTGTATACTGCACAAATCTTAAAGGAAAAGGGCATGTTTAGCTGCATGGGACTTTCAAAGGGTCTCAGTATCAATGTATTGATAATGAAATCATCTTCAGCCAGCGGAGGGTGACGTTAAGGTGATAGTAAGGAGGCTTGCAAAATGACTCCCATACAATCTCTCCTATATAGGGTATATAAGGGTATACTACCCTTCTGTTCACAAAAAGCTATCAACAGACAACTTTAGCTCCTGTGATACCACGCCAGGGTGTGGCACAGCAAAGATTTTTGGCAGGAGTAGTATAATAAATGCCAGCCTTGGGCTCTGTATTTTTTTTTTACCTTTTTTTTCCCTCCAGTGCAGCCCCACCCAGCGGAGGTTCAGCCCAGCACCGCACCCTGCCATGGGACAATGTCCTCTCCCCCCATCATACAAAAGAGCTCTGCTCTCTTTGATCTGACACTGAATCACAGAGTTCACTCTGGGGCACATCATTGTGGTGCAGAAAGAACATGGGGGCGAAGCAGCTACCATTCTCAACAAACAGCGTGAGACAAACTCAGAGTCTATGTGCACTACTTGACAACCATTTTGCTTGTTTTCTCCCAGGGTGACAACAGAAGTGCAACTAAATGCCCTCTTGTTCACAACACTGAGCCTCCCCTGACACACCCTAACATCAAAAACTGCATTCAGAACAAAGGAATATTATTTTGTATGTAGAAAGTGGCTAAACACTATACCCTCAGACAAGGTATATTCATACTCACAAGAGAAAACATGAACACATCTGACGCTAAACATCACCAATCATGGCCTGAGGGGAGGCATTAATGACTCAGCATGCTCTTGCACACTTTTCAGTTCACTGACATGCACTGCGGGTGAAGGAACTTACGAGCAACTCACGATCAAAGACAACCAAACATGAGACCAATCACAGCAATTCAGCCCTTTGGACCTGGGCCTGCGAACCTCTGCCAGGGTGGGGTGGGCTGATGCTGGGTGGGCAAGGACTCACCTCGATCTCCTCGTAGCTGGTGGGGAACCTCCTCTCTTCGAAGACGACGACATGGTGGCGGATCCACTGAAGCAGCAGGGTGACCAGTTCGTAATACTCCTGCCAGCGCAGCTCCAGCTCCTGCGGACGACAAACGGCGTCTTAACAAAAGGCAGGAGGAGGGCGCCTCGGGGATAACTAACTTACTCACATACCACCCTCTCTCAATTAGGTGTGACAGTCCTGGGATTGTGCTGCTGCCCCGGTGCAGGGACCGCTAGAGACAAACAGACAGCCTGGGATATTCAGGGATCGTTCGGCTGGGCTCCTACTAATAACGAGGGGCTTTAACCAATTCTCACTGATGGCCGGGGGTGACAGGGACGGTGAGGTACAGCTGCTGAGTGTGACTGGTGCCACAAGCTCACCAGCACAGCGGGCAGCTCTCACTGGTGTGGACGGACAGAGACCTCTGTCTGACAAGTGAAGTGAAAGCCACGGGTTGTTTACTTCACTGGTCGGGATTCAAATCACAGGACTGTCATTTGGTACCGGACATAAAGTACACAGAAACTGAAGCTAAATATCTAAAAATGATGAATTTAGTGTACTGAAAGCCAGAAAGCATGTTTTCAGCGAGGTCTTCTTACCGTGCCCTACCGTAATAAGGTTTAAGAGTGAGGATGTGAGGTTGAATAAAAAGTGCAAGTAAGGTTGCACAAAACTCTTGATCGTGTTCCGGAACAAATGGATTTGGCATGAAAGACTGAACATCTGTATCCCACAGACCCTATATATTGCTTTGGGGCTTTATTGTCTCTGTGCTCAAGTCAGCCGTGAGAACTGGACTGAGACCAATCTATTTACGGGGTATGGACACAACTTCTGAGAGGGGAAAAAACAAGAAACAGCTGACACTAAACTCTTACTCAATGCAGTTTTGTGAGTCCCATGGGACAGGGATACATCCCATGATTTTCTCTAAGGAATGACAATGACTAAACTCACCCACTCCCCCATTAGAGTATAACACAACCCTTCCGAGAACAGATTCTTGCACGCAGCAAGCTTAAAGTGCCTGCAAATGTCTGCCCGAGAACAACAGAATCTGGGGAATCTCATTGACAGATTTTGCTGATTGATTTGATTTGATTTGATTTGCAAAGATATGAGTCACATAGAGCCTGTTCACTCCAAAGTCTATTTTGAAATGGCTCCAACAGAAAATGTGTTTACCATATAATGTACACACAGTGTGTGCACAGAGGTTGTGATGACGTAAATGCAAGTCAGTCAAATTCATGATTCACTGATTCAGTATCAGTGGCTGTCTGAATTCTCTCATGCTCTAAGCCAACACTTTGTTGTTGTGGGTATGTAGTGGTGAGTACATGAATACCCTACAAACCCACTGTGCATCTCTGCATTACTCAGCACTGCGTGGTTCACTCCTTCCAATCTGCACAATCTAACAGCTGTACACTCCTGTAACACTAACATCTCACCCATGTCACAGCAAACACACCCATTCGCTTATAGCCATCACCCTCCTCTCACATTGCACACATCTCACATCAGAACTCTCTCATATCCATCTCCCATCAGTCTCAACTCATCTCACATCCATCTTGCACTGATGTCAGTCTTATAATGAAGTCTCACATTGGCTTTGACGCCATCCTGCACGTCAGGCACGCGGGGCATGGCGTCATACAGGGAGGAGACGTAGGTTATGATGGACTTCTCATCTGGATGCGGCACATCCACATCTGGAAAAACAAATGAGAAAAATACTCACCCATCTTAATTCTGTAGTTATAAAAAATTTTCCCAGTAAACATTGCATAGACCGCTGTTAGATTGACACACACACACACACACACACAGGTTTTCAGGTCTGCTACCTTAAGTCATGGGATACAACATATCAAATAAGTAGTTTCGGCTAATTGACGAGATGGACAAATTTAATAAAGTCTTGGTCGAGAAAAGTGTGTTCACACTCTAATGAAGGCCTTTCTAAAACAGATTAGAGCAACAGGTCAGACAGTGGGCCTTTTCTGGAAGCAAAAAGAACAAACCAGATTTAGGCCTAAAAACATGTTTAGCCTGAGCACTCACACTGAACACTATGATGTAACTGAAACAGAGATGTGAGGTCACAGCCATCAAGCTCCTGGTAGCCCTTTAAGAGGTGCCACAATTCAGAAGAATCTTCAACTGTCGGACACATTGACACCACAACAGCACCACACCACCATCACACCAAGCCATTAGAATGTCTCCTCACACACCGAACTACAGGTGTACACTAAAACAGTGCAACTGGAAAATTTGCTCTTCCTAGAGATCATGGCCTTATATGTGATTCCTGGCTTATTCTGAAAGAAACATGGAACCAGTTCTAGTCATTGCTTCTCTGTTAATGATCACCCTCTTATAAAGCCACAATGATGTCTTCTTTTGCAAATCCCATCAGTACACCTACATAAAAACACTATTTACCATACACAGTGATATTTGGTAGACTTGTGTCAACGCAATTCTATTAAGTTAATTGGTGGCAAGGGCGGTGTGCCACACAGGCTCTATGTTAACAATGGCAGTAATCTCCATTATGCCAGCACATATATAAATAATAATGCAGTGTAATTTCAAAGACAGATCCCTGTCTGGGAAATCCTGTCTGGGAATACAAATTGTATGGTACACGTTCATTAAAACTGGCTACAGAAGAAACATATGTTGGGGCATGGCGTGATTCAAGACAAATTAAACTGGGAAGTGTCACGCATTCAATATATGTACATAACAAGTCTGAGTTTGTGCACCTCCACCTCCTGGGCCAGACTGTATTTTGCAACAAAAAGAGGGGTTGTATATTTATGTATGGGGTAATGGGGTATAAGATGGGGTGTCAGCTGTATCATGGATATGGTTAATAAAAGAAAACACTGAGCCGAGGCCGGGGTGGGGTGTCCCAGAGACATCCTCTTACCCTCTGGGTCCAGCAGCCGTGTGACACCCAGGTCTTTCTCCGCCACATTGAAGGCCTGCTCCAGGTTCTCCAGGTTGGTCTGCCGGTACACTTTGCTCATGTCAATGAGCCTAGGCCTGGGGAACACACAACATGCACACAAAGGTCAGGACCCAGATCAGTTCCAGCTCTTTTCATTCAACGGTAAGGGTAGGCTTTATGTTTGAACAGCCTGATCCTGGATCACTTGTAGGGTCAAAAATCCATCCCTAATGTTACTTCTATCAGATGAGACCAACAGCAAAACATTTCCATGACAAATACCAGGTAAGAGTCATCTGACAGGGTATTTGCCATTTTGGTGTTAAAGTGGATGGATAATGTCAGCATTAGTGATACAATCTTTCTGGACCACCTGTCGTCGATCTATAAATCTGTCAGAACATCTGCTGGTCGCCCCCGGGGCCATGTGAAGCCGATTGACACATCCCTCGGTGAGCGAAAGGAATGTGACACATACTGTACTGGCAAAAACAGGAGAGGCTTCCAACGGTCTCTCAGCGTTGCTGGCGAGAAACTAAACAAATAACCCCCCTGAATTCCGTACACGGTGCCAAGCAGGAGGAAGAGGAGACAGAGAGGGAGCATGCACATACAAGCCAAATTCATCATCTGGACAGTAAAAGTGAAGGGTTAAATCATTACTGCCACTAAAAAACAACTAAAAAAACTGGAGGGAAGCTTAGAGCAGAATTAATCAGCACATCAAATGGAGTGAATCCAATGTACACTGTTAGTACTCAGCTTTAAGAGAGCCTAGGGCAGTTTGCTGGAAATTACACCCATAGCTGATACCCACAGTTTACTTTACATTTCACGTTTCACTTCAAATGTATATCTAATTGTAAAGTTCATTTGAGGTTTCCTGTCCAAAAATGTTATATACTGAAAATGAAATGATCTTGGATAGATGCACCAAGAACACACACTGAGGCAATTCCTGACAGTGTGCACCTACTCTTTACTTTGTACCCAGTAGTTACAAAGAGGACACAGACATAAATAAAAACAAACTATGATATTATACTCCATGTGCAAGGAGTAGGCTGATAGGTTTACAGCGATTCCCTGCTCCACGCCTTAATGAAAGCAAGTGTGGGAAATCCATACTCCATGACGTGGAGAGTGGTCTGGACGGTGTACAAGTCTTCAGGGCTCCTGGGGGGCTCCGAGTTTGTGCTAGAGACCTCCCGTGAGGTGAGCTGCATCCCACGCCGAACAGGGCTGACAAGCTGCTCCCCTCCCCGGAGGCTGTGGCCGCCGCGGGCGTTGGCCCAGCCGGACTCTGGCTCGCCAGCGTGGGAGTCTGCGCTGGAGCGGGCCCCGGGGCTCTGGGAGCCCCGCCCCGAGTCGCAGGAGCTCTCCGACGGGATGTCCTCACACAGCATGACCACGCGGTCCTCCAGGTCGCTGACAGAGCCCGTCGTGCTGCCCAGCGACGTGGTGCGCCGCCGCTTGGACTTGAGCTTCCTCCTCAGGCTTTGCATCATGGTGGATGCTGGGAAGGGAGGATGCTCCGGATGGAGAACGGCAGGTGAAGCAAGCAAAGAGGAGCAGATCTTCCTAATCCGTTTGAACCATTCTCACATAGTTATTCTCCTTATGATTTTTATTTTATGTGACAATTGGTCAGCCACTCGTACTGCAGGTATCTACCACGCTTATTGTTCCACCTCAACTCTGAAGTCTTCAGACTTATGCACCCATAGAGTAGAGCAAACCGTTGGTTCCAGTGATGCTCAAGCACAGACACTTCAGCTTCTCTTCATGGATGATGAGATCTCCTGGTGGTCTAGCAATGTCATCACTCGACCTAGCTTAAGGTCTCTGCTGACAGGGTCCTGTTTGCTGTACGAAAACCCTCCTTGCTCCTGGAGATCCTGCAGCACAATGTTGCTTCACCCAATCCTTACTCCAAGTGGCTTTCATACAAACATTTACGCTGACTTGCAGCTGAAAGTATGGGGCATTGCACTTGAAGCCTCGAAATTCCCACAGTGGTGAATCCAAGTGAGGAAAAAAGAGAAGAATATCCTACAGCAGGCCTAAGTCGTGTCACGTTCCAAAAGAAAAGGTGTCAAGAAAAAGAATGCAGGAACATTGACTCCAAAAACACAACCCTTCTCCTGCAGCACAAAAAAGACATAGCAAGATCCAGAATGATGTCAAATTCAGCAATCACGAATGCGAAAGAGTGTTAAACCTGAGGATGGCCTCTCCCTGTGTGCGCGGGCAAGGCAGAGAGCGCAGATATGGCTCTGTCCTCCTGCAGTCCTTCCCTCTTTATGAAAGCGTGTTCTTTGTGTCCTGTGGGTGTTCCTGTTCCCTGGCAGACAGACCCAAGCCTCCCCGTGAGAAGGGTGCAAGCAGCTGGGGCGTACCTGAGCTTCGCAGGTACTTGCTAAAGTTTCAAACGCACGCCCCCGGGCTGTCTCTTTCTCCCTCCTCCTAATGACTGCCGCCTTTTGCCACGCCTTGCAGACAAATCTATTGCTTTTTTCCCCCATTCCCCTCACACCTCCTCATCTCAAATTTCCCTCTTTTAAAACATGTCTAGGGTTGTTCAGTAAGAAAACAAAAGCCAGGGAACCTGTCTGATTGGACACATGAAGCATTCATAGACCCACCCAGTAAACTTTAAGGGTAATTTACCTGGTATGTCCTGACCAGCTATAAGATATTTCTATTTAGTTAAATGTGCCTGAGCCAGTGTGGTATATTAGTAAGGAGCAGGGTTCATGATACTAAGGTTGCTGGTTCAATTCCCAAGTGCAGCACAACTGTTGTACCCTAGGGCAAGGAACCTAAATTGCCTTAGTAAACATATTCAGCTGGATAACATATAAAAACTGCTGGGCATTTGAAGTTCCTTTGGATAAGATAATGTGAAGTAAAAAACGTAAACACCAATATCCTTAACTCCCTATACCATCCTCCCACACTCATCCAGATAAGCTATAATTAAATACTCTGGGTGGCCGATAGCAAATATAAATAAATATCATCACACACCCCCATTAAGAAAAGCCTACAATAATGTTATTAGCTTGACGGTATAATCCATGACAACCTCCCTCTGAATCAAGGACAACTCCCCACTCAGGTATTTGAAGCCTTGAGCCATGACATTATCTTTCAGAATTTTATTAAACGAGTCCTCTCCTGAGAGTAACTTATTACCCAAAGTCAAAGACAAGCCCAGTCTAGAGCAGAAATCCATTAAACTGAGTATGCTCAGACCAGGACCGCTGGGTCACATTCTTGTAATTCCTCAAAAGGTAGAAGATGCACAAACAGCAAGTTGGCATGTTGGCCAAAGAGATGCAGCATGGGAGTAAAGCTATTGCACGATATCTTCCTGGAAACCCTTTGCAAACTCAAAGTTGGGAAATGAACCCCATTTTCCCATAAATGCAATGCTGTGAGCAGGGTTTAAAATCCTGAACACAGAACAGAAATTTCACTTTGCAGTAATTTTTTGCAGTTTTCAAAATATATTAATATTTTGTAAATGTTTTATATTTAAACAAACATAAATAATTTGCAGTGTAAATATTCTGTGTTGAAATTGTTTGACCACAACAGGACACAGGTGATTATTTGTTATTTAAGCAAGACAGCATACACTCTCCAATAAGTCAGGCTTTCACTAGCCCCTTTTCTATTTCACCAGCAGCCTCTCTATCATTGTACCTGTGAATTCGTGTTGGAGGACAATTAAAGGCATTTCTCATATATGTTGTACAGGTGGACCATCTGTTGTTCACTAAACGCTGACTAGCTGTACAAGTACTGCATTTCAGGACACTGAAAAATAACTCTGATAAGACATGGGTAACCAAGAATGTGAAGCATTTATGACAGTAACGAACGCCAGTTCCAGATGGTATTTATAATTACTATTTTGTGCCCGGTGATTTTATATGAACATTTGAAATGCAACATTTGGGAAATATGATTTGTGCAGAATGTCAGTTTCAACATACATGCTACACATAAAAAAGTGATTCATTAGCGCCTACTTGTCCAGACCAGTCTAACACACCATAGGTTTTCAGAAAATATAGTGATGTCACATTCTTGCCCCATCTGCCAGGTAAGAAGTAAATCTGAATGCCGTAATGTGCCGAAACATGCAAAAATGTGCTGACTGCCACAGCAATCCCCGCCGTCTCCTTGTATGGAAGATATGCAATAAATCACATATACACATATGCTTACATATGGGGAACTCTCTCTGCTACTTTTGTAAACCTCATTGCAATCCATATGATGTCACTAGGAGCCACCCACCCAGTCAGACCATGACACTCACTCATGCTTGTGGATGACGGCATTGAAGAGCTTGCCGTCCCTCCAGCTGGTGGTGAAGTTGTCACAGCGGATGCCCTGGTAGCCCTCCGCCATGCGCTGGGACCACAGCAGCAGCTTTTCCTTGGCCGTCATGTCGTCCGACTGCCCGTTGACCTGGATGTCTGAGATCTGGAGAGAGGGCCATTGGGGGGGTCATGGGGTCAGAGACTGGTATGACATCACGAAGTGGTCCAATAAGAAACTGAGCCACAAATCAAGAAGGCAAAGGCCTTGAATGTGCTGGATTTTCAATATGTTACCCATGTACCAATGATTCAATGTAGCCCATGCACCAAATGTAGCAGCGTAGCCCACGCAGCAGAGTAGCAGTGTCGTCTTTTGGTGAAAAGTTAGGCATTACATATGCACTTAGTCATGACCGTGTGGTGAGGTCTGCCTTAGAGGATCACTGGAAGCAGGCACCTTGCTTAAAAAGGAAGCCTTTGTGTCTTTTTTGCATTTTATTGAAAGCTTCTCCATACACATCAGAGTGGCTCGCCAGAAAATATAATTCAATTTTGTGAGTTCCGGGATGATTCACAATGAATCACATTTTTCAGTATGAACCAAAAGCTATCGTTTTCTCAGAGGGGAACTCTCCAACCACTTTTTGATTACCCTGCAATCAAAAGGGAACTACTACTGTCTAAAATCACCCATCTAGAGCTAGGACACAGAAGTAAACTGACCTTGGCAGGAAGACCTCAGTTTCGAATTAGCTCCTAATAAGCCTTGATGTGCAGTATATTCTACCAAAGGCATCCCAAAATACATTAATTGACTAAGTGAGTGAATAGACAAGGCCACAAGTCTCCCTACTGCTGCACACTGTACTGTATATTCCTGGCAATGAGTGGCTTTGTAACCTGGTTGAAAGTATGCATGTGATTTCAAAGCTAATTAGATGTCCATCATTCTGCCATTCATTTTTTTTTGTAAAAGGGTGCAAACTGCACAAATGCCTGCAGCCGCATCGCTGTCACCCTCATGAACGATCAAACCCAGCGGCACAACTTAAGCACAGCCTATGGCCTCTGTACAAAAGGCCAAGGCTCCTCCACATAGCGCTGGCCCTGCAGACTGCCCGGTCACGCTCCGCCCCGCCCGGGGGATGGCAGAGGTGCAGACACGGGCAATGCCAGCTGCCCCGCCTTTGGTCACAGGACACACGAGGGGCTCTTTATGATCTTCTGCAAGAACAAACGGCGCTTTCTTTTTTGGGGTTGTTTTTTGACCGCGAGTGGCTGGTGGTGGAAGGGGGGTGGGGGGGATCGGTGACTCATGGCAGGGTCTCCCCTCTGGGGTTTTGCAACATAAGTCCGGCTCTGTGGTCCACTCGTGACCGGAGGAATCGTTACGCACTTCATTCTGGGTATGTCTCCAAGTGTAGGGTAGGGGAAGGAAACCAAAGCCACGGCGCCACCCACGCCCTCTTCTCCCTAGGGGACCTATGCCGCCGTGTGTGTGTGTGTATGTGGTTGTGTGTATGTGTGTCTGTGTGTCTGTGTGTGTGTGCATGCGCGTGAGACTGTGCGTGTGGACTCTGAGTCATCAGGCACCCCGCCCTCCTACAGTTCCCCTCTGAGAAACCAGAGATTTATCTTCCTTTGGGCTCATGGACTATTAATTACAGAACTTTAACTCCTGAATGACTGCACAGCGCAATCTGCAGAACTGCCCTCCCCAGCTCTGTTTCTGTGGGGAATGCATACTGTACAGCAAGTGATACTTTGCTTTCAGTGCGTGATGGGCCATATCCTGTTCATCTACAGATTCATCTCGCCACATCACAGTATTTCATAACGTAAAGGCATATAAAATGTTATGTAGCAGATAAACGTATCTGCGGGTGTGAGGCAGGGCAGAATGTTAAATGGGGCATTTAATGGGAGGTACCTGTGAATGTAGAGCTATAAACTGTTATATCAGAGGCATAAAAGGTATGGCTTGTAAATGTAAAAAGGTTACACACAGTATATGGTGCAATCTCATATAATAAATACAAAATGTTAGTGATAAAAACACAACGCCAGAGGGAGTGAAAAGACCTCTGTGATAGTCATGGCGGGACGTGGAAAGGGCAGGGTGGGTGGGGTGGGGTTTTGTCTGTGAGTCACACACCCGCCGGCCACACCCTCCTCTCTGCTCCTGGGAAACACTGACTCACCCAACCGACGAAGTGGCTGCCATCCCAGATCCAAATCTCCAATCCAAAACACTCCTTATATTGTGACAGAAAAAAAGCCTGGATTCTTGTTTTTCCATGCTAGAAAAGTCTTAATGAGAAACTAACGTCTTGCTTGCGCTGTCTGGGCAAGCTGAGTGAACCAAAGTTCCACTCTTATTGGGTTATATCGGGGGAAAAAAGAAGGCTGTTCTTTAAATAAACGTCTGGCTTGTTTGCTTGAACGGTGATTCTAAAGTGCTCGAAATGAGAGGCATATGCAGTGCTGTTTGAAGAGAAATGATTTCCAAAAAATGGATTTGCCTAAAGTGAATTTGATTCCCCACCCAGCGCCACAAAGACCCCAGCAGCAGAGGTAGATGGCCTGGAACAGATTGGGAGATAGTGGAGGATTGGAGCGGATTGGAGTGAAGCAGAGAGGAGGGAGCGGAACGGGATGGGAACATAACACTGACATCGGGAGGGGCTGCGATGTGTGACACCTGGAAGTGAAGAATGATGGTCCATATCAGCCCAAGGGTCAGCTTGGGGTTCCCATCGGCGATGTCATCGTTTCTGATATTCACCAGTTTGACCTGTCACAATTAAAAATAGCAAATAAACAAAAAACAGCAATAACAATAATCATTATTATCATAATCATAACAATGAAAGAAAGAAACCTGAGTGTGTTGCAGCACACAAACTGTAATGCAGACAGTTATACAAAGACAGGAAAGGCATCACCTCTTGTATAATCTGCTCCATTAGTCAAAATCCGATTTTGACTCGACCTGGTGCCTAACTGATGAGTCAAACCACTTCAAAGCATGGCATAATAATACCAGGATGGGCAACTGCAGCCATGCAGGGAAACGTCTGGCTACAGGAAAGGCTGTAAGTATGGCCAATTATCCAAGCAACCCTTTCAATTCAGACGTTTAACAATCTCTAATGTGGCAGGAAAACCGCGCTCCCTTGGGACAATATTGGATAGCAGATGGTCATTCTACCTCTGATAAATATACACATACAATGTGTGACAATAAGACATAATTGTGTGTGACATGTTATTGGGCTGGTGGCCAGACCACCACATTGTATTTAGAAGTGATTTTGGTTAATCTCGCTGGATTGCATGAGATTTCCTATCATCGCCAGCTTATGTAGCTAAGCTCTTCTCCTCATGCATTAATTCTCCCTTCTTCTTTCCAGAACAAACAAGGAGCTGAACTTGTGGAAAAGGCTGGAAGGTTTTGACCATGCTGATAATGCAGGCCTTTGAGAGGGTGTGAGGGTGCTTTACCTCTCGCTGTTTGAGGAAGTCCAGTGCTATCTGTACATTCTGCAGCTTGTGGAAGCGCATTCGTCCCTTCTCCCGGGGCTGGGGACAGAGGAGAGATAGGAGGGGGGGTTAGAGGCACAAAACTGACATGTGACTGTAGCGTGGCGCTCCCATCGGGGTGGCACGACACACCGCGCAACTCAGAACCAACCCGAGAGGAGAGGGAGCGGCTTTGACTGTGGGTGTGAGGGGGACACCATGGTAAAGCCATGTCTTGACACAACTCTATGGAAACCAAATACCCATACCATGACCACAAGTTGACAGTACCGTCGACAATGAGACTCTGACGGGAGTGGGTATCAATGGTCACTCCACTACTGCAGATCTTGTGACATTGGCATATAGGGACGAGCCTGAGCTCACTGTACATGATGCAATGACCGTGTGTGAAGTGTGCACATCTCACAGATTCCACCCAATAACCACAACAGACGATGCAGTTTCCACCGATACAGTGCCTTTTTCCGGGGGCAAATGGCTGCCTCTTCCCGAATTTCCACTGACTACTGAAGGACAGCAGGAATTGTGATGGAGTTCACTGACAGTTAACTTATCGGTGGAAAAGAGGTGAAATATTGGCAACATGGCATTCATAATTTAAACAACTTAGTTCCAATGAAATAATCATTGTAAACGCCAGCAGGCTTTCCTTTTGGAGCTTTGCAGCACAGCTGAACACTAGACATGGATTAACGTGCATTTACTTTCAGACCGGGAGACATGACAGAGCATGGTTATTTATAACCACATTTCCCATAGCTTCAGCTTTTCAGCTGTCACGGCACTGGACATAAATATTAGTAAGCTGCATAAGAGACCTTTTTTGAATTTTATTTTTTTTAACCCATTCAGTACCACTTTAACCTGCTTCAGTAACTGTCAAATTACAGCACAATGGTGCTGAAGAGGTTAATGCATTTTAGGCTTAACAAGCTTGTCAGAAATTAAGAGGACAATGCTGGCAAAAAAGGGAAAATGCAAGACAACAGGAAATGACATCATGCACGACCCAGCCTCTGGGAGTCACCCATGCCATGTCAAGGAGGTGCCCGAGTTATAGACCCACTCACCAACCGCAAGTTCCTGACAACGTCCCGCTCCCTCGGCTACCCCAGCAAGAGCAATGCAAGAAAGAAGGCAAAGGCGAAAGGGGAAAGGTCAGGGAAAAGGTCAAAGGTCAGCAAACAAGGGGTAGAAAAGGAAAAAATAAGGGGTCAAACAAGTGCAAACAGTTCGCAGCAAAAAGCCAAGGTGAGGTTATTGTGTTAAGGCCACAGAGAATTCTGGGTGTTCTGCGAGACTGCTTAACCAGCATCCAGGTGCTGCAGCTATGGTATGCTAAGAGGCATTCAGACATATATTCAGTTTTTAAGTTTATACAGCAATTAAACTGTAAGGGTTTTCACTCAATTATGAAAAAAGTATTGTATACCACTCCATATTAAAATATGGAATCAAAAAAGGTATGCTTTTTGAATGCCAAAATACATGGCATGTCTAACAAAATACACTGTATTGAGAGTTGACACTTCCATATTTGCACATTTATGATCTGAAGACACAATATTTTTAATATGTCTGTAGTTTTACTATGTATTGTCATATACAAATGCAGAGTGATCACACATCGTTACCGTACACCTGTATAAATGTAAACATTATTTATATATTTTATAAATAAATAAAATATAAATTTTAAATATTTTATATTTTACCATATCTTACTTGTTTATGCTTTCTTAAAGCTTTGTGACAATTTCCAAATACACCATGACAAATACAACTGGACTGATTCATTGATTGAAGACTTCATTTGTGTAGCCCTTTGCCTGCAAGGCATTTCACAAACCATTTATCTACTTAGCGCTGATTACCAACAGCAATGTAATCAACTGAGTGAAAGGCAGTTTACTTGCACAGGGGCTCCTGCATCATTATTAGGAATTCTGCTGAGATGAAGGCAAGCTTCAACTTAAAAGTGGCTGGGAAATATTTTCAACTGGCCTCATGAGCGGGAGTGAGAGTCCTTCTGCAGTATTCCTTTCTGTAAGCGCTACAAGCACATTTTTTGACGTAGGCTCAGATTCAACCTAAAAACAATGTGCTTTGTCCTTAACCTTAAGTAACCACTTTAAGAAAGTGCTCAGTCTTTTTGGGTTTCGCACAATAGTTTCAGAAAGAGTCAAACGAATTACGCTGTGGGAAAAGTAACAGTTGCATAGATTTTTTATGCAAATCCATGGACAGTGCACACTGCTGTTGGGCAGAACGTGGGCCTAGGCCTTGCCACTGTTAAATGGTAGTATCGGGCACAGGAGGGGAAGGAGAGAGATATGGGTAGGTGGCTGGGTGGGGCTGGGGGGCGGGGTCTAGGTTGCTGCAGAAGCTGAGGTCAGCACCGGGCACAGGTCTGAGGTCAGCAGGGCTCACCAGTGTCTTCCCGGAGAGCACCTCCAGCAGGGAGATCAGGTTGTGTCCATCTCGGAGGTCTTCATACAGGTCAGTCACATGGCGCTGGGCCTGTGGGGGGCAGGCAACAAGGCATACAGCACAGTCAGTCAGTGGGCAGATGTGATGTGGTTGTCCTCTTGAAAGCACTTTTTGCATTTTTGACTGTAACATTGATGCATTTCCCACCATCCATTTATTAAAATAAACATCCTGTGTAACACACAGTATTCTACTCTTTGTCATATAACCACAATCAACCAGATGTTGCACATTACCTCAACCAAAATTACACAATTACAATGTGATGGATACAGGGCACCACTTAAAGATCAGGAAACTCTTAGGAAAACAATCTCACAAAACTGCACAAAACTGGGAATGGTTTGCTTTATATTCTGTAAGTAATACACTACCTATACTTTGAGTAGTAGTCCAAGGTGCTCAAACAGAAATATACTTTTAAAAACCTGCACTGTATTACTGGCAGGGCCACGGGCACATAGAGCAGGCTGTGAGTTGTGAATGGTCCTGCCAGTGAAATAAATAAAGGAAATGAAATAAAGCCTTTCTATTGTTTAGTCTAATCCCACTGTCTCTGCCTTTGGATCTCCATGCTTTTTACAAGTACAACTTTTCAGGAGACACAGCAGGACATTCCCTTTTTTGTGTAATTTCACCCTGAGATTGCACTTTCCGCAGAGCACAGTTTCTGCAACCATGCCCCGAGCAGCACTCCTGTGCACCTCCAGGACCGGGATTATATAAAGTTCTCTGTAATCCTCGCCACCCCTACACCCCCTCCCTCCTGGAGATAGCTCCAACTGTGGAGGGAGAACGAAGGAATGCAAAATCCGAAAGTGTCAAACGCATCTACTACAACCGCAAGCCAACTGCCACCGCAGCCGAAATGGCAGCTGGGCCACCTGACAGGTGATGGACAGGAGTCAAGGATCCTAATAAAATAAAGATCAGTAAAAACAACAAAACAGAAAAAAAAAATGCCTGATTAAATTCCTCCGCGGCGCCCTGAGCAACAGACTCATCAGGACACGCAGGGTGCTTGCGGAATGAGAAACCGCAGCACCGCTCCTGACAGAAAGCAGCAACAGAGACCAAGAAGGACTAGCTCTGCTCCTCCTGTCACTAGCTCACCATCTTAAGACCAAAACCAAATCTGTCTTACTTCCTGTTACTTGCTGTGTCCACACATTTCTGTTCAAACTCTCATTTCCCTCTCTTTCATTTGTGCATTGCTCCACAGGTAAAGTGTAAACACTTTACCAAATTTCAAATGAAATAATTCAAAGACCAGTATTTCTTACACAGGACTCATGCATTTCTCACAGTTTTTCCTTTCTTTATTCATTTCCTGATGACAATTTTGCACAACTCATTTGCTAGGCTTTTCCCGGTACTCAAAGAGATTAGACACCTGACTAACATCCATGCCAAGTCTCCACAGCTATTCAGCTAACTAACAAAGACAAACATCCACAAGAACTGCTCCTCAAAGCATGGGTACAAATCATTAAAGCTCTCTATGAAAATGTACAGCTTATGAATAGTATACTGTAGCTATCTGTTATTTATGAATACTACAGAAATTAAACATAGGTCCAGTAGAAAACTTTAAGCTATACTGTAGAATGTAAAGAATATCTCATATACACATAAACCAGTGACAGCAGCCATTTATTTAATGTAATAAATATAATAAGCCATTTATTTAATGTAAGTAGGAAGGCTAGGAAAACAACAAGAGCATCTGGATTTTTACCAAAAGGTTGTAAATTCGATTCCTAGGTAGGGTGGGGCACTGTCATTGTGGAGTCACAGATTGTGTTTGACCTCCATTGCATCAGTAAATATTCAGCAAGGTGTAATAAGCCATGCACTCATTACCATTAGCCAATAAAATAATCCACCGCAAATCTGTTAAAAGGCTGCGTAGCTTCATTAGTCTCAGTGCATTACAGAGCAGCTTTATGAAGTGGCCGTGGCATAGCATTCTGAAACAGCTGGTATTAGCACACAGGGGCCAGAGCTGTTCAGTGTATCCTGCAACCCCATGACTAAACCTTTACCCTACTGATACAAGCTGCTTGAAAATGCATTTGTGAATTCAAAATAAGTTTGCAATTCTAGCTCATAGTTCAACACTTTAGCACCACACAAATGTGGATGAAGTACCAGGATAAAGAGCAATGTAGCTAATATAAGGTGCTGACGGGGACTGCCCTTAAAACAGTTAATGTTTAATCTAAGGCCATAGATCATCTCAAATCACTTTAAAGGCCAAACAGAATTACAGATGCTGTATCATTGTTCCACGCAAATAATTTAGAGGGAGAAAAAAGATGGCCGTCTGGTACTTTCTTATGCTACAGCATTTCTGACGAAAGATGGGAATTTTTTTTCTCAAGTATTTCAAACATCAATAATGGGATAAAACGTGTTGGAACACAATGCTGCAAATTGGTTGTGTTTCTGTTCATCAAGACAAGCGTTTTCAGGCTTACATTGGGTAATGCTAGCCCTGCGGCATAAGCACCCTTATCAGTATGCCTGTGTGGACTGCTTGAGTGGAAGTGGCGTACATGCAAATACAGCGGGCAGCTCTGCACTCCAGCATGGGCTTGCTCACAGATAGCACCTACCTCAGCGCTCCAGTGCTGAAGAGGAACAATGAGAGGTAGAGACAGAGAGGAGGGGCGAAAGAGAAAAGGAGAAGCAGAAAAGCAGAAGAGAGAGAGGGAGAAAGAGAGACGAGAAGCAGGTGAATGAAAATCAATAATTAGAGAAGGAATGGAAAGCAATCAGAGATGGAAAACAGCAAACACAGATCGACAAGGGACGGATACACAGGGGCAAAGAGGAGGAATAAAAACATTTAGCAGGAACATCTTTCCCTATACTCTGACTTTCATTTTTAAAGCTTGTTGCCTTTTTCCTTAGACAAAAATTCCTTAGAAATTAATTTTACAAACCACCCTATATTTACAGATTGAAACTGCTTGTTGGAATTGCATTGTGCTAAACTTTTATAGGACTTTAAACTCATGTAATAAGATGACATTATTTCAATGTTTGAAAATATCTCAAATATACAAATATACTTTTTCTGAGAGAAAACAGCAGTGATAATTAACTTGCAGACATTTATTAGTTTCGAATGCAGTTTCCCTTAATGACAGAAATACTACATCTAAAATACTTTATTATATTATAATATTATATAACATTATGGACAACATATATACATATATATTATTCCTACACAAAGACAAAATGTAACTTCACAAATTAACATATTTTAGTTTGTGAACTGCCCATGTGTAAAGTGCCAACAAAAACAGTGTTTTGTGCACAAGCTGCAAAAGAATGGTGGTAAGGCAAAGGGAGAGGTAAAAGAAACACATGCAAACGAAGGCGAAAGTGGATGGAGCAGACACCGCCTTTTTGCGGGCAGAGAGAGTTCCTCTCATCACTGCTGCTTTGAAAAGGTTGGTGGGAATGATCACTGCAACCTTGAATTGATCATACTTCTACCTGCCGTTTCACGTATTTTTTCTCATGCAGCTCATTTGGAAATAGTCTATAGGGAAACACTCATGCCACTAGGGGTCCCTGTTGCCACATTTTTGTTAAGTTTTCTGTGGTTTCAGGTATTTTTTTTTTACCTTTTGTTGCAGGTCATATAAAATGTAAGATTTAAGTTGACTTAAACTACTATAATGGTCACTGGGTACTAATTGCTTCAGCCACAGTGCTATTTTTGCCACAGTGCATTTTTACTTGCAGATTAAATTGTGGAATTAGCCAAACATTTTTAGTTGCATGATAATAAGTCTGCATTCCAAACCTAGTGCAGGCGTTCAGATTGTAATAGATGACCAATCTCTGTGTTATTAATAATAAAAGCCTTTGTTGCCTATTTGTAAAAGATGACCAATCTCTGTGTTATTAATAATAAAAGCCTTTGTTGCCTATTTAAATCCATTCAGACTGCATCGTTTTACAATGTATGTGGTATGATAATTGCACTATAGAGTACCTCACACTGTATAACTGTCTCATAATCTGCAAGCCCATACAGTCAGATGAGATGGCTGAAAAGAACAGTCTCTGAAATTAGCGTCACAGTGGGCCATACTGTACAAAATCCTGGAACCAGGTGCTAGGGACTGGAGACTCCCCAAATAACCCAGGGGTCCCCATGAGACAGTGCAAGAGAGAGGGAGTATCCCTCTACTCATTTCCCTTTATTGCGCACTGTGACAGGGGGGGCTCATGAGCTCTTCGGTTTGTTTGGACTGACTGCACGCTCACAGAGGGGGGCCCCCTAAATTAAATTCCATCTGTCAGCAGCTTCCAATGGCCATATTAAAGGAGCTTTGAGCATCTGTTTATTCACCAGGGAGCAAATGAAAAGGGTATCGCATGAATCCTGCCCTCACTTCCAAATAGGCTGTCTGATCCTTGGCTCTTCTGTGTAAAACTGGGGAGAGCTTCTCAAGGTCAACCAAATTAGCTCTGTCAACAGTTACACTGACTGTACAGAGGCTCGATGACAGATGTTTCCCCTCTCTGAAAGAAGTCACCATCATTCTTCAGGCTTTTATTAAGAATTGTCCTTCCAGTAGTTTCTCTTGTTCACATGTGGCAAAATTATGACACATGTCAGCAGCAGTTGACAATGATATAATTCTCATAATTGAAAATGAGCATTACTGCTTCCCTTTTTTGACTTAGGCATCTAAATTTGGCCTTTATTTTTACAAACACATGTGCCTGTTTTACATGTGTCTTTGCATATAATACAAAATCAAACTAAGAAGGGCTTGCATTTAGCTAGAACTGAGCACAGTGAGTCATATCCATCAAATATAATTTAATGCACTGAGCCTCTCCCCCACCTGCCCCCACCACCCACTGCACCCGATTCCATTCCCTGGAATACCACCTCCCACGACTGGCTCATTTAATAAGCATCACATTCCTGCTGTTTGCCTGGAAATGACTCCGTATCCCTTTACAGCTCGACATGACTGGACCCACCCCGAAGTGCAGCACATCAGCAACTCCCATTAAAAAACACGCCATAAATATGCCGCTTGACGTCACGACGCAGAGCGCTAACACTTTATTCCCGTCCGCTTGCAGTCGCCCTCCAAATCTGTGATATTTTTATAACTTTTTTTGAATCCCGGTGATGGCAACGCTGCCATGCCTCACGCTGGAGTCCGTTTCTAACGAATGTGACACACTCATTTTCCTACAACAAAGATTCCCTTGTGTGGCAGCGGCTAGCCTGACATTTATTTACTTATTCATAGAAATATGGAAACTGTGGAAATCTCCCCGCAAACTCCCTGCCTCCCTCGGGAGGCGTGGAACACATGATCTGCTGCTGGCTGTCCTTATGAGACCCTCAAAGGATCTCCCAGATTTAATTGGGGGGGGGGGGGGGATCCTGTGACGCTCGAGTGGAAAAACCTTGTCGGAGAACACAGGGGTGCGAGCATGGGAAGAGGCGGGCAGCTGCCCCTCTCCCTGAACCACGGGCCCCAGGCGTCTGCGGGCCAGATGTGCTACCGTTCGCCCGGCTTCTGGACGTGGGCCCAGAACAGAGCCCGGCGCCTGAGAGCAGCAAAGCGAATCCAGATGTGTGTGACTCACTCTCACACATGCACTGAAAAAATAGACCCTGTTTGTCTTATATTAGGACCAGGGAAAGTTAGCCCTAGAACGCGCTTTTATGGGAAGGATAATAGTCTTTTGTGTGCCTGTACTTCTTTCCAGATTTACCGAGCGGGCTTGTTTCGTTTGGAAAACTGCAGCGTACAATATGGAACCTTTGCAGGTTAAACCCATAAAGGTCTGTTTGCCATTGGATTTGTTGAATGAAAAATGACATGGTTTATTTTTTGTGTTTAAGCGCCAGCTTCGGTGGGGTTATTTTTCATTTCTAATGAAAAAGTGTGGAGTGGCTGTTCGCTTCTAGAATGGCCACCCCACACCCTAATGCTTCTTCTCTTGTTGTGGAACAATAGTGATGAATTGGATCCTTGAGGCAATGATGTAAGAGAGAAAAGAGATTAAGCCCTGCTGACTGCTGCCTAAAGCCCATCAGGGTTCTCTTTAGATTGCTGAGGGCTGGACACTAACCTCTATCAGACTGTTCACAACCTTTTCAGGAAGCAAGCTACATGCTAAGACCACAGAGAGTTGTCCTCTCAGCCCTTCCAGCTGCATGTAACTCAGGAATCCTCAACAGATGCCCCATTATCCCTGACGGACACCCCGGAAAAAACACCAGGTTAGAAATTAGCCAAGCCACTGTGAACTGGCAGCAGGAGGCACCCAATGTAAACAGCCAGGCTGCATTTGTCACTCGGACAGGTTGAATGTCCTCAGAGATTGGCAAACACATGAGGGACACAAATCAAATATGGGTGAATTTATTATCGCCGTGGGAACGAAGATGCTAAGTTGGTGTCACAATATTTTGTCTCCATGGATACCTCCCTATATGGCATTGAGACCTCCGTGGTGTTGGTGCGTCCCTGCATGAGCAGCGGCCCCCTGTTTATCGCGTCACCCCTCTCTCCGTCCTTTCCAACGGCGGTAATGGAAGCCTACTCAACCGCTAAACGCCATCTTTTTTCAGAAGGCAAATTTTTAACAGGATGAAAGAAACTGCACAGCAGTCTCCCTGTAGAAAACAGCAGAAACAAAAAAAAACTGTAGAACTGTAGAAAATTGCTTCCAGTTTGTGATGCCTTTTTTCAAAATCTAAAAAAAGTACTAGTGAGCGTCAAGATTTTTGTTTTTGTTTTGTTAAACAAATATGGAAATAACTGGAATTACATAGGTGAGAGTGTACGTTACACACAAATAGGACAAAGAACAAATGCCTATCTTCACGGCATGGGAAATATTCCAACTGACCCATGGTTCTCGTTACGTGGAAGGATCTACTTTAAAATGCCACACCTCACTACACCCTGTAAGAACAGCAAGTGTAGGTTGGCTCTAACTGTTATCCCTCAGAGAGCCAGTCATTGTGTGTCATTCAATTTGTCAGCCAATCCCATGGCCTGCAGGTAAATACCTGTGAGAGGAGAATGGGAGTGTGTCAGACTGTGTGCAAGGTTTTTTTGGAGTTGCCCCAGGACTCACATAAATGGCATGAAAAAAGGAGAAAACTCTTTTCTTTCCTTTCACATAACTGGTTGTGCATATTATGGCACAGTGTTCAATATCTATCTGTTCCAAACCTGGCAAAATGAGATTCACATTTAGTGAAAAGCACAATTTTGCAATAATTCATTCCAATATTCATTTTATTGCTCTTTGCTCTTTTAAAAATTAGCTTCAGTAAGACCAATGAAACTCCATATCCAAAAACAAGCAGCTATTGAAAGCAATAAAATGCGTGTTCTCTATTATTAAAAATGAAGCCATAAATGGACTCCTATAATTAAACTTACGATAATTTCTGAGGCTCTTGATCAAAGTTTGCCATGAGGCCAACTGCAACCATCAGCAAATACATAGCTTTACACTATGTGGTCTGAGACAAATTAAAGTCATGACTCACATCAAGGACATCGCGTTTTTTGCCACTGATGTGGATTGGTGGAGAGAGGCTATTTGCTCACGGCAAAACCTGCATTCTGTGGTTGCCATGGCAACCCTACATGTTTCTCACAACTATGCATCCACTTCCTGTCCAGGAAGTGATGCCAGGGGAATATACCATTGCTCACTAAAACGGAAACAGATAAGTTTCCAACCATATGCGTTGTCATGTGCAAGACAGAACATCTACATTTCAGATCAAAACAGTTTATGTCTAGAAATTCATGACAGTCTATGTGTAGCATCAGTGATGGCTCCTGGTATGAGTAATCTATGTTGTTTCATGGTATTTCTTTATGGCTATGCTATGATGCATACTAGAATAACTAGCACTAACAAGGATACTGTATGCTGCTATTCGCAGCAGGATCATGTTAGAGTAATGCTTCAATAAATGGGAACATCTATATTAAAACAGATCATTTTTAGGTGAAACTTTAAAACATGCTGCTGATTTGCTTTCAGTTTTCCGCCTCAAAGGTCATGCATTAATATATTGGTCATGTTGTCCTAAATGTTAACCCTATGTTAAGTTAATTATTCACTAAGCCCCTGCTAAACAAAGATGAGACTAAGCTAACAGACAAAAATATATATCTTTCTTTATTTATTAATGATGCCAATAACTGTTATAAGTGTAACAGTTTCATGTTCCAGACACTGGAAATGTTGCTTCAGCACTCTCTTCTGAAAACTCACATGCTTGATTTGTGGGGATTAGACACAACACACAAACGCTGTTTAAGGTGATGTTGAACTCTAAGGTCTGCCTTTTTCTTGCGTGCCACTCCGTCGGCCTCGCGCTACACGATGAGGTGACAGCTGGTGACAGCGGCGGCCGCGTGCGCTGGTCATTCCGCAGGCAGTGAAGGGGCTATGCTGTGTGCTGTGGGACAGGCCTGCTTACCTTCATCAAGTGCTTGTTGACCCATTTCGTGAAGGTCTTTTTCTGAACCCGGTCCCGTTCATCTGTGAGAAAAACAAAGACAAAGAACGTCAGAGCTCAGTTCAGCCAAGGTGCAAAATCCAACAGGAGCGTTGCTCAACTGAATTTCTTCATCACCTCACACGGAGCTAAGGCAGGATTCTTACGGTACACCTCAATTTTATACAGCAGTCCTCATGCAGGCATTCAAGGCCACTACACAACAGAGTGTGTGTGCCAGAAAGGCAGAGAGAAACTGCATTCATAGAGAGAAGACCAGGACTAAGTAGGTGGGAAACATTCAAGACATTGATATGAAATGAGTCATAACCAGCGCCGAACTAAATAGATGCTGCAGAAATTCATTTTCAAAGAAACTGCCAAACCATAAGCGTGGTTCCAAAGAAAAAGAAAAGATTACTCTGGATCTTGAAAAATATGGCTCCACTGTGGTCGTAGACTGTCACGTAAGTCATAAATCTTTAATGGTTGCGGTGGCTAACCTGGTTTTGGACCCAAACCTACTGCAGTCATTGATTAGCCTGGAGGTCTTACTGCTACCCTCGCCATGGAGGTTAGCACCTCATTTGGGGGCCCAACCCATATACACACACCCCAGTTAAAAACAGCATTAAGAAACAAATATAGTTATAGTATAATATAGTTCTCTCAAATGTATATACCCAAGTCATTTTTACCCAGTTATTTTAATTACTTAAGTATATAGTCTAATGATCATAATGTCAATATTAATGACATTTTAATCACACATTTTCGGGTTGAAACATGCTTTCTGTGTTGAAAAAGGATCAAGTGGTTGGAAATTGTTTGCAATGTCTGTTGTAGACATGTTCACGTGGATGTGACTTTTTTGTCAGCTGTAAAGTCACTGGTACAAGCCATCCTGAGGAGCAGTGGCTCGTGTTTATGTGGCAGCAGCAGTCCACAGATCCATGCTTAAGCACTCCCTCACCCCTCAACACCAAGGCTGGCAGAGAAATGGGCCTAACATTCACTCCTAATCTCTCACCTGCCAGCGATGGGGAAATGGGGGGGGTCCACAGTGATATATGGAAATTGACGAGGGCAAAGACAGAAGAGCTCCAGGGTAACCCACCTCTGGGCTCCATGTAAAAAACTGCATGTACTTTTCTTTTCCTGAAAGCCACCCTCATCGTGCTGAATCAGCTCACTCACTCCTTTGCTGTGTGAGGGCTGACTTAGCTTATGCAGGAGCCGAAACTGTGCACTGTTTACTGTTGTGAAAGTAAATAGCTTGTTCTGTAATCCGGTGCGGGTGGTGTACAAGCGTGTTCTGTAACTAAGAAACCAAAATCAAACTCATAACAAGAATAGTAAGTAATGAGGGCAAATAATGAACAGGAATGCTTCTTCAAGTTATGAAAGACAGCACAGATTCATGAGCACACTGCAAAATGATCTGTCATTGGCGACAAACAAAAGAATTAGCACTATCACAATCATATGAAAGAAATAGTGATAGTGAACATGGACCAAGCGCACAGCTTGCTTGGAAAGGGGCCACAGGCAGCAGAAAGTTACTGACAGCAGCCCACTTGCGGCTCAGTTGGATCAAAGTGTTGCTCCTGTGCGGGGGAACATGTCCCACCATGCAATAGAGGCAGCTCCCATTTTGAGGTCCACTGAGATGATTTGTTTAACCTCTGTCAGTGCTTGTCTCTCCCTTGAAAGGAAGAAAAATAATAAAACATTAGCACGGTGTCAGAGAGGAGTTGCACAATGCTCTGGGTGTGACTGAGTGGTGCAGGCTCATCTGACGCAGGCCAGCTGAGGCCAGATTCACTTCCCCTCCCTGCTCTCAAAAAAGGTATTTGGTGTCTGAAACATGGCTGGGCTACCTTAAGAGAAGGGCTTGGTCCTGGCCTCTCCGTTCGAACATGGACACACTGGGCAAAGGCTGTTAAAGGGCACCATGAGCTGTCCATGACTGTTTACCTCAGTATAACCTTTCAACATGTACATCTATTTGAAGCACAAGTTAAGCTTATGCTTTCTGCAAAAAATATCAAGGAATATCTGAAAATCATCCCCAGGGAGAGTGCTGTACTGTCCCAAGCAAACACCCACTCAATGGTATTTAGAGAGGAGATTTATAAAAGTCTGGTGTGTCCAGTAAAGAACTCTCCCTGAGTTTTATTTTATCACTGAACCGCCCTTGGGCCCTAGAAACAACAACAGGACAGAAGGCTGGAAGGGAGTGGTAGGGAGTGTAATTTCATCGTAATTCAAAGGCATCATAATTCAACGGGCTGTGGGGGGGGGGGGGGGGGGGGGGGTAACCTGATAGATGGTGTCAAGCCGGTGCCAGCGTGGTCCCCGTATGATTGCAACACTGGCCCTTGATTAATGCACGCTGAGCTCATTAAAATGCCCAGCAGCCTGATAAAATCATCATATCAGCATAAGATAGTAGAAAATAAAAAGCAGAACCACGCCTTCCAGTCACGTCCCGGCAGCTACAACACAGTTTAGATGATCAATGAATCATTGCTCGGTTGCTGCTGCTGCTGGATGGGTGGCTGATGTATACAATCCTATTATGGAATCACGTTGCCATGGTGATCCCAGACAGTGGAGGCCAGCAAACTTTGAACCCCTTCGGCAAAAGGCTGTAGGTCAAACGAGGTCCTGACTTCCTGTTGCTCAATGTGATCTACACCTGCTATTACCCACCCCACCCCGGAATTGCCAAACAGAGGGTCACCCAGTGAGGTCCCCCCCTTGCCACAAATGCTGAACAACTGCTTTGTAGCACTGACCACAACATCACAACTGGTAGTGGTGAGGGGGTCCTTCAGCTAAGATGTGAAATTTCATGTTAAAAACAGTGACGTCATGACTGCCACAACGCAATAGCATACCAGCAATGTGTTCATGCTGTCTGGCATTTGAAACCTTTCTTCCATAATCATACCCTTTGCAAGCTGAATGAGTGGCCAGGGGTCAGAGGTCAGGAATTAGGTATCAGGTAGCCCCAGAAGAAACTAGTGGTTGTGAGCGAAACCACTTGTAAACCTAAACAATCTCTGAAATTGAAGACGCAAAGCACTCCTCAAGGAATGTGCAATGTCACTCCCAGGTTCTGCTGGAATCTGTGGACTCAAATTGCACATTCAATGCCGATGGGAAGAGAGGTCACTTCAGCTACATATCAAGCCAAATCCCACACTGCCCTGCAGTATTAAAATGGAAAACTAGATTTTTACATTCTAGAGATTTATGTAACATTAGGGGGGGAATATTTCAGTGACTGATTGATTCATCTATTCCTGTGTGAGAAGGTGGGATTTATGGCAGAAATAGAGGTGATAAAGGAGTTATTGAGAGGTCGTAAGTAAAGAAGCTGCTTTAATTGAATGCAGTGCTTTCAGAACACAAGCTTCCCCAAACACAGTACAGTTCTCTGTCAGTAAAACCAACCATAAACAACACAGGCACAGGATGCCAATGGTACAGTTTACAAAACAGTTACACATGTGGGACAGCATGCATACTCATTTGATACTGACCATAGCAGAATACATAACTTGCCTTAAATTCTATACATCTGCATTATATGCTGAAATGAAAGTAATTTACTGTACTATCCGGTAACATTGCAGTTGGTACAAACAATCATGGAGAAATATATTTGCAGCAAATGATACATGCATTGTTGTACATGCATCACGTCATAGCAAAATAAGCTCTCCTATTTTGATTGGCTGTTCTCCATTCATTCACCACATTGAGTGAAGGGTCACTATCCAATAGGAAGCAAATAAAACACATGCACTGTAAAGGGGAGTGCCCCTCCATGAAGTCACAACGTGAAGCCGTGCGGAGCAGGGAATCTGAAATTGTCAGCTGTGCGACATTTCTCATTCTAACAAAAACAACATTCACATGACATTTTTTCCATGTTTTTCTTTCCTAACAGCACATGTACCCTAATGGGTAGTAAACCAGTCAGATTAATTCACTGAACAAACATCTCTCTGGAGCAGCAAGGGTTATACAAGAACGCTGATGATTTAAGACTTCTGCGACAGGAAGCAGGCAAAGCCTCACAGCGTAAGTTACAATTCTTCTTTCAACCTAATTGTTTTCTTCCTCTGGGCTGTCTGCTTATAAAAAATCTCTCTGAAAAAAGCCCAGAACTGTGCAGGACTTGGTTGTAAGCTGACCAAAACTGCCATAGCTGTGGACATTGCAAAAACTGGTTCTCAGCAAAAGCTTGTTGAGATTTAAAGCTGAAAACAGCTAAACTTGGAGCTTTAGTGGTAATATTGCGGTGGCCTTTTTCTTCAGAGAAATCTGCAACCAGCACATTGACTCTCCCCCCAAATCAGCTTAACCACAGACTAGAAATTAGAGTGCTCCTTTCGCCTGTTCACTCACACACAGTTCTCTTTTTTCTGACAGACATTAAAAACTGTCTTTGTAGCTAAACATCTACAGGTCTTAATTGCTGACTCTTCTTACAGGAAATCCCTTCCGTTACACTCGGACACAACCAAAAAATGCTGTCATACCTTTTCTTTCATCTGTGGCCTTGAGCATACCCAGGTAATAAGCGTCATCTGAGGGCATCCTTTCCCTTCCCAGACTATCTGTGGAAAAGTTCCTGTATTTCTGCTGGTTAGACATGCTGCAGCTCTGTGTCACGCTAATGTGAATCAATTCTCCTCTCTGTTCTCTTCAGTAGTTTAGACACAAAGCTTATGTTAATGCTGTCTTATTTCCAATGTCTTCGTCGCTTCTGAGAGTGGAGCAGGACCATGCAGTCGTGTGGGTGTGTTCGAGCCTTCTGCAGCCTCTCAACCTATAATTTCCTTTTTTTCTTCTCTCCCTCTCTCTCTTCTTTCTCGCCTGCCTGAGCTGTCCCTCTTTGCTCCCTCTTTCTTCTTGCTGAGTGATGCCTGCGAGCTACAAAGTCTGGGCCTGCCTCGTGCTGATCTGCACACTCTGTGTGTGTGTGTGCATTGGAGGACATCCTGGCGTGCCTAGCTCCTCCCCCGCTCTTTGTCATCAAGGTGTGGTCAGTGAGTGAGCGGGGGGCGGAGTTGGGAGCGTGCCAGCAAGGTGTGGAGGCAGTAAAACCGCCCCCCACCCAACCCACTCCCCTGGCCTGCCTGAGTCACTGCGAAACCCTGACGACGTGTTTTGTGCGGGCAGCTACGGCAGGAAGTGAGCCTCATGGGCACTACAGCCCTGTACACGACAGAGCCCTTTTCAGTGCCCTCCCAGGATGTTTTGCGCAATGCAAAGCAGTTTTAGCTAACCCTCAGGAGCCCTGATTCAGGCCGCTTGTGTATTGTCTTCTTTTGCCATCTTATCTACTGCACCTGAGCTTAATCATTACCCAGTCAGAGCATTCCACACAGCCCTAAGGGACATTACTCACTGACTGCATATGCCGCACAGCTCCGCACCCACAATGAGGCATGGACCCACACTCAGCGAAAAAATGACAGGGATATTCAGCTACAAAAAATTATCTTTAACATCTATGGTAATATACAAAATATTGAGAACATACTGTAATACAAAAATGACCTCTCATTGTTGTGTCTATTCGCTAAGCCTTATCTAGTATGACACACCATGCATAGCTTACATTTTGTACACCATCCACTGACACATCTGCATGTTTATTTAAAGCACTTCAGGTTGAGCAGTGTCCCATCATAGATTTCCCCCGGCAACCTTTAGGTCCCACACTGATGATCCTATGATATGCCACAGAAGTACTGCAGTCCTGACTTAAGGAAGGTCATGGAAAGATCTGCTCCACGACATGGCTAGAGATTGAAGTATTTACACAGGCCCCACCAAGACCCTCAGCCACATTATCATGGAAAGGACCAATGAAAGGGTTGTGGGCCAGAGTAGGGTTATCACCTTTTCCACCATATGACCCAGAGGGGCCAAGAAACTGCCTATACAGGGAGGGTCTGAGAGGATCTCAACCAGACAGTAATGGAAATTCCACCCCAATGTGGGAATAAATACATAAAAGTTAACAGTCATGCTCCTAGAATGCCAGCTTTCATCTACTCCCATGCTCCTGCTGGCATCCTTCATTTAGTTACAGGACGCTGGAACAGAAGGAAGTGTGCAGCCAAAATTGAATTAATCCACTGAATTAAATCAAATCCATCTAAGATCCACGACTGCAATCAGCTGGTTTCAAAGGTTTCCATTCGTGCTCTGATCTTAGCAAGCAGAACAAGAGAGAAGTGTGTGGGATGGGGGTGGGGTGGGGGAAGGACGTCGGTCAGGGATGGGTGAGCTTAACCTGCTGTGCCACATTCACCACACAGCTGAACAATGCAGTCAGAGGGAACCCATTCTCTGCTTTACAGTACAGAATACACTGTGGGAGACGGAAAAGACAGATCAGATCAGAGGCTTACAAATAAAACTGTTAGGGGATGCATGGAATACTTGGAATGGCTGTCATTCTGGTGCTGAATCAAGAGCTATGCAGCTGTTTCAGTTCTCTCACACAATTTCCTGTTGACAATCACCTGACTTCTGACACATAGAGGGATAATACATGTTAAGCTTGCAAGCATGGGCACTGGTGGTCACATGAGCAGAGGTGGTTAGGAAACTGCACTAATTACATGGCTGTGGTTCAAATCTCAGGTGAGGCCACCTGTTGTACCCCTGATCAACATAAACTGAACTGCTTCACTAAATATCCAGCTGTATAAATCGATCACACAAGAAAGATGTTAGTCAGCTTAAATCAGGGCATCTGCTACATTCTTGAAAGGTATATCAATGAAACTAGGGGAAGTAGCACAGCGATATCCCTAGCAGTCTTACACAGAACAAGGAGGTGTTGACTGTTAGCAAAAGCACAGGTACGAAGCAGAATCCCAAAGCATTTCAACCCTCTCAATCCTGGAAGAGTGTCCTCTTCAAACCAGGCACAGAAAAGAATGAGAAAGAGAAGTGCCTTCATATGGCAGATTCAAGCTGCTGCCTGTTTGGACTTGAAACGGTGCGAACAACTTATCCCCCCACTGGAAACTGGCCTGTATTTCTGTCTTTCTGGCTAGAACTACATGGACGAGGGCGGCACACCTTAAGTAACAGCTTTGTACTTCCACACAGTGTCTGGGCAGGTGAAGGAATTAAGGAGGGGCAGGGTTCAGACGTACGAAATCCGGCACAGCTGAAGAACACTTCACCCACAACAGCACAATTAGCAGCAGGACTCACGCAAACACCCACTGCACGTCACCGTGGTTTATGGTTTGATGTAATGCAAGCGCACACTCTCGTACACGCACACACACACACACACACACACACATGTTAACTGCAGCATTAGTATGACTTCTGGTTATTAGTTAATAATGTGAATGTTAATTATTCAAAGTATCAGAATTTTAATAAAAAGTGGTTTCTTTATAGGGTTCATTAATGGAAAAATAGAAAACTTGGGTCCAATTATATATTAGCAGGATTAATTGTAAGTTTAATATTGTGGGCAGTGTAAAACTAATGCCCATACTATCCTACTGAAGGCATACATCCATGTTGTGTCCTGTCTGATGGAATGCATTCTTCGCTTACTCTTCCTTCCTCTCTGGCGCTTATGGGTAGCAAGTCATTGCAAAGTCTTCTCTAACGAGCTTAGTTCCATTAATTTTTCCAACCTCAAGCATATTAAGTGAAATATTACTGAGGTATTCAAGCAGACACCATAGTCACATGTGGATGAAAAAACGCCAAAAAAGTTAATTAAATCACAAGCGTACTAAAGTGAATTAAAATGTGTAATAGTTCTATGTGTGGAAACAGTATTTCTTTTGCATGATATTGCAGTTAGAGGAGTCAACTCACAACCTGGTTGATTTCAAATATTTGCCCTAAAGCTATTCTGTTGAATAAGTTTTTAAAAAAGAATAGAAAAGCTGTTGAGTTAACTAGTAACAGTAACTCTGTAACGTGGGGCCTCTGGGTAAGTTGTTCTGTGATGTTGGAAAAGATCTGTTAGTGTTATTTAATGTCCATGTTGTTCTTCCCCTCCAGGTCCAGCTCGGTGGTGCTGTGAAGCTGCGCTGGAGCTCGACAAACTCAAGGTCGAGTTGCAGCATGGTGAAAGCACAGTGTCTCCATAGTGACGCCACAGTCCCCGCCCCTGTCAGACCCATCATTATAGCCCCTGCTCCCAGCTGGTGCCAAGGCAAGGGACCAGACAGCACTTTTTCCATGCACTTTACAGGGCCCTCCCCCAATACTGGCCCACAATTACTATCCTTTTAATGCTCTAATGAACTACAACTGCTGCTTTTACCATCATCTTTATTGGAGCTAGACAGCTCCTTCCATGGTACCTGAGCTGGTTCCACTAGAAAACAGATCCTAGTGAATGTGTTTGGTTGGACACCCCAAATATTAACAATTATTTGTTGACAGCCCTAACGTCATGTGTACTAGGCATATCGAGCACCTTCTTACCCATTTTATTTTATCCATTTTATTTCTGTGAAACAGGAAGTCTGTAATCAATTTCTGTGTTGTCTGATAACCATAAGAGCATCTTTGTATGAAACAGATGTCAATGGAGATAATACCCCACAAAACCAGTCTGAAGAACAAGCATTGCTCAGTACAGAGTAAAGTCTCCACCCATAGAAACTTTCCACCTGGAAAACCTGGTGATGTGTAATTTACTCACCCGGCACCTTCCAGTCATAGACTGGGGTTAAAATAACATGTCTGAGGTCTGACCCTTGTCTTTTTGTAAAGTGTTCATGACTCATCAAACACACAGTATAAAACAAAAGGTGTAAGATGTAAAGACATAACAAAAAAAAGGCTAAACTAAAGTTCTTCTGAAATGCTAACTTGCCCTCAATGATTATTGCAGCACATATCACTAAACCGTATGGGTAGTGCTTAACATAGCAAAGCTTTGGATTTGCCATCATTGAAACCAGCAAATCCCTGGATCCATCGCTAAGCGTAGCTTTGTGAATGGGCGTTGCACAGGAAAGTCAGCCACTGAGAGGAGTCAGCCAGTGTCAAGCACCCCATCAGGGTGCACTTCCCCACTTTGCAGCCAGATGGATACCATCTCACGATGATGTCACCGCCGAGCAGCGCTCTCGAGATCTGTGTGCACAGGGACTTTTATCTCCCTTCACATGGCTGTGGGCCCGCACACGTGAGCACAGGGGCCATGCCCTTTCATGACATCTGCGTGAGACCCTCCGTCGACATCTCGAGAAAAGTCTCAGAATGGCGCTAACTACAGTACAGTAATGGGTGGCGCGGCTGAGGTCATGTGACTATACCAAGTTCAGAAAAGACGCTCAGAACATCTGAGTCATGTAGCATTTTCTGCTCAGATCCAAGAAAAAAGGCATATTATTACAAAACCTACAGCTACTTATTATAGGGCCTGATGACGGAATCTTCCTACACCATACTCAGATGGTGCATCTTTCCATTTCAAAGCAGAAATACTGTACTTCTGTACACAAGGAATAGAGGATATGGAACATATTCATTTAATATATACCCGTAAGGGCAAAATTTGGCTTTGGACTATGCTCTAAGACTGTGCCCCTGTGTATTTAGTGTGTGTGTGTCACACATACTTTTGCCAAGCGAGACGTGGGGATTCCAGGGTCCGCCTGCAGCCCACGCTTTCAAATTTTCCAGAGGAATTTGAGAATCCTGGTGTCTCCCATGGGATTCTCCCTCACTCGATGCACTCCACTCAAAAAGAGGCGACATTTTGGGGGGGGGATTCCCCTTGCTAGCTAATCTGGTCTGCTCTAAACAGCACATTTCGCTTTAACCCCCTGTGTCTGCTTTCATTTTGGACCACAACAGCTATGATAATTCCTGTGTTGTAACCCACAGGCACTCGAGCAAAGCAAACTATTAATCCTGTTCCTAAACAATGGAACAAGCGAAAGAGTGAGATGTTTTCACAAAAACGCAAGAGAGTGCTCACCACCAAATGCACCCAACAGAGTTTGCCCACTAATACAAGCTAAGTTCATTCACAGCAGGTCTACTTAAATCAGGATTTGAAGGCCTGGAAGATCGCTAACAATTCAGCAGACTTTCTAGCTCTGTAGACTATTAACTCTCTCAGAACTGAGGAGTGAAGCTTTATTGGTTCCATTAAGACATTAATTGACTGAATCAGGTAAATGAAAGCTTAGCTGAGGGAAACACCCTGCTCACAAAGCAGCTATTCAATACCCAGGTTCAGAAGCAAGGATTCTGGGATTCCGTTGCTGAGCGTTTTTTTTTTTTTTTTTTGCCAGCGTTCACCCTTTCCTGACATACAGTTTTTCCCTGAAGCTGTGTGAGAGCATCTCCTTCCCAGCTGTCCCTGTGGCTGCATTCGCCAGGTTACGAAACCTCCTTTTACATTTCAACCAACTGTATCTCACACTCAATAGTTGATTGAGTGAACTATTTACCAGTTGAGCACATCAGTGATGCTGAAGAATAACTAAAACCACATCATCTGATAAGCTCACAAAAGCCAGGCATCGGCAGTAAGATAAGGGAGACCTGGCCTTGCCCTGCCAGTTAACCTGGAAAAGAAAGTTGTGACCTGGGGAACATGTGTAAATAGGAGGTCTGGTAATCTTTAACGAGCTGCTTCTAGCCCTGCAAGTCAGAGGTGCCCAGTGAAGTAGCTGTTATATAACTCAGAAAAATATAATATAATATAATAAAGCATATCCCTTTCACACAATATTGTTGGAATCCCTGGAGTCCTTGTTTTAATGCTCTTTATATCTCTTTCAATCTGACCATAAAATGACCCCACAAATCAGAGTCCACACGGTAATCTATCACTTACCTGGATAACAAGTCCAATAATGTCAATCTAAACCGTGCACTTTTGGAGTAACCAAGTCCCTGAAGCTTATAGTCACATTTTGAAAATCTGTTACAAAGCAGACAGACAGAATTGCTAACAGGGGCAATTTTCCTTCTGGAATAAAAGGCGAATTTCCGTGTCAGTAAAGGAGTGATCTTTGAGTGTTCTCAGAGTGCATTTATGGACAAAAGAAACTGCCTGGAACTACCAGGTTTAAATCCTGGCAGCCTGATCCAGGGGAACATTGCTGCTTGAGAAAACAGAGAGATAAGGAAAATAGAGACTCTGCAGTGCATGTTTTATTTGGACAGCCCCAAGGACAGAAAAGAGCTGTTATTCTGCGCATTCTTGCCCGGGGCGTGCCCTGCCCCTCCCTTCAGACGGGGGGTAGGGCCGTCTCCCATCCTTGCACGCCCAGCCACTTGCATGTGGGAGCGTGTGGAGGCAGGCCGCCCCGCCCAGGGATCGGAATGTTAATAAAATGCGAAAAGATAGCGGCGCGCACACACACCTACGCCTCCCATGTTCCCAGGGGAGAAGTGGCATTGGATCATTAAGGGGCTACGCCCATCCCTGCCGTGATAACAAGTTGGACCCGCAGGCGCTGGTCGGGATGTGCACATTGTTCCTGCATGTGAAAGAGGCTCTCCTGAGGATGTGTCGGGTTTACACTCATGCAGGAAACAAACTCCAATGGCCATGTCCATCACACACCCATAATCGTAACAGACTGCTTCAATTTTACACATCAAAGCTTTTATACAATGAGTATAACTAAATGCTGTAAAAACTAAAAGTGATAAAACAAGTCCTGTTTATGGAGACTAAGACTGATGTTACATTAGTACACAAATCCACACTTCCAGTCATAGAATGAACCAATTTATATACGAATGACTGGGTGTTACATCAAAGCACTTACCTTAAATTCACTTCAAATGAATTCCCCAAAATATGAGGTTTATACACTGAAAAGTACATGAACATGGAGGGATGTTGGCACTGGACATGTATCATCACTGCTCTACAATCTATTTTATTTGCATTGAACATGTAACTGGCATTATCAGTACTATACACATCATATGAAGATTAGTCTATGTGCCTCATTTATTATCAGCATTATATGCCTAATTTAACTTTAGACTCAACACTGCAGTGTGTTAGTACTGGCTGCTGAATTTAAAAATAACTATAACTAGAGTCAGTGTGGAAATCCCCACATCTGCACTCATAATTAACTCGTTCCTTCCCATTTGTATATTATGCAGCACATGGAGTAACCAGAGCATAAAGTCAAAGTGGGGAATGAGTTCTGTCTCCCTCTACTGGTGCCGTTACTGTAATACAAGGTGTCATGTTCAACACAGCGGGACACAGTGTGCTGTATGTTCTGGGCAGAGTTCCAGAAGAGTGTGATTTTACACTTTAAACACTCAAGCAAACAAAGCTCGAGTAAAAAATTATTAGTAAGCACATCACTCTTTCTATGGTACATGTCATTACATTATCAATAATTTGTGAAATCCTTAAAATTCAAAATGTGGTAAAAAATTAATTCCACACATATTTCTGAAACCCAGCTGTTACTCTTCCCACATTTTTTCCTGTAAGCTGCCCTGTCCACGTTCTATATCGAACGTGTGCTGAAGGTTGATATTTAATAGCCTGTGCAAGAGTAGAAAAGGGAAATGTGAGAGGGATTTCTATGACAACAGACCCAAACACACAGTAGCTACAGCAGTGAAAAAAAGCACTTACTCATTTCTGTAATTTTAGAAACTGTGGTCTGTACCGCAAGCACTGCAGCCCAGCTCTGTGATGCCTACCTCCAGATGCAGGGAACAGCCCATGCCTATTCTTTTCAGCGAGTACTGAAATCCATACAACATGATTCTCAGTCCATTCTCAACGTAGTTTTGGCTTCCTTAGCAACAAACAATGCCCCAAGCATATACAAATACATGCCAATGTGTATGTTTTTATATAAAATGTTGTCAAATAATAAGACTAGTATTTATGCTCTAATAAATATTTATGTGTTCATTTAATTTTTAACCGTCATAGTGTCTCCCAAACCAGTAACTAGTAAACCAGTATAAGTCATACTGTCTCTGAAAACTCTGGAAAAGCAATTGGGAAGATTTCAAATTTGAATACAACAGGTGTGTTTGTTTCCCCAACTCTTGAGTGTTGCAGGTGAGTAACATTACCACAAGATGGCGTAAATGGGAGGCAAGTCTAACCTGTCTGCACTCTCCTGTAAGGCATTCCCATTTATGTGTCCCTGACTAAAGAGCTATCGGTTTCAGTGACACCATAGCCAAAGGCAAGCCCTCTTTGGAATCACAGATATTCCTCTCTTGAGGGATAAAAATAGTTAAATAAAACAGTTCAATAAAACCTCTTCAGGAAATGTTTTTGTAATGTTCAGTTAATGATTTAAGACATGAAAATAATCATTTGGTTGATTTATTGACTGGGAGGTCATCATCTCCTGGAACAGTTGAGAGTTGAAGTATTGCAGAGTGCTTAACACTTCTTGTTATTTGAGCTCTGGTTGGTATTAAGACTTTGGCCTGTTGCATGTTTATAAGCATTGTTAGATGCAGATGAAACAAAGGTATACAGTCTTGATTTAAAAAGAGCAATCTGGTACTGACACAAACTTGTCCAGTTTGACATTTAACAGGAGGCACTAACATGTAAACTCAGGCAGCAAAACTACTATAATCTGTCCACATCTGACTGGGTGATGCTATATCATTCTAGCAGGACATTACTAAACCCTAATCATACATCATTGCATACTGCAGTACACTGCCGTAGTCAACTATCTGCATTACAGCTACAATAAACACTTTAGCCTCCAAGATACAATTCTCTTTGACTTAGCTGGCTTAGGTCCACGTGGGATTTGACTTCAAAAGTCCCACCCTTGGGGAAAGCCTTGCCAAAACCTAGGGCAGAACCCATTTGTTATGTCCGTGAGAGAGGAGCAGATTTCTGCTCTACTAAACATTTGCTATGGGACACAGACTGGATGGTTGACAGCTGGAAGCAATGGTAATAACATCCGTATATATAAATGGAGTCCAAGTTTCATTATAATAACTGACTCATATTCTCTCTCATTCTATCTCTCTCTCTCTCTTTCTTTCTCTCTCTCTCTCTCTCTCTTTCTTTCTCTCTCTCTCTCTCTTTCTCTTTCTTTCTCTCTCTCTCTCTCACACACACACACACACATTAACAATTATGGAAAAATAAAGTAAACAACATTCCAAAAATTCTGGCATCTGGTTTTCATAACAAATTTTAGAAAAAAAACTACACCAATACATGCTACACTAAAGATAAGTTTCGGCAGCTTTAACTGCATTTTAAATCATTGTTGAACGTAATTAGCATTAAACACACAAATCAAGGTACTGTCAGGTTGATTTATTGTATACCATTAAGTTCAAACGACAAATATTGTTAAAGTCGTCAAATCAAAATTGCAGGCGTCCTTAACTTCGGTTATGTTCAATGAAGCCTTCTATTTTTTTTTTTTTTTAATAAAACGTGTTTACCAGCCTTACCTCATCGCAAATGTAAATACAGAATAATAAATGAGCTGCCGCGTTTGTTTATAAATACCCTCAAATGGTTAACCCGATCCGGTGAACGCCTACTCCGCTAAACCCCTCCTCCATACCATATCGAGAGTCCGGCAACTCACCTGCACAACACATTTTGCTATATAAAAATGCGCTCCTTTCTCCGCCGCCGATCTCGTTCAGGTAGTTTTCCCGTTCAAACATTATTTCGTGATTAAAGGCGCAGTACCAAGACGTCGCTCCGGTGGGAGCGTCGGGAGTACCCGCCGCCATCCCGCAGAAATCGGAGAGTACGCAGGCTGAGAGCACGCTCTTTCGTAGTAAACTCGCTAAGCTGAGACATGCACACCCGGACTCCCTTTCCTCGCAAGCTGTTCTACGTTAGGGAAGGGGAAAAAAAAACACGCGGCCGTATCCAATTGCAGACAGTCTAATTTTCTTTCACATTCGAAAGCCCTGCCCATTATATTCCGTTATAGCGAGAAAAAATAAAGACCGTCCCATTTTTATGGCTTAGCGCTAAGATTAAAAAGACAATACTTGACCGCCTTTACTCCCGTTGTTATTTTAAAAGCCCAGAGACATCCTCGTTTATACTGGCAATACGGCTATTACACTTTACAAACTGGAGAGCGTTTTTGTTTCACGCAACGAATAAATGCATGCTTTTTTTCGTCAAAGTAACAAATTTATCACAACACCGTAACACGCGACATCTGAAACTGTAATGTATACCTTTTAAAGAACATTGCCAGGTGGACGGTAGCACGCACAGAAAGGGGCGCAACCATAAATGCGTAAGTGTTTATATGCTGTGTCCTTGAATGCAATTCATTGCACCATTTAGTCATCTACGTTCTTTTTTTAAAAAATCGCGCACAAGCTTAGTTCGTGGGAGTGATACAATTAAATATTTTTGTTTAATTTATTGATTAAAATTTAATGAAATATGATTTTCTTACCCTGTAAAAAACTGGCAACTGCACCAGGGTTACAAACTGCAAAATTTTGTATATAATCATTCATTCCATTTTTTACCAATTTCATCAATTGGGCAACCACTACAGACACCGATACACTTATCTGAAAAATTTCAAAATACACCCTGACTGAAAAGTGTGATGTGAACATAACAGTACAGAGTTGTCATAAAATCCTAATCTAGCTGATTGAAAAACAAAGGAGAAACAGAGAAACAATCCCTTACTGAGTCAATTCTTGGAAAAGTTAAATAACTAATACTTTGGTGTTGAAATAGAGGTTTTCAAAGAAACAGATTTATGACCACGCTGTATACATGTAAATATGCCAACATAATTTATGGCCCGGTTTGCAACATCACCCTATTTTTCAGCTCTGCACCTTCCATATTGCATGTGATTCATATGTCTCCATGTTTATTGTAGTGCATGGCAAATGAATTTAGGAGTGTTTGGAATGGGGCGTGCTCAGTGCAAGTTGTCTTATCTGATTGCAGCCTGCTGTCACTTCTTATGGGCTTCAGAAGGAAGGTTTCATCCACTGAGCTGTAATTTTGGAACCTGCCTCTGACAGCTCAGGATTAACACAGGTATTTACCTCAGAGGTTACATTCCAAGTTAACATTCACAGGTAGGTGTAGCTGGCCATAAATTCTGTGTCTAAGATTACATTAAAAGCACATGAACAACAACCAAGCCCTGTGAATAAAAATTCTAGGCATATATGTTACATGTTTACAAAATTTACAGGTAAACTAAAGACTGATCAAATGTTTCAAACTTAAAATGTATAATCTATGCCTTATGGGAAAAGAAGAAAATGACCATGATCATGTTTATATGCAGCTCCTTGCAGATATTGTAGAATGTTTTAGGATTTATGGAACTGCTTTTGCAAATAAATATGGAGGGAGACAGAATTTGAAATAAGTGATCTATTTCCTGACATATGCAGTATATTCTTACATAATTATATTACGTAAATTTAGGATTTTACCCTCTTACATTCATATTTTTTCCACAAGGGATAAGTGTAATTTTAATTTCCCTAATTGCCTGCCCCACGCAGTCCTGACCTGCTATCAATGCAGATTTCATCACAGCTGTTTAATTTTCAGACCTGGTCTCACCTCGACACATGTGCCTGCCAGCAGGTTAATCTCACACACATGAATCTGCACGTGCTTGGGCCATGGAAGCCAGACATGCACAGCGTCCCGGGTTACAGCAGCCGTGCTCAGAATCTATTTGTCGACTCGTGCATATTTGGCAGTGTGGAACAGTGATGGGTTACACAGTCTGACAAACAACAGAGCCACACAGAGAGTGGGTGTGCCCGTTCGTATACCCTGGACCAACGTTTGGGACTGTAACACACACAAAAAGTGAGATGTAAAAGTGCTTTTTGGGAGAGAGATGGGTGATTTCACCCTACCATTACCGACTTGGTGCGTCCGCCCAGCACATGTAATTACACACTTGCTCTCAGGACGGGCCGGTCCCTCTCCGCCCTCTCAGCCATGTGTCGTGCAACACTTATTTACAGCGGGCTGCAGCTGATCCCGGGACAGATAAAAGGGTCGGTCGTGGCTAAATCTGAGACCTCTCCCCTTTCAGGAGTGCATTCCTCCTGAGAGCTGAACTTTGCCCCACAGATCCACACGGAATCTCACTTTCATGAGACTTGGCGTTCACAGGCAAGAGCACCAACTGCTCCTTCCCGCAGAGGATTTCCACCTCTGAACGACGCAAAGTGTGATTGTGTAACAAAATACCAAGGAAAGGTGTTGGGTTGGACATATGGACCATTTACAATTTTGTCCTTGCAAGGGCCATTTAACTTGGTGAGTGCTTGGTGCTCTGAAATTATAGAAACACTTAGCATGGGGTTCATTTTAAAGTACTGATTTATAGTTTCTATAAAATGTATTTTCAAGCTCCAAACATATCTATTTCCTAAATTATATTTGTAAGTTGAGAAACTGATAATTATTCAGAGGACTGCATTTGGTGTCCCTCAAGTAGTAATGAAACTCTTAATGAGCCCATGGTAGCTTTAGGTTATAATCAAGACCTGATCCAGTCATCACAGATCCATAAGTCATACACAATGTCCTTAATCTATTTGAGGCACATCCCAGAATAAAGGAAATGTTGAGAGATTCTGGAGGCTCCTGCCGTGTTTAGGTCTGCCCTCAGTTTCCGCCCAATGTGGCTTCAGGGAGAAATTTGTTCCACTCGAAAGTCTTTGCCAGAAGTTTGACTCACACTCACGAGTCAAACAACCGCATAAGCAGTGTAAACAGAAAGCAGTTGTGTCCATATACTTGGTACATAACCGCTCAAAAGATCCATGATACATTTTTTATCCTTTTAGGGTGGAATGAAAAGTAAAATCATTATGCACTGATTATAGTTTCCAAATATTGACTGAAAGTGGCTTCAGAGTTACTTCGATCAGATTAGCAAAACACAGCATATTTAATAAGAAAAGTAGTAATATCCTGACTTATCAGTTGTAACCCATGGTTTAAAAAGGATCATGTTGGTATAACGACTAGGAATCGCACACGTTAAATTTGCCCAAGGCCATTAGTGCAGTTATTGCTTGGTTTCACCAAGGATTACACAGGACCTAATATTTGCACTACACACAATATGGTTTTTGAAGATGTGTTTATGCACCAGCGTTGCGTGTTTGAGGTAAGGGCAGAACATTCGATTTTGCTTAGTCTAACATGCCAGGTTTTGTGAATGTTGGAAAAACCAGCTCAGATAAGCATTGTGCAATGTGCATCTGATTTGCATTTAATTTGTGTCAGTTAAACGCAAAGATTGTTTGAAATAATTGACATAGAGGAACTGTGCCTTAGGCCAGGGGACTGGTTACATACAAAGACTAACAAAGGTAATACGTGATCCCATTGTTTTCACAACGTTTTCCCGTTGTTTTCACAAAGTTTTCACAGCTGAAAACTTTATTGCATTTCTAGAAAAAAAGAACACATTTTGGCTGCAAATTAGAAGCAGCCCAGTCCTGAGTGTAATATTGAGATACTGAGTCATAGGAGGATAGGAATATAGAGCTGTTCGGCAGCTGACGCCCATAAAGGAAACCCCTCCCTCGTCTGTTGGTGTGATGTTCCTCACGCTCACGCTAGGGTCTATGTGTTGGAAGAAGCACTTCAAGGGCGCCTTATCTTCTTCGGGAAAACTTAATCGAGAAAGGTTTTTTTTTTTTTGACAGCCAGCTCTGCATAAGGCTGTCTACATTTGATTTGTGTCTAGCCAAGCACTTTCTCTTTTTTATTGTTTAAGGGAAATTCTAAACTATTTTTTGAACAAAAACTTAATGGGTGCTCAAGGAAAATACCTACAGTGTATGTTACGTGTAAACCATTCTTGAAAAAAAAAAAACCTTTTTCATAATTTGAGGAATCCACCTACGGGCAAATGACAAAGTGACTACAAAGAATAACGTTAAAATTCCCTAAAGCTAGGAGACCTCACGAGCACCCCATATGCCTAACAAATACAGTATACAGACAAGAATTCCTCCATCTATGGAACAAAAAATATAATGGTTCCAATGTTCCACTGAAGCACCTTAAATTAAAATTCTCCCACTGAGCACTGTATTTCCACAAGCCCCCAGTAGATGAGGTGTGGAGAAACTCCAGAGAACAGAGGCCTTCATCTGGGTGTGATTCTGGTCCCAAGGAGGTCATTGATTTGGACGAATCAGTAGGAACTGTCTCTTCTGTGCTCCCTGCCTTCTATACAGTGAGTTATTCTTTTTCCCTTCATGGCTTTTTGAAAGGGCACTAAGGAGCTCCCAAAACCAACAAGTGCAAGCCTGATTTATCTGTCCCTTTCTCAACATGCTCAAATACCAAGAGCGCACAATGTGTGTACTTTCAATTTTGGAATTTAGTCTGCAACTCTTAACATAAGTTATTATACAGGGTCATGGTTGCTGCAGTGGTGAAGGCATGACCAACGAAGAGTGAACACTGCCTTCTGAGAGAAAGCCAACTCCCCTGAGAAGAAGGCAGCAGCCTATGTTATGGCCGTATCCAGGCAACGAGTGTTGTCCATCCGGAAGACTGAGTCATCGCCCAGCTCCTGCTTATTTTGAGGACTCCGGTGTGCTTAATTTATACTATCGGTCATCAACTAGTCTGCCCTACCTGGGTCTGCCTAAGCACAATGTTACCCAATCACCACTTACGCAACTGCTGAGCACGCACATAGAGTCTTCATCCTAGTGTGGAGTGTATGCAGTCAAAGCCTGGTCCTCACAGAGCAGGTATCCACAGATAACCCTGTATATAAGCACTGTATGAAAGAAATTTTTAATTACATTAAGAGGTATATTTCCTTATCATAACCTCAAAAATTGAAAAAAATATTCTCTTACAATCAGCTATTGGCAATTTTCAAATGTGCAATTTAACACATTTGTTGGAGAGTCCCTGATTTAAACATAGGAACAATGGAATTCGTAATATGTACTGAGTTCCTTCGTCCAATTGGAGCGCTCTACTTTGTTGCCATCATTCCGTCCATCTTGGGAGACTCTGGATCAGAGGTCAGTCAGAAAGAGTCAGGATAAATCTGTCATCAGCCTGGACAATGCACTGAGATTCAGTAGTTCTAACAGGACACTGCACAGTAAACTGGCCAGCGAGCAGAAGAGCATAAATTACCCGTGAGGATTTCGACCCCTTAACCCTTGACTTGGCTGCAGGTGGACATGGCCGCCAAATAAATGCCATAGATGCTTTTCTATTTTAGCCTCTACCTTTGACTCTGCTGACACTTTAGAGTCATATCCACTCTTCCGCTTTCCAAAGACAGAAGAATTATCCCTCGACACTAATGAAGGAATGTATTATCAGAAACGTGAACACTGGCACCAAGAGCAGTAAAACTGTAAGGAACAGCCGACATATTCTTTCTTCTTTCATTTCAAAGGAGCTTGTCAGGTCAGACCTGAAACACCATAGGTTAGATTCCTGATCACACCTGTGGATTCTTCTCTCACTCTGGCATGCGCTAATGGCCAGCCTACTCAAGGTGTGGCTGTCCCACTGTCTGCTGAATAAAGCTAAACACCATAAATGACACAGCACACTTTAAACAGCTACCGGTTGTTGCTTTTCTCTTCACACAGAATGCTGATTGGCCCACACACTGCACATGACATACCTGAGCTGATCACAGGGGAGTGTGCACTGCAGGCAAAGCGAGGAGGAGCAAACCCACTCTGAACAAGTCTACCATTCATTTTTAATCTCGCCTGAGAGGACAGGACAGGTGATACCTTTTATCTGAATGCAGGGTGTGTCACAGAGTCTAACACTGTAAGACTGCCAAATGGAATACAATTGAGGAAAGAAACAATACCTGAAAAAGACAAGCGTGACAAGTTCGGGTGCAGAGAAGCAGAACAGAAAGAATGTCACATAGACCAATTAGAGTATAACTATTAGAGCTGTGAGCCTTCTCTGTGGGAGGGCTGACAAATATCTGTGTTATGAATCATCTTTACAAAAAGCAGAAAAACTAAATAATATTTTGTGCTTATATGTTAGAATATGTTACATATCTGGGTGCATCCATTAGGTTATTGCTGTGTTTGTCAGTCATTTTGTTCACACATTTTCAAATGTACTCAGCAGCATATGCATAATGTTGCATATACAAAAATGGCATATGGATATGCGGTATTTTCAACAATATGAAGTATATTTTACATACCACACATTAACGTATGCGTTTTACTGCTGAACTGACATGCACCCACTTTCCTAAGTTCATACTTTCTCACAGAGTGAGACTGGCGTATCAGTACAGACAGATGAAATTTGAGGAGATTGATGCGCCCCCCACGCAAGCATGCAGCACGCACGGCACAAAGAGATCCAAACACGCCGCGCCACGAAAGGTCATTCATTTCAATCACCGGGGCAAAAAACGCTGACTGGAAACGCGTCAAGGTTATAATGTCCCCCTATAACACAGAGTGCTCCTGTATGTAAATAGATCCGGGAGCCATTTGGGAATCCGGCATATGCATATGCTTCATCAATTATCAATATTGAAGCGGTTATCAGACGATTCAAGCAACAGCAGCACAGGCCCAATCGTACCCTAGCAACTCTAAGAAAGGATATGTTTTTCTCACTGTGTTCACAATTTTCTTTAAAAAAATAGCTGTGTAATAATAATTAACAAGAATGCTAACTGTAACACATCAAATCAAAGTAATAAATTAACAAAATCTTAATTCAATTGCACTGTAATTAATCCCAAATACTTTCCAATAACATAAAAAAAGTTTTTACATATTCCACATACTAACTTTGAAGCACCATACTACCATACTAACTTTGTAGCAAGCCCCCCCTCTGTCGACCAGCACTTACTGGGTTAACATCAACACGATGCGCGTAAGGAGAGAAAGGGGGAGAGAGAGAGAGGGAGAGAGAGGGAGCGAGTGAGAGACACAGACACTCAGAAGGCTAGAGTGAAGGGAGTAAGGCGGAAAGTGCAGCAAAAGAGACGAAGCAGCTGTGCACCAGCAAGCACTGACACAATGACTCTGTGCACTCTTGAAGGTTAGTACACTTTCCCAGAGCAGCCTTTCGCCAAGAGAATGTTCCTTTGCCTTCTTACCTTCGCTGTTCTGCCTCCGTTTTCTCCAGCGCCAGGCTGCAACTAAGGTGACAACGTGTCCTAAAACCACCAGTGTTGGGAACACGTTTTCCGGGGGGTTCGCCGACATTAGGAAGCCAGATAAGCTGAGAAGCGCCGGCTGAGCAGACAGGTGGGAGGGGAGGGGGGTGAGAGAGGAAGGAGGGGGGGGGGGGGTGGGTGGGGGATCGTGGGTGTGGACAGGGAACGGACTTAAAAAAAGATGGGCAGTTCAAGTTGCCCCTGTCTGCGCGATCGGAGAACGAAAAGAGTAACCCCTCTCTTTTTTTCCTCCCTGGACGATTCACTCGCTGGAGAGGACCTCTCCTCCCTCCCTCCCTCTTGCTCTGTCTCTCCTTCAACTCTCTCTCTCTCTCCCTCCCTCTTGCTCTCTCTCTCGGTCTCCCTCTCTCCTCTGTCTATATACGACTCAGTCCTTTCTTCTCTTTTTTTCCTTCCTTCCCTCTGTGTCTCACTGATGCTAGCTGTACTTTAGCCCTGTGCTGACAACCCCTTACAAAAACAAACACAGAGAATGTTTCAATATACTTTCTTCTTTTTTTTGTAACAGGGAGGCAAAGTGAATATTATCAGGCTGCACTTAGTACTTCAGCCTTCGCAAACAAACTCGCACACGTACATACGCACACAGTCTGGCAGAGAGCAAGCACTGCCCAGCCTCTTTAATTCTTTATTTCCTGCTGTTCGCTCACTGAGATCCTGCTCTCCCAGCTGTGTCTCCAGATGTGTCTTTCTTAACGCCACTTTCAGCTAAAACAAGATGCCACAGTATTTATTCTAAATATTCATTTTTATATGGTTTTGTGTTCCATACACACTCATCGATATGTCATGCTATCTATCTCTCTCTGTTTCTCTCTCTCTCTGTCTCTCTCTCTTTCTCTCTCAGGGCAGCGACGTTCGAAATGTTCTTTTTTTCTGAGTAATTGTTTCCTTGTGTTGGGCTCCATTCTCTCCCCCTAAATTTTCCAGTGGATGTTTTACTTAAACACACAGGCTTGTTGCCAGGCTTTCAGCCTGTAGCATATTATGTATCACCCCTAACCAATAAGCTTTCTTCAAGGTTCAACCACCCAGCCTTGTTATAACATCCTAATCATACAAAGTCATGCTAATTCTTATACACTTGTAATGAAAGACTTAGCCTGCTGATGGAATCACCTCAGAAAAAAGCCCTGCCCAGAGCTAATTATTTTCCCTTCACACCAACAGCTTTATTTTGAGTAAAGCTTAAGAGTCCAAAGGTTTTGCCTTTTTTTGAGTAAATATCACATCAATAAATCAATAAACACCTTCTGAAAAGTTAGTAACCCTTACTGTGTGAAGTTTTCTGTTTTATTCTGAAAAGAATATCTGCACTTTATCCTAAACGGCCCCTAAGCGCATCCTTACACTCTCCATATCTCTCTTTACATCTTCGCTCTCACGTGGGTTTTATGCACTGACCGGAGCATTGACAGCTTTGGATAGCGAAGAAGCCCGTTGTCACCAAACAAATACCCACCCCCCTTCCTTTCCAAAGCCCCAAACCAAACACCGAGAGCACGAGAGGTCGCTCAGAAGAGCTCAAAAAAAGTGACTGCTGTGCTGGAAAAACAGGTGTTGGCATTATATAGCTCTTCACATGCAAAAAACACAGCAAAGAGCAGAGGGCACGACAGACAGCTCCTGTTCAAAACGAAACGCACTTCCTATCCGTATCGCATGCAAATGGAAGGCAAATATCTTGGCTGGAGGTGGAGGGTGTGTGTGGGGGGGCACGGTCACGTACAGCGGCATCAAATAAAGAAATGGAAAAAAAATAGTCACCCACCGCACATTAAATGTAATTCAAGTCGGCCATAGCGCGGACAGGTTTAAAAATGGAAAAGAATCCGGCTTGCTCGCTGAAGGTCGTGGCGAACGGCGGGCACAAGCTTCCTGTCTTCGCAGACGAACACCACAGAACACACAGCACACGCCGCGGTGCCAGAGGGCCCCGGGCAGGGGGGGGAAAAGCCACCTACCGGGTATGATCTTCATCGGGGTGTCGGGGCGGAGAGGAGGAGGAGGACGCGGAGCGACCCGAACAGGGGGGAATGAGCAGAAAGAGGAGACTCCTGTTTGTTTGGGCTCTGCTTTGTATCTGAACCCCCTTCTTAATTTTGACAGCTCATGCCTCCTGCTTGGACATGTCAGCCTGTTCCCCAGTGTCCTTCCAATTAGCCAGGGGGTGGGGGAGGGGAGATGGGGGGAGGGGGGGAAGCCAGGGGGTATTAGAGTTTGAAAGGGATATAAATATCAAGTGGGCGCGATGGTCATTCGGTCACAGTTGGAAGATGATGAAACTGTTGTGGCGTCCGCTTGGCTGCAGTGTGCGGCAGATGCGGACACGTTTAAAGCGCCGGGGGGAGGACTATTCCGTGGCAGGTCCCCTACGTGGTCACGCCTCCACACCACGTAGGGGACCTGCCACACTCTCAACCAATCAGGACAAAGAACGCTCAGGTGTGGAGATACATTTTAAAAGCTTAAAAGACATCTACGAGGGTTCTATAAGAAATGAAAACCCAGGAAAAGTGCTTTGATGGAAGCAGCAAGCATCTATAAATAAGCCTCACAAAGGCTATTGACTTAATGTGTACCTGGTGAGCATGACTAAGAAAATTCCTATTTTTTATTTTTATTCCCTACTTTTTTATATCAAAATGTAAATAGATCTACAATATGAATGACAATTGAAAGGTAGAGAATATATGCCTCAAGCTGTCCTTTAATACCATTCCTTCTCATTTTTTACATTCCAGCAATGTCATAGGAATGCAAGCATTAATCCATGATGCAATTCCTTCACCCTGGTGCTTCAATACAAATAAACCCAGATTGTTAAGTATCTTTCAATATTTACTGTCAACTGACATTATTCACTGCCAACAAACATTTTTTGTCATCCACAAGATGTCAACATTATTTGCAAACCCTGAACATTCAAAAGCACGCCATGGTAAGGTAGATATGGTTTTGTAACAGACAAGCAAGAAATAACCACCCCACTATGTGCCATCACTATCTGAACAGTGACTGGCCTGAACTAAAACTTGTTTTCAACATTTTCAAAAGTTTACCACTTCCTTCAGCAGAGACAGGAAATGACCTTTGGAAACGGGATGGTAACGGGCTAGCACAAGCAAACCTCACAGACTGTCGGGGGAAAAAAGACAGTCCTTCAGACTTCATCCTATCAAATGATCACAGCCCAACAACGCCCCCCACCCCGTGAAAAAACAGCCAACAAACCCACAACAGTAAGGAGCTCTCTGTCCCCATAGGACGCCCTTATTTCAAACAAAACACTGGAACCCATTGTTAACATACAACAGATGACAGAATGGGATTGTGTGTCTATTAAAACCAGAGGGGTACATTTGAAAAAGAGTATTAAACAGAAATTGAAGGAGATGTAACATAAGAGAGCCTGATTCAATTTCAGTGCTTTCTGTGGTGGAAACATTGTGGCGGGCTTGGCCGTTTCTGACTCTGCAGCCAGGAATTCTGTGTTTAACCACCTAGTCGCCAGCTACATTATTTGATTTTTTTAAGAAGGACAGAGAGACGCAGTGGTCCCCAAGGTTCGAGCTCCCAACCCTCCTTCTTGGCCTGCTGTCCCCCTTGAGGCTCTGTGCAATGCATAATAGTCTCTAAATATAACAAGATTTAATGGCCTTGCATTTAAATGTGCACATGGTATTATAGATGACAGTGTTGACAGAGTGTGCAATTTCAGACTGATCTTCACTGTCATGTTTACACTACCCAATCTGCTAAACTATACCTAAATAGGATGATTAAAATCCTTTAGAGACATGCTTATTTAAGGTCCTGTTTTATTTTAAACAACAAGTAACAACTGAGAAGTGCCCTGGTAAAACACATGTACAGACATCCACACAAAGTTAATTTTTGGAAGCTGTTGTGTCTGAAAAACTACAGCTGAATCTGATAAAGAGTAGTGCTTACATCACATCCAGGAACCCAGAACAGAGAAAGAAAGAGCAATGTGAAATGGGGCTGCAGTGAGGGTTATTATGTTTTATTGTTTGCTGTTCACTGAAACTGGTCCTAGACCAGCTCATGCACCGAATGGCAGCAGAATGCTGGTTGTCGACGTTTCTGCCCGCTGAGGGAGGTTCAGGAGCAGGACGTGATATTTACATTCTCTTATGTCACCAGGTACAGCCCCTCCAGGACCGCCACATAACCAGGAATCCGTCACCAAAAAAGGCCTTGAACATCGAACAGAGACAGAGCAGAGCTCATAACCTGGACCCGGACTCCGGAATGCATAGGAGCATTAACCTCACAGCTCTCTCTGCATCTGTATAATAACCTACCACAGATTAAACAATAGCGTGCCTTCCATGAAGTGCAGTACTCTATGCGCGGGCCTCTGTAAAGGTCACACAATGCTTTGCAGACCTTGAAACACACCCTTGCTCAGATATGTGTGTGTCGAATTACTGTAGGCTTGTAATGAATGTGAACTCCGGTTGTTGCCTAGCTGATAATGAAAGTAGAACAGAGCTAGAAAGGCACACCTTCTACTGACTACTCCCCATGATAGGTTATCATTTGAGACACACATAATGTTGAAGCATAGGTTTAATCCACCATTTTGACTGCACTTTTTTACCATTGACTGTGACTTTAGAAAAACAGGTCCCCCAAAACCTAAAAAAGGCCAGTTATGCCTGATTCAATTGTACTGCAGTATTGACTATAATTAAAGCTGATTCCAGCAAGATTTTCCCTGACGAAAGCCAGGCACTGCTGGCACCCGCTACAGGATAAAAGACAATGCAGGCTTCGGTCATCAGGAGAAAAAAAAAACCCTCAGGAGGAAATTCCCGTCATAAAAGAGATGGACGCTCTAATGAGATGTTCTAATCGTGTTTTCTTCCTAATTGCTGCATTTGTTTTTAACATCGTAATCTACAGCTGTGGATTTCACTTTTGTTTTCGTCTCATTGTATGAAAACTCTGACCACCCTCAGCGACTGCAAATAGCAGTTCCTACTCTCAACTGCAGACCTGTGTTACACTGGACAGGCACAGGGTTTATCTGGCTAATAAATATCATGTCTTGGGTGTGCACTGCAATACAGAACAGCTGTCTCAGGATAAGGGGTGTGGGCCAAGCTAAACTGAACACAATTCTTCCTGTTCGATAGTAAATGTGTCTTTATCCAATAATTTGAATGGAAAATCTTTTATCACTTTTGTTTCTAGTTCTGTGGCTTGTACATTGCACTTGGTAACAGGGTACAGAGCTTTACAGCCGTAGATAATAATGGAGGACACAGGCCTATTCTGGAGTCTTCCATAATTACCATCAATTGATATCTTCCCTTAAAAAACATGAATACATGTTCAAATATGAAATACAAACACAAAATACTATCTACTTTGCCTCAGTTTGTAACAATAGACTGCGTATTTCAATAATATACAAATTATACAGGAATACATTGGAAAACAATGCACATTAAAGATTACTGTTTATATTATGTGCATATAACAACATTATGTATACATTATGTAACTTTTTATGATCCATTTTTGTTCATTTGGTACTGACATTTCTGACTGTTAGAAAAGCCTCTTCTTCATGTGGGTTTTAGCTGTGGTTGAGAGTGACATGGGAAAGTTGTGCCACGCTGTAGCCTTTTACCTCCCAGGGTCTCATCGTGGGGCTCGGGAACAAGGGATGAGCCCGCAGTGGCAGCAAGATTAGCTTCTTGCACAACTGTGGAGGCCAGATTTATAACTTGCTTTACGGGCTCATTGCTACAAAACCACAACACAATCTATTGATAGCCTGTGTGTCTAATGGCAGCGGCCTTCTAAAAGGTCAGCCTCGTTTCTGCCTAGCTGAATTTACTTTGAGATGAGTCATAATCTCTAAAGCTGTGGTTCCCAAACTGGCATGCTTGTGCCCCCAGCAACGATTGAGATGTCCCCTGGGGGCACCTTGGAAAAATGTAGTAATGACAGATTTTTAATAGAGAGGTATGCACCACAGCTATGGACATAATACGACCCTAAGTCCTTAAGGGTAAAAATAAGCTTTGGAAAAAAAAGACTAAATGAGTTGTACCATTTCCTGTGAGATCAGATTTTGGTGCCCTCAGCTCATAAAATCGATTCCCATTGATCCATGTTAGGAGGTTGTCTACACCCAAAGAACTGTACTAAGAAGCAGATAGAAAGGGCTCAGTGTACAGATTTATTATATGAAAGCCAATCCGCTACCCTTTCTGCAACATAACACCAAACAGAATTACTTGTAATATTCGCAAGCACAAGAGAAAATACTGCTAATATATATGCTATGGAAGGGAAAGTGTTAGTTAAGCATGAAAGTGCAAATCGTATGTGCAGTGTATCTTGTTATATGGTAGGCAGGATTAAATCTTAACATCGAGCCACCCATAATTACTTCAGTTATGTAGCCAATACATCTATCGGTTTACGTCATGGATTTGAGATTCAGTTCACCTCAACACAAGATTGCCGTATTGGCTTTTGTCAATTTTTTAATGGTGGGTGGTTCAGTGTTTGGACATGATTCCAGCCAGTGTTAACCACTTTCTGTTCAGATTGTTGCATAGCAATCCTCTATGAACGGTCCACCATTATGGCTCTGCATGTTTAGTTTCAGTGAATTAATCTAACAAAGAAAGAAATAAAACCTAATTAGGAAAACGTAAACGTGAGGTGGGTACTGAATCCATTGTATATTATATTATATGGTGTCTCCATTAGAGCGTATTTTGCTTTTATTGTTGCAATGAATGAGAATTGGCTTTGCCCTATAATATGAAAGTGATTGAATGCATATTACCTGCGTCTTGGGTAAAAAATAATTCACAATTTCTTTTAATAATTGTTAAATTTCTCTTAAACTACTTCAAGAGTGAAGATTGAATTATAACTAAGCACCTTTTGCTACTAAGAGATGGTCTCAGAGCATTCTAATGAAGCCATCAACCATTCAATAATATCCATAGTCACTCAAGATATTAAAATAATCAGATTCATGTCAATAGTCAAAGCCAAAACAAATGTTCAGATGTCAGCTTGAATGCCCTGTTGACTGCTTGTCTGTTTGCTTCCTTGTTTGTTTATATGAAGTGTTTCCTTGGTAACTGAGCTGACATATTTCAGCGCATGCATGGCATTTCATGCCACCATGTGTATGCTCTTATGATGAATCAAATAGAAGCAGCGAAAGGAGGTTTTTACAAGCTGTTAAGTGGCACAATTAGAGAGGACATATCTAAAGAGCTGAAGCACTAATTACTCAGCAGGTGGCAGCAATGAGTTTAACAGCTTTGGCAAACCTCAAGGGGTTTCAGCTTGCAAATGGATTTCATCAGGTAACTTGTGTATTTTGAGAACATCGCCTTTTTGATGACGATCTCTTAACTACAAGACCCAGCCCTGGTGCACCATTCCAGACAAGAAGCAATTTCTTTTTCTGGATGTCATGTAAGTGGTCCTGTATCCAAGATTATATAAAAACACTGATTACAGATACTGAAAGGAAATGGTACTCAGTGGGAGTGACAAATATCACACAGACAATCTGATAAAAACAGCAGTATATATGTGCATGTTGCACTGCCTAACTGACAAGCAGTTAAAAATAACCATTTAAATACAAGTAAATGACACAGACAGATGATTTCATTCACTGCTCTGCATACCACCAGCCTCAGCATGTGGCAAAGGCAAGTACGTGCATGCTCCTCTACTCTAGTAACAACAATGTTTTACTATAAAGACACCGCCTCCTAAGAGGATAATGTCTTACATGCCTGTTGTGCCATATTCATTCTGCATGGACGTCAAATTTGATGCCCACCTCATACTTCCTTTGGTCAAACTTTTAAAATAATGCAAACCATGTGTGCCTTACATTTACGCAATATAATATATTTGGGAATATACTGGAAAGGGAAATTCAGCTCAGTCACATGTTAGTCACTACAATGGGAGGGGGTGGCCAGCACTGCTTTACAAAACCCAGAACTTTCCGGAATGCAGCCCAAGGGTGGGGACAGTGCGCGTGCTGCTGTTTTCAGAGGCGAGCTGGCCCTTATCTGCAGGGCTGCCCATTATGACACGAGAGCCATCCAGGAGCACAAGGCCCAGCTTTTCATCTGACCACAGTCAGGGGTATCAGAAACCGCAAGACACAGCCAAGCCCCCGAGCACTCGGGCTCCTGCGTGCAACACGGGGGGGCACTAAAGACCCTCTGAGCCCCCCAGCGATCAGCGCCCCGCTCACTCACTAACTCAAGCCCTCAGCTTTTTTAGCGGGGGCGGTGGTGGGGGGGTTAGGGGGCAGGCATTCCTTTGCAAATATCTGCAGCCTGCATAAATGACTGAGGGATTGTATCACCCCTGGGAGGGGCCAGCAGGTCATGCCTGGGGCCTTGTCAGAGGCAGCTTGGGCGGATCGGTTCTGGGCTCGAAATCAGACGTGCTTCCCGCAACGGGAATAACCTGTCCAGCGTTTCTCACTCTCCCACAGAGAAGCAGCGCAATATGTGGAAAAATAACAATTATCAGGGAGGGCAACGCCTGATAGAGTGCTCACATGCGGTCCACTCTTAACTCTTAAGGTTTACGTGGGCTAAGTTTCTTTGTTACTCTGAGTCAGACCTCCCATCTCTCATTACAAAACTGTAATTACAATAATCTGAAGTTACTAAAAACAACAAGAAAAATGAATGTCTTCTCTCATGGGTGCAGAAAAACTGTTAGCTGTAATCACGCTGTAACCAGTATTCTGAACAGGGCAATTACAGCTAAATGTTTACTCCCTGAAGTAAAAGGCACACGACCTAAAAAGTAAATCAAGCAACATTAAGTACTTTCTAAGCATCCAGCACCCATGCTACTTTATGATTAGCACAGCGTCACAGTTACACGCATTTTGTACTTTATGAAAGGAATCCCTGTGGACACAATATCACCACTCTCGTTACTACAGCCACCTCGCACCTCCCACAAGCAATCGCAGCCCGAAACCCCGGCAACGGCCGTGACATCACAGATGCAGGACAGGAGGAGGGAAACACAGCTGGAACGCTTTCAAACCTTCTACAAAGTTGGGCCAGGTTTTCTCCTCCGGCTCGTCCTCTCCGAGGTCCCACTCACACTCGGGGACGGGGTGACGGGTGGCGACAGCAGCCGCCCCCTCGGTGACGGCCCCTCTGGCACCCTCCAGGGCTAATTCCGTCACGATGTCCATGTCGATGTCGGGGCCGATGAGGTCGGGGTCAAGCTCCTCCGGGGTCTGCTGGCCCATCTGCGGGTTGCAGAGGCGCTGCACCTCGATCACCTCCTCGACCACCACAATCTTCTTCCGCATGGCTGCTGAGTCTGGAGACGCGGGCTCCGGGTCGCAGGCGTCCTCTGGCTGGCTCTCGGTCTGCGGGGCAACTTCGGAGGCAGGCTCGGAGCTCCTCTCGCGGGAGGCCCTGTGAAGCGCGGCTCCGCTGCCTTGTTTATGTTCTGCGCGAGAAGCGGAGTCTGGAGTGAGTGGCGGAGGCCCTCCCTGCGCTGCTCGCGTGCTGGCGTCAGCCCCAGCTGCTGCTGCTGCCAATGCCGCCGCTGGTGGTTTGCTTTCGGAAGATAGCTCTGGGACCTCCTGCTTCATATTTTCCTCGGTGAACTCGGCAGGCTCCGCCTTCCCTTTGTCGGTGGGAGCAGAGGCCTCAGATCTTGCAGCTGCAGCTGGTGTGCTCTGCACAGAGGGGACTGTTTTGGAACAGGGCTTATCGCTCTTCGCTGCAACCCTCACTTCAGGTGTTATGGGGGCCTCTCCCTTCTCTGTGGTCTCTTTAGCTGGAGCTGCTTTTACTGAACTGATTTCTACAGACACTACAGCAGCCTCCTTTTTCCCTATTTTTCCAACTGCATTTTCAGGCTCTTTTTTCACTCTCTCCGCAGGTACAGCAGCCTCTGCCACCGAAACCAATGCTACTGCCCTCTGTGATGGTGCCGGCACGGACGTAGCATTTAATTTGTCAACCACCTGCGTTACTGTCACCTGGACCGTCTCCTGTGTGGTCACCTTTACCTCTTCGGTGGGGCCCGCTGCCCCAGCCTGCACGAGAGCTGCCGATTTAGACGCAATAATCTCTGAGGAAGGTTTAGAGCTCTCTTGCACGGCACGTCCGTTGAGGAGCTTGTCAGGACCTTTGCGTGTGGGGTCTGGGATCTCCACTGGGGTCTCCGCTGGGGTCTCCTTTGCTGCTGGCACTGGTGGTGACGTCAGCTCGGCAATGGCATTTTCATTGGACGACTTGGGAGCCCGCTGTGCATCAGCGGGGGCCGTCTGAGCTGTTGTCTTCGCCTGGACGGCGGGCGTAGCCACGCCCTCTCCTGCTGCAGGTGCCACTGCTGGTTTGGTTGGGAGTTTTCCCAACTCTGGTTTGGGAGTTTCTTGCGTCAACTTAACCTCAGAGGTCTTCTTAATCTTGCTCTTATCCACCTTGGTGGGAGGTGGAGCTTCAGTTGCCACAGCCACAGCCGATGCTGTTCCCACAGTTGGCTCTGGTGATTTCTGGGTCTCACTAATCTTCAGTGTCTTTTTGTGCGACACCTGTGTGATCACCTCAGTCGTCACCTCAGCCTTGACGGTGACTTCTGTGTCACGGGGTGTGGGTTTGGGCTTGGGTGGTTTGGAAGCCACCCATGCCGCCTCCGCCACGCAGACCTGAGCTTCTGCCTTTTCAATGGCACCAGAGGCTGGGCTTGTAGGTGGCAGCAGTGTGGCTGTGACATTTTCTTTGGCCGTTTTTTTTGGAGGTTCCCATGTTGCCTTCACCTCTGTGGTCCTCTCAGTTTTATCCATCACCTCTCTGGCTGGGTGAGGTGACTGGTCCAGAAGCTGTTTAGGGGTCTCCTGGGAGACCTGCTCCGCAACCATCTTCTTGGCCTTTTCTTTTCCTCCTTTAGAGGGCATAGCAGCCATTGTCATGGCAACTGCAGCTGCTGCTGCTGTTGCCCCTGCAACTGGTGCTGCTATGGCTGCCATTGGTTTTGTAGCGACCGGTTCAGCAACTGCCTTTGCATCATTGGTCGCAGTGATTTTCTGCACCCCAGCCATTTGAGCACTCCCCTTATGGTCCAGGGGAAGGGCCCTCTCCTCTGATGTCACCGCCATGGTGGTTTTAGCACTCTTAGTATCAGGAGGCAGCTGAGAGAATTTGACCATGGAGGCTCTCTTCACCTGGCTTTCCTCCATCACTCTCACTTCTTTGTGGGACACTTCCCCATTCCTCAGGGCCTGCTGGCTCTGGGCCACAAACTCCCATGATGCCCTGGACCTTGGTGGCTCGGCAGCGATTGGACGGCCCCTGAACCTCGGCGTCCTCTCAGTCTGTGCTTCCTCCTCTTCGGCGGCGGTCATCCTCTTGCGCCGGTAACCCTGTCTGTCCATCAGGGACTCCTGGGACTCTGTCCCAGCCCTGGAGGCAGGTTTGGGGGCATAGGACATGGGGCCTTCCACCGTCTGGACCCGTGCGGCCCTCTGCACCACGTTCAAGGTGGTGGCTGGGCGGCGCACCCTCTGCAGGGACGAGGGCACGATCTCAGCGGGCAGCCGCAGGTAGTCGCGCAGGTACACGATGCCCTCGTTGGTGAGGTACCAGTAGAAGTGCCTCCAGGCAAAGGTCTCCCTCACATAGCCCCTGGATTTGAGGGAGCCCATGGCCCTCATCACCTGCAGGTTGGTGACCCCGCGCACCTCCGGGTGCTTGCTCTGCGGGCGCTTGTCCTTCTTGGCCACCAAAACGCCATCCCGAAAGAGCAGCTCGTAAATCGCCCTCAGGTCCGCCAACGGCATCACCATTCCAGCCACCATTGTCTCTTCTCTGTTTCTGGTGTCTAATTAAGAAGCAAAACTGGAGGAGCTATGCTGGAGGGAACAAATTTCCTGAATGACCTCACTCCTGTGTGAGTAGTCCTGTGGCAGGACCGGCTGCCACGTGCTCTCAAGTTGATTAAGAAAAAAAAAAGTATGTATAAATAAATCCTCTTGTTCTGCTCGTCTGTCTCGGTCTTCCTCTTACTTCTGTGTTCTCAGAAAGTAAGTCTTTCACAACTTGTACATGTACAGGGGAAAAAAAAAGCCTCTAAAACAACTCTAAAGCAAATCTTCCCCCTAGTCAGCCTTGCCTGGAAGTAAGCAGGCACTGGACTAGCACAAACGTCAGTGACAGAGAGCCCCGCTCAGCACTGCCACGGCTCCTCCTACCTTCTCTCCGACAGAGGAAGAAATGGCTTGGAAAAAGAGAGTGGCTCCGGGAGGGAGGGGGGAAGAGAGAGAGCAGCTGGCAGGAATGAATGAGAGCGCGAGAAGGAGAGAGAATGAACGGACAGAGCGATCCACCTCGGAGGCGCCAAGCCGCACGCAGTTGGTCCGGTCCCACAGCAAAGAGGACACACACAAACGCACTCACACACACATATACACTCTCATACGCATTCACAGGCGAAGATACACACCCCAAGGGCTGACACACGCTTGCCTTATGAGCAAGTGGGTGGGTCTTTGAGGAATTAACAAAGTGAAGGGAGACACCCTATAAACCTGCAATCCTATACAGCCACGCTAGGCATTTACTTGCTCTGCTAGCCATAGCTAGCTGCTAGTCCATTTCATATATTTCATATCGAGTGACACATATAGGCTCTTGCTCTTTTGCACCCCGCCCCCTTTCCCCATTATTAATACCCGTTTCTATTTTCTATGGGAGGGAGGGGGTGGGGGAGACACATCTAGTTCCATCACTCACTGCCCCTGTATTTTTGGATCGGAGTCTCACCTTTGGCAATTTGCAGAGGTCCCCTGGGATCAGGGGAACAACAGGTGTGTCATTTGATAAGGCATTAAATGAATGAATGTGAGAATGAGGCTCGGTCCCCGTGAATGATTAAACAAGCAATCGCGGTGGCACACGTCTCGCAGAAAACGAATCTGAAACAGCCAGCAAGAAAGCGCACCTTAGTGTGTTTCGAGCTCGAATGCGCTGTCTGCTTGCGCTGTTCTTCACGAAAGCATTAACTTAAGTGCAACCTTCAAAGACTGTTTCTCTCAGGGTGCCTTCACAGGTTTATGTTACTGCTCATTTTCAGCACAGTAAATTGCTAAGCAATTTAAGAAACTGAAAGAGAGCTTATACACTGAGCATTCAGCAGGTCTTTTATAGTAGCGGACTCAGCTTATGCCTAAAACATGAAAAGAACATACAAACGTACACCATATTTAAGTAGCCTTTACAGGCATGTATATGTGATGACAGTCATGCTGAAGCCTGTAGTATATAGTTAATCATTAAGATTTGTCTTTGTGGAGTTACTGAGGAATACACTCATATCTCTTGCAAATGATGCAACAGACTGTAAGCAAATACTATTCAGATTCCATGACTCATTATAGCTCCTGAATCTGATTTGGCCCTGCTAAATACAGTTGAGCACTGAGCTTTAGAAAAAGGCCGACTGCGGTCCTATCTCTGCACCAGGAACATGATACTGAGTTTTAGCCTATGGATCACATGACTCTTCTCACTGAATTTCAGTGGGTGTGCGCGTCAGGGTGTGAGTGTGTATGAGTGTGTGTGTGTGTGTGTGTGTGTGTGTGTGTGTGTGAAAGAGAAAGAGAGGGAGAATCATTTACAATTCCTCTAGATGGGGCCCAAATGAGGTGACTTATCGTACAATGATTTACTAGGTGACTCAAACAGGAAATAAGGGGCTTTGAGAAGTACGCTTTTTCAACCTTAACAAAAGCAGGCTCCAAACCTCCTACCCCCACCCCTCAAGTGAAATGGAGACGTGACAGAGGCTGTTCTAGGAAAGTAGTATATCCTGTCGCAGAGGGGCGTGTTCTCACTAATACACGTACAGGACAGCTGGAAGCATCTGGGTGCCACGGCAGGACCCACAATGCATCCAACTACACAGTCACCAAAATGAGTGCTTTATAACCACCACACTTAACACTACTGCACCTGAATTAGTCACAGTTTTCACCTAGTTTTGTATACATAAATCCAGTGAAAGCAAAGCTTTTTATGTCATTAACTATTCCTATCAACTACTGACTAGTTGCATCAACTATATATTAACTATTGCCCTTCTGTAGGAGCCAGTGGAAACACTGAGCAATACTGCAGAGAAAGTGAGTATGCATTGAAAGCCATAGGTCTTGACTCAAAAGTAAACAAACTTAGCAAATGTTTGGTTAAGCATATTTAAAGAATGTCATCTACTTGATACTTGCCTGCTGTGTCTAAAAAGTACTGGAGTCTAATGTTTTTTTGTGAACGTATTTGATTCTAGGAGCTTAAAAAGACCATTTAAGGGTCCCATTTTTAAATGAATGTAAAATAGTAATATCAGAATGAACTACTGATCACTTTTTCCAGGAACACCCTATTGCATTTTATTTATCATTTTATTAACTGCATTATATGAAATCTAAGAGCATGTCATATCGCTCTTTATTAAATCAACCACATCCGTTTGATGAATAACAGCTCAGCATATATTGGACAAGTCTTTACTGAGCTTTCTGCGAGCTATTTCACAACAACAATGTGGGCTGCAGGTACGAACCACAGGCATTCTGGGGGAAGAGGAGACTGACATTCCATTCGATTGGGAAAGTGGGGACTGGCCTCTTTTCTTCTCTCTAGTGACAGCAGTACACTTTATGTCTACTGTCCTGAAATGCCATCTCATCCATTCTCCACAATACAAGGCAAACTAAAACATCAGACAGGGGGAAAAAGGGCTTGATTTACCGGTTTTATTAGCTGAACAATGAGCGCCCACTTTGGACCCCAACTAAAGCTCAGGGCCGCGGCACGCAGCACTGGCCGAACTCCTGTGCCCTGCACCGCAGCGGTCATTAGGAGCAATCTGCATCAATCTGTCCCACACCAGGCCTTTCCAGGAGGGAGATTTTACGCCCTGATTGTAAACAAAGTGTGCGATGGTCAACTGTCGGCCTGGATCTCCCTGCTCTGCTGCTGATGTCCTCTCTCTGCTGGTGCTGTAATTCTCTCTGTAAAAGGAACGCTCCCTTTGAAACGGGCGGAAATGGTATGACTACGTCGGCCGCCCTGCCGAATCACTGCCCAGCTATGCAGGGTGCAGAGCGTGCCAGCTTATGCAGTGTCTGCTCCTGAGATCAACTGGTGTCCCGGGGAGACAGGGAGAGGGAAGGGAAGATGGAGAAAAACAACGCCACAGAAGAAGGGAAAGAGAGAGGACAGAATGACGGATAGGGGGGCTTGCATCATACAGTGCTCTACTGGCTCCTGAAGTCACTGTTTAGAAGAAAAGATAGCTTAAAATCTGTACCTCATCAAATACAGTGACTAACCCTGTACATAAATTACCTTTCCCCGTTTACTCTGGATTGTCATATTTATGCCATCGACCTACCTCAAAACCCCCAATTTAAACATGAAACAATATCATTCCTTTCAGATTACTGGGAGAAACAAGAGCTCTCTTCTACTTCCAATAACAATTATACTCATTTGGGTTCAATCACGTAAATACATAACATCTGTCCAGATGTGGATATCCCACATACATCTTTGAACACCACAACATTTTTTCAAAAGTACATGCATGTGTTACAGGATCAGATGGTTACCTATGACAAGGGTGCTATGCCTCAAGCATGCCTTCACTTTATGAAACCAGTGAGGTTTGACAGGTATCTTGGTCACACCTGGCAACCACAGGGAAAGGGGAGGCCAGAAGAAATCAAAGCAAGAAAATGCAGGAGACGTGCAAACTGGGTTGCCAGAGCCCACTCCAGAATGTCATCCGGTAACAGGGGCCTCTTTCCGCTGCTGCCTAGAATAGATGTGTCAGCACCCAATGCCGGCTCCTGGCACCTTGCCCACTGTAAAGGGCCCAGGCGCATTCAGAAACACACACGCTCTACCGCTCCGAACATGACCTACACCAACTCCCCAAAAGCTGAAGGTCGCCATTTCTCAGGGGTCAGGGTTTTTGTGTGGCCATGGCAACGGGCTGAGCCATTTTGCATGTGCTCTGTAGAGCAAAGCTTCTCCTGTTACATTCAATAGCCAAGCGAGCCTTACCTGGACGTGAAGCACCCAAACAGAGAAATACAACCTGCTGTGTCCTTAACCTGGACTGACAAATACAGGAAAATACAACTTTATAACTAACTATCAGTGACGTGTTCCAAAAGAAATATAAAAGTAGGGGTGAAAAATTAAGCATTTCATAGAGCAAAGCCGAATGTAGACAACATGGAGGACTTAATCACTTTAACCAGAAAAAGAGCAGCCTTACATTTGGGCAGTATGTGCTGAATAAGAAAATCAAGCAAGTATTCTTTTGTTAACCAGAATCTTTCTCAGAGACAGCCAAACTTTTCCTATAAGGTTTCCCAAGTGAAACCACAAAAGAAGTAACTCTTGCTTAAGATCATAGCCCCTGGTTTTAAGGGCAAAAGGCCAGGGTACTTAGATAGCATGCCCCTAGAGAGCATGAGCTCTGCCACACTGTACTGGGAGATCACGAGCCTGGAGCAGATGCTTGATCATATCACTGACAGAAGTGATGTTTGTGAGACCACATGTTTGCTTTAATCTGGAAGAAATATGTATACCATTACTGTATAAACCCTTCATGGTCAAGGAAAGACAAGAACTGGCCTCAATTACTCCTTTCTGATTAAAACTGAATGCTGCATAACACTGCTAATCCAGAGGCCAGCATGTTACTGATGGAACATCTTAATCAGTAGTTCAATACAAAAATAACATATAAATGTTCCATGGGCCCCATGGAAAGTGCTAAGATAGGTGTTACATGTACATTATAAACCAGGTGGTCATCACAAGTCAGGTTTATGAATGTTTGGTACATCCACCACCTTACCTTGGGTTTAATTTTTGTGGACGCACCCTATTTGCTCTTTAAGTAGCTGGCTGGAAGACTGCCAGGCTAAACCCTAAAAGAGGATTTCACAGAGAAAATCATGAGCCGGGTTCTTGTGCATGGTAAATCATTCCAGCTCAACAGAGTCACTCCAGAACTCAAAGACTTTTTTGACGAGCAACACTTAATGTTAAGAATTGTGCAATCTCTGTTTGGGACACCTTTGATGATCTTTCACATGTCTGCCTGCCAAGTGCTGGGAAAGGCACTGTCAACTATTATAACAATAAACATAACTATTAGCATAATGAGTCACAGAGCTACACTAGCTTCACATTCCGCTGTTAAAGCCAGATGAGCCGGTTATGCAATTAAGCATGATTCCACATTTGGGATGCACCAGTTAGATGCTAATCAATGCATGCAAGTTACAAAACCTGGAATATGCTCAAAATTGCTAGCAGCATACTGAAACATATTATGGAGGCAAGTACAACACCCGAGAATGGCTTAAAGGCCTGTTATGTCTCACTTCCCCAGTGTTAGTGTTCCCTTTTCTCTGTCCCAGGCTTCATGTTTTCTTACTTTCAGTGGATAAGGTATATCCTGTAAGAAATGAGTCTTAATAGATTACACCATTTATAATAAGAGCATGAAAAAATATGCATTTTTGTCTAGACAGCCTATACAACTAGCTTCACTTTCAATATAAGACTACATATTTCTGTATAAAACAATGCTGTGTACTTTGGCCAACAAATGATATTCAAACAGGTGTCACTATCTGTATTTTGCTTGTTTGCCTTTTTGATCTCTTTAGACATTCAGATGTAGCCATGCAAAGGAAGCCAGAGCTCCTGTGGTGCACTTGCAGCTATATTAAGGCTTCCTAGGTGCATACTCCACTCTCTTTCTCAAGGAGGGGAGACACCAGCTTGCTGAGACTGGTTCTGCACTGGTGATGATTGGGGCCTTCGAGGACAGCCCCCCCAACCCCACCCCAGCTGTCATCTCTGAAATACGCTGACGTGAACACAGTCTGTTTCACTAATGCGCTGGGAGGGCATGGGGACGAAGGGTCCGAGCAGCTGGGGACAGACAGCCCCATGAGCACCTGCTCCAGGCTGTGCAGAGGAAGTCATATGACTGTCGTGTCTTCCTGCCCAATTTGGTGCTCTCTAGAGACACCTCTTCAGCTGTGTTCAAACCAACATGTGGGGATCAGCATGGACTGAACTTTCTGTGAAGAAAAGAAAAACCTCTGGACTGCTTCATTTCTCACTTCACTTTTAAACTGCTGAAGTTCATACATTACCTGTACTTGCTGGACTTAAATGTCTCCCAACACAAATTCATGAAATTCATGAAATGTAAAGCATGGAGCTACACAAAGATTACACTAGGTTCATTGGAGAGTATTTCAAACCTCAGGTATAATGTTTCGAGGGGATTCAAAGTAACTCCAAGAACAAACTCACTGTAAATAGCAAGGTATTTCACTTCCTAAATGGGTCACGCCTTTCTGGTGTTTTATGGGCTATTTATGAAAGCGAAATGTCATAGAGACCCACAGAGGAGTGGCTGATCATCTGGATCTCCTTCCCTGGAAGGCAGGTCATTAAGGGGGTGACACTGGGTCTCTCACACACGATGAACCTAACAGTGGAGCAATGTGGTTAAATAGCACACAGCAGGTCACCTTTCAACCACGCCCATCTCTGGAACATTTAGGAGTATTGCCCTCCCACCCTGCAGCTGCAAAAATAGCAAATGGGGGTAGCAAAGTGGCCTTTCAGGGGCCCTTATGAGACCCCCTGGAGCGCTTGTGTAAATTCAGCTTGTTCATCACCACACAAATCTCACCTCCCAACAATCTTGAAACACTACAGACACTATGAACACTATGGTGCATTTGTTAGATGATCGCTTAAGCCAGTTCGCCATGTAGAAAAATCACATGCCAGCACAAAGGGGTGGGGCTTAAGGTACAGAGACACTTCCTCACCTGTGAAATCAGTCATAGGGGAACAGGTCTGTACCCTTCACATTAACATTTAACAGCCCAGGGGAGCAGCTAGCTGTGTCTCTATCTTGAATGATGGCATGTTCATGCAACACATGACCTCAACTTAAATAACCCCCAAACAATGTAAATACAGATGATTACAATTACAATAAGAAATGTATTTTTTTTTACTGTAACACAAAAGGCAGTGATAATGGATGACCATTAACAGAGCTAAGGAAAGATCTTATCTCACATGTCTTTCAAGCCAGTCATCTCACTAAAAGGTTTGCTTCCCATTTAATCTTTCACCAACAATTCTAAGTACAATTGTAGACAAAAGAACTTTAGTAAACTTCAGAACATTTTCTGTTAAACCCATGATGCTTTTCATCAAATGATCTTGAAAACAATTTGAAGCATGCACTGTATCAAATTTACCATTAGAAGTCCCTTGGCTGATACATATAAAGCACAACACTACACAAAACACTCATGAGGTTCATTGTCGAAGCTGTATTGCAAAACATAAACTCCAGAATCTCCTGTTAGGTAAAACTCCAACATTCACTGCCTCCATTAACCAGCTAAAGCACATAAAAAGCCATCACTCTAGGCATTAAACAATAATGTTTGAACATTTGTGTTTGTTTTAACCACATGGATAATTTCAATGCAAACCTGCTACAGTCACTAATACTTTCTAATACTAATATCCTTAGGCACACTTTCAATATTTTTATGACACACTTACAGTATGTTGTCCCTGCTGTTCAGGTTAGTTAAATGTACCCCAATGTGTGTTTTATTTAATGCACCACAATGATGCCATTCATTCTGCTCTGGATTGCCTGGGTTTACAGTGTGCCCATAGAGGTGACCTCCACTGATCTGGTCTCTTGCCATCCCCAGAATGAATGCCAATTCGGCAGGGTCTTAAAATGGACACAAGTGAGACTTGAAGAACAAGAGACAACCCCCCTCATTCATCACAACTTTCTTAAGAGGGTGTGCATGCGTGCGTGTGTGTGTGCGTGTGTGTGTGCGTGTGTCTGCTTGGTGTGACCTCACTGAAGCCACAGAAAGATCTGGTCCTTCACAGTAAACAGAGATCCAATGGCTGCATGCGAACCACAGCCCTGCCGACGAAACACAGAAACAAAGGGAAGCAGTGTCCTTCCATTAATCTAAGTACAGGGCGAGGTGCCACAGAGATTCTCCCCAGTTGTGACTAAAATAAACAGCCAGCTCTGTTGGCAAATTCAAATTAAAATACTTGAGGAGAACTGTGCCTTGTGCTCACAGAAAGAGCCTCCCTTAGTGAGAAGCTTAAGAAAAATAAGAACACTTGAAGACACAGATAGCAATTGAAACACTGCATGACTTCAGTGAAGACTCCCCAAGCTTTTCATCTGCTTTTTGACACTAATTTCCACTCAAGGCAAACACACAGCACTGTTACAATACAAGTGGGTGAAGTTCAACCATCTCCTCTTTAGGTTATAATCTTGGAGTGGGTGAAGTACAACCATAAGTGGTTTATTTGTTAACATACATGCTGGTTTATACCACCTGACATCAGTAACCGTGCGGAGGGTTGCAATGAGTGAGCTGTGAACTCAGTATATACGCAGTGCAAAGGAGAAACCGCACCCTGGGCAATTTAGAAAGGGTAATTAATCTAGACAGCACAGTTATGGACTGTGGGAGGAAACCAGAGTACATGGAGGAGACCAGCCTCTATTATGTAAAGTCAACACACATAAAAAGTGCGGGAACAAAAAATATTTTCCTGATTCCAATGGAAGACACAAAACCATGAAGCACAGAGGTCAGAAGGCTTAGGACTTGGGAGTGTGGCTAAGGGACCAGACTGGGCTGGTTCACTTATTAGTTTTTACTCAAAATCGTCTCGAAGGTACCAACGCACATGGAAAAGCCATAAAGTGGCCCGCTCACCCCGTGAATAAAATGTCAAACCGAGCGTGTGTCAAGGACCAAATCAGCTTTTCCGTTCCCAGTGTGGAAAACGTATGAAGTCATAGCTTGCCTTTCTCACTCCTGAGAAATTGCTCAAAAAAAACCCTCCGAAGAGGACAGTGTGTGATTTTGTTTCTCGTCTGTCTGAACTTCTGTGGGCGGAGGACTCTGAGGGTCTGTGTCCATCTGCGCTCCCTCCATTTGTCACCTGCCGTCTGGGCCTCTTCCCCGATTTGTGCTAATGGCCGCTGGGTTCCGCACCACACCCCACAGCGCCCCCTGCAGCCTGCCGGGGCAGCACCTCAGTGGGACTCGCTCAGGACGGGACAGTGCTCGGAGGAGGACCACCCCCAACCCGAACCGAGATCCCAAACACATTTTCATGACACACAAGTAACAGCAAACAGGAAAAGTACATTTCATACGGCGAGGGAAAACACACTTGAGTGCATTACATGTGAACCCCATGTGAGACTTTCACACCGATCAGTCCATGTTGGGCAGCTGTTTCAAAGGACTCATATATGTCAAGCCCCCCTAATGAGATGCATGTCAAAAGCTTAAGAGTACATTTTGTGCAGTGAAAAATAAAAAACGCTTTCTGCATTGTAAACAACAGGAGACGCAACTCATTTGAGGTCGGGTGGAATTCGAAACAGTTCTCCTTCTTTTCCAGCGGGAGCAATATCTCTGCATAATACATGGGGAGCCAGGCACAGCATCGGCATGCAAGAAAAGCTTCATTTTAGCTCCACTGATTCTAATTAGGCACTACTGGCTCAGAGAAAACCCAACAAATGTGCTTCCAATCTGACTTCCAGTAAGAGCGTGTTTGGACCTGGGAATCAAGCAGGTCTGTGTTCTGATCCCAGTGCCAGTCTGATTATTGCTGCCTCCACGGGGAGGTTTTTATTCCTCCAAGGCTGAGGCATAGATGCAGAGCCAGCAAACTAAAGGCAGTTTCAAACCTAATCATACACAGACAGCAGCTCAGACCCCATTAAATGAAATCGATCTAGAAACCTGTGGTTACACAGCCCATACCGGTGGCAGTATGCTGCAATGGGGTAAACCCTGGGAAAGTAGAAGGGTGGAGAGAACACTTGAAGGCTCTCCCTTCTGCCTCGCCCCCTGACTGCAGTTATGAGCAATGCCAGCAGTTGCCTACCTTTCCTGCTACCGCGCCAGAAGCGATCTCCCAATGGGTCACCCATTCGCCCTGTCCGCCTCCACCCCCACGACGATGTCACCAGCAGTCTCACCGGGCCCGGGGAAATCCAACACTCTGCTGCCCGATCCAAGCCCCCCTCCCCGAGACAGACAGAACTGCAGAACCACCCCCTACCATCTGTAACCCATTGCTGGGCCCTGCAATCCGCACGGGCAAGGAGAGGGGGGCAGAGACGGAACAAGAGGTTCTTTTCATCTTCTGCCCACAAACACACAGCAGCATCAACCCCATAAATCTTGACCCCCGAGCCTGGCCAATGCACCCCCTCACAAACTCCTCCTTTGCACCCACCGGCCCCATCACATTGTTCTAGCGGTGCTCCCACCGCCACACACTGGCTGCCTTGTTTGGGCCCTGCTTTCAGAAGTGGGGCTTCAGACGGGTGGGGGGGCTGAAGGTATCACCATGGAGCGAGGGAGAGGGGAGTTGAAAAACATGGCTGACAAACGGCAGCAGAGGATCATCAACTGCACTCTCCTCAGAGGTGCTCACAAACGGCATGCCAGTAAACCTCCCATGCAGTCAGTCCTGGCCTTTTTCTTACATTCTTGCCCTGGCTTTATGAGGAGCGATTTATACCCTGCAAACGCCTTCCAACTCGTTAAACGGAGACCAGCATTATGACATCTGGAAACAGAGGAGGGGGATTGAGTGCCGAGGGAGAGTGAGAGAACACAAGCATTCACCCTTTCCTCCCACCACTTCAGCTCATCAAAATCAGCATTGGCGTAAAAGAAATGCCCTCTTTGTGCGTGAGGCAGAATTTGCGAAATCTCATTTATCATTATCAGCTCCAAACCCATTACTTCTGTGATCTCGGTTACGAAACGACGGCGAAAAAATGCACTTATGTAACTCGATAAACGTCAGCTGGCCCTCCTTCCTGTGGTCGCCTTCAAAAAGTATGGCCTGTACTAGGCCTGTTCCCAATCCGTAGCACCTGACTCCCTGTCCTTGCACTTTGTGGCAGTCAGGTCATTAAATTCTGCTGAAAAAACAAGCAAACGGGCAGTCTTATGGGTTCTCCCCCGACCGCCATAGCAACCAGGCATAGCTGGCGATTTACTGCTGTCCTGGTGAGGTCTTTCTAATGAGTCTCTGTGGACCTCTGTTTGTGTCTCTGTTTCCGAGGAGAATGACCTGTTATCATTATTTAGGCTATAATTCACTGCCTCCTGGCACTACTCGTGTGTGCGTGTTGGCGGGGGGGCGTTCACCGCACTGCGTGAGGAATCCACCTTGAGAGGAGGAACAGAAACATCTGGGGCACATCTGGGTGGATGAGAAAGCCATACATTAGCTCCTTATCGCTATCTCTGCCTGTTCCAACACTGTATGAAGACTGTATGAAAGGCCATGACTGTACAGCAAGGAAGAGGTCTTTTCCAATCAAATAGGCAGCCTTCGCTGGGCAGGGGGGGATGTTGTAAGAGTGGGTACTCAAGGTTTCCACTGCGTTATGCCAGGGTTGCTTTTTATATGCCCTGGACGAACAATACCTTTGCTGTGTGCCTCAGTCCCAGGTCTGGGGGGTTGGCCTCCCCAGCCAAATCACTCATAGACTACTGGAGAGAGCTTAACATCTGGCAATGAATTCTGACAGCAAACTGGTACATTTTTTGGCGATTCCTTCCCCTTTACTGTTGAACGAAAGAGAGTGAACCTCTGTGTTTAACAGAAAGATCTAGAAGACTTTTGCCTAGGACATCAATCACAAAATGTAGAGATCTTATAATGCATCCATTCAGACAAAAGTAATTAAACAAGTCTATACTTTTCAGATAATTGTTTCCTTGTACTTATAAAGTATCCCCAGGATAGGTGACACTATAAGTCTGAGAGCCGTGGTACAATTTTAAAACTTTTGCATGTTACTTTGCCTTTCATCCCAGACTGCTGCAAAGCTTTACTTCACTTTCTGATTTGAGTAATAGAGTTGCTGTTGATAATTTGATGAAGATGGTCCTTTTCAGATATTAAGAGAGAATCACAAAAAAGTAGTGAATTTTTCTGGTGTAATTCATTCAAATTAGCTCACATCATGTCAGTAATTTTCAGATCTTGCATTACAGACTGAGAATGTAGCTGACTGTGAGACTCATGGGTGACCATGTTCATACACACATTAACATTCTGCTAGTATAACCAAATATTAATACATATAAAAAACATTCTTAGAAAAAATGCCATAATGCCAGTAAGCCCCATGTGAACCCATGTGAATTGAAAAATGTAAAATATTCTGTTAATATTAAATTAGAATACTAGCCATATACACACTGAAGTCAGAATCCTTGGTCTATTCTGACAAACTTTCAGTACTACATGCTCTGGAGAAGTCAATCATCATCCAAGTAACTGGAAAGCATAGGTGATGGGATAAACATCTACCACTGAACACACTCCCAAAAGATAGCGGCACATGCTTGGCTTTTGTCAGAGTGCACAACTTGTGCTCCCACTCACTGGGAGTGTTGTGGGCCTGGTCTGACACTGTTCCTCATTTAAATTGAATGGCTACATTTATGTTTCTGTAATTTTGTTGTCCTGAACAATGACAACAAAGCTCTCTCTTATTTTGTTCTCTCTTATTTTGTTCTATTGTAATGGAAGTCGCTCTGGATAAGCTCGTCTGCTAAATGCGAGTAATGTACGATGTAATGTAATTTAATGTAATGTAATGTAATATTAAAGCAAATGCCAACAAATAACAATGACAGCATCTGATATGGGTTTGGTGATGCATACTTGGGAGAAAGATCAAAGCATTTTGCAATTTTAACTGTTCCTGCTATTATATCTCCAAATGTCTGAGGCTTTCATGCTCCCATTGTAATTAGACATGCTTGTAAAGAGCAGTATGAGCAGAATATATAAATGTGTGGAAAAAGCAACTTTTTAGAATCACTGTATGAGCCAAATGTAGTGAATGTATGAGCCTTCCATTTATTACAGTCTCACACACACACGCACACGCACACGCACATACACGCACGCACACACGCACGCGCGCACACACACACACACACACACACACACACGCACACGTGCACATGCGCACGCACACAAGCACAACACATACACACACAAATGAGCCTCAAAGAGGGAAGATAGTGAGCTCTGTATAATGTCTCCTACAGGTGTCATCTCTTATGGAAGCACAAAGTACAAGCGGGGAAGGAGGGAGTGTTTGAGTAAGATAAGGCTTTGCATTTTGAAAACATGTGCAGTGCAAGGAAGCTTTGGGACTCAGAGAGCCAGCTCAGTTCTCTTCTTTAAATAAGTAGCAGTGGTACCAGTCACATTCCCACACAGGCAAGCAGCCAGTTTACTATGAATTACAGCTCCCACAAGTCAAAATAATTACCCGCTATCTTGGATCTGGACATATTCTATGAACAGACAAAAGTAAGAAGTAGTAGCAATAAAAGAAATGTCCTGAGGGGGTGGGGGAAAACATTCATCATGAATTACTTTCTGAAAGCTGCAAAACATACTTCCAGCACATCCTCTCGGTCCGGCCAGGACGCGCCTGGAAATGCGACTAAGATGGCGGCCTGGGCATAAAATGGCCGCCGGTGCCCGGTGCACAGTGCCAGACGACAGGGCAAACAAACAAATGGGTAAAAGCTGCTGCTGCAGCTCTGTGGGTGAGCCATGCACTGGGAGGGGGGGGGGGGCACGCTTTCAGTTCTGCCCACAAATGATTCTAGACATCATATCACAATCAGGGGGGGACACAACAGAGGGGGTAGTTCTCCATGGCAACAAAAAAAAAAGCAAAAGTTTCTGGTAAATCTGGTGAAAGCGCCGGTGTCAGATGCTGCACTCCAAGCCACAGAATGCCTGGGTGATGAGTCAGTGGTTCAACCTCAAATGGGTGTGGTCAGGCAGAGCCTCTGGTTGCCTTAGTAACCATGACTCACAGACAGAGGTAGGTTGGGCAAATGTGAGACTCTTCCTGGGCTGTGGTCTGGAGCATGGCTGTTGCCACAGGCAACTGCTCCCAAACAAAACTGACACCGGACACCTCTGCCCGGCAGAGGCGAAGCTGCTTTGGTTGGAGATTGCAACCTGAATGACTTGGGCCATATTTTTAGCGAGGCATGCAGAGAACTCACAAATAAACACAAAACCGACAGTCACAGCGCACAATGATTTATTAACCACATTCTGCTCGTAAAATCCCCCATCTGGTCTCAATGAAACAGTCACATTCTTTCCACTGCAGAGACTATGTGAAAAAATACTAGCTTTGCAGTGTACAATGGTTTGCTGTAATGTATCTAGCTGTTATCTTGGTGTTGGTGAATAGAATTTCTTTTCTGGCAGCGTGGGCTACTTGAGCTCATTTTCCTCATTGCTCTTTTGATGTTCTCTCATTGTGCAGGGTGAGTCAGCCGGGCTGGCTACTCATGTTTAATAAGCCCGTTTGGCCACAAGGGGTCTCCCTCCCGAGCCTGCAGGGCAAATCAATGATGCACTGGGTGTGGCCGAGTCAACAGTGCTTCGCAAGGGACAAACGGGGAACTCCACATAGCTGTGTATGTAGTCATCCACAGTTTTAATTATAATCCAATAAAAGGGGAATGCAGTTATTTTGACCAAATGATGCAAGTTATGATATAAGATCAGGACATTTCAGAAGGTTTGAGAGGGAAACTTACATTCTTAAGAGGGCTGTGATGCAGCTTGTGCCAAGAGGACAGGGTCAACTTCACAACATTTCTCAGACAAAATAAAATGTTTAAGAGGTTCCTGCTTTGAGGAGAAAATAACATGCAAGCCATTCATTCCAGCGACAGGAAGCAAGAATCAAAAAGGGCATGCCCAAACACAGACAAAAGGAGGACAGAATGTCAACCATCACTAAATAACCTGTTCCAGGCCTACCCCTGATGTGATTTAAGATTATAGACTTCCACAGAACCACGGAGATGAGCACAAGTGCAATTCTGATCCTCCGTGACAGCAGAGACCATAAATATTTTCTACATACCTACCATGTTGACAGGTTGAGTGCCAAGGCTATACACTACAGTGGTAAAATACAGACTTGTTTTGAAATGCAGGATTTTGTGGGTTTGAAGGAAGACTGCCAATCCTGACCCCTCTCTCACCAGCTTCAACTTCAATGTCAGCTTTATGATTGTGCATTCTTGAAAAACGCACCCACTAAGAACCTTCTATAGTCAATTCCAGGATGACCACTTGCGTGCTGGTGTTTATTCCAAAGTCTGTTCTTAAGCACTTAATTACCACTATCAGTGCCTTGTTTTGACATTTCCCACATTTTTTCACAGATAAGTCATGGCTGCAGACTGTACGTGTACCCTCTTCTCCAGAAATGATTTACTGAAGTATGTGGCATCTCTCACAGTGGAAAACTCTCAGCGTTCCTCACCAGCCAGCTACTCCCATGCCTGTTACACTCCTGTTATTCCAACTTGCTGCTGTTACAGAGCGCTCAGGGCGCCCATCCGCAAAACCATGTTCAACTCCAGAGGTTTTACGGGCAAAAATATTTTCAAATGATTAAACAAAATATTCAGCTGGGGCACAGGGATTTTTGAGTCAACTGACCACCCCGCGGCATAATATGTGGTGGCCAGGGCACGGACTCTTATTTTTACACTCTCATCATTGCCAGAGCTGCTGTAGAGACGCATTATCACTGCGCAGTTACTATTCTGCAGGAGTACCATGGGCTTGCTGTTTGGCCGCTTCCCAGTGTTCAGGCCAGTAACAATACACCACACTGCCTCCCTCACATCAAAGAATGAGATGAAAAGTGCAGGCTATTTATGGCACTCCAGAGGAATGTCAATATGAATCCAACACCATTCAATAAACAAACCAGCAGGGCCTGGCTGATCCTTGTTCTTAACTGAAATGCTTGTGTGGGCCTTTGTCTCTTTTTAAGTGATCCAGCCAGCTGTTTTCCTCATCTGAGGTTCACAATGGTGTGTGATAAGCATTATTCATTTGTTTAGGAGAGGACCTCTTCCAGGGTGGCAAATAGCTTGCATTTTTTGCACAAATTTTCCACTGATGCACCTGGACATTTGCTCAGAGTAAGAATCCTGCTGAGATCCACAGCAGCACAGTCCTTCCTAGGATTTCGGCTTGCAGCCCTGTGGTTGAAAACTCAGTTCCCTTAACCGTGCGCCACCTCTCTTTTGCACCCTACTCTGCTTGCCTCCGGTGCAGGTGCGAAGCGGAGTCACAGCTGAGCGCAACTGGCCATCATCGCTCTCAGCACCGCCCCTCCATGTCAACAAAGGTGCAATGGACAGGCCGTGTAAAAGCGCATCACTCAACACCCTGACTTACTGGTGAGAGATCTTTACAAGATTGTGTAACTCCATCCGCGAGGGAGCGACAGTGGTGAGGACATGCCCGTAGACAAATAAAGCAGAGGGGTGTCATTGCTGCAGTAAACCTTAGGTGCACCCTCAGAACAGCCTCAATGCACACGGCTTAAAAAAAATAAAGAGCCTGCTTGCCAAGGGAGGAGAGGACAGCTTGGGGATTTGCAGTGTCACCGATCGTGACTGATCGAGAGTTTTTCTCTAAGGCCTGTGCTGCTGTGGTGACCATCAATAACGATCTGAACTCTCTGTAAACCCTGTGTGAAAGCCCACCGCTTTAAAAGACCCCTTTCATTTCCCACTGCCACCACGCTCCAAGAATTCACTGCAGTAAGATGGGCATTGGAGGGCCTGTGAGATATCAGGGGATGGGAGGGGGTGAGGGGAACAGGAATGGGTGAGCACTAAGGGGGCGGGACTGGTGGGAGTTCCTGAACATTAGAGAACGACACCTTCTTAATTTTCTCCCAGTCCATGTTCCTGCCCGTAAATCTTTGAAAGGCCTTACATCAGGGCCCAAACACATTCTCCTTCCAATGGTGTAAAGAGCTCCTTCCTTTGTGCTCCGTGGCGCCTTTGAGACATCTCTGGCTCTGATCCATGTCCTGGAAGAAACCCAGAATGCCCCAGAACACACTGGTTTACAATAAAAGTATCACATGACAGCGACTTATGGCCTTGTCAGACGGGGGCTGTAATTACCAAATCATCAAAACACATTGCATAACCATCGCTTTGGTAGCATAAAATAAAAAGACCAAATTTACACAGATACTATTATCAGAGTTGCACCTCCAAGCTGTTGCAGAGGCAATAATAAGGCATGGCTCTCACATTGCCCGGTGTGGATTGAATTACCATATCCTGAACAGGTCGAAGTTGCTGCAAGATAAAGATCAAGATGAAGTCTTGTTACTTTTGTTCTCTTTACTCTCCATATGTTGTGTTTGACTTCAAATTCCTCATGCTTGCTCTTTCCTCTTCAATCACCTCAAATGCTGAAGAACTTGAATTGTAAAAATGACTTTGTTCATCCTGGATCACAAATTACAATGAGCGTTGAACATCAGCAGCAGTCTTTAACAGCTGCATTTTGATCTTAAGGCACGCTTGCTCAAACCTCACTGTAACATTCTGTTCCAGATACACGCAGTGCTGCTTTTGCTTATTTGTGCTTTCACTGCCAGCATTCCCCAGCTATCACATGCATTTCCCAACTTCCTTATCTCGATCGGAGGGCTGGGTCTCCACTCCCTGTTTTTAACTGCTACACCTTGTAAAGTAAATACCAGCCTTCTCCAGGGAGCGCTGGGCCAAACAATGCGCCGAGCGGAGCCCTGTTCCCCCACTGCCACTGAGAGAGACGCCGGTCTGGCCCCGATCGGTCTTTCCAGAACAATACAGGAACAGATGCCATTGTGAGGAAGTCCCATAAGAAATCCATATGGCGTTCACACCCTCACACCCAGCTTGCTACAACAGCGTTGGGAGCACTCAAGTGCCTTGTGAGTAAGCGTCATGTGGGAGAGGGGTTTGGATATGACTAATTGCATCCTGTTTCTACCCAAAGGCAGATGATTCGAGCAAAGAGCACACAACCACAGGACTATGTAAGAAGCATGAGGGATGAAGTTTCAGGAGGGGAAGGAAGGAAGTGGCTTTTGGCTCGAATGCAGCCAGTGTGGCACTGCCGTTGGTGGGCCTTCCTAAATGCATGCTTATTTGATCATATCAAATGTTCGGTACTGAGCCTGCAACGCTGATCCTATTGGGCTATACCCACCTGTCTAATGGTAAATGGTAAATGGACTGCATTTATATAGCGCTTTTCTACTCATTTGAGTACTCAAAGCACTTTACAGTTATATGCCTCACATCTACCTACCAGTGGCAGAGGCTGCTATACAGGCTTACCAACTGGCCACTGGGAGCTGTTGGGGGGTTCAGTGTCTTGCTCAAGGACACTTCGACACTCTGCCAGGATGAGCCAGATTCGAACCAGGGACCTTCCAATCCCCAGTCGACTGCTCTACCTCCTGAGCCACTGTCGCCCCCTAATGGCAGTGTCAGCCTTCAGCAAGAAGGCCTCCATCAGGATATCTGCTACCAGGCTCGTGCACTGCATTGTGAGTGGATCCTGCTGAAGATGTTTAAACTAGATGAACCGGAGCACCCGAGCAACTGAAGCACCTGTGCAGGTGTGCAAACACTGGGTTGGTCAGGTCCGCAGCTTTTGGCAGTCATGCAAACATAGGGACAGTGCCACGCCCAAGCCAAGCAGTGTACAGTGGATCCCTCCACTTTGCAGCTCTCTGTGCAAAAGCAGGGAGTGGCCACCCGCCTCCACCGGGATGGTGATCAGCGCCATGGCAGTGCCGTACTTGGCACAAACTGCGCTTGCAGGTAATATCATGCCACTGCGGCTGCAGTTGATGTCCCTGTGTCCCTCCCTTGGCCGTAGGCGAGATCAACAGCCATGAACGCCACGCTCGGTGCAAAATGCAAAGCAGCCCCATTCCCTTTCAGCGAGCCTTTGATAGTCAAACCGACAAAGGGCTCGTTCAGGGCTCGTTCAGGGCGTGTGCAGCGATTTGCATGACAGGTTTCACTTCTGCCAGCCTACCTCCCACACCTCCCTGTTGCAGTAACTTAAGGGTTTTCCAGAGAAGCTTACACAGGTGAGTTACAGAAGACACTACATAGACTCCATAGACTCCATGGCAATACTGCACTTATACTGCAGTCCAGCATAGGCAGATTCATTCCCATCACCTTATACTTTTTCATTTGTTTGGCATTTAACCATGGCAACTACATTTTTTATACCCCAAATCATCTGTAAATAATATATACAGCTGTATTATTACTTGAGTGGTTGAGGTGAAGTGTACCGCCTGGGAGCAACACACAGCTAGGCCAAAACCATTGGGTTCAGAGTCCTGTGCTATAACCACAGACCTCCACACTCTGTCCTTGCTGAATTCCCATGAGGACCACAAATGTAAGGTCAGTGTATGAAGGACTTAAATCAGCCTCATAAAGCTCCAACACCACATGCAAACATTTGTTGAACTGTAAAATATATTTGAGTATCACGGCCAAAAAGAAATTTATGGTATCAAACAGTGGAGTTAAGATCATAAAACTATGAAAGTAGGGGAAAACTTAGTGGCTGTGAGCTTCATGTTAAGCCTGTGACTGGACACTCAATGTCTTTGGATAAACTTGCCCTATAACTCTTGAATCTAATTGTCTCTTCTTGTCCTTGAAGGTAGGGCCATTCCAACAATGTAAACTATGTGACATTTTGGCCCTGAGATGGACACAGGCACGACCCTCCTCTGCCATAATCTCACCCTGTCTCCCAGGTGTGAGGAACCCCACCCGCTCCAAGCGTAACACTTGGCACATTCCAGACAGGCAGAGATTGATGTTCTGTGCAGTTCTGTGTGTAGAGCAAGGCATAGCTCCCTACGGGTGGGTCACATGCAGTTCCCTAACCTGTCAATTGAAGCGCAACAATTTACAACCGCAGGGGACCGCAGCACATCACAAAGCTGACAGTCTGACCCAGCTGACCTTCGAAAAACATCAATCATGTCTCATTCCTTTAAGTCACACCCCCTAAACCAACGAATGGTCCATTGCAAAAAGACCAAAGCTGGGGCATCATGGATCTCGGAGACATTTTTCTTCTCTTTTCTTTTTCTTTTTTAAAGACATTCAATCACAAACGGCTCAAAGCTGCACGTCCTGGTTCTTTTCTGTGTCGCATCACGCAGGGATTGGCAGAGGGATCAAAAGCCGGGATCAAACATCTACAACACAGAGAGCTTGTCCTGCCCCCGATTGTCAACATCTGATCTCTGCACAAAGCAGGCAGTGTATCAGACACATGGAAAACAGCGCCCTTCCCCTGCCAAACTGCATCCCCGCCAAAAACCTTCCTTATTCTCAATGCTGACGCTGCCTATCTGTGTGCTGATAGTGGTTATTTTAATCCCTCTCGGGGCACCGTGTTTTGTACTCATGACAGTCGGCATCTGTTGGCCCTGGCATATCTTCTCTCACGCGATGAGGACACCAACTCACCTGAAAAAGATCAGAACAAAACCAGTGGTTAGACAGACATGGTTGCCTTCGTTTGTCCTTTTTTTCTCTGAATCGCAGTTTTCGGTGTGTATTTGAATGATGAAACCAGCAAGGACTCTTTATGGCATGGTAAAAAAGGCAAAAAAAAGTGTTAATGAATTTTTCAAAGCAGTAGTAGTTAAAAGAAATTTAAAAAATGTACAGAAAAAGGGCCTCTATTTCATAAACCACCAAAAAGTAGATGTACAATAAGACAGGAGGAAATGACCACAGGAAAGGGCAAAGTACACGGTATGACAAATGTATTTACGTAAGAGACCAATTAACCCACAGGGAGACAGCACTGATGGCTTCAAGCTGTGCCAGAGAGGGACTTTACATTAAGATAGCACAGAACCAGGAGGCAACCCCAGTTGCTTTTGCAACAGCACCACCTAATGGTTTTATGATGAATAACTGTATGATCTTTTAATCAAACTGCCAGTAAAGGGCTTTGGCACAAGCATGGTAGACAGCATATTACTTATAAGGGGCCTCATGGTCATCTGGTTTCATTCAAAGACAAACCCCTCAGTCAACACAGTAATCATAATTTTGTTTGGACATTTGAGTACAGTGGAAACGGAAGAGATGTGTTTGATTAGGATGCAATGGCGCTTAAAATGAAGGCACCATAAAGCTTAACATGGATGCAAGTCAGATATGCACCATTAACCAGTCTGTATAAACACAGTGCGCTCAACAGAGTGCTTTGATCAACTGTAAGGCTGTGGATCACAGGGAAAAAAGTGTCAAAAGACAGATGAAGGGAAAACTCATCAAACTACACATATCAGCTCCTTTCTCCGGATGATGGTCAGCAGAGCACTCATCCTGAGAGTAATTATTTTACAGCAAAATGGTACTGACTGATGCATTTTTCCCAAAGCAGTTTTGGTAGGCCAATGATGTCCAATGATGTCATAAATGATTACACTTCAGGGCTGTGTGCAATATCATGGAACGTGTTCTAATGTCTTGTCCACTTGTCTACTTGTTATGTGAAAGGTTTCAGTAGAGTTTCTCTGGCTGGAAACACTTTCTTTCACCACAGTGGTCAATCTAAGTGGCCTCTTTGAAATGGTCTGGGCTAATATTAATGTATCTGGTTACACTGGCGATGCAGTGAGCCGGATTTACATGAAATGTTTCCATCCAATGTCATATTTCCTCTATGAGAAAAACAGCTGGAGGCTGGGCCTTTGTTCCAGACTGGAACTAGTGTATGAGATTTTCTATTGGGATCTCTACAAGATGGCTGAAATAACTGCCCTTCCACATCCATTTTTTTGAAAATCATTAAGATCAGAAAATTCGCATGTGGTCCGCTACAAAGTACTGGTTTCCAAACTGTACGCTTACTCATTAAGGAACTTGGCTTGGGATTTCACTTAATATTGTTCTCATTAAATAATCATTTTTCTTCCTTAATATTCTGTTTTAAAACCAACAGCACCCCTGTCAGTAACATTACAATCTAACAATGACAGCATACATGGGCAACATTAATTATTAGTCTTTAATTATTAACTATTAATTAAAACATTGTGCATGCAGTCACAATAAGTGGCTTCCAACTGTTCTCCTCACTCACTTAAATTGGGAGCTTGTGTCAATGGCAAAATAATGAGCACCAGTTGGGGTGTTTAGACTGTTGGTTGGTCTGAACAGGGGTACATCATAGAAAAGCTTAGGAGCCACTGGCGTCAGCAATATTGAATAATGTGTGAGGTACATAAAAAACTTCTGTACATTGTATAATACGAGCTGCATGAAAACTCCATTTATTTTCTAATCTACTTACCAACATTACAAGCTGTGATTGCATTGATAGTTACTGAAATTGCATCCCCTGATATTGTTCTTGTGTCAGCATCGATTCCACCTGCCACAGCTCAAGTGGCCTATGATGTATGCTACTATTTCCTTGGCATTACCATGATAGGAAGTGCAAGTTCATCACTCCTAAAATATAGACTGCTGTAATTTACACCGTCGTAAGTTATCCGAGAGGCCTGGACATTTGAACGGGAAATTTACTTTCTAGTCTTAAACTGTGAGAAAGAAGCCTGCTGTGACTACTGCGTTGTATTTAACGTCACACTGCAATGAGCCTAGTGTTGGGTGCTGGTGCTTACGCAAACTCAGCAAATCTATACATTGTGATGGTCTTTGTAATTTGCATAGAAACAGTCTTCTTTCATCCTGTTTCTGCCAACACAGCCACATTCACTGAGGTAGTCACCCTTTAGAAAAAATAATAGCCTGCATATATAATAGAGAATACATACAATCACACAAGATGCATTGCGTTACTGTCATTTAGCAGACACTCTTATCCAATGCAAATTACTGAGGCAATTGTGGGTTAAGTATCTTGCCAAGGGTACTACAGCAGTGTCCCAGGGGGAGTTGAACCAGCAACCGATTACAAGCGCTGCTCCTTACCACTACACCACACTTACTGTCAATAGATACAATAGAAAAGTCAGAATGTAGGAATTGTACAAATGTACAGCATATTTTAGAAAATGTATCAGTTGGTAGCGCTTTCATTAATGTCAGTTGATTCATGTAATACACAGTAGAGAACTTATCATAAACCATAGAGTCTAATACATATTTTACAACTGAATCATACAGTTACTTATACAGAAGTAGCAATCATTTAAGCAACAATATTTATTGCAGTCATAAACAGTATATGCTTTGATATATATTGGAAGTATATTACATAAATTCCATATGTAATATTTCACCTTATAGAGACATTAAGTTGTTTTTAATAATAGATGTAATACAGACTACTACAATGAATAACTATGTCTTCACATTTAAAACCAATAAAAGGCCTTTCCTACTCCTTCAATGCATGCACACTGATGCAACAAACTTACAATGCGCCAAGAGATGACAGGCCCAGCTGACAAGCTTCCAAATATTTGGGGTGTTTCACTTTGACATTTTTTATTACACTAAGACAAAATCTGGAGATTCCCCATGTCCATACAAGAGACATAGAACATGCACACTGCATGATCCCAAACAGCTGAGACTGATTGTGGTACCATCTGGATCCGTTATGTGAACTTTGACCCTTTTAAAGTCCATCACAGCGGCGATCTTTATGTCCTAGATTCAGCCTTTGTAGTAGTGCAATATACCCTCATAAAAACCAATAAATATTAGTATATTAGCTTTACAATATGCTGTAGTAATTGTAGAAATCCAGTACAAATATAACTGCATTAAATACATACTTTAAAGTAGCAATATTTTGTATGAAAGTTTTTATATGAGATCAAAAAGAGAAAAGTAAAGATAAAAACACCATAACACATATTTCTTTCATGTAAGGATACACAAACCTCTATTTGACTATCTACCGCCATCATTCTTTTCACTCCTATGGAGCTAAATATCCATCTGAGGCTGTGAGTGGCACTGGGGCCAGAGAGACACACCTTGCCCCCGAAAGTAAACTTCACACAAAGGCTGTAAGCTGACCCAGAGGAATTCTACATCGTCGCTAAAAGCCCAAAACAGGATCGCTACATCAAAGGAGCCCCTGCTGTACATTACAGTGCCCATAAATCCTTTGGCTCCGAGAGCACACATAGGTGAAAACCAAACAACAGGTAGGCGTCAACCTCCGGGCTCCCGCAGGAGTAGAGAAACTTCACACCTCAGTGGAGAAATGCTGCATATGTGGGGCGATGTCCATTCTGGGACACAAACCCTTGGCGTGCTGGGATGCAGGCCTACGGGTGGAGGAATCCCAGGGAGGCATAGGGGAAACATTCAACCGGCACTTTTATTACCCACAAGGTTATGCTGGGATTTGAAGTTTACCATGTAGAACAATAATTAGTGTGGAGGAAGACAAATGGTACATCCTCCTCAGAGAATATCGCTAAAGCTGCACAGTGACCCAAACCTTTCAGATCCACAGAGACCCACTGTGCTTTTAAGAAATGAGCACGTTGTCCTGTTAATAACGGGTGAAGACATACCAGCATATCATCTCAGTATGCTGTTACCTCAGGGCAGCAACCTTCCCTCTGGACACAAAATAGTAAGACCCACAGAAGCTATTTCTATGAAGAGCGAGAAATGCCAATATAAAGTGGTAGTGTTTACCACATAACAAAACTTAACAAAAGACATCTAGAAATTAGGTAGGTGTCACTTACAGGACTGAGTAGGACTACCATTTTCCCAGAGTCTGCTGTAGGGATTGCACCCATCAGGGGAAGACGTGAGGTTTAGCCATCTCACTCCTTTTAACCAGGCGTGTAGCATCATTCACGTGATGGACAAACCACTGAAAGTCACTCTGGATAAGAGCGTTTCCTAAATGACAATAATGTAATAATGTAATAATGACAAACTTGAAATGTGCTATGTGGCCTTCACTGCCATGAGGCAAATGATGCTCAGATGACCTTGAAGGAGTGTTGTGTCCATACATAGCTGCAGCTTGCTCAGGTAACATTCAAGTAATATTCCAGGTCAAGAGAGAACTCAGAATCAGCACAGCAGCACAGTCCCTGTAGTCTGATTTGATGCTCTGCTACAGTGCTGTGGGCTGCCTCTGAGGAGTCCTTTAGCTCCATTAACAGTGAAGAAGAGGAGGGTGTTCATAGCCGTGGAGCTTCATTGAGACCATCCCAGGAACAGTGCTTGCTCACACTCAGGGGACAACAAAGTGACAGCCAGAGGTGTACTGCTGACTCTTTCCCACTCCAGTTTCCAGAGCTGATTTCACACTTCTGCCAACCTTAGGGTTACAAGTCCTGCTCCTTACCACTACAGCAAACTGCTAAAATGCAATTTAACAAGGGTGTTGATCTGGACAGCTGACTATGCCCAGAGTGCTGAGAGAGAGGAGCTGACCCCGGTCACTGGTTATCCCCGTGACTAGTGAGCTTTCCGCCCAACGTCTCCATCATTTGTCCGGGGACTAAGCCCTCTCATCCGAATGCAAAGCTGGCATTAGAACAGGCAGTGGGACTATACAGGCACCCCTGCCCACTGCCCAATGCCCTCTGCCAGGGCCCAGCAGCAGTATAGCAGCAGTACTGTGATGGGTGAGCTCCCCCTCTAGAGAGCTGGGCAGAAATTCATTTATTTTTATCCTTTTTATCTCTTTATCTTTCTTATCTTTTTATCCTAACAAAGGGCAGGCTATCAGTTTTCATGCTAAAAAGTGCAGCCATGCTGTGCTGACAACACAACTGATACGTTCATGTGTGGAGCTCTGCTTGCCTCTGCAGAATGTAACCTGCACATACAGGTAAACACATTGGCCGCAGGAATTAAGGTGCGTGGTTCAGTGTGTTATACCTGTGATTCAAGCTGAGTACAAGGAGCTTGCTTTATCTAAATGAAGAAGGGTTTTAGAGACACCCCTCAACCAGCAGACCAATGTCTGAAACAACAATTGCCCATCAAACAAATGGCTGTAATTATGCTACTAACACCTGTGCTAGAGCAGAAACCATAATCCCACAAAACTCTGTGGGGCAGCCCTCTTTTGGGTGAGTGTAAGAGTACTATGAAGGATGAGGACACAGACACAGAGAAACAGAGTTGAACATCAATGAAGTCATGAACTATGAAATTCAAAACGGCAATGGAAAAGACAACTCAGTGCAAGCAAATCTAAGATTTCTCATCTTTGGTAATGCACAGTCTCTACTTAATGCCGCATCAGAAAGATGTCATGTCTACACTGCAAGCATAGACAGGCATTAACTCTCATATAATTGGTTGTAAAGGAATCCGCACCCACATCTTACAAGCTTTTTAAGCTAAAGCCAAGATAAACAGAATCATTGGGGATACATTACATAAGCATGTTTTACAACTGAAATTAAATGCAATTACTGAATAAAAAGCATCCAAGTCCATTATCTAACAAAAGAACTTAACACAGTCCATTTTTTACCCATAGTTGTCATTATTATTGCTGAGGAAATGCATGCCCCAAGCCACACCCCTCTGAGTCCCTCTCTCCAAGATCCTGTGACATCACAGGGTGTACTCCACAGGAACTGCGGACAAAGCTAGGGTCCCCATGGGTTTGTGACAAAACCTTGCCTGCCTTTCTCTACTGACTCACTGAGCAGCCAACTCCCAAAACAGGCACCTGTTGTGCGTTAGCCCTGCACTCGTCTGGCGCTTTCCCTCCACAAAACCTTGCTGAAGACAGTGCAAGTGTTCTTTTATCCACTTGCCAAAAAAGGAAGAGAGCTTCCCTCATTTCTCTCTTCCTTTCTCATTCCCTCTGCTCTCTCTCCATATGACGGTCTGAGGACTGTGCCACTCAATAATGTCCTTACCTTTGGACGAGTAATAGGAAGCCATAAGGTGCGGTGAAAAGGACCTTTGGAACCACGAGAAAGTTGTCTTAAGCTTCCTCTTTTTGTTCAAATCTCAAATTGCGCTCTCCTTTCTGCTCTCTTTCTCTGCCTCTCTCACGCTCTCTCACGCACTCCTCCTCTGCCCTCCTTCTGTTCTCTGCCCTTTCTCTCTACCTCTCTCTCGCTCGCTCACCCTTTCCCTGTCCTCTCCGGCACGTCACGCCTCACAGTTTCACAGAATAGGAATCTTCCCCTCCACGTATAGCAGGCTGTGAGCAGCCTAGCGCAGCGGGAGAGCCGGGCACAGAGTCCAAGTGTGCAGGTCTGGAACAGGGAGTGTTACAGCACACGGTCTTCAGTGACGCCAAATTGGAATACAGGTGACATTTATGCTTCAACAGTTACCAGACGTCCCACTTTTACAATAATGCACTGCTTGCTATATGCACACATGCATATGTTTCAAAGTCACCCACATGATTACAGCAGAAATCTATATCCTATCTCCCTCCCTGGCCCATAAGTCTATTAGATTCTGTTGACAGTGAGTGAGCTATGCCAGGTGATTACAGAAGATCAGGCTGATAGCTGACTGACTTGTTACAAAAATGATCTTATAAGTGGTTCTTTTGTTGCATAATCTTTATTTATTTCAGAGCAAACACAGCAACAGTACAGTTTGAACAGATGAAAAGAAATCTTCATCTTTAGCATAATCAAAGTATCTTGTTTGAAGAGCCCACATGAAGGCTAGTCACAACAGCTGGAGGGGCTTCACAGAGCCCTGTGGGCCAGCGGGGGTTAAGTGTGCTGGCAGAGTGACAGATCGGCTCAGTGTAGTGTCATGGAAACGTGCCAGCAATTCTATGGGAGAAAAGCCATGTGTGGCACTTTGGTAGAGGACTCTCTCTCACACACACACACACACACACATATACATGCGCGCACACACACACACACATTCTCTCTCTCTCCTTTATGGTTATCAGAATTCTTTGCCTGGGGTTGGTCAGTGACAGATTGGGGGGGGGGGGTATATATTAGCGCACCAGTAAACAGTAGTCGCTTGGCAGACAGTCTTGAGCAGGTAAATGATTAATGAAGAGACCGATTTTGGAACTGTATTTGCAGTTTCGGTTTTAGAGGCTGGGCACTCAGGCGCAAACAAAAAGAGCCCATTAAGGATCAAATAGTCATTAACAACACATTGAAATTGTACTTGCATAACAACCCATTGTATTAACACTTTGGTACTTTTGTACTGCTAACTAATGTAGTGTTCTCTGTATTGTAATGCCCTATGCTGCGTTATAGCAAGTAAATTTAAAACCTAAACAAATGCAACATATGGCTCCCATTACAATGGGAGTTGTATGGGTCTTTTATGAACATTAAATGAATATACCATAAACACCACCTGTAAATGCCTGTTCATACTTAACTCAGCCATATCTTTCTATTGCTATAATTACTTTTGACAACAAGACTACATATAGAATATTATGCAATTTATCTCCAATGCAGAAAATTCCAGGCTGGAAGTTAAAAAAAATCCAAGGCTTCCATTCCATGCACTGGCACCTTTGGTCCCTGGGGAAGCTGATTTATCAGTGCCGGAGGATTCAGCCGTAAATCAGCCCTCTGACTTCACTGGGCGTCCATTAAAGGTAGGGAGTGGAGTAAATGGCCAGGGCCTTCTGGAAGCCTTCAAAGACCAGGGCTTACAGAATCTCATCTTTGCCCCATGGCCACCCCTCACCTGTCCAAACCCATAAAGAACACTGTTTCTTTTGCATGCTTTTCATACTCTATTATGTCAGATCAAAGCTGCGAAAAGAACAGAGTTTTATCAGAAGTGACCGCTCTGCATATTTGGTGTATTATGTTTGATACTGGCATCCATTTCTAAGCGCCTTTCACAGGGCTTATCTGTCAGGTAATGGCCCTGTATTTCTGATTAATTATTAAATGCCTTAGAGGCAACCCTGAATTTTCCCCCGGAGAGTAAAATAAATAACTCAGGGAAAGTGTTAGGTTGGATGTACCCCACATTTACAATCCAGCCCAGTTGATGGCCTGAATTGGTATGTGTTTTCTATGTCCACCAAGCCATTTCCATTGGTTTTCTTTTCTAATTCTATAATTATTAACCATGCTTTGATTGCAACTTTTTTTGCAAATTAAAAATACACTGGTTCAGGAATGGAACAACAGCAAAAACAGCTTTTTCCTGTTGCCCAGGAAACCCTACACTAAAGCCTCTGTGATTAAGAGTGTATCCCAGCAGGGTCATATTCAGAGATTTATGCTTGAGTAGCGTAGACAATGACACTAATTATACCTTACACTTACATCAACAATGATCACAAAGCAACTAGAAATATTACCATTATTACGGATTGAAGGGAACAGGCTCTTACAAGACAACAGTAGGAATATTTTCATAAGAAACGTTGTGTTTTTCTGAGTTCTGTATCCTGGTGAGTTCTAAGGGGAAACGACAGACTTTTTTTCTTTTGAACGTTAGCCATGAGAACAATAAGTTTTACGATCCAGACTTTCCACTATTCAAGAGAGGAAGCTTTGCGGCAGAAGACAACAGAGGCTTTGCCATTGTGAAGCTTAATGAGGACTAAATTCCCTCTGCAAAATCCTGTGTTTTTGGCCACTGTGCTGTGAGTCACGTTCTCAGCTAACAATCCCATGAATCACCAGGATTTTTAAGTGCATCCACTCTTTTTTTCCAACTCTTAAACTATGGGTGGGAAATTAATCCAGTCACAAAAATCGGCAAAAAAGAGCTGTCATTTCCCAAGTGAATCATGACTGCTAGGAATAACCGTGAGACTGAAGGGTGGAGGGGGACAGAAAATTGCTGAATCATTTCCCCCAATAATGATAAAAAATTGGACTAGGCTCCTAACGTAATGACTGTGCAAATTTAGCATTCACTTTAGACAGGACGGTGGTGAGGGATATCAGTAAGAGGAGATGCACCAATCAGGGGCTCTAACTCTAACCTAAATTGAGTCCAGCATCTCCTTTTTCTCCATCGGGGTGCCATAACCCAAGGTGGCCATTTTAATCCCAGGGGCACAATGGCCAGCTCTAACCAGGAGACCAATCGATCAGCATCGTCATAGTGGACACACTGTAGGCCATATGCCCGGCCTCTCTGATTGACCCAGAGCCAGGAAGGCGATGAGATCTGCAGATGCTCGACCTGAACAAGGGAAGCATGACTGTAGCTGAGGGCTCCACCTAATGGAGTCCAACAAAAATAACCAGCATTTGTGGTCTTCAAAGAACAGCACTGTGTGTACCTGAACAGAAACCTATCTTTCGGTGGGTGTCTCAGCCAATAAATATCATTAAAATTATGGGAATCATTTATTCCCAACTCTACACTTTATTATGCATTTAAAGGCACTTTCTTCTCTACCATTGGTGCATACTGCAGCATTCCAGGGGAAAAATCTCACCCTCTTACAATGGGCTACTTTTTCAGCCTTCATGTATTACATCCTCACGAACTCACCAAAATAGCTGGTCGATGTCCTGGCAGACTGCTATGAAGGTCAGACTGACTGCGACAGTGAATAAAATTGGAACTGCAAATCACTTGGCTGCCCTACATACATCTTCATTAATATTGCCGAAATGATTCTTTAATGACTTGTACCTTATACGTAAAATGCCAGGGGAAAAAGGAGGCAACATATTCCTGTTCTACAGCTTTGGTTGTTTTTAAACTGCTAAGGATCACTGTAATCTGTTCTTTGATGACTGATAATAATTTCATTAGAAATCCTTCTGGACATCTATAGTATAAGTACTTATTATTTAGTGACTAAAATGGGCCCGTGTTGGAAAAGATACTGACCTGTCAAACAGATCTGCTTATTTTTCACCACAGGATTTTTTTCAAGACTGAACTTTTATCCGTGCCCTTGACAGTGGCCTAGCTGCTATAAACCTGCCTTTGAAAGCATGTGTGGCTTCTACTGTAGCCAGCATATGCTTTCAGATGCCACAGTTGCCACACTCAGTACACTCAGTCACTCCTCAACATGACAAACATTGCGAACATGAAAGGGAGTAGATTTCTTTGTTAGACAAAGCGTCTTGATTTTGTAATAGCACTGTAAACAGAAGGTTCTCTAAATGGAAGGAGCTTTTACCAAAGCAGCACAGTGTCTCTTCAGATTAACCTGACCCTGCAGGTGGCTACTGGATTGAGGGTGGGGAGTAAAAGAATCTAAAGGTCTCACAACTTTATTTACCTTCCTGTCTTGTGATCTAAGCTTGATAAAGACACAGCTGATTGTGAACATTGTGTTACAGTCATACAGTAGCTGAGTAAACCAGTCTTTCATCTGAAGTCAGATTTTCCAGAAAAAAAAAACTACACTTTCCTGCTCCTTTAGAGAAAAGTGATTTCCTCTGGCCTTTCCTTCCTGCCTTTGTTCTCCTCTTCCCTCAGCCCCCTCACTGGCATCTTGAAGTGAAACAACCTCCTACACACCTACTATAAAACAGTGCTATTTTTAGTGTATTTTAATCTTGATTACAAAATCACATTAATATATCACTCTGAAACACTAGAACTTCTACTTTGGATAATTATGATAATCACATATTTTGCGTTTTTACTAACATGTTTCTGTTTCATATTTTAAATGCAAACTAATCTCGCAAGGAGATGCCCTTACTAATGTGTGTCATACTATGTGTCTCCTGTAGGGGGCAAGAAACTCGCTCTGAGCATGTACTCGCAATGCCATTTCCATCAGGAACAGGATGGCAGGCTGCCGTATAAAACAGACTTCCCTCACTTGCATTCATGTTGTAGGTACTTGTATAAATCTAAACCCTGGATCCATCGAGTTGGACTTTTGAGTAGCTTCAGCGAAGGAGAACCAAGTTGTATCAGAACTGCGCTGGACTGTGTAGGGGCTGAGGTGCTCTGGGCCAGGCTCCGCGTCCTGTTACAGAAGATGGTCCAGCAAACTGGCCAGCTTCTGGCCAGCAAATCTATACGTTGCCACATGTCTGCAGAGCCCCACCCCAAAAACAACGCACTGTCGATAAAATGAACTGCATCTCTCCCATAACAAGCAGCACTTTGCTAACTGTTCCCCCTCACTCATCCCTGTCACAGGTTACCCCACTTCTCCCCAGGTTGGCAGATGACGCTTCATTCATCATGCTGACCATGACGTGCACTGCAGAGTAGCTACTTCACCCTTGACCCACTCATCGTCCGTCTGGATTCGATTGCACGCCAATAGCACTTGTGTATGTTTGGCAGCCTTACATGCACACAGAGAATCAGTCTGCTTCCATTGTCATTGCCAGGACGACTGCCAGCCACTTGTAGCTGTCACTGTCTTTCAGCCAGATGTCCCTGGGGCACAGATTGGCTGCACGGATGGCCCACTCAACGGAGGCTCTACTGCCATCAATGTGAGATGGGACATATCAGAATCGGGGCCAGAAATGTCCCTCATTTTAAACTCCAATGTTCTACACTTCCACAGAAATCCACACCATGTATCTCTACAGTAACTAATGATATCTGTGTCACTGTCTGAGACTGGTGGTGTTGCTCTTTCCGACATCGCTGAAAATGTAATGCCCCCCTTTTTCTCAGTCACCTGTTTGACATTGTCGAGCAAATCTCACTTATAATCCCACAGAACCACAGAGACACTGAGCACAACATTCCAGCAGCCGCAAAGGCATCTGCTTCCATTCAAGGCGTTCTGCATTCATACGATAGTTGCTTGAAGGCAAGGAAATGCATTTCAAGCAATGATCAAGGCACTCCTTCATAAATACTGATGAGAGGAAAAAATAAAAAACTGATATAAGTACTCAATACATTATCTCATTGTCATTTGATAAATGATCAAAAACTTGGTCTCGTCCCTATTTATCTATTTAGCATACACAGAAGACCATACATATCTTCTTCTCTTTCTTTAAGTTCTGCATAAATTGTTGGTAATCTCCCTCCAGATAAAGCAAATTACGGTATAAAATTTAACATAGATCATTAAATACATGGTTACAATGGCATAATCTGATCCTGAGCCATTCAAATCTGCCTAAAAAAAACAACAGAAACGAAAGAGTCTAAGCCACAAATTCTGCACCAACAGTGCGCTAAGCTCCCGGAATCTAGGTCAAGACTGAGCACTTGTTTTGAAAGAGGCAAAGCAATGAGGAATTTGATGCCATTCTGCCTAGCGTGTGGAGATGGGCAGAGCAGAGGCTGTTTGCATGTCCACACACCACCTACTTCCACTGTCAACCAGCCTAACACATTCAAACACACACCTCCTTCTCCACAAGCACTCATGCACTGATCAACCGCCGCAGATCCCACCTAGTGTGGCAATCAATCCCCGGTGCTGAGAGGAACTGCGGTGGGGAGAGCATAATGTCGCAGCTACAGGACGAGTCGATGGTGACAGTGTTGTTAAGGGGAGGGAAGATGGCAGGGGGGTTACGAGTTTTCATACTTGTCTCAGAAGGCAAGTAATGTGTCACTGGTTCTGCTAGGCACTGTGGTACTCAGAATAACCACATGGCCAGAGGACAGCCAGAACTGCGAGTCATGGCACCCACTGCGTCATCATTTCAAAGATCAAGTCAAAGATTTACACTGTGCCTTGGCACCTTTTAATCTTACAAAGGAAACTGGCCAAAAAAATCCGGTACAGCAAAGGTATTTCCTTTTTCATCCTTGCTAGAAGGAGTTAATGTCTCAACTCATGTAAGTATTTAGTCTAGGCTGCCATGTAGTTTTGCTAGGTGCATCTGCAGGTGCATTTGTTGATCCAAAGCTTTTCAGTGATGGAATAAGTGGATCTCCTTCAGTTGACATTTCTGATGAACCCACAGCATAGCAGCTGAGCAATGCAGGGGATAACGGTGAGCTAAATTTAAACATTCAGTCCGTCAGGGTAAAGTATAATCATAAAATGATTAATAGCAGTGTTTAGCACAGTATTGAAAGCCATATAACTATAAGTCTAATCACAATATGTAACAAGCTTCAAGCATGATAGAAGATGAGCCAAAATGGATAGTCTGCATGGACCTAATTATTTCTAATAATTATTTCTACCCAAGCTTTTTAATGTGAAGTAATGTTGTCCAACAAAGGTTATGAACTTTGGCAATACCATTTTAGATATGACCCTCCTCATTTGTGATTATTATGAGTATTATCAATTCAAATAATTACATAAGAATGACCTCTGTGAAAAACATTCATTTGTCACATATCTCTAAAAGTCCTTGAAATGCCAAATTGATTTTAGAGCACTTTACATTTTAAAAAAAAAAAAAAACTTTGTTAAATTACTTCTGGTAACATACCAGAATGCTGCATCTCAAACCTCCTCACAGAGGAGCACAGCAGTGGACCTCCACAGAGAGAGGCTAAGGCCACCATAAACACCCCCTCCCCCGACCTCTTGGAAACTTTGACAAATTGGACATGACAAACTAAAAAACCCTGCACACTGCTACTGTCCTGAGAGAAAGCTGAGTAGCCCTGGGTGGTGTCTTCCTCCCTGACCATTAAATAATCAACATTAAACACCGGAGGTAGATTTACAGTCCAGGCGGGTCAGATCTGCCCTCTAGTCTGGCGCTCTGTATATTTGTATAAATCATAGCCTCTGATTAGGCAGAGGAGGCTTTGGAACGGGGTGGAAAGTCCACTGAGGATGTGTGTTCAAGCAGTAAGAAGAGGTGTCCTTACTGCCCTGCCTTACACAAAAGCTTTAGTGCTGATATGCAACTGTGATCTCCACCCCAAAGAGTAAAACACATTGAAACTTTCATCTGTTTGTTTTCAAATGCATGCTGCACATACCATAATATGCAATGGAAAATGTCACACTGAGATTCCCACAGTTCCTGAATGATGACGTAGTTAAAATCTTTCCAGGTGGTTTTAATATGAATGGTATGGTTTTGTTGTATGACCTTCTTATACCTATATTAATTCAGACCACTTATTATTTTGATATTGTTTTATTTTTTAATAGTATACTGTTTGAGGTTCAGTATTCATACATATCCACAAAAATACATATGCAAATCAGAAAACAAACAGCCACCACAGTTTCAACCCTTAACATGCACATACCATGCCAACTCCATTCAGGATCATTAAAATTCATTTCAGAATAATGTGTTCCAGCAGAGGGAAAAAAAAACTTTGGGAGTACTGCAACAGGGCATACAAGCTTTTGTGTCTCTGACCACTTGGGAAAGCCTCCCCCTCACAAAATGTGCCCCATACCCCTTGGATTTACCACTAGCCTCATTTGAATGTCTTTACCTCCAGACAAAGTGATTTAAGGAGCCGCATCATACTGTCCACTCTGTCGTCCAATCACCCAGAACCGTCCCATCCCCCTGTTTAAAACAGGACTCCTGGTCTGACCCCAGCTGGATCTCTCAGACTGGCTGGCTATTAGTTTCGCATTAGGCTTAAATCTTCAGGAGAGAGGACAGGAAACAAGCGCTGGTTGGCAGCTCCAGTGGTAGAGAACAAGCCAGAGGAAATAGATCAGAGCACTTCCAGTTGCTCCCGGTGCAGGCCTGGGAATCCCTTCGTCAACATGTCACTGCCTTTTGTGAACATTAAGACTTCAGTGACAGAGCCCCGTCTCTAGGCAATGCAAACACATCTTTGTGTTTAAATGGACTGTGAAGCAGGGAAGAGCTGCAGCACACACACTGAACTGTACTGTACATGCACGTATTTAGAACCATGGAAAGCTCAAACACCACAGGTCCATCTATGACCAAGATGGCTGCATGTACGTTTTTGGAGTATCCACTGGACTGTTTCCTACAGTCTGCGTTGCACTCATTAAAAATGACTCACAATTATGTAACACCTCTATGCCAGGGGATCTCAAACTAGTTTGATGTGAGGGGGTTACTCATTTCATCCAACACAAACAAGGTAACCATTTTTGGATGCTCACCACATGGCAGGTGTAAGAGGCAAATGGTTTAATTACAAAATGTGACTGAAAAGGTTAAGTGTCCAGATTGCCACAGCCTGACTGGAGGTTTAGCCAAAAAAGGTCTTTGCACTTTGCATTTGGGCATATACAGCTGCCCCTGTGTGAGAACAGGGCCTCGCCCTGCTCCAGTGCTGCATTGCAGTGGCTTTGTGGGCCAACAGCACTCAGCAGGGGCTTAAATCAAAACCTGCCTGATATGCGCTAAGGGCAATTTTATTGCTCTAATTTTATCAGTCTGTAAGAGATGCATCCATTCTATTGGCCCTGGAGGGAGTTCTGCCTCTTTGACATTACGCTCATCGATTGGGCCAGGCTGGAGCCAATGACATCTATCAAAGACCAAACAGCTTGTTGTGTAATGCTGTCCTGAGAGGCTAAGCCAGGAAATCTTGGCTACTGCTTAAAGGCGTAGGCAAGCGGCAGCCAGCTGCAGGCTTATGCATGAATCCGACTAGCTCAAAATGGTAACGTATTAGGAGTGCGCTGGAAGGGCAAGCGGTCTGACATGTCTGATAAAATGAAAACAACCTTGCTTTCTTTGCACGATCTCTACAATCCTCTTCCCTGTGAGAAGCCAAACTTAAAAACTCAATTCACCTGCATGCAACCATCTAGGGATGAAAGGAAGGAGATGTCATAGTTTGCATCATCCACGACATCCACCCCCACCCCACCGTCTGAACCCCTCCCACCCCCCCCCCCCACCCCCCCCCACCCCCCCCACAACCATCAGTTAAAGACACCACTTCCTCTACAGGACAACACAGGCCAAGCATTGACCACCAGCATTTCAGGCTGCAACAGATCCCCCTCAGAGGGATCCCAACAATCAATAAGGAGCGGTGAAGGATGACATACAAGACCAGGCTGCGTCTGCTCCTGGTGCATGAAATTAATCACTGACGCATGACCCAGGGCTGCTGGCCAGGGGCCGCGCTCAATATCTTGGTGCTGGGACACTGTCGTTTATCAGCCGGTGACTCTGCAGAATCTCCGGATTCATACAGTACAGCTGCTGCCTCAGGCCTGCATTCAGAAATGCATCCACGGACTTTGACTAAATTTACCACACCAGTGAGACACGGTATCTGGCATTCTTTTAGCGTGGGGCTGCTAATATTCACGTGCTACCCAAAATGGACGATCATGACAACTGAGAGACATGACTTCATCAGAGTGCCCACAGTGCTAATGGATGGAACAAGTTAATGAGAAAGGGGACGGTGCATATGGCACCAAACAGACCAACGTTATTAATCACTCATTTACTGTAATTTCACAACCACAGTCAAATGAACTGAAATCTAATATGAGAATGATCTGCTGTGAAATTTGTTTCTAGTTTATCATTATCAGTGAGGATGTACTCTTTGATCCCACACACCTTATAAACAGAACACAGAACAATGAACAGAATACAGTATCCCCATGCAGAAGAAGAATACTACTCTGTCAAGTACTGAAGATGTTATTCTGCTCATGCTCAGGAGGTTCACCGCGATTAAAACATTCTCTGGCTCCCAGGTTCAAATATTTGGATCGTCTGACTCGTACCCCTCCCCAGGCTCTGTATGAGTCTTCAGTTCTCTGTGTAAATAAAGCCTTGCTGCAAAGACACCTGTCTACACTCACTTTCCCACAGGAAACTGAATCTCAGTGATTTGTCTTATTTCACACAGGGCTCTTAGGCTGTCCTTCATGAAAAGAATAAAGCATAAAGCATAAGACTAAAGCTATTATTTAATAAACACTCAAATACTGACCCAAGTAAATGTCTTGGTTGTGACAGTTGTGATCACGCTACTGACTACTCGAGTAATCGAATAATCTCTCTCATCCCCTTTTCCTGCCTGTTTCTTTTCAGTTTCATTGGTGGAATATGTGGTATTTGGTATAGGCCTACATCCTGTCTCCATGCAGAGCACGATTTATCCTCCTTCAGACCAGCAGAGTGCAGTAAAATCAGCCTGCCCCCCTGTCCCACAGCACACATGGTAACGCAGTGCTGAGTTTGCAGGACGACAGGAGTTAATCAATCCACGCCAGCTCCTTCTCGCACCCGTGGGGCCAGGAGGAGCCCCTGCCTCGCACCGCCTGGTGAAATCCAATGTCAGCCCTCTCCAGGGGGGCTGCAGGCCCATCCATTATGACATCAGCCAGGCCAGGTCAGCGGACTGCCTGCTTGTGTGGAGCCCACAGCTGACAGTCTCTCATCTCTCCATTTTCAAACAAACTCAACCAATTAGCATTCAGCCTGTACTTCAAAAGTTATAAAATTATTATTTTTATATGATTATGTATTATGCCATTTATTTTTACTTCAAGACAAAATTATATTAACTATTTTATATATGATATAGCTATCATACATTATATCATAAAATGTACATTACATTATTATGTAATGTAGACTATCTTCTACAGTATAATATATACTATACTATATTCTATATTATATTCTATACTATTATAAACCCAATATTAAACATTGAATATGAAGCAAAACGTTAGATTTTAAAATAAGCAAAACCACACGAGAACTGTATGTCCTTGATGAATTTTAGGTAAGAATGCTTCAAATGGATGGTTACCACACTTTGTGTTTCCCTCTGGATGGCATAAGCACTATACAACAGAAAAACAAGTCAAATTCCTTGTATGTGTAAAAGCAGACGTGGCCAATAACGTCTGATTCTGAAAAAAAAAAACAGCACAACAACACAAATTTCATTGTATGAGCCATATATTCAACACTTCCATACCAAAACACAACCAGTTTTCAGAGCATGTTAAAGTCTGAGGACTGAGGCCAAGTCTGTGTAATGTTTAACCGGGCGGCTTAATAATGAGGCACGATTCATTTTGTGTTTATTTTCAATCTGTGCAAAATAATAACAGCATGGGGCCTTGGAACATGGAGCCAAATGCAGAGAACAGAATATTTGCCTTGCACGTTTGAATGGTAAATGAGTGCACAGGTGCCTTCATTACCCTGTGGTGGAGACAGAGCAGTGCATAGAGAGGGAACGGCCAGTGCTTGGGTCAGCACTCACGCAGCTACTGACTACAGGGACTGGAGACGTGCTGCCCTGCTTAAGGGCACCTACAGTATAGTGGCTCTGTGAGAAATTAAATCGCAGGAAATACCTTTGACTGGGTGTGCCATGCAACCCCAAAACTGCCTCATCAGGCTTGGTATGTCCAACAATTTCTCTATGGTTTATTTTCAAATTTGTTTCCCTTTTTCCCCGGAAAACTTCAAACAGATTTCAAGCTAACACGCTAAATGGGCAGCGTGAGGTTAACTGGCGATGGCTGCTCAGAGAACAGCCCTCAGTGGCTTTTAAATCACCCTTCTTGCGGGTCCCCTCTCTGGGACGCCCTCCCCCGAGTGTTGGGTCCCAGCTCAGTGACAGGAGCATGGGGTCCCCACTGCAAGGAGGCGGGGCAAGACTGCAGCACTCTGCAGAACCGGGCAGCGGAGATGCACACGGCCGGGCCCAGCCGCATGCAGCAGTCTCCCGGACGCACACACACATACACAAACATGCACACTCATAAACATTCATGCACACAAAGCGGCTCACAGACAAGAGCGCGGCCACACTTTTGTGGACCTCTGTTGCGACAACACTGCTGACATACACCCCTCCCCAAATGCCCACCCGCTACCCCGACCCGCTAAAGCCCTCTCCCTCTTTTCGTTCTGAGGACTGCAGCACGGCTGAAGTAAGAATTCCCTAGCTTTCTAAAAACCTCGTCACAGGACAACGTGAGGCGTATTAGGAAAAATAAATAAATAAAGCACGGAGCCAGAAGCACTGCAGCTCAGTGCAGGCAGGGAACTGCGGCAGAGAGAAGTGAGAGAGTACCTTTAAGAGAAGTGATCTCATGTTGTATCGACCTGGAAGTATCCATCCCTTCCCGGATCCTGTCTCTGGCACTGTCTGCTTCGGGTTCTCTGTGTCTGGATCAGTGAGAGCTGCACTGCTGCATGCACTGAGGGCCTTGTCCTTATCTGCGCCTGCCTCTGCGGAGCTGCTCGCCGGCTGTGTGGCTGCTGTGTTTTGGTCTCTCTCTCGCTCTCTCGCTCTCTCTCTCTCTCTCTCTCTCTCTCTCTCTCTCTCTCTCTCTCTCTCTCACTCTCCCTCTCAGCACAGGAATCCGACAGGGAGGGAAAAAAAAAGAAATAAAAAAAAAAAAAAGCCTAGTGCAGCTCCCTCCCACCTCTGCCCCCGCCCACCGTGAGCCACCTCGACCAATCACAGCGCAGCACTGCCGTCAGCTTCATTGATGGGGAGAGCTTGGCTCTGTGAAGACAATGCGGCTGCAGCAGAGTGCTCTCAGAAGGGGCGGGGGGAAGCAGGGAAGCTGAGGCAGGCTACTGGACTGGTCCACCTCTCCCTGGCTGGGAGGGCCAGTCCGACCCCTGACCTCTGAGGGCCCCCTCCTCCGCCTCAAGTAGCGTCATTTATTTTCAGCTGGGCTAAACGGAGGAAGTCCCTGCAGAAATGAATCGGGTGGGGCAATGCTTGTGTTTGTCCTGGACAAAGTGCGTTTGGAGGGAGAGGGCTGTACCCATTGTCCCGTGAACAAAAACAGCTGGAGCTCTGCTTGGACTGGGACAAATGGACTGTGATGTTTGAGGTGACATACCAAACACTTTCCATTTAAAGACTAATTCACCAAAGAAATGCAATCAATGAAATATCGTTTAATACTTACTTAATGACTTATATAATTAATCAATACCACAGCACACAATACAAAAATTGCAGTGACAAAATGTATATCCCTTGGAAAGTTTACCTTAAAAGAGCAGTCAAAATACGCATATGACGTAAATTATATAATAAACCAACCAACGTACATTACTTCACAATTTTACTTTTACAGTAAAGCAAGAATGAATAACTCCCCACAAAAAGGTGAAATGCCAATAAAAGCACCATTCCCAGATGTGACTCAGCTGCATCCTCTCAGCCTCCCAGGTGCACTTTCTCACACAGTTCCCTGCTCTGCCCTGTCACATCTTATGAAGACAGCTGATCGGCCTGTTATTTATCCAACAGTTAGCATTTATTATTCAGTATTTTCCCTGTTTTAACCCAGCTTTAGTAGTTGCCAGTTATGCATGTATCCTCATTATCACTACAGCAACAACAACTACTGAACCCATGTAGGGGCATGGGGGCGAGGCACGCCTGCCACAACTATTTTTCACACTTCATGTCCTAGAGTACACCAGAGGGCAAATGCCATCAGAGGATAGGCACATTCTCCTGATGCTCTCTGAGTAACTCGTAGGCACCCACGAGAGCTCTGGGATGTCGAGAGTAGAGCGATGAGGGGTCCCAATGAGGGATCTCCGTCAGAACGAAGACAACTTGCTCTGCTGGGCCTCTGGTCATTGTCAGCAAATTGCACAACCGGTTTCGAACCTGGATTGTAAAGGCTCAGCCGGCGCTTGGAACAAGCGCTTTTTCTATCGGAGCCACTCGAGAGTCTGTCCACCAGTTAATGCTGCAATTCTCTCACCTTTTCACCACAGCTATAAACAACAACAGGAAGAAGCAGCCTCAGCCTCAGAGCACCTCATTTGTCTCCAATTACTAAAAGGAATGAGAAAAGTGCGTATCTCAAACAATCTCATATATTTTTTTTTTTTGTCAGCTGTGAAGTGAATTTATTTAATTATGTCTATGTAGTTGTTTTTGTTGGTGCTCCTAGTTCTTCTCTGGGGCCAGCATCTGGACTCAGTACGAGTCCTAACCCCTATTTTGAAAGCAACTGCTGCAGGGGACTCGGACTGGCACAGACGGGGACACAGTGTCCTACCCTCGTCCCTGCGGTCAGATCCAAAGCCAGCATGTGGACATCATTCATTTTTATTCCACAGCATTCGCCCTCAGAAACACTAAAAACCTAGGAATCGACAGGTATTTAACACCTGTGAATTTTCATGTAACATGCAGAAGATTCCATCTAAAATAGAAAAAAAAACATCCTAACGGTGAAAAAGAATGAGTGTTCACTGATCTCAGCACATGTTTGAACATCCCTCAGGGGTGTCCAGAGCTATATTACGGAGCCTGTTTTATCCCTGGGTTATAGAGGAAAGATAAATACACATTCTCTGCATTTTTCTCAGCAACCTCTGGTCTGATCTCATGGACAGCTTAGATCAAACTCCACCCAAAACGAAAACAACGTTGCAACTCAAAGCATAACTATGATGTTATATTGGCATCATTATTTTCCTCGTTTTTATTATTTTTTACGACAACTATCTTTGTCGTAATCTGTGTAAACCTAATCAGTGCATTATGAAACAGTAAGTACAGAATTCAAGAAACAAATAAACAATTATAATGCAACCAGCAGAACGGAATTCTGACAGATAACAAGAAAACACAGAACCACCTCACATAATTACCTCATAGCTATGTCTCCTATATATAAACAAACTAAAATTCAAGGCAATTCTGTCTGTTATCCTTTAGTCTACTAGTTACTGATTTGAGTTTGACATACACTGCCACTGCAATCATCTATGTGTTTTGCATTTAGCCTTAGATAGTATCTGTACTAACCTATAGCCTTCAAAGTTATCCACTTATCAGACCTCCATGTGCAAGACTAAAGCATTTAAAATTACTTTATAGTTCCAACCCAATGTTCAATCAACATAAACTGTGATTCTGCACCATGACCTTACCATGACCTAGTGTAGAGTGCTAGAACTTCTAGATAAACAAAAAATATCAACATAACAGCAACCTTATGCTGAGTCATAGCAATACACCATGTTCAAGGCCTTGACTCTTTTCAGTGTCTGCATGTCTAGAATACCCATCCAATCACAAGGCTGTGTTTGTGCCATTGTGATGTCACCAGTTCCACTGAATCTTGTTGCCCCTGCCAGTCTCCTTGATAGCTGGAGAGAGGGATGTCCTGTTGTCCCTGCCCCGATAACCGCTGCAGGGACTCCCTGCTCTACACACAGCTGTGCCTCTTTGCTGCGGACATCCCCTCTACCCTGGGCTCCAATCCAAGGTGTGCTCAAACTCTCAACAGAAGCAGGCCGGCTGTAACAGACGTACCTAAATCATCAGACAAAGCTTATCAAAACACACACACACACATACACACACACATACACACACACTCAGGTCATGTGGAAAGCGTGGTACAGGTCCAACTTGCCTGTGTTTTTTTTTCGGTGAGCATTAATATTACTATTTTGCAATAATAAAAGCCGGGGGAAAACGGTGACAGTTTGTTGGCTGCAAAGGAAGGCTGAGTCTAGCCATTCTTATTTTTTTTCCAAGAGAAACAAGGGCCAATGTTAATGGCTCACCGGGGTAGACAAAGCTCATGTTTCTAAACGCTTCCGCATGGCTGCGCTCCTTCTCCACTATGTTCCATGGCACCAAGACCTGCGCTCAAACGACCCCGGGAGGAAGCACTACAGCTCATAGTGGAGAGAGAGAGAGAGAGAGAGAGAGAGCTTTGAAGTGTTCAAAAGCGAATTGGGCATGACGCTAGTGCGCTCCAGACAATGGGCAAAGTGAGGAGCCTAGACTGGCCGTACAAACTGTCCTAGTCGTTGAGATGTACCTGCATTCTTACTGTATGCAGTTTGACCTGCTGTCATTACTTCTCTTAAGATTGCTTAAATTCTTTTGGTTGCCCCCACGGCAATCTAGTATGTTATGCAGAACACAAGCTAGCAATCAAATTCATGTTGCAGACCCCAACCCTAATGAGTTCAGTAGCACTCAGACACCATGCACATGACCGTTGACACATGACTGGTCCAGGATCAGTGGCTAACTCAAGAGCAGACCTCCCAGTGACGGCTGCTCTCCAAGGTGCTTATATTCTCACAGACCGTAAAAGTAGGAATACATTTGTTATGAGGAATGAGTATTGCTTTAGAGTTGCGGGTTCAAATCCTAAATAGGACATTGCTTCCTTACCCTTTGGCAGCCCTGAATCACACTAGTCCTGGCACAGCAGCAATAGGGCATGGTCATACTGTGAATCACTTTGGATAGCTGAATGAATTAACGGCCGAACGACCGAGAAGTAAACAGACTGTGTCACACAATGAGATGTCAACCAAATAAGCTCATGCCCATTGACCATAAGCAGAGCTATGATCCCCTCACATGAACCGTTAAACAGGCAACATACTGTATGAAAAATTAAGCGTGTGTTGCCTCGTCATCATCGCCTTCACTGATGAAGACATCTGTTAGGATTTTAGAAGTCATATGGTCTTGGTCGCTTCAACAGCAGGCTTGACTTTAATCAGATTCAGACCCATGTGAAAGCTTAATACAAACAAAAACAAACAGGGCTGCAGGCTAGACATTCAATCAGAGCTAATGTATGTTACTACGAACAAAAAAAAAAAACATCTTGGCAGTCAACCTGGAATTTTAATAGCACCACTTAATTGCTGTAAACTCAAATAGCGTGTCCTGAATTTGCAGTTTCTGAACTGCTTATAAAATTGGTTTAATCAAGTGATAAGTCTTGAAGCAGACATGTGTGTGCTGTGTTTGCTTGATAAACAAGAACCATTGAATTCTGTCATATTACATACTCACAAATATGTCACTGTTAATGGAGTCAAGAAATCATGACTGCTCCTCTACAAACTAAGTATAATACTTGTACGTTAGATAGTATAATAATGTCTAGAAGACCCACTTTGATTGGATCATCAGAACAGCAGAACCGTGTGGTCATGGGCTCCTATGTAAACTGATTAGGACGACTGTGGGCTAACAAAGTAATGGTCACTAACACGTTGGTTGTAAGCCAAATCGAACCACATTTAGCTTGCAACATGGGCTTCTGGAGGGAATGCCCAGACATGCTGGACTTCACTTGTGTCCCTTTTCCCTCAAGGTTTGGAGCTTTCCCCAGAGTCCCTCTTTTCCCCCCCTCTCACAAAAGGCTGACGAATTCAGCAGCTTCTCTCTGAGAGCTCTATTCACATGCATATGACTTGTCCGGTCGTCCCTTCCAAACTGGCACCCCAGACCGGGACGTTTCTTGGAAAGGGGGAGAAATGGGGAGGGGGGGGGGGGTTATAGAGGGGCCTACCCATCCCAAAAGGAAAAATGAGGAGAGGGAGCACAGCACTTCTTCTATGAGCATCCTGGCATGAAAGCGCATGGGGGCGGGATCAAAGCCAAACCCTGTTCTGACCTGGGGGCGGGATAAAAGCCAGATTCCTGTGTGAGACTCCTAATTAGTCATTGACTTCTCAAAAGGTAGGGACAAAGAAAGGAGGGGAGAAAACCCAGCTGTGAGCCACTTGCAGACATATTAAAAAAGAGACCCTTTATCTGAATGCTGCAATAGGCCAGTGCCCAGCTTCAGTTCAGAGGTCTTGTCTTATGGTTCTCTCAGCTTTGGCTTTGATCTACACATTAAATTTAAACAAAGTCCTCTGGGGGGAGGTGAACTGAGGTCAGTGTTCCTCCTTCTTGTCAAAATCTTTCATCGACCTCCAGCATATTATGTACTCATGTACTATTTATATGAACTTTGAATTTTTCTGTTAAATTATTAGATCATGACAATGTCTGGTTACACATCACTGTCAAAAATGAATAACGGTGGCTAATAACATCAGCTTGAGGAGTAATAGAGAAAGCTGCTGTATGTCTCAGGCTGTTCATTTCTGTACTCAGGGATCTGAAAGGGTGTTATGAAAATCTTTTATCAGAAGGATCCACGGGTTACAGTGTTGCATGTTTTATTTGATCTCGAGCTCTAGTTGTTTTATCTCGCATAGCTCTTATAGCTTAACTTCAGGACGGAAAGTAAACATTGTCTAAATGATCAGCTGGGCTGTTCCTATGCTAACATCATTTCAGAGGCATTAACAAAAACACTGTATCACTAGTAATCACAAGTAATGTATCACTAGTGCATTAAATTCATACTTAAGTTTGAAAGGAAATAAACTGAGGCCAAGATTCTATTTAACTACAATATGTATTGCCCTTAAATTTCAGTAATACATTTAAGTGTGACATTTTGTTTAATACTTACATGATAATACGGTAAGTAGTTTTTGTGATTGCTGAAATATTAAAAAAATTGTGGCAGAATGTAAGCATCTTACCACCATTTAAAAGTATCACTCAAATTTACAGACACAGTGCATTATGAAGTAAAATCTGGGCATCAATAAGGTGATAATGCTCCTGGTCACGTACAGTTCGGCTCAGGGTGCAACTCGCTGTGTCGACAGCAGGCCTTTTCATAAGATGACGAGAAAACTCTGATGCCACGTCAGCAATGACTGCTATTCACCAGACAGTGAGGTGGTCTGTCCACAATTAATGTATGACTAACTGTTCAGTGGTAACACATTCAACCAACAGTGATAGGATTTGCACTGGTTTGATATTGATGAACAAATTCAGCCAGCATGAAAGATTCATTTGAAAGCTGACCTCTTATTTTACCTATGCTATGCAGTGACATCAAATATGGTTATATTTGTCTTGTAATAATATTCAATAATGATCAAAAAAGTACGTTTTAGATTTTGGTATTTGATCATACAGAATTTGACAATTCAACCAACTGTGCTAAAAAAAACTTGTGATATCAATTTAAAATTTTTAAAAATAATTTTTATGTCTTCATTAAGATCACGCACTGCACTACGCTGAACAGAACTGACAGGCGTTCTTGGCTACTAAATAGTATGGATGAATAACTGATGCCATAGAACTGAAATGTTCTTTCATAATAATCAAGTCATCTGAAAGTTTAAAGGCAGAGCTTCTCTCAGGCTGTCGCATGGCTGTATGAGAGTACATTAAAAGAGACACGCCTCGTTTTCTGCTTCAAGACGCCCGGACTCGGAACACGCCAGCTGCTCACAGCTGCATCCTGGCTCGGGATAATGATTACTAGCATTTGGGGGGGTTGGGGGGGGGGTGTATGTGTGTGTGAGTGCAACACGCTCCTGACCAGCCAACACTGTCATTTCCACTTACACAATCTGGAGGAGAGCACCATGACTCAATCTCAGCAGCACATTCTCCTTCCAGCAGTCCCCAGTTATTAAAACTTACGCTGGCTATCTCATCTTAGTCCAGCTTAAAACGCCCCTAAAAGGGTGGTGCAAGGAGGATAATAAAATTCGAGGGAAGTTTTGGGCTGGATGTTGCAGGTTTTTATTTCTGCCTCTTGAGGGCCATTGATTTCACATGGGTTTGACTTCAGTACTGTCCAACTGAACATTTTCCCTAGGATTCATTTTCAGAGTCATTTTACACAATTTAAAATTAAATCAAAAAAGTCAAATATGGCCTTGTGAGAGTAAGTGTGAGACTGATTGTACTCACAGTCAATATGTTTTTTACCACGATTATGAACTGCAAAAAACAGAGTTTTCACTTCACTCTGTCAGGTATTTTACTTGCTGTATTTCATACTCATTCTATGCTTAAAAAAAGAAATCAAGGCTCCCCATTGGCAGGTGGCCCACATGAGGCCCCTTCCTGCTCCCTTGGCCTTGATCTTCCTGTTGAAGGGAATGTTGGGAGTTCATTTAGGGTACACAGGCTGTTTCAATGCAGGCGCTTCACAGACTGATCACAGTGGACTGCCAGCACATTATGAACAATAACATTCAGCTCTTTTTGCTCCTTCATGTAAACATTGTATTGTGTCAAGGAAAACAAGAATTCTGTTTGTGTATATTAATTACTAAGTTAAATGCCTGTGACATAAAACAAAATCAAAACGAGGCAATCAATATTTCCTATTTCTAAGCATTTATATTTTAATCTTGTTAGTGCCACTGAGCTGGTGCATATGATATATGTCCAACTACACAATTTCCCCTAATTTACAGACACTTACAGTTCAACCTTTACAAATTTCACAGTCAATACATCATTTTACACTGTAAGAATGAAACGTAATGATGTAAAGAAATGACCAGAATGAATGACAGGGGAAAAATCTGCACACCAACACACTAATTGCGCTGCCAAATTGCAATAAGCCCACATGCTGATCAGTATCAGTGACCCATCCACAGCAGTCGCATGGCGGAGTCTTGACCTGACCTGTGTTGGGATGGCCCGGTGCAGTCCAGCAGCGCGCTGAAACCCCTGACAAACATTCCAGACCTGTGAGGTCACCGAGCCACAAATCTCCTGTAAAATGTACCAGCTTAGAGGGGAACTGCCCACGCTGCCGTTTCCAATCACCACAGAGTGTTCAAAACAGACCGGCTCTGTCTCTCCCGGGCCCAGACACTGCATGACACCATTTTGTAGCTTAGCAGATGCCCCGATACCCTCATCAAGGATAGACATGGATATACAGAGCTGGATATACATATTGTATATTGATGCAAGTAATGCATAATTCCCTTGAGTCAGAGACATGACAGCAGGAACTGAAACTACAACATTCTGGTAGCAAATCCATCTTCTTAACCAGTCTGCTAAGTGCTTAATATCCAAACAAAGTTCTTTGTACAACACCATTCTGGCCATGTTGTGTACACCAATTTTTCTCAGCCTTATTACCAATGAAAGAAGCACAGGAGACCCTAAAGATGCTGCGTGGGCTTCAGCCACACCTATTGATGTTCCTTTACAGAACTGTTGTGCAGATTCTCTTGCAATATTGCACAATAAGCTTACTGTTTCATGCAATATGGTGTCCCTCCTCATACTTCCACACAAATTTGTTTCCCTCCCCAGACTTACAAATCTGTGTCAGATATAACTGTTTTCCTTCATGATGCAATGTCAAACAGACCACACCTCTGTGCGAACTGGGCATTCAGTTAAGAACCATTCATATTGGAGATTCAGCACATGCAGTTATCAAAGATTAAAAATAAGCACCTGCTTGTTCTGAAGCCAAACAAAGCTCCAGTATATTTTACATTGTAATTTGGGTGGAGAAGTCCTCTACAGAGTGGAAACCTCAAAGGCAACGCAGACGAGCAGTAATCTCTTCATGAGGCACTGTGCTCTTGGCTCATAATCATTTCATAATCCCTGTTTTCTTGTCTCTAGTTACAGGGGTGGTCCAGTTTGGAGGCGAGGTTTAGCCCTGCTGCCTCCTCTTCTCTCTCATAATGGGGATAGTGGTATGCGGCCATGTAGGGATTATTATTTTAATGGCTTTTTTCAAAAATGGATGAAGGAATGGTGGGGCGTTGTTCAACCTGAAAGCCACCCATCCAATTGTGGACATGAGAATGTCCATTTAAAATCACAGATTTACACACAGCTGTGATCACAAGTATGAGGTCTTCATAGCAGAATTTAGGCTTGAAATAATAAAATAGTCTGAGTCTTCAGCTTCTTCAATATAACTGGTGAGTGTGGATCTTTACATGAATGTAGTGTCTGAAACACATTAGATCTAATTTTAAGCGAAAGGCTTTATTAAGACCGCATTCAATGTCTACTGAATAGCATGCTGTATAGTTGCTTTTGTATGTGCTGGTCACTTATGTTGTCCAAAGTGGGTCCAGCAGCTGCGCAGATCTGCGCAGAGCTGAACTCACACCCAGAGGGAAAAGTGCCCGAAGAACCAGGCCGATCCTGTCGAAGTGCAGAGGAGGACAGCAAGAGCCCCTGCGAACAGCGCTGTTCTGCTGGGCCCACAGACTCTCAGGCTCCGGGTCAACGTGCTGGACCCGGGCCAGCGCCATCCACCCCCGCACGCCCCCTCCCAGAGGGGCTTTGGAGCACGGCTCCACAGCCAACCGGCCCGGACCCCGCATTCCACATCTGTGGAAAAGATCGAGGAAGAAGGCCTGTGGAAGTGGCGATAATGACTCGAGCGCTGTCTCAACACATAGAGGAAATGTTTACCCTCTTGCACAGTTATGGCTCATTATCAGCCTGGAAAAGGAGCAGCAGTGATAGCTGGAAGTGAGGGAGTCTTCATTGATGGTATAAGGTCGCATTCATTTAGATTACAATGGTGTACATGCCTCAGCTGCACTGTGATACCAGATAATGTGCACAAACCCAATGAGACACATGTACATAAACAAGTGATATACAGTATTTGAGACACGAATTTGAGATATGTTGCATGTGTACCACTGTTACCTACATTTTGTACAGCGTGTCCCATCTGACATGGAGAGGAGGAGAATGCTGGGACCTCACTGCCTCTCACATTTCTGGCAACCACTTGTGAAACACATACACAAACATGCACACAGACACACACACCCATGCAAGCAGCAGCATATTCACAGACAAATACAAGTGGCAACACAGAGTCAAGCATACATGCTCACAAACACACAGACATGCCCACATACACTCTCTGAAACACAACCTCACAAACCAGCACACATAAATGTATACAAATAGGCACCTATAGTAAATCATGAAATCAGAGATAATGCTATAATAAGCACATGGATCTTCTTAAAAATAACAAAATACTGACAATCCACCAAACTAAGCAAGATGGTGAGCTGCTGTATTGACTGAGCCAAAAAACTCACTGTAAAGTCAGAAATGGTCCAAGATTCCTCTAAGGAACCTTAGTAGTCTCTACATATTTTTGAAATGAACCAAAAGCATGCTACTATATTCATAAATTCACTACATATTTAAGATAAAGTATCCACAATTAAAATGTTTTCAGGAGCAAGCAAAAAGATCTGTGATGTAGTATCCCTAACTGTGATAAATCAGGATAATTCCCATGCGGTAAAATAACACATACAGCACACATTTTTGCAACACTTCCAAATGACCTTGACAAACTGAATCTTACTGAGACTGTGGGTATGGTATAAATTGAACTCAAGGGTCTCGTCTCATTTCTCAAAAGGAAAACAAAGACGATGTGTACAACTGAGTGGGAAATGCATCTCCCTCCCCATCTAACCCATTCCCAAAACGCACCCTGTTCTGAGAAGTGCCCTGAAGCGTGCCCTAGACAAAAGCCACACGTGCTGTTCTACACGAGCTGCTCCCAGTGTTTTCTTTGTGATGTGGACAATGCTCCACTAGGGGCTGTGCAAAGACTGTCGAGCGGGATCCCCCGATGTCTGCTGAACAGGCGGCACCGCACGCTCTCGGCGGCCAGGGAGCAAGCCACCACAGGTGACAAGGGCCCCCGCGGAACGGCGATGTCTGGGGACTAATGAAGTTTCTGTTCTGCTCTGCTAACGATGCGCATAGCCATCTTTTTCATTTTGGCGAGCGGTGAATTTCTTTGTGATGTGTTAAAGATGAGGGCACCGAATTAACAGTTCTTCGGTACTGTCTGAGACTGCCTCAGTTCAGGTTCATAAGTACACTGGTGCAGTGGTAAGGAGTAGCACTTGCATGCCAAAAGTTGCATGCAAAAGTCCCAGGTTCAGCATTGCTGTTGCACCTGTGGGCAAGATACTTAAATGAAATGCCACAGTTAATATCATGTGCATAAATTGTATAAAAATGGTATGCTATTTCAGGTGCTATAAGTTCATCTGCTAAGAAAATGTAATGTTTTCTATTAATTAAACATGATAAACTCAGTCATACTTCTTGTGGGCATGTACTTAAGGTGTAATGACTGGAAAATTATACTTTAGGCCAGAAGGTAATGACTTTGAATGCTTAAGCACACCTTAAATTTCTTATTCCAATACAAAACCAGGCTGTGAAAATGGATCACTGAAGGTGTACAGCAGTAAGTTGTCCTAGATAAAGGTGTCTGGTTGACAAATAACTTGAACCCTTTCTGCCTGTCAACCAAGGCTGGCGAAAACTCCTATTCTCTACCACAGGAGGGGGGATGCCTCCCCCACAGGGCTGTAAACAGGACGTAGTCACACGGCCGAAAAGGATGCATTCCCTCGGCCCCTGCCAAGCCCCTCTCCCCCGGGGGTGAGCGAGTCGATAACGGCGTCTCTTTCTCTCTCACTGTGCCGCGCTGGCAAATTCATTGCTGTGAATCAGCAGAAGGAGGAGAGGGAGCCAGGGGCTCTCCGCCGCGCAAATGAAACCAAGTCACTCTGAGTGCCGCACGGGCTATTAATAAGCATGGCATTAGGACACACGGGCGTGCCTAAATTCTGATCAATGACACAGGGGGAGAGACGGGGGGCATCAGAGAGGGCGTCTCAGCCCCTTACTAGGAGCCTTCGAATCCATCCAATTGGTCAGATCAAAGGAATTTAGAATGAGCCGGCCCACGGAGACTGTAACATTCTGTCCCGGGGACAGCCAGCAGATGCTTATCCGAGGCCTTCAGCCTCGCTTCTGTCATTTTACATGATTCAGACGCACTCAAGCAAACACGCACCGCCCCCTCAGCCTAAAGAGTTCCTGAAGTATGGGGGGATCGCAGGAATGAGACCAAGACAAACATATCGCCTACATCCATCAGGCGTCTGAGAGGAGTCTTTATACGGTTTCCAACCCACATTAAAAATGCCAAACAATCAGTTTGTTACTACTGAGGGCATTAGGAAAAACAAATAATGAATGTGGCTGCTCAAGGTGTCTTGACACCAACATCACCATCAGCAGAGAGGTGATAAAGTTAAATAAATAAGGATTTATTAAGTACCACTCTTGGGCTAAAATTAGGCTGTTTATTACAACTGTGAACTCAGTTTGTGAAAGCATTTAAATGGAAAGACTTCTAGGTGTGTATACACATGAGAGATGTGTATTTGCTTTTGCAGAGCACAGTGGGAAAAGAAAGCCAGAGGGCACTGAAACAGTCACATGCTACAGGTCAGTCAGAGGAGGCATTCACTGTAACAACTACTGCTCTTTTCCATAACTTTGAGTCCATAAAATCCCTAAAGAATTACATTTTTCTTTCCAATTCGTATTTCTTTCAGTTTTATCATTCAAAGTTTAGGACAAAGTCACATAACTGTTAAATAGAATGCCCCTTTTTCAACTGTTATAAAAATACTGGTTGTAAAGTTACCTTGGGCATTATATTGTTCTGATATTCAATTCTTCAGCGCTCATTTAGGGTGATTTAGGAAGCAGAGAAAAGGAATTTTCGGGTAACTCCAGTTCATGAGTAACAAGAGATCCCAGATCCTAATCACTTTTAACTGATTTCTTGGTGCAAAAGGGAGGGTTCCATTTCCGGCTCTGAACACGCCACTGTCCAGCTCACCAAACACAGCTGCTGCAGGAAAGAAGAAATTAACTGTTCTTTCAGCTCTGCGATAAAGTAACAAAAAAACGTCCGTCTCGGGCAGCGCAAAGTCAACCTGAGGGCAAGTAACCACACTGTCAGGCCTCTTCACCACACGCAAACACACTGCAGAGAGAAACATCTGTCTACTGATGTCATATCCTCACAGGATATTTATAGTGCAGGTAAAATGCAGGTTTGGAAAGATCCCCTGTATATTTAGTGTGTGTCAATAACTGAGAAAGTAAGACTTGCCCCCGAGACACAAAACTGGTTAAGCTCAACAATCTGTTATATCTTTCATTTGTTTTAAAGTAAGTTATAAACAGTTTAAGGAGCTTCCCTGACAAAATAACTATGCCAGGTGAGATCTTGTTTGTGCATCTCATACCCAGGACATATTATAGTAAATGAAAAATCACACACACACCCAGCTGTATACTGATTGAGGCTGAGTAAATCCTGAAATCTGGACAATGTCAAACTGTATTTGAAAATGAAGCATGGCGGAAAATGTTTTGTTGGACGTACCAAGCACACAACACATTTTCTCACCAAAGCCTTTTCATTACCTTTTCTTAACAAGGATCAGATATGACAATGCTTCTCTGCTCTCCTGAGACAAAGGGCGGAACTCAAAAACAGGCCAGATAGGCATTTGTTCCAGCCCCCCGGCTATCGTTCGCCCCGAGCGCTTAGCGTTCCACCACGGAGCGGGCCTAATCCCCACTAACGGAGTGGAATGCGGCAATCGGTCTGAGAGCAGGTTATAGCAACCCTCCCAGGGGCGCTGAGCTCGTGCGGGGGTCGTGTGCGGGGGGTCGTCGCGTGGGCCGCTCTGGGAACAGCTGCGCCAGGGTGACCTGCCGTGACATTCCCGGCTGTGAGCTGACTCAGGCATGGAAGCTCAGGTTCCCTGCAGGGGCTGTTCGAACCGCCTCCATGCTGGGGTAAGTGCCCCCTCTCTATGCCATAGACAGACAGCTCAGGCTCTGGGCTGCTTAAAGGACCCCTCAAAGAAGAAAGTAGCAGTACTTTACTTAACAAATACCACCAAGCTTTGTTCAAGTACCTGACATTGATTGTTTTCTGGAAAAGACAGATGAAAATTAACCCCTGTGAAGAAGGCACACTAACACTTTAAAATCATCTAAATAGACTCCTTGTGTTTTATTTCCATGTATAGTAATATAATACTGTATAGACTGTATATAATATTGCCAAATACTGTATAGACCACACAACACCTCAGCATGAAATCAGTTTTGCCCTATTTCCCTTATCAGCACATCACTTAAAAATTATTCAGCAGTCATTGTTTTTAGAGGATCCACTTAGAAAAATATCAAGTGAAAAAGCAAACAGAAGTAGTCTATGAAACCTATAAAACTTACATTACATTATTGTCATTTAGGAGATGCTCTTATCCAGAGTGACTTACATAGATTACAGTTTGTACATATTATCCATTTATACAGCAGGATGTTTACTGAGGCAATTGTGGTTTAAGTACATTGCCCCAGGGTACTACAGCAGTGCCCAGTAGGGAATCGAACCAACAACGTCTTAGTTACAAACCCTGGTCCTTTCCGCTATGCTACACTACCGCTAAAACTTGCCATTTTCTCAGGCACATTTCACACTACCCCCTCTACAAGTGCCTCTGAAATCCAATATCTAATGTCCTTGCGTAGGAGTGTGAAGACAAGATTCCAAGTTAAATGATTCCAAGTTATATGTACTTCACGGTGCATAAAAACACATGCAATAGAACAGGGCTTGTGTAACACCAACAGTGACTTCTTCACATCTGAGAGAGTGTAACACTTTCGTCCTAAATGTATTACAAACAAGTTTTCCACAATGATGACTCACAATCACATACAGATGAGTCCTTAATTAACCCATGTTATCAACCTACTGTCTCCCCTTCTCTCCTAAGGTCTTGAGAGAAGCCTGAGATCTGCCTAGGCATACTCCTTAATCCTGAGCAGTCTCGATTTGTTGATAAAATGAGAAATGTTTGTTTCTCAGGTGTCCTAGTGACAGACATCTCACATGATGGGAACAGATTTCTCGCTGCGCCTTCCTGCACACTCCCCAGGTGACATCACTTTCACAGGCTGCTCTGAAACCCATTGCTCTTACTCAGAATCCACCGTTCCCAGCAGTGCTTCTTCCCTTTCTGAATAAGCATCACCCTGTGACTTGCAGTTGGTTCCATAACTCATATTTACTGACAGGTACTAAATGTCTACAAGTGCACCTGACAAATACGTGTATTCCTTTCCCTTCGCTCTTTGGATTAAGGCATAAGTACTCATCATGGTAATCAGTCAGCTAAAGCAAATAACATCATATGTATGAAGAATAAACCCTGACATAAGACATATACTGAAGAAGAACACCACTAAAACCAGAAATTGTACATAACTACACAGCTGTCCACAGTTTTAAATAATTTGTTTAAACGATATTCATTTTGAACCAGCCTTCAAATGAAGAAAAATATCAGTTTTAAATAATGTAGCTATCGTCTTGCTATGATTCAACCAAGCTATGGTAAGTAATGATATTTGGAAACTATGATTTTAGATAAAATAAGATAAGGTCCCCTCTTGCTGACAGAACACTATGTTCTAAAAAATGACTATCACTATCTCATGTCCTCAAAATAAAAATTAGACTGGAATTATTTGGGATAACAAAGCAGGGGCAGGAAATGTACCCTTAATGCTAATATTAAGGCAGCCTTGGACAGCACCAGACACAGCACCACAGTACCACTGGACTGCAGGAAGACACTGTTGAAGTTGAAGGACAAAATAGTAACTGCCACTCTTGTTGACACACAGGTAAACAGTGTCTAACAGGATCAAGGTGGAAAGCTTTCAATCCAATATACTGTATGTCTGTACATACAGTATGCATGTATCTATACAAACACAAACACACCCTTAGGGCTGTGGATAATATACATGAACAAAAAATATTGCCTTTTCATAATGGCAGCTAGTGCATGTCTCCCATTGTACCTCCTCACAGTGAGGTAAGCACAGCCCTCCTCTCCACTAAGGGTGGGTCTCATCATCAGACTCTACTCTGCTGCTAAAAACTGTGAAGGAGATCTGAGAAATGAGCCCTCACCACAGTTATTCAGGTCCTGCTACCAGGTCATATATCTGTGGCTATCACTCAGTATGCTGGTATTCACATACCCCTGAGGAAGCTTACAAGTTACAACATTCAACTGCTCCTGTTGTGTGCTTGTATAAGTGTACATTTTATTAATGGAGCAACTGTCCGCTCCAAGTGACTCTTTCACTGAGCTGACAGTGATAACAAGAGGTCAAAATTTTCGTGAGAAGTTTGCTTATAACTATATATGTACATTCAGTCAATCTTTCTGACCAAAAAGTGTTTATCAGCTGAGACAAAACAAAACTTCACTGTGCCTCTTTTTTCACACATGGAGATGCTCTTTGACTTTTACAGCACAGCTAAATGCACTGGTAGTCTTTTTAATGTAACGATAGCAAAGTAACCACAAGGCTGGTTGGGGAACTTCAGTGCCTTAATGAATGGAACCAACAGATTCTTATTTGCATTTTTGTAAAATACTTCCCAGAGTGGAAAAGTGCATAGAAAACATGTCCAGTATTGGAGAAACAGCAAGTAGCCACCACGCTATGGCTAAGGTGACTGCGCAAAGGGATCTATTAAGGAGTACTATTAAAAGTATCTGAATCAGGTTGCCATATAAACACAAGCCAAACAAATCTAACTGTAATAACAACTGTTTTTGCTACTTGCTCCAAAGTGGTAGTTGAGTCCAGTAGTTAAGTCCCATGTGTTCATGCTCAAAGCCCTACTTGGTGCTAAAATCTTCCAAACTCCAAATCAGCAGCCTGATGCAACAGCAGGAATGAAACGGTCAGCATGACCACCCTCACATGTCTCCTGAGAGCGAATGCAGACCAGAAGCATCTGCTCAGTAGATGTACAGGGTTAGTAGTGTTCTGGTGCTAATGCATGTGTTACACAGGCTTCTGTCATAATGACAGGGGCCTGTAAATCCCGGGATTTTCTGACGAGCAGCTCCTAGTTCTTTAAGCTTTCCTCTATTTGACAGGGTACCGATGTCCTTTCAGACCTCCCATCGCCGAACCACATGTCTGTCCGCTAAAAGCCCTCCGTCTTCCAGTTCAGATGCAGAAAAGGTGAGCGTGGTCACTTCATGCATATTTTTACAGGAGGCCGTGAGCTCCTCGGATTGTGGCAGTGATGTGTCCCGGGTTGCCATCGATGATGTGGACTATCTGGATTTAAAGGGACCACACCACTGCTCTGTTTTAATTGATTCTCTCCATCAAATGGAACTCAAGCAGTCCCTTTAACACTGCGTGAAATTACATAAACACCTCTGAATTCCCTGCGGGACAGGCTCAATTATCATTTCATAGGCATCACGATTCTGCCCTGTTAAAACCCACCCCTCCCAGGACTAGAGGATGCTGAAACAGCTTTCTGGTCTAGCAGGCAGCAGACACTGGGCTAAAATTGCAGCTTTTGTGCTCCACAGCTATGCAGCCACCTCACACAAGAATCTGCATGGAAATTAAGGAAACATTCCAAAAAGGGCCTTTTGTGATCCTGGCAACACGAGAGAAATCCCAGACAACACTCTGGACTCGTTTGCAAGTCCCCTCTGATTGAGCAAAGCCCTGCTATGCTTGACCTTTGACCTTCGCACATCTGTCAGTAGCAACCCGTCCCAGATGGCCGGACCCACGGCAAAGTCCGATTCCACTCAAGGTGGAGCCAGCTCAGGCAGCATGAGCCCACAACGACACAGCACGACCGTGTTCCCTCTCCTGTCACAAGCCTGCCCTCTCAGAAAGCTTCAGGGGGTTTTTCGCAAATATTCCATTACTAGAACTTTCCCTCCCTCTCCCTCTCTGACAGCCTGCTGGGACTGGCTCCAACTCCAAAGCTGGCAGTGGCCGAATTAAGGAAAATATCCCTAAAATGTCACAAGTCCCCTCTTTCTTCTCTATCACCAGCACACTTTCCATGATTAAGCGGGCCTTTGCACCGGCTCTGGGCTGCCTCCTCCAGGAGGAGGTGACAGAAGTGGAGCACAGCATGGGGTGTGAGTGAGGGACGAGGTTTGCGGTCAGTGGTCATCTCAGGAATTCTGTCGGCATAAACTCCTCGTACCTTCTGAGGAGTCACACAGTACGCCTGGGCCGTAGAAAACCAGAAAAAGAGCAGCAGGAGCACAGCACTGAGGGAAGGAACTGAAGCTTACCTGCAAGAAAAAATGGAACAGAGATATAATTAGTCCAGCGTGAAAACTGTGGGAACACATTTTAAACAGGATACACAACTTTCTCTCATTTTAAGTCCCAGAGGGGTGTAAGCTGTGTTTCATATTTCATAAAAAGCTGTAACGATGTCATCCTCCAAAAGTGACAAAATATATGATTTCCAATGACCAATATTGCTATTCACATAAGAAGTGCTCATCAAATGATGTCACCCCTTTATCCCTATAGAAAAAAAAACTAGTAACATGCTTCACGCTTCAAGCAGAGATGATAAAGCATGTTTGAAGCCTTCAATGAGCTGTGATGATCACAGTCGTTTGCTGTTGACGTTCATTCACGCTCATCTACCTGAAAAGGAGTCTAGGGTGGTAATCAGAGCATAACAACTCACAATCACAGCTTTCATCAAAATAAATGTTTTATCCCTGAATCTCTGAGAAACTCATGAATGTGAGACACAACTGGGTGCAGCCGTTGTGAAAGCAGGTCTGAGTTCAGGAAGAGAGGGCAATGAGGTCTCTGAAGCTTTAGGTGAAGCGCACAGGAGAACATCGTATCACAACAGCCAGGTCTTATCACAGTATTTCCTTAGGGATTTTGTTTATGTATGCTATGGAGAAACACATTAGCCATATGTTTCTACAAGGCTCCAATGCACTGTATCAAGAGCACTGAGAGGGCTTATCCATCATCCAGTTTTCCCATGTATACTGCATAAATACTGTACATACAGCAAATAACACCTTATTTCAAAATACTGAAGGCTACACGTGCAAAAGAATTGCTTGTCAGCTACTACCGTAAAATAGGAACATGTTGAAAGGACAGTCCATGGGATGAATTAGGCAGTCGTATGGGTCAAACTCACAATTAAGAACTGCGTTAACTGTGTCATGGTGTACTGTTAGCATTGACTCACATGCAATTTCTCAAACGCAAACCTATTTTCTGGTATGTATGTGCAAAAAAAGCAAAGCCTTTGTAAACAAAACCACTGCTAAGAATCAGCATATCACCAAAAATTTTATATACCACTACTACCATATTGGCAATTAACACAGCCAAAATTCCCAATTAGAAAACAGGAACATACCATAAGAATGTTAAAATGCTGAGAACAGCCTTTCAGTCCATTTAGGCTTATCATTTGCTAATTATGCATCTATATTAAACCTAATGCTTGATGCATCAAGCTTGATGCTTCTCATGCAATATCACAGTAAAACATAATTAGTGAAAAAGCATGAAAACAATAAATTCACTCATGTAGACACCTAAACACAAATGAGAGTAAAAAACAATATATAAGAACAATTGAATGGAAATATTTCTATAGTGAAAGCACCACTATCAAGTGTGTGAAGAGTCCAAAGGTACCTAGAAATCCTGGCAAGCTGTTGCATGTATTAATAACTTTCTAGTGTCAGTATGAAATTGACTTTTGACTCATTTCCACCTGCACTCTGGAGGCAAGACGGCAGAACTTTAAATGGCTTCCATCATTCCCCTAATCTATGTCTTTTAGGATTTTAGAAGGAATGCTTCAATCGAATCCCTGCTGAGCTGCTCCTCACTGTAACTAAGGAGATTAAATGCTTTAAGCCCATCTCCATTTGTCATCTGTGTAAGACCTGGGACCAGTCTTGTTGCCTTTCTTTGTACTTTTTTAAGAGACTTCAGATTAAGCATGACAACCCTTCTCCCTCGCCCAATTTTAAATCCACACTGACATATTCATTGAAAACTTAACTTATCCCAAATGATAAATTTAAATGATTTGAACGTGTCTGAAAACATGACCAAAAGTGGTGACCAAAACAAAAAGCAAAAAAAGAGAAGCAAACATCAAAATACTGACATCAATAAAAAAAAGCAAGACAAATTCAAAACAGTACCTCCCAAAATAACTCCAGCTAAACTAGCCAAAGTTTCTTCTTCTTTTATGTTAAGACCAGACCTACAGCCATTATGCACAGGAGTGCATGAATGATCTAATGATTATTGCAGTGACGACCCACTCAGCAGAAGTGGACCATGTTAGGAAAGCTACGTAATATTTATAAGAAAATTAAGCCATGTAATTACTTTATTCTTTTTATTTTATTGTATTCTTATAATGTAGATTGTGAATCACAGAAGCATGTTGCTGAGGTTTCCCACCCCACAGAAAACAGCATCCACACAATGCCTTTGGCATCTCTGGCATCATATTGTTTGCACTGTTTGTTCCCCGTTTGAGAGACTTGCATGGGCTTGGTTCGAGCACTCTGCAGTATTTAAGGGTCGCTTGTCTCCGCTAATTGCTGCCAGGGGTAATCCTCTTGGTTGACTGCGTAATTACTTGATTTGTATAACGAGTTTGGTGAATTGGTCATAACTCTTCTGGTGACTGCTACCTCATTTGACTCTCCAACAAACAGCCAGGCAATCAACGCCCAGCATTTCCGCTTTGTGGATGTATGCCCTGCCGAGTCTGCCTATTCCAAATCGCCCTCCCTTTGAACAGTCTTTAGGAAGTGTCTGTCTTTACACATGCAACATTCCTGAGCCTCAATAGAAAGCACTCTCTATTCAAAATGTTGGAAAAAATGGAAACTACAGTGCCTGCTTGCAAAGCCTCATGCAAAATAGCACGAGAGAATGTTTAATGTAAAGCCTCACCAAATTCCAACTGTTTAGTGGAATTTACGTACATGCCATGCATCAGAGGTAAGCGCTTTCATGCCTGTACTAGGTCTGATCTCAATAACAATAATGTGGCCACTTGATTGTTGAATATCCGAAAATAATCTGGTATTTAAATTGCCCAGGGTCAGACAATCAGGTCTGCCCCGGAACTTGGAATAACCCTGTAATTGGCCGTCCAAAAAAGGCTGCTGCTATATTTGCAAGGGATATTTAGAGACTGTGCAGCTATCGTCATGAAAGTCGCCGGGGGTACCGAGTTGGCCTGGGTAATCCCCCATCAGCGACCAGCCGTGTCCACGTCACCCGCTGTCCCCCGGGTTGCGTTAAAGGACAGCACGGAGACAGCTGGCTCAGCCTGGGGTGGTGGCATGCAGCTGCAGGCCGTGAGACCATACGTGTGACACATCCCCCAGGGGCAGGAAAACGGGAAATGAGACACATCACACCGCCAGCTCCACCCACACACCCCCTCACCAGTTTGACTCATTAGATCTGTATGAGCGAGGGACCCTGCACCCCAAGAGATGCCATTATCACCTTACCAGAGAGGCCCAGGAGGGGTAGTTGGGAGCAGAGGCACACCTGCACCACACCCCCAGCTCCTGCACATGCTCACGAAGCTATCGCTCTTTCAGTGATCTGGGAAACAGCACAGTCTGTGCGGTCAACAGTGGAAAATAGGCCTTCATGCCCTCTCACTCTCTCATTGACCAACATTTATTGCCTAACTGTAAAAAAAGGTTTCCATGGCACTAACAACATTATGGAGTATTTGTTTCTAGTTAAAAAGAAAACAGATAAAACAGATTTCTTTCACAGATACTATATAACATATAATCCAGGTTAACAGTCACAGCATTCGTGACAGTGCAAATTCTTGTAACAGGTTTCAGGCAGGCATCCATGTGAGGAGTTTGGATCTCACATAGAGAAAGGGAAAGCGGATGCAGGAGACTTTTCACTAGAGCAAGGCTCTAGTGAAATGAATACTGTAAGGCGAAATCCTTTTGCAGCAATACTGGAATTACAGATATTTATCACAGACCCACCGACAGCTGACCTGCAGACTTTCCAATTGCCAGCAACATGTTGATAAGATCAATCCGTTGCCAGGATCTCATATAAAGAAACATCTCACCCTTACATGTTTATCTGAACTTGAGTGATGCTCCAGTTTATTCAACATACTCAAGTACAAAAACGTGCTATCACTCACACCAGCCATTCCTAAAGCCTAATCCAACAGCAGCATAACAAAGAATGAGTGTTGATTAGACCAGAGTCTATGGGGAATTGCAATAATGCATACAGGGACAGGAGAGGAATGCAACACACTGTTTCCTTAACAGGAGAGAATAAGAATTCCCACCTGCCATCATGGTCAATCAGCAGACACCCAAACACGGCCAGGCCATGACACTTTGCTGTGTTCTCCCATAAACACAGAACTCCTAGATCAGACCCGAAGTTCTGAGCCAACAACGTTCGGGTAATGAGCTTTAGCAAAAGCAGAACTTTTGGCAAACGAATTATAGGAATGGGTGTTAAACAGTTTACTTGTTTGAGGGGAAGGTGGACAGCTTATTTGTGTATAAATAAGCTCTGATTAGTTATCCATGTCCTGTCAATCACCGGTCTGCCAAAAGATGAATAGCATATCCATATAAAAGTATAAGCCAACACGGAGCCCTGCAAGGATGTAAACAAAGAGAGCCTGCTGTTCCTAAAAAGCCTGTCAGCTACAGTGGTGACTATCACAGATTTAGAAGTATATCCCTGTTAAATATGGCCACTCTAGCTCTTATCCAGGTGAATGTTTCTTTCATTGTGATGTCCAGCCCAAGTAACCCCAAATTCTGCAGCCTCCACTCTGAGGTACTGACTCTACTGGTCACATGCACACAGGACTCAAGTTTATCTGTACCTATGCCAAGACTCCTGAAGAAGAGATGTCAAACAGAGCCTGAGAAGACAGAAGACAGAAAATGAGAGAGAGAGTGCAAGGGAGAAAAAGACGGTCTCCTCCACAGCGCCACTTTTCCTTTATAAGGACAGCAGCTGTAGGGGGCGTGGTGGCCAGAAAAAAGTAAAGACACCAACGTCGCTAACATAAACTCCAGCTACTGTTCCCTATAACACAGTCCAGAAAAAGCCACTGTGACAGGCGTGATTCAGCACAAACCGGTGCAAAGAGTCCCCTGACAGGACAGCAAACTGGGACGATATTTTTAGTAGACGCCTTAATTCACTGCCTTTTGGACGATCAGCTGGTCTGTGTCTCAAGGGTGGCAAATAGGAGGGAGGGAAAGGAAGCGAGAGGGAGAGAAGCAGACCGAGGACAAAACAGTGAGAGCTTCCACATGATATATCTTGCAGCTTTGAGCTTGCACTACATACGAGCCAAACGCAACCATCCTCCAGAGCGCAAATGGACAGCAGTGTGTGCTGCACCCCGAAATGGATCTCTCAGCATGAAGTCATAGGTGGCACAGCATGGCTTGATTCCCAGCAGGACTGCCACTGATAGACAATTATTAAGCCCCTGAATTAATTAGAGTGTTCATTCAATATCAATCCAGAGACATCTAGCTAAAGTACAGCCTGTTTTTCTGGTTAATGCTCCGCAACTTGGCAACAGAGATATGGTTTGTGAAGGTGATGAAGTGAATCAGTGTGGCTTTTGACCAAACCCTGTGATATATTTACTATTCACTGTTTATTAAATGTGAGGTATGCAATAAAACCAATCTGTATCAGAAATTAACAGAAATTAAAGGTCACCTTGCCCTGTTTTCAAATTATGGAAAAAATATTAAAAGTACCTTAAAAAGAACCTCAGGTGATTTTGGTAGATGCACCAGAAACACTACAGCTTAAAGGTCACTGCAAAGCTGATTCATTAATTCTGGGTACACCCCAACACTTTCCCTGGGTTTGGCTTCCTAAAAATATATCTTGGTATCTGGCCCTGTAAGCAGTATACAATTATGTGCAAGTCTTTACTAGCAGCTAGGACAGGTACACCTGTCCAAGCGCTGAAGTAGTTCTGAATCGATTTAATCAGGGAGAGAGGTGACTTCTGACAGTGGAGATGAATGCACTGCAAACTACATTGTCTTCCTCAGGCTGCCATTCATACGGTGCTGCACTTGTCAGGCCAAGCATCCTACAATCCAACTAACTGCTGCACGCTCTCTCACCCTTACCTAGAAGACGATGACAGTAGCATTGCTGAAGTCAATACTCATATCAGCATGCTATGTCCAAATGTCTACAATGCATACTTTTATTTCACAACGAATCCTGGCAGCGTGTCCTCTCCACTTTTACAACCCCTCCGCTGTACAGTGATAGCGAACATGTGTGCCAGTCAATATGGAACTACTTAACTGCAGTCAGCATTCGAGGTCCCCCCCAAATACACACACACACACACACACTCCGCCCCCAGCGTAACTTCACACACTCACAAACACGCATGCCGGTCATTACTACCAATGTCCTCGCAAGTGGTACAAACTGAAGGTTATGTAGAGTTTTGGCTGGCTCGTTACCTTTATACTTTTCTCTGACGTTCTCATAAGCCTGGACAAAATCCTGCTCCTCAGCGTTGGGTGGTAGGCTGGCAGGGTCGTACATGGCCATGCCTGGCACTCAAGGGTAGATCAGTGCTTCTTCTTCTTCTCTTCTGCTCTGTCTTTTTTCCTCTGACTGCAACAACTTCTGTTGTCTGCTCAGCTTTTCAGAATACAGTAGTGTGAGCTTCTTTCTCTCTCTCTCTCTCCCTCTCTCTCTCTCTCTTGCTCTCTCCCTCTCTCTCTCCCCCTCTCTCTGAGCTTTCTCCTTCTAGCCTTGGATTTCATTCCAAAACCACCACCAGCACCGCCGCCCTCCCTTGCTTGGAAAATACCAATACACATGTCAGGCCCCGCCTCTTAAAGGAACAGACGCGTGCTGTCACAGGCAACTTTCGCACACCCACACAGCCGCATGCGGGCCAGCTTACACCTCTCTCTCACACACGCACACACCGTAACACACACTGTGCGGCCCCCCCCCGTCTTTCCCCCAGGGGAATGGATACCCAGTCTGGCGGGGTTTATGAGTTGCACAGAGTCTGAGCAAACCCAGAACCCAGAGAAAACAGAGCTCAGACAAAGACCCATCGCTTCCAAGAGACCACCGAGTCCTTGGCATTCCAGGGCTCCTTTTAAAGACTGCTGCTGCTTTCCCAGAAGCGAGACGCCAGGGAGAGAATCGGGAGGATGACACTGCCCAGCTCTGCCCACGTTAGAACGCGGATGTGCGTGCCTCGCAGCTGATGAATAAACTAAAACAAGACACAGCTCCATGCTGATGACAGTTTTGAAGAACCCTATCGAGAGATCCCGATACACTTCTTGAGAAGATATAAAACACAAAAACAGTTCTCTGGTAATATTAATTTTACAACATTGATCTTGCATTTAATTATAAACTTCAAGCAGTGGGAGACCCCTCAATGATCACACTTGCAAAAATAACTTTCATTAAAAATGGATTTGGTTAGAGCATAAAACCAACATTTAATAATACATTTTAATATCAGCTCATTATCCTCTGTTACACTGTACATTCACTTTAAGTTATACACTTCATAGTATTAGTTTAGTTTTAATATAGTTTTCATATTATGAGGAATATGATACAAAAGATATTCAACAATAAATGCATATGACTGTACATATGTAGCAATGAAATTGATGTATTTTTCAATACAGCGAAATTTTATGGAAAAACTGGAATAAAAAATATTCTTTAAATTAAGGTGATCGTATGTTATCTTAAACTGACATGCTCATCAGGTAGCAGCAGAACGGCTAACACCTTTTTCAACTGACTATTCAAAATACAGAATCTTAAAACATCAAATTAGGAACATACAGTACTTTCCTTTTACACACCAAAACAAAGTTATCGCCAATAACACTGTCTTTTCTGAGGTATATCTGAACTATACAACAAGGATAATAAACATTAGGGAGGGTGCTACAATGCAGACTATGATTGGAAAGGTACTGCATAATGCTATCTGTATGTACACTTCCCTGCCTACAGAAGCCAGGCCTTTACATCAACTGAAGGGCCTTCCTGAAAGGAAGAGCGCATTCAACCCAAACTCCTCATCCGACGGAAAAAAACGGAGGGCAAATCTCATGAATTGAGACATTCTTCCGTTCTCCAAAGGGAGATGGAAACATTTCGCCCCGAGACGAAGAATGGCAACGGCTCCTCTATATATCAAAATGAGCCGATTCTACAGAGCACAGGAAACAGATAGTACAGCTTCCGAGCGTGTGCGCAGGAACTGCAGAGACCTTTAGGAAGTGAGGCTCGGACACAGGAATGAGTGGCAGGATAACTTTCCAAAGCAATGTCAAAAGAGGACCAGCTGAGGTCAGACGAAAGCCAGGATTTTGACTGGATTTTGAGGTGTCTAGAGATGCTTATCCACTTAATTGATTCTTTATGTGATGAGACTGACAACAAATGTTGCAACATCAAGTAGAGGACAGAGAGCATAGGACAATGGCCTTTACTCTGGCAGTTTAATTTATCGTACTCAATCACCCTGCTTGTTATGGCTGCAGCAATGGCAACATTCCTTACTGCATATCACATACAGAACACAGATTCACTACACACTCAAGCATTACCAAGACCTGAATGCTTTGGGATTTCTCTGGGCTGGAAAAATGTCATTTTATTGCTGTGACTGACTTTTTCAATTCACCGAGCATTTTATCATTGCATACATTTTAAAATTAGGTCTCCACAAACTGAAACACCTCAGTATTTAATTTAATTACAGGCGACAAAAATGTGCACAAAGCGTACATGAGTGACAGTTCAACCATGTAAAGTATTACAAGAGCCAGTTCTCACTCTTTTAAATTTCTTGTTCAAAAGTTTTCAGGCTTTTTTCCAACCGCTCTGCCTCCGTACATTGAAACTGCAGCAGTTGGTGTGAAACAAACAGATCTGTAGCAGTTGGTGTGAAACAAACTGATCACCGCAACTATGTCATACAGAAATTACATTTTTATTTATTCCCTGTGCCCTTAGCTTTCCCTATAGTCTGCACTGTCTCCTTCAGCCATCATGGGAAACTGACCTTGTGCCATCACCGACTTTAAAGACCCCAGATGCGAACCGAGCTTGTAAACATGAACAGCGGACCTCTCCCAACAGCTGGGAGGACTGACGCCCTCAGAAGGGTGGCAGTGTGCCAAGCTGGTTGGGGAACTGGGCTTGTGACTAGGAGATTGCAGGTTTAAGTCTCTAGTATTATGCACCCCCTCACTAAGCAATGGCTTTAGTAAAAATATTCAGCTGTATAAATAGATGGTATAACACAAAAACTGAAGAAGTAACATATCAGATATAAAAATATTAGCTATGGGTATTACCGATTCTTATATGTAGAGGCATGGCAAATGTGATTGTTTTAATGATTTAATGATCATTTAGTTTTTTTCATATTGTGACATTTATGAACAATTCCTATCATGACATCACAGAATCAGGTGCTTTTGACTGACAATTTGAAAAAAAAAGCTTATAGTGTGAAGCTCCTGAGTTCATACAGGGTTTAGAAAAGAGAGGTGGCTTTATTCAAAGAGCTGGGATGGGGAAGGGTGGGACTTTTATATGAAAAACTTGTGCACACTTTGTTTAATGAATGATTGAACAACTGCCAGTTACCTTTGTTTATGTTAAAACATCAACCAAAATACAAAATAGAGTGGATACAAAATACAAGATACACTCAATAAACATGTTTTAAACAGCAATATTACAGTTTAAAGGATTACTGTCCAAGTAGATGGAGCTCTCATTCATAGCTATATTACTTCTGCTGTCACTAATGGCTATAATACTCCCACACTGCATATATCAAAGCATCAAACCGGGAACCCAGAAAACACAAGAAGTAAGAAAAAAAGGATCAGCGTCCTTGAAGTGAGATTTTGAAAACTCTACTTCTCAGCTCAAGCCAACCACCTGGCACCAGCAGAGACCTTCATACTGAATGTGTACTTGAGAATTCTAAAATAAACCAAGTTTAATTTCTTTCTGTCACACGCATTCTATCCACATAATAAACTGAGATGAGAGGCAATCTTTAGTTTGTTAATAATCTTTAGTTTGTTAATAATTTGTGTGTCTTTGTGTTTGTTAATAATTTGTCAGTTTGAATTTGTTTGAATTTCAAGAAAATGACATTTTCTGATACTTCGCAATATACATTGACCCTGTCAACTCCATCAAGTCATCAAGTCCTTTATCACAGATATTAAATCCATAAAATCCATTAAACCCATTTAAATATTGCACTGGACATATAGACAACTATATTACATCCCCCATTAAAAAAAGATCAATATACAGTATGAAACGCAAAATATGTGTCAATAACATAATAAAACATTGAGACATACTGTATGCTGAGGCTGTTTTGCTGTAAAATCACTTTTAATCATTTATAGAAATCTGCAATATAACCTCCCAATTACCTAGCAGTAAATAATGCCTTTTCACATCCTAATGTCTCCTAATGGCTGGGCCTCTGTAGATGCGAAACAGTGTCAGTTTAATACCCCTAACCCAATTGGGGCCATGCCCGACAATACAAAGCACAGTAAGCTGGGGACTGCTGGAACACAGTTTGGGACATGGCGCTGTCAATCACCTAAGTTTACAAAAGCTTACCCAGAAATACATGCACATAAATAATTCAATTTCATTCCCCTTAACACTTACTGAGTCATGGACAGGGCTAGTACCATTTAATTCATATATTTGGTTTCCTGTCCATTTAAGGCATTTGTCACTGCGTATAGGTGTGTGTGTTTGTGTGAATATGTGCGGTATGTGTGTGTGTGTGTGTGTGCATGTATATGTGTGCGAGTCTGCATGTGTCACCATACCATCTTAAGCAGTCCGGTGTATCTGGCCAGACTCCCATTCCAATGAACAGGTGTATGTGTGGGTATGTGAGTGTTCCTGCGGGCCCTTAAATGGTTTTGAATGCGTACAGGCCCGTACTGCATGAAACAAAGTGCGTGAGAGAGTGGTGCTTCAGACAGACAGTCTGTGAAGACATAAACAGCACTGCTGTGGGCATTAAAGTAACATTTCCGATAGCCCCGTAGCCTCTCGCAGTCCAAAGGGCACCAGTCACATTGGCGCTGGTCGTGTAACATTATCGAAGACCACACACAACATCCCGTGTTATGCAAGTTCACACTTCACAAGAGCTAGCTCAAAGTTCAGTTCACACAGATTAAAATGAACAAGTTCACATTCATAGCTCACAATTTTGAATTTTGGACAAGTTCACAGTCCCAGTTCATTTATTCTGTTTTTTAAATGAGCTGCTCCCGGGACTATTTTATGTGTACGTCTACATGCACAGTGATTGTTACACGGGATATGGGCAGTTGGTTGCGAGCTGTCGAGCTGTCTATCTGATGTTGCACTAATAAAACCATCCCAAGTATGGAATAACGCCGTCCGTGTTTATTCATCAAGCAGTAACTGTAGCACACCCAAGGATTCCGAATCTCGCGCAAACCTGAACGAGCTCAAGTTCACGTTCTTTAGTTGCAAACGGATACGTTCAAATTCACCGTTCACCGAAAAAATGAGCACGTTCAATGAACGCACTCTTTTAACGTGTTCATGCACAACACTGACAACATCACACCTTCTACAACCCCTTCTGCTCTTCAGAGTGAAGTGGGACTATGAGATACGAGCCGCTAGCTGTGTGAGGACAACTCCCAGCAAATCACAGCAGTGGCAGGGTGTATAAATACACACTTATGTAATATGATAGCGCCCCAGACAAGCCCCGTTCAGTAAGCAGAGCCTCTCCACACTGCAGTGACTTCCTAATACTCACCTCCTAGGGGACATGTTTGGGAGCATGTCTACGCTGTAAAATGTGCATGCCTGGCTGAAAATACCAATGTTAACTGTAGGGGAAAGACTTCTGGAACCTGACAAAGTAATACAGTAGAATTAATAAAAATTATTAATGCAATTATACATACATGATTTTAAATCAAAATTATCTGAAGATATGATGATTAATATATGGTGTCTAGAGGTCCATGGGTTTCTGCTCTTCATTGCAACCCACAGCTTAATTAAGTTGGATTTAGAGCTGGAGCCTCAATGAAAATTTAGACTTCCTTTTGAGGAGGAAGAAAGGAAAGGAGGAAAGGAGGAAAGACTTTTCATTTTCAAATACACTGTACATTTTTCTGTGCACTTTTTACCCTTGTGTGTTTAATGTTCAAACACAGCCTAATAATAATTAAAATAATAATTAAAATAATTTACATAATCAACACTATAATTCAATCTACAGTACAATAAAAGGCAAGCCATGACCAATATTTAATTTTTTCTACTGTAAAAATATGTCAAAATAGATGTTATATAAAGCAGAGCAAATAAGGGCTAAAAGGGTTTTTAAAAAGGCTTTTCATTGGGGAGTGCTAAGATATTCATATTAACATTGAAGAGACTGGAAATGTGCAGTCTTACTGTACACATCCAAATCAAAAAACTACATTTAGTTGAGTATTGCAGATATTAAGAGACATGGCAAGCCATTATTAAATCTGTATTGATATGTACATGATATTTTCACCAATGGGAAATGTGCAATCACCAATCCTTCAAACAGGACCTTCATAGCAGGAAGGTAGGTTTGAAAAGCACAACCTTAGGGAAATCACAAAATCCAAGAAATATTTTCAAAAACTGGTTTCTGGAACTCAGAAATTTGTACATAAAGCATGCGATATTGTTCTCCTCTGGCACAGAGATTAGTATGACAATTATAATATGGCATATGGAGAGCCGAAACGATTATGGAACTTAAACGATTCCCTGTCCTAAACTCTTGTGAAGGAGATGCAAAGAGAAGGGTCATTTCTGTCTGGTATATCCAATCCATGGTGCGTCAGATGATCTCATTTACTGAGAATGACCCTCAGTGAAGGTGACCTTCTCAGGACTTTATCGGATGCACTCGTCCCATACGTGCACTTTTCTAGAATCAGCTCACTAGTAATGAACAGTTTCATGATTCTGCAATAAGCCCTGCAAACTACAAAGGAAAAACAGACCAGATTCAAGGAGGCTATAACAGTGAATTTGGCTCTAACATCAGAACACCACCAACTCCTGTCACAGTGACATGCCACCAGGCCACCATTCCCACATCCAAAGCCACTGCATGGGCCCTTTTAAACCAGACATCCCTCTCTGTGCTAATTTCCCTCATACTGTCTTTCAAAGTGACCTTACAGCCAGCTGTCTGACCCAGACTTCACAGACCAAAAGCCTGCAACAGCGGCTACAGAACAGAGCATCTTTAATGTTGCTCTCATCTATTTGTGAGGACAGAAAGAGGCCGCAAACTCCCTGACACCACAGTGCTGTCCACTGATTAGTCTCATCCATAAATTTCTGCCTGTGCCGCCTGTATGATAATCACACACATTCTGCTGGCTCAGCTCTCCCTTAGGCAAAGCTTCTACTCAGAATGCCAGGATGAGGGTGTGAATGCAACTTTAACAGGCATTTATCCACTGCACAACATCACCCATGGAAAATACCATGCAGGTGCGCATGTGTGGCTGTAAAATGACTAGGCAATACTGAACACCAAAGGACACAGAGCTGTGTCGCCCTCCAGGTCTGACACACAAGAGTGACTTCTGACCTGAGTGAAGAATTCGATTTCCCCAAGCTCTGCACCACCCTATATCATCCACTTGCCCCTCTTCTCTCAGCCAGCTCTCTTGAGTAGGGGAGTATGAGACATCTCCAGAACCACAGCTTGCCAGCCACTAGTAATCTCCATTAGGTTATGTTTACGTTATTGGCATTTAGCAGATGACTTAAACAGGTCACAATTTTTTTTAAACATGTTACCCATTCGTATAGCGGATATTTACTGAGGCAATAGTGGGTTAATTACCTTGCCTAAGGGTACAACACCAGTGCCCCAGCAGTGAATTGAACCAGCAACCTTTCAGTTACAAGTCCTGCTCCTTACCATTAACTCACCCACTTTAAGGTAGCTTTTACCATCACACTGTCAGTTCCAGAAATTTCAGGAGCAAGCGATTCATGGGTGACATGTGGGCTGGTATGAGAGGACACTGATGGATTCAATCCAGGAGCAGATAAAAATTGGCAAGCGGCAAGACGCAAACCAAGCCAAGCTGGGAGATCTCACCCCGGGTGCGGGGGGGTGGGGGGGCAGGGAGGTGCATGGCAACAGCAGGAGCCGTGTGGAAGACACCGTTGACTTTAATGGAATGCGACTGCATGTTTTCAAAACCCGGTGGGAAGAATCAGCCCTTGGTGTGGAAGGCATGCAAGATCACGGACAGGTCAAGCAAGAAGAAAGGTTTGGGTATTTATGGAAAATTAGAGCTTCAAGGTCATCCTCACTCCCTTAAATACTCTACACCCTCTTTAACATGACAATGGGAGTTTTTCCCTAATGAAATTAAGTAATTACTCATAAACATATTACATGTATACCAGATGAACATTCTGTGGCAAGTTCACTGAAAAAGTTGCAATTGTGTCAAATGTAATACTAACTGACTGATTTATTGATTATTACCTCTTTGGCAGACAGACTAATTGCTTTCAATTACTTAATTTTATGGCAATTATAAGATACAGAGTAATTCCAGTAATTTGCTGTTGTACATCTATTGCAGCATGTCTTCTTAGAATTTTAGGCAATAATCTTTTACTGCAGTAACATTCCTGTGGTTTTCTCTGATCTTCCCTGGGGCTTGCTGTGATTGATGAACTGATTCTCCATTCACATTACGGAAAATTTGTTATGTTAAACACACTCTGATTCCATTAGCATACTGCTACACTAAATTACTGCTGTATTGCAATAGTGAAAGATATTCTGCACTCAATGGAAATATAATCAAAATCACACATATCAATGTCTCATCCAACCCACATTTTTGAAAATACAACTTATCCACAGCAGATATAAACTGACCATGAATTTGGAAAAATGGAAAGCTGAAGCTTATTTGAAAGCATAAAACGTGAAACATATTTTCCTACACCTACAAGCAAGTTTCTGGACTCATACTACAGACTTTTCTACTACCTACTGACACCATGTGGAGACCAAGCGTATTGCAAGGGGGTCCAAGTGAAAAGTCTAATGTCAGCGCTAACTTCAAGGTAGGAGCACCAGTACTACAGGCTGTGTTCATGCCCTGCCAACTCTGTGATTATGTCTGTGTTCATCCATGTCCCCACAGTGAGGGCACTGCTGCCATATAACTGCAAGTGCATTGGGACTGGGGCGTTTCCCCTAATATCCGCCACAGGGGAAAATCAACCAGCCAACTATCCAGCCAACCCCACTGTCAGAAAGTGGCCTCCACCTCCCACACGCAAGGGGCACTGGCTGTGCTGGCCCCCTGCCAGGAGGGGACAACGGGGCACTGTGGGCTGCTGTGGTCACGGACAGGCCTGGCATTCACCTCCCGCCTCCCACCGGACAGCCATGACAGCAGAACCTCATTCATGGCCCACTGCATCTTTGACTTTGGGGCATCACCACAATGACATTCCAGGAACACGTCCTATGACCTTGCTGCCACCGTCTCAGATACAATCCTAGTATACAGGAGAGAAATGGCCAGTTTGGGCTGCTGAAAAAGCCTGCTGTTTAAAGTCTATTATAGATAATTGATAGGATCCAAGCAAGTAAAGTAACAAATAAGCTATGAGGGTCTCCTCTGAGAGAGATGCCAAACTCCACCATAATGATACTATAACCATGACCAAACTCCTGGCTCTGTAAACTGCCAGTCATAAAAGCCGATAAGGCAATGCTCCTCAAATGCACCATTTGCACTTTGCCTTTTATTGCACATTTTGATCAAGATATTCAAAATGCACCTTTTCACAAAGCGTTTTTTTATGTCTAACTGCAGAGTAAATATGAAAAAGAGAAGGGAGCAACCTCTAGATTGCCATGGGTGAACATTTACTGAATGTGGCATAAAACCGAGGATCACTTATGGCATGCTCTGAACGCTGCTTGAAAAAGACCGAGTTCAAAACAAGTTGCGTGCACCTGAATACCGGTACCAGCCAGTCATTGAGAACCATTTGTTCAGATGATAAACACTTCATAAACACCAGGTTCTAAAGCTACTAAATGTTCAGTCTTTGCAGTCCAGAGTTTGGTCCTTTGTTTTCAAAGTACTATGAGCTTCGAGCACCTGTTCCACAATACCATTTATTCTAATAGCCAATATTAAGCCTGCACATGAAGAAACAGAAAGCTGCAGAATTTTCTTTGCATATAACAAAACTAAAGCGCATTATTTCTTTTCTGCACAACTCATGAATTTACAACATATCACTGCATTGAGTGGCAAAGCATTGAGCTGTCCTGCCCTGCTTCATCCACCGGGGAGGTGGTGGGGGGTAAAGATTAACCGATAAACCCCGCTGCACATTCTGAAGAATCACTTGGTTGGAGAAAGCTCCGCTAATCACATGCCTCAGCTGGAACCTGATCCAGAATGAAGGAGGTGAACAAGCTTGACGTCTCCCCCCATCTTTCCAGAACCAAACCCTCCTTCACTGCCTAACCAGTCTGCTCCCAGCTGTAAAGGGCTGTGGGATTCTGGGTAGTTGCAGAAACAGCCTTATCTGCTTTGCCAGGTCAAACATCTGACATTCTGTGCATGCTGAACAACTCCTGACAGAGGCCAACGGTGCACGAAATATGTCCTGTGCTGCAAACTATTCGCTCCCCTAGGCCTGGGGAGATCAAAGATCACGGGGGGGAAAGGAGCAGCTGTCCAGAGGTGAAAGGTCACTCTGTCGCCCACTGGAAAACTAAGATCATCATCAGAGTGGTGACTCTGAACAGCATGTTGAGCAGCTTCAGCTAGCATAGCACAGTGTGTAATACTTCCCTTAAATGCTGCCCAATCACACATAATCTGGCAGATGCCCTTATCTTAAGCAGATAAGACACATCATTCTTATCATATCTCTTTGAGCCTTGACATAAACGGACCTCACACAGTGGATCTAGCCACTAATGAAAATTTCACACTGAAAAGCCAGTCTCAGAATAACTACACAAAACTGGGGGCAGGATAAGGGGTAAGTTTTGGGCTCACAGCTCTCAAGTGCATCCACGCTACCCCACTACAGAACTTGATACTATGATAAATATCAGCACACAAAGAAATGACTCTTAAATCATTTTAAATCATTTTCAGAAAAATTTTGTAAGTCATAAAACATATAAGGAAGCACATCAAAAAAATTGCATTCCTGCTCTTGTAATACATATTTAGCATGTATTAAATTATGAAGGCATTGTGGATATGGATACATCTTCTGAGGAGCATGTCTGCCAAACACACAAAAAAGCAACTTGAAAGGATATATATATTCCAATACACAAAAAAGGAAAACAGAATTTTTCATTTTAGCATAAAATATGACTAGAAGACAGCTAAACCTTGTGTATGCTTTAGTACTTTAAAGATAAAACATCAATGGCTAGGAAGCTAAAGCATGCGTATGTATGCACACGTTAATGTTTCATACAGTTTCGGAGTTTAAGATTCAACAGAAAAGTAGACACATCAAAGATTTGGTAGGAAGCTTGCAACAGCAGCCCACACAGCAGTGACCCTACACATATGCAATACATTTATAGTAGTGTAATGAATACCATAATTAGCAATAATTCTGCCTTCCATACAACTTCTGCATGGCAACAGGACTGGAGAAACAAGATCAGACAGTGGCAGTAGTCATGCTAAAGGACAGCAAAATGATGCAAAGATATCCCTTTTCAAATTATTCTCATTCATTTAATCACCATAGGGCAGAGGAATTTTACCATATAAGCAAACAGGAATGGGAGCATTAGCTGGAGCTTGTTTCTAGATTCAATGCATTATAGTGATCATACCTGCCAGGCAAGGTGATGTTGCAGGTTTGAGGTGTTTTACCATGCCTTTCAGAGATGTGTTCATGTCACTGTGTTATGGACTGGGAGACTTCAGTTTGGCTCCCATCTCCAGGAATTAAGCCTTTCTCCTCATTGATCCTGAATCATCCAGCGACACTGGTGCTCCTTTCATGAATATTACCCTTAATTGAACCTGCTTAGGTCTGGGGTCTGTCTTAAGATCAGACATCATAAACATATGAGCTGGCAATCTACCTTAGAAACACCACTTTGCTCTCCTTTCAGATTGTCAACTTTCCCACTGTGGCATCAAATACTCCTGTTTGTAGGCAGGATCAAATGAGAGCTGAACATTCTCAAGTGTGAAAACAGTGCATTCACACCCCAAAATTTTCTAATTACCCCCCCATCCCCAACTCCCTAGTGACAGACACTATATTGAGGTTGTAAACACTGATGAGATTTGCGACTCACCTATGCTGCGACGGTTTCAAGCACATCCACCATGCCCCACTACGCCACAGGCCAACCAGCAGGGGACACTACAGCACTGAGCAGGCATGGGGGGGATGGGCAATGCTCAGGGTTAAAGGTCACAGTCAGACCCTTGGGTGAGGGACAGATCTCTGAGGAGCCCATTGACTTCTGCTGGATTGGAGACAACCCCCCCCCCCCCCCAGCCCCACCCCCCCCAGCCTACTCTAGCATTACAAAACACACAGAGACTGTGAGGCTCTGTGCTGAAATCAAAGAGGCTATGCTGCTGATTTCATTATGAGGGGTGTGAACTGCGGGTGCTCCAAGTAGGCAGAGGCAGAACACTACAAACCCCTGCCTCTTCATCTCCGTCAGCAAATCTTGCCGCCATTTCCGTGTGACGCCAGAACATTTAGTTTCATTTTTGCCCTGATTCAATTGGGCTCAAATGTGATAATCCTCTAAAGGAGCTCACTAATCTCCATTTCGCCATCAGAAAGGAGCAACAAAATGCTGTTAAATACATTCAGTCCTGCCAGACAGACACTCGACCAAATCAAAACCACATCTCCTGAAAATAAAGTCACAGTCAAAACCCAATAGAGTTCCACCAATCAGAGAGAGAAAGTGTGTGAGTGAAAGGGAAAGAGAGAGACAGAGAGAGTGAGAGATAGAGCACTGAAGCAGATGTCTTTCATTAAAATCCAGACTCCTCTTTAATTTCAATGTACGTTATTATTTAAAATTAGCTGCATCTTTGAACAAATCAGCCGCAGGATATGACACACTGTAAATCTGTACTGGCTCAAGACAAAGACATAAGGCTATTTCTGAAGATATGTTTCCATTTAGCCACACTTATTGCCCACAAGTCCACTGTAACTAAGTGTATACAGTGGATATTCTTATAGCTAATTGACCCTGGGGGACAGCATGTTGGCTGCATTCAATCATCACCTGACCTTTAAATAAACATGTGTGACTTTTCTCTTTACAAGCAATTTCAGTAATTAATTAAAAAATTTAAAACTGTTTGTATTGAAAATAACAATCCATTAATAAAGTAAAAGTTACTGCCTGAATGGAATATTGATTGAATCCAGAGGCAAGTGTGTTTGTCCTGTAAAATTCCAGAGCCAGAAGGTACCTTTAACAAGGCTTGCTCCTACCTACCAGTCATGTTATACATATCATTAATAACTCATACTAGAAAATAAACAAACCAGTACATCCATGCTGTAAGCTAGAGCTGCATTTGACCAACATTACTAACTACTTTCATTTCCTCCATTATAACAGGGGTAAGAAAAGCACAAGCGTCACAACTTCCTTCCCCATCATAAACTTAGGCAATATACTCATCTTATGATACTTTTCATGAAACGGAGTTTGCAGTACAAAACTATCACAAACGCTATTCCCTCAAGACATAATGCTTAATGCCTTATCATGAAAGTATAACTCTTTAAGATTTGCAGTCAGTGCTAGTTGAACAGTACAGGAGAGTCCATAGGCTCAACTGCAAACTGCCACACTGGGCACACATACAGTCAGGGCGGGTCACCGGGAATGTGGCTTAAGATAAATCTGCAGAGTTGTGCATTTTTTTTTAATAGGACACTGGTAAAGTCTAATGAAAAGTACAGGGACTGAATACACCCTTTCATCTCCTGATAGCGATTCAGCTTAAACAGCTGTGGCCTATGGTTATGCTCCACACCCTGCAAACAGCACTGTCATCATATTGAATTGCACAATGGAGGGTGGATGCTGCGGTCACCATTATGAACACATAATGGTGGACACCGCTGACATGAACACAGAGATTAAAAGACTGCATCACTACTTTCAGGATAAAAGATTGCCATGTTTGTTCGGTGTCATTTCATCCCACTGCCCATCACTGTTCAGACCAGGTCAACCTCCAAACGCAGGCAGTAATTGCCAGGAAATACAATAAAATGTTATTTAATTTTTTTTTCGAAAAACGACACCAACAGCCTGATTCACTTGTTATTTCATGACCTGCACTTTATGCAAGAAAAGCAAGAAAACTTAATCATTATAAAAAGTATAAATAATTTAACCACATGACAACATTTGAGTTCAGGGTTACAGCACAATCCACAATGGTGTATTATACAATGAACAAGACTATCTAATGTCATTCATGAACAGTCATTAGCATTAAAAGTGGTACTTATGAGATTTTGAAATGACTTCTAGACATCGATTACCACAATAAAGTTGCCCAATCTCTACACTC